>NC_140467.1:28515115-29115115 GCF_051167445.1 Perissodus microlepis | reverse complement strand
GGGATAGGTCCTTTGTGAAGGCAGTCTTAAATTTCACCATGTAGTTTGAGTCATCATCAGAGACCTCCATGGTGTGATGCAGGAGGCAGAAAGCATTTAAAACCACTGAACATGAGACATATGTTTCACCTCCACGAAGCTCAGTCACAAACCTGTAGTAGACTGTTCAAGAAAGTAATTATTAATCTACACAATAACTGAACTATAAAGCTTTTTGAAGAAACAGTAACAATAAGTTAAAAAATTGTTTTATTTACTTGCATGGCAAGTTGCCAGCTTTGGAGTTTTACCAGCTCTGATGGAGTTAAAATGACTAGCTTGTGCTTTTGTTTGTCTAGCACAGAAAAAACAGCCTCTTGATTCTTTAGTAGATGTGAAACCAGATCCAGTGTTGAATGTGTGGAAACATCCTGTATGAGTGGCTTTTTCTGTTGCCCCAGGCTTGTTTGCTCATGTGTAGTTCCTCCAGCAGGGCTGTCTGTAAGGCATCTAAACCAGAAATAAAGAATTTTACTAGAAATAGTCTTTCGGCACAGCATTTCGAAAGTTGGATCACCTGACGCTAACTGTAGCACATTTTCTCACCCCCTATCTTCTACCACTGATAGTGGTCTACAGTCCAGAGCAATTAATTTTGCAAGAGAATCTGTAAGTTTGTCCGATGTTGACTTACCAATTTTGGTCCTGAAGCCAGTCATTTCATCAAGTTTGGGCTACCGACACCTTTTGTTACTACAAATTTGTTTAGGACAAATTAGCTGTTAGCTACCACTAACAGCTTTCACAATTTCTGTGCTCGCTGCATCATGTTTTGCATTTAGATGCTGCCATAAGGTTGAAGTGCTACGGTGGTATGCAAACTCCTTTTTGCATAATTTGCACAAAACCTCGCTTTTATCAAATCTTCCATCGGGTAGTCTTTTGAAATGAAATTTGCCTCTGATCAACGCACTTTCTTCTGATTCTTTGATGATTTCACAAAAACATTTGTACGTCTTTTGAAGTCAATTGAAATCAACTGAATGAGCTTCAAATCCTTCTTTAATGTCTTCTTTCCAAGCTCAGTACGAACTGATGGAACGGTGAATGTCCTGAGACCGCAGTCTATGAATAAAATGTTTGTGTAACATGTACTCTGATGAATAAGAGGGCATTGAAGTTATTTTACTCAGCCCTGAAAATCTTATCTTAATGACCTTACTGTATCACCCCATTAGAGCACTTTGCTCCCAGACTGCAGGCTTACTTGTGCAATATGAATACATTTAATTGAATTGAACTGAGTTTACAGGTTGCAGAGCAACCATGTTACAGATGTGTTTAGTTAGTCTTTTTCTGTTATTGTGTTTTATTTTTAGCTCACTTTCAGTATTTCAAGTCATTTCATGGAAACAGTAGACACAGAAACATATGATCTCTGAAATTATAGAAATTTCCATCTACAGTCAACAATTCTTTAGCAGTTCCTGTAAGTTCAAGTCTTTGTGGGTCATGGTTTCTGTTAGCTGTCCTCTTATATTAGTCGATGACTCAAAGAAGGAAAGGACCTTTCCACCGTATCCGATTAGCTTACAGTAGGTGCCTACTCATCTCAGTTGTAGTGCCTCACCAAAATAAGTCTGTCCATCTAATGATGTTTTCGGTTGCGGTTGATTTAACATAGCAACCGCAAACTGGTCTCCCAGTTAGGAGCCCGGTTTGAGTAGAGTTCTTTTTTTCTCCTCTTGTCCCTGATATGTGTACTTTCATTGTTTTTTTGCAGCCTGCTCCCCCTCGGACACAAGCATTTCACTGCATGCTGTACTTGTATGACTGTGTATGTAACAAATAAAATTTGAACTTGAACTTGAAAACATTAATTAGCAGTTACCTGTCAAGGGTTAGGGTAGGGTTAATGTTTTGTTTTAACCACACATTAAACAGACATATTTTTGGAAATTAAAAACAGTTACGAACTCAAACTATTCAGAGGTGGAGACTTCTTGGTCAATTGGTTGGTTAATATGATACCTCACTATAGCTCTTCTAAAGTAATTAATGGCTTTTAATTAACCTACACAGAGAACTGTCTCTGTGTAGGTTCTCATCCACTTAAAACTAGAGAGGGTGTCTGTCTCCCAAACCAGAAGCTGGTTCCACAGAAGCAGGGGCCTGAAAGCTGAAGGCTCTGCCTCCCATTCTACTCTTAGATACTCTAGGAACAACAAGTAAGCCTCCAGTCCTAGAGCGAAGTGTTCTCAGACTGCATTATAAGGTCATTAAGATATGACAGAGCCAGATTAGTCAAGATTTTGCGTATGAGGAAAAGGACCCTCAAAGCACTTTACAATTCCACTATTCATTCACTCTCACATTGGTGGAGGCAGCTACAGTTGTAGCCACAGCTGCCCTGGGGCAGACTGACAGAAGCGAGGCTGTCATATCGCGCCATCGGCCCCTCTGGCCATCACCAGTAGGCAGTAGGTGAAGTGTCTTGCCCAAGGACACAACGACCGAGACTGTCCGAGCTGGGGCTCGAACCGGCAACCTTCTGATTACAAGACAAACTGCCAACTCTTGAGCCACGATCGCCCTAAATAACATTACTTGATGTAAAAAAAGTTTATTAGAATCATTTTATATATTTTTCCATAGTATTACATTTGAATTTAACAGTTCAATCTGTCAAATAACGGACCAACATTTGTGAAATTATGATACATTTGTGAATGTATTTTAACAATCTAAATATGCATATGTACAGACAAATATATTTAAAAAACAAGAAAATTATGTTTTATTACATTTACAGTGATTTTATGTTATTTTACATTTGAAATCTAAAATCACAGTCTATTTATGTGAATTTAAGGATATTCTAGAAAAACTGTACAAAACTGTAAAATACAGCGTAAAATACTTTTATTTTACTTTTTTTTTTACAGTGTAGATGGATTCTTTGTTTCTTCAATGTATCCTGGTGTGTCAACATCTCTTCCTCCCTCTGTCTCATCTTTCTGTGAAAGTGCTAACTCTTACTTTCACCACTTCAAATTCAAGCTTGATTTAGACTTCTGCAAGAAATCTACATCCTAACTTATGACATAAACTGAACCCCTCTTAACCCTCCATGCCTTTCAGTCATTGTAAGCTATGTTGACCCGAGGTGTAATTATATTTCTCGGGAGCTGCTGTTACATGGAAGCCTATGTTGTGGGGTTAAAAGCCATTCCTCGCTATAGCTTAAGTTATGACGAACTGGAGGCCACTGCCTGATGAAGCCCACAGACCACATTGTCCATGAAAAGCAGAGATGAGATTCTGTAGCCACCAAAGTGGAACCCTTCCTCCACTTGGCTCTGCTTGTAAATTATGTCCATAAAAATTATTAACAGTCAGTGACAAAGGACAGCCCTGGTGGTGTCCACCACCCACTGGGAGCAAGTCCAATTTATTACCGGCAATGTGACCAAGCTCTAGCAACAGTTTTACACTGTTGAACAGTGTTGGTCAAGTTACTTGAAAAAAGTAATCAGTAACTAATTACTGATTACTTCCCCAAAAAAGTAATCCCGTTACTTTACTGATTACTTATTTTCAAAAGTAATTAATTACTTAGTTACTTAGTTACTTTTTAAAAACACGATTTACAACCTGAATAGGTGATAAAGCGATAGATCTTTCAGCCCAATTCTACTTTTTCTGCATAATCCATCATACAAAATGTAATCAAATGGAAAAGTCTCTTTTTTTAACTTGTTTGATCAGTTTTAATCTTTTAACTTTATGCATCAAGCAAAAATTTAATTATATGCAACATTCTCTGACTTGAATAAATTAGTTTAACATTTAAACCTATTTTCTGCACATTCCAGCACATAAAATAAAATATTTTTTGTGTTTACACTCACTCTTTCAAATAGATGCAAGTAAAACACAGCAGAAAATAAATAAAGTCAAAGACTCAACGGTCCTGTTGCTCTATTTTCACCTGTAAAGCAGGATTGGGGTAGGCGGTTACAAGTAACGCGTTACTGCCCATCTCTGCTGTTGAAAGAGCCAGACACCCATTACTGCTAAAGCACCTTCCACAGGATACCCCGAGGTACATGATCAAGTCCAAAAAAACACATACAGACTAGCTGGACAAACTCCCAAGCATACTTGAACATTCTCAAGAGGATGAAGAGCGGGTCCAGTGTTCCTCAACCAGGACCAAAACCACATTATTTCTTCTGCATCCAAGCTTTGACTAATACACAAACTCTCCTTTCCAGTACCCTGGAACAGACTTTCCCTGAGCAGACCCTTGTGTCCCCCTTTTTAACGATGGGCTAATCCAGAGGTGCAGCCCCAGATCGCTGAGCAATGCTGCAGAGGAATGGCAACCAAGTCAGCCCTATAACATCCAGGGGTTTAAGAAGCTCAGGTCAAATTTTGATTGCATTTTTTCTGGTAGTGTTAGTGTTTCTGCTTTATTTCATGAGACATTTTTTGAGCCTTTCGTTTCTGTTTTTACTTTATGATTACCCACCCCTGTTGCACCCCTTATCCACCCCTGTTGCTTGTCACGTGCTTCATGATGTTGTGATGTGGACATTTATGTGCTCTTTGTGCAGAGGAGGTGTTTTGTTTTCTGTTCTGAGCAGAGGTCTCTTTTTTTCCCCTCCTCATCTTGCCCATTTTTGGATTTCTGTTTGTCGTTTTGTGCTTTGTCACCTAAAAAAAAACACAGTCCATTGTTTGTTCTACATTCTGCTCCCCAGATTTTCAGAAATAAGTGAGATCAGGGAAGTGAAGAGTCTGCTGCTAATGTGTTACCCAAGTACACTTTTATATACTGATCGACAAGACCGGAGAGAACACATTTTGACTGGCTCAAGTTAGAGTAATGGTTGAAGTTGGGTGCATGACCAATGACTATTTAGATCGCTTAGTGTTTTTGTGAAACTGCAAGTCGATGACTTTCAGATGAAGTGTTGTACATTTATTTTTCATGTACAGGTTTATCTTAAAGGTTTTTCCATTTGGTTGTTCGGTAATGTCCGTAAAAAGTATGAACGTTACTGAACTCTTACCTAGGATGGGTAGCCAATGAGCTGCAGATGCTCCACGGGCAAAGTTACATAACTTTATGATCACACATTGTGTATGTTTGATGTGGAACATTTGCCCTGTTATTCATTTCTTTTTAGGCCAGAACAAGTCCAGTAAGTAAAATACACACAAATCAAGCTCTGACAGTGATAACAGGAGTTTTGCACACAAAGAAAATCTCATCAAAGCAAAAATATTAATCCAGAGGTGCTGGAGGGTTGTCCTGGTTTGTAGAGACAAACCAGGTGTGGAATACTGCCTCCAGTACATATTTGGCACAAAAATGTAAAAACACTGGTCCAGCCTGCTGAATATAAAGTGCTCTTTTTTTCAGATTTTGAAAGGCTTGTGTTTTGTTTGGTTTTTGGTTTTGTGGTGAGTGCCTGCCTCATACTCTTAAAGCCTGTAAGTGAGATCTAAAATGGTAGGTTAAACAAATGGCAGTGATTTTCCTTCCTTGTGTGAAAGTGTGTAAATAACACACCCAAAACTCAACAAGACCTTAAACCACAGAGAGCTCTGCAGTGCCCGCTGTGATGCAACCATTTGCTGCTGTTTCACCCTAATCCCGTTTAAACACAGTATGCTGGCTCAGCAGGTAGAAGTGTGGCAGCTCTGTTTGTGTTTCATCCACAGGGTCTCATGACAGCATTTTGTTTTTGTAGCCCTTTGGTACACACAAGTCTCACAGGATACAGGTGTAAATGTGAGCTAAAACAGGCTGGTGTTTAGTTATTGTCATTGGTGATCTGCTGGTGGTATTACAAGAATTTGTAATACAGACATTCTAAATAAACAAATAAACTAGTAGATTTTCCTTTCAAATAGACTCGCTAAAACAAACAGGCTAGTAGGGGGACAGACAGCAGGGTGTGTGGTGCATAGTCCATTTAAAGCTGTGTTAGTACGATTAATTGCATCCTGACAATAACTGAATGAGATTATCGAAGGAGTACAAATACCAAGGCTCTTGTCAATGTTAGTGTATGCAATAAGAATTTTCCTTCAACCACCGTTTGACAGCTCCGAGCTGTTCCCAGACCTGATCAGAGGATGCTGGCTCACGGCATGACTGCCATGAAAGCAGCCTGCAGAACCTGAGGTGGGGGGCTGTTTAAATGGTAGTCAGCATGTCCAAAAACAAACACATACAAATGTAACATAAATAAATAAAAATAGTAATAATGATATCTAAGCCACTTGAATATTTTAACTTTAAGCTAATATATACTAACTAACTTATATTTTATCCATCTTTAACAGTTGCCACACAAAGAAGGATTATAAAAGTAAAAAGATGAATCTAAATACTGACTGCACGAGTTTGAAATCACAGTTTTGTTAGGGCCTTATCATTACTACTGTACACACATAACTTTTAATAAGTCTATTTTGTCAGTTGTCCTGTTTTTCTGTGTGACTTGCTTTTGTTTCTTTTTATGCTTTAGAATGAACTGACAGATAAAGATTTCAGGTTGGAGGTCACTCAGATCCATAAGGTAGGATCCTGTGTGTTTCTCTGACAGCACTCAGATGTATTACTGTGCAGAAGGCTTCCCTGTTTGATTTCTGTTTGTGTGTAGGACTTCACAATGGAGACGTTTGCAGGGCCTGTGTTTGCCACGCTGCGTGGATCTTTAGGAATGACTGAGCAGGAGTATCAGCAGTCACTCTGCTCTGAAAATTGCTACCTCCAGTTCATCAGCAACTCCAAGAGCAAAGCAGACTTCTTCCTCACGTGAGTTACAACAAATTGGCTGATCATCTGCCAAAATGTACAAGTCTGATAAAGACAGATAAATCTAGCGGGGCCTGCAATAATGAACCCGAGTAATAAACTTTACACACAGATGTGCCCAGTTAAGTAAATGCTGCTTAAAGGGGACTGATTATGCTTTTCATCAGTCAGTTATTTAAGTTTTCCAATTAGTTTTGAGTCTATGAAATTTTAGTAAAAATGTTTTATTTCCGCACATTTTTATCTTTTTGGAAATAAGTGTTTCAGTGCTTAAGTATGAAAGCTGAAAGTCTGCATTTGAACTGCATCGGTGTTGTTCTGTTTGAAATTCACTGTGGTGATGTCTCTGTCCAAATATTTATGGACCTAACTGTATATAAGCAGCGGTCTAAGAGTAGCTGTGTATCATAATCATCATCATCATCATCATACTTTATTTATATAGCACTTTAAAAACACACAAGGCTGACCAAAGTGCTGAACAACAGAAATATAAGAGACACAATAAGAATAATAAATACGATAAAATAATAAACATAGTAATAACAATAAAATATAATTAAATACAAGTCAGTTAACCACTGAGTCAAAGGCCAGGATTTAAAAATCTGGATTTAAAAACCAGCACTGATGTCGATTGCCTAATGTGAAGAGGAAGATTACTCCAAAGCTTTGGAGCCACAATAGAGAACGCTCGGTCTCCTCTCAGTTTCAACCGTGATTTGGGGACTGAGAGCAACAGCTGCTCAGCTGACCGGAGCGAACGAGTGGGGACATAGGGCTTCAGCAAATCAGACAAATATGCAGATGCCAGACCATTTAAGGATTTAAAAACCAATAAAAAGAGTTTAAAATGAATCCTAAATTCAATTGGAAGCCAGTGCAGAGAGGCCAGAACTGGAGTAATGTGCTCAAATATCCTTCTACCAGTTTAAATCCGTGCCGCAACCTTCTGTACTAGTTGCAGGCAGCATGGATAACAGTCTCCAAATCACACTTTGAAAGAAAAGGTTTGACCTTCAACAGATGCCTGAGATGATAGAATGATGATTTCACCACCCATTCACGTGCAATTGAGCTCTTCAGGTGAGGGGCCAGAGCAGCAAGGTCGACATCAGGGGTATCAGAGGTACAATTTGGGCCGAACAGAATTGCTTCCGTTTTACGTTCATTAAAATGTAAAAAGTTTAGAGCCATCCATGACTTAACATTGCTAAGGCAATCAAGCAGGAGTCTAATTGGGGAGCTATCAGAATGACTGAAAGGAAAATAAAGCTGGCAATCATCAGCATATAGATGAAATGAGACTTTGTGTTTTCGAAAGATCGCACCCAGTGGCAGGAGATACAACGAAAACAGTTATGGCCCAAGAATAGATCCCTGTGGTACACCCCATCGCAAAGGGGCCACAGAGGACGATGACGAACCCAACTTAACACAGAAGCTCCTGTTTGAGAGATATGATTTTATTCACAGGAGAGCCAAGCCAGAAATGCCCACACAATGCTGGAATTAAGAGATCAGCAGGTCGTGGTCCACTGTGTTGAATGCAGCAGTCATATCCAGTAATATAAGCACTACATGTTTACCACAGTCCATCGCTACCAGAGTGTCGTTCATAACCTTTATGAGAGCTGTCTCTGTGTTGTGAAATGGCTTAAAGAAAAATTTCAAACATTTGAGAGTTATTTAGATAATCCATCAGCTGAGCGTGAACAATCTTTTCCAAGATCTTACTCAGAAAAGGAAGTTTAGAGATGGGTCTGAAGTTTGACATAACTGAAATATCTGAGCCTGGCTTCTTAAGTAAGGGGTGAATAACTGCATGCTTAAACTCGCTTGGTACTTGATCTGACAAGAGGCTGGTATTAATTATGTTCAGAATATGTGGTCCAACAGTAGGAAACACCTTTTTGAGAAAACGGGGATGAACAACATCATTCGGAGAACCACGCGGTTTAGCATTTAACACAACCTCCTCTAGTTAAGGTAGAACAATTGGTTGGAAAGCAATACACAAATTTGAACAGGGAACATCCACAGCCGGGTCAACAGAAGATAAAGTAGAGGGTCTGAAACTGGCAACCTTATCCACAAAGAAATTAAGAAACTTATTACACATAACCTCAGAAGACTGCAAAAGAACACGATCCTCTGTATTCAGTACAGAATTTATGGTATTATACAAAGCACGAGGGTTATGTGAATTAACAGCAATAAAGTGAGAAAAATAGGAGTTTTTGGCCGTCTTTGGCGGTCCTCTGGTAAGCTTTCCAGCTCGTCTTAAGAGCTTCCAGAGAGATGTACAGCCATTATTATCATATTAACAATATGATAATACCGTAAATAATAGTGTAAATGTTCTTGTTGGTTACAGACTCTCGCATCACCTTCATAACTTGTATTTGGATTTCATTATTTTAAATTATATAAGCAAAGTTAGATGAATTAGATTGTTAAAATTCTTATTCTTTTCAAATTCTGATAGATGTTCAACTCAACTCAAAAAAAACATTGTGATAATATCATATTGTTTTTTGAGTCCACGTGTGTCACTGACAGTGTTGGTCAAGTTACTTGAAAAAAGTAATCAGTAACTAATTACTGATTACTTCCCCAAAAAAGTAATCCCGTTACTTTACTAATTACTTATTTTCAAAGGTAATTAATTACTTAGTTACTTAGTTACTTTTTAAAAACACAATTTACAACCTGAATAGGTGATAAAGCGATAGATCTGTCAGCCCAATTCTACTTTTTCTGCATAATCCATCATACAAAATGTAATCAAATGGAAAAGTCTCTTTTTAAAAATTGTTTTATTAGTTTTAATCTTTTAACTTTATGCATCAAGCAAAAATTTAATTATATGCAACATTCTCTGACTAGAAGAAATTTGTTTAATATTTAAACCTATTTTCTGCACATTCCAGCACATAAAATAATTTTTTTTGTGTGTTTACACTCACTCTTTCAAATAGATGCAAGTAAAACACAGCAGAAAATAAATAAAGTCAAAGACTAGCAGTCCTGTTGCTCTATTTTCACCTGTAAAACAGGAGCGGGGTAGGCGGAGGTTCACCCTGGTGCAGGTGTGCCGCAGCGGTCAGTGGAAGAATCCGCAAGTTTCTCTGTGAATTTCCCATTACTTCGTAGCGCACTCGGTGCTTGCTTGGAAGTTTAGGGGGGTTTTAAAAAGAAGTTTTCTTCCCACGCACAACGGACGCTAATGTTTTTGTCACTTTTTATGGAATCAAACTCAAAGTAAGGTCAGTACTTCCACGCTTTAAACGCTGCACGCTCATACTCTCTCCCGCACTCGATATATTATCCATTGTTGATCTGCACACCGCTGTTGTCACGAACGTCGCACTTGCTTACGTCACTGTCATGAGACATTCTCACAAAAAAGTCAGTTTTAGTAACGCAGTAAGCAGCGTTCCTACGGGAAAGTAACGGTAATCTAATTACCGTTTTTGTAATAGTAATCCCTTACTTTACTAGTTACTTGAAAAAAGTAATCCGATTACAGTACTGCGTTACAAGTAACGCGTTACTGTAATCCGATTTACTTGCATCTATTTGAAAGAGTGAGTGTAAACACACAAAAAAAATTATTTTATGTGCTGTTACAAGTAACGTGTTACTGCCCATCTCTGGTCACTGATAAGAGAGAGATATACTGACACTGTGTTTTTCAACTTTTAGGAATGATAAACGCTTCTTCTTAAAGACTCAGAACAAAAGGGAAATTAAGTTCCTTCTGGGCAACCTGAAGATCTACATGGAGCACCTGAGGAAATACCCACATTCACTGCTGGTCAAGTTTTTAGGTACCACACACACACACTGCGAAATATCTCTGTACATCACTCAGGCACACAGGTACAATCCCCAGCGCCCGGTCAAACCTCCACATTAGACTGGATGCTTCTGTTCACAGTGTTACAGTATAGTGGGCACAAGTTCAAGAGATTACGTCATTAGGGATGGGTATCGAAACCCGGTTCTTGTTGAGAAGCGGTTCCCACTGTTTCAATTCCTTGGAATTGTTTGGCATTTTTACAAACGATTCCCTTATCGATTCCAGACGCCCTGAATGATATCATCACATTGCGGAGCGTCATTTACCAGGCAGGAAACACGGCGCCTAAGCTCAACACTCAAAAGTTTGGTTATACTTTACGAGAACGGATGACAACAGGGCAACTTGCAAAGTAGATATTTCATTTAAGGGAGGAAACACTACGAATATGCAAAAGCATTTGCTCACAGAACACGCGATAACCTTAAATGAATGTCGTGTTTTTAATTCCGCTCCGGACTTGAATCTCAACCCAGCAGCAGCGGTAACGTTTGCACGTCCTCTCCCGTTAATGCGGCAGATAAATAATCAACTAACAGTGCATATTATGTTAGCGCGATCTGCCTTATTACAAAACCTGCCATTACTGTGCGTTTAGGTGACCATGATGAGAGAGACAGAGTCTGGCTGGCTCAGATGCTGGCAGTTCTCACTGCAGTCTACCGGTAGCGTCTCCTTTCAGGCCAGGATAGACGAATGTCACCGAGCAGTGACTAAGTTTGTGGTAAAAGGCTTGCCCCCGATTTTCGGTAAGTGAATGTGTTTAATTGTAGGCAGGGACATTACTGGATATTCTTGTGTAATTGCTACAGAATAATTTATGTTATACTTTGTTATTGCTACAGAAGAATATTAATTTTATTATTTTACATTTACAATTTTTTTCCCCGGGGGCCCTGTGACACCCCATTGAAGAGCCATAGGCTATGGATCTCTTAAGATCTCACTGTTGGGTTTGTAAGGCCATGTTACTCCTAAATTTCTATCTTGTTCAAAGTCAAGATATAAAACAAAGTTCTAAGCTATTCGATCTTAGTGTTCTCCTTTTTTAAAAAGAATCGATAAGAGAATCGGTAAAGAATCGAATCGTTAAACAGAATCGAAAATGGAATCGGAATCGTGAAAATCTTATCAATACTCATCCCTATATGTCATGTCCTAATATTTTTAATACAGTGTATAATTCTTTCTTATGAATTGAATTTTTAGCTCTGCAAATATTTAGTGAGTCATTTACACTCCACTGAATAAAATAAATAGCAGTGGTTATTGGGCTTCTCTTATTTTTGCTGTTTTTTGGTTGTGGGACCCGAGTTGATTAAAAAAAAAAATGGTTTGAGTTTATAGCTCTGTGTGTGTGTATGCATGCGTGTGTGTGTGTGTGTGTGTGGGGGGGGGGGGGGGGGGGGGGGGGTTAGGATCAAAAATAAACCTGCCCCGGGGCCTACCACAGCACTTTCACACCTGTGCCAAGATACACAAATAATGAAATGCCACCTTGGATGACATTTACCCTGCACTTGTCCTTTGTATATCTTGGAACAGGCACAATATCTCTGTGGTAGTCCTATCAGAGCAGAAAACACTTGCAGCACACCTACAGCTTTCTGATGAATGATCCCTTTTTTTCAGTGCAATGTTAAACAAACTCTGCAGGGGAAATTCCACCGAAAGCCTTTTACCTTCACAATGACACATTTTTCTTTGTTGCAGTTTGATTTTTACCTCGTTGAAATTGCAGCAACAATTAAACAACAGAAATGAGCTCCCTATTATAAATACACCAAACAGTGGGCGAGTGAAAAGCAGAGGCCCGTGCTATGCAGAAGGCGTGTGTAGGAAGTCACTTCAGGTTTAAACTTGGCTGGTTTTGATCACTGGTTCCCATCTTATCTTGCTGCTGATGCATGCCTAACGTGCTCTGGAGCAGATTACGTTCGAGACAACAGATCAGCACGAACAAAACCAAAACAAACCCAGCAACTCCACAGAAAGTGGTGTGGCGTATTGCAAGGGGCGTAAAATCCCTTCAGCGTGCAGACAGTAAGAAGGTGTGAAGTCTGTCTGTAGTGAATGAAAATGAGTACAAATATGAATTAGTAGAATCAACTTTATTGATTTTTCCCCTGTTAGCTTCAATTCGAAAAGTACTTTATTACTGAACATTGTGATTACTGGAACTGTCAGCTTGAAT
Organism: Perissodus microlepis; assembly: GCF_051167445.1. Taxonomy (NCBI): domain Eukaryota; kingdom Metazoa; phylum Chordata; class Actinopteri; order Cichliformes; family Cichlidae; genus Perissodus; species Perissodus microlepis. Next base: position 29,102,242 of record NC_140467.1, on the reverse strand, counting down.
AGCTGGGATTTTTGCTGCCCTTCTTTTCTGGTTAAAAAAAGGTTTATTAATATAGAAGTTTGTTTTCCAGTGTTATGGAGCAAAGCTCTTAAAGTTTACACAAAGTCCTGTGAATCCTTTTCCTTTCACTCGTACTGTGCTGCTTTGTCTGCTGTAGCTGTCACTTTCAGCGTATCATGTGTTTGACCTCTTCTGATTTTTCTAATATTAGTTTTATCCTCCTTTGTCCATGTATCTGATTGCACACGTGTTAAAAATTTGTATCTTATCTTAGGTTTGTGATTAATTGGCTTCATAAATACGATATTTATCATCTGTTGAGCCCACTAGTTTCCATTATTGTGCTGCTTTTAACTTGTATTAACAAAAGAGGTCAGCTAGCTTCTTATTGTTTTAGGATCTCATGAGAAATGAAAGGAACTTCGTTTTTGGGTAGGACCTCTTTGTTCATAATTTTAAATATCAAGGACTTTTCTATGCAAACATAGCCAGTAAGAAGTGCCTGGAAAATAACATAATGAAAGCAATTTCAAAATAAAAGAGAAAGTGAATAAAAATGAAACTTAAAAAAAACCAAACCGATTTTTGTAACTAGTGAAAACACCAAAACTGAGAGAAATGTCAGCCTTCAATGATCGACCTAGACTGATCGCTCAGAGGGGAAATGTATGGAGCCCTGAAAGGCGAATGAGAAGAACAATCCATGTGTTATTGCTCGTGTAACATTGGCTCTTTTTACTTGTATGAGTAACTTAAACTTTAATAATACTGCAGTACAGAACTTCAGTGAATAATTGAAGAACAGATTATGACAAACACATTTTTATGAACAATCCCTCGGATGAATGCGACTTGTCACCAATTCCATGCACCAACACAAAACATGGAAAACAAGGACAGTGCCCTCGGATTGGCAGACTAAGGTGGTGAACCAAGGGATCATATAGCTCAGCCTCCATAGGGAAGCTACACCACTGTCCTGGTATGTCTAAGTATCACAAGTATTGGATGTTATCGTACGTGTATTTCTGGTGGACTCTCTTTCTGTTTTACCTAGAGTTGTGATTTGCATCTCATGGTGGTTTTGTCTTTATCTCCTGTTACCTCTGGCTCCCTTCCACTGCATGTCTTTCCTCCTCTCACCCCACCCGGTCACCACAGATGGCCGCCTCTCCCTGAGCCTGGTTCTGCTGGAGGTTTCTTCCTGTTAAAAAGATGTTTTTCGTTCCCACTGTCGCCAAACTGCTTGCTCATAGGGGAGCAAGGATAATCCATATGATCGTTGGGTTTTTCTCTGTATGTATTATTGTGGGGTCTACCTTACAAAATAAAGCACCTTGTTGTGATTTGGGGCTGTATAAATAAAACTGAATTAAACTGAATTGAACAGGTGACAGCGAGTTCTCATTTGCAATAAACCGTAGAGTAGGTTTTAGAGTAAGAGGTTTTATGTTGCAAATCCCACATCCCACTTAAAATAAATCCCACTTAAAATAAATGTCTCAATGGAGTAACTGGTTGTTTGTTTTTAGGTGTTCACAGGATCCAAATCCCACAAAGACGAAAGGTACAGATACATTTTACGCCTGTTCAGTTCTGTTGAGAATTACAATGTGAAACAAAGGATTATAAAGTACTTTTTCCCATTTATCTGTTCCAGAAGTTCTTCATTGTCATGCAAAGTGTGTTTTATCCAGATGATCGCATCAATGCCAGGTAAGCTTGGAAGGATGTCCTTTACAAGCATCCATATGCGACAAGTTGAAGTTGACTATTGCTCAGGAACTGCAAACCTTCCGATCTCTTACAAACAGACTAGCACGTGCTTGCATGGCTTTGGATGCTGATGCGACAGGTGCTGTCCGTGACTCTCTTGTGACTTTTTTTTTTCACGCTTGCACTTTTTAGACATTTACTTTGTAGTGCCTTCTATGCATTATATACCAGGGATTGGGTTCACCTATACCAGGTGAACCTTGTTCCTGGAACTTTTGGGTCACGTTTCGATGGTCCAAGCCTCTAGCAGAACCTTGAAAACATCCAGTTATGCCTTTTTTGTGTTGTCAGGTATGACATTAAGGGCTGTGAGGTGAGTCGCTGGACAGAGCCTGCACCAGAGGGAAGCCACATCATCGTGGTTCTCAAAGACCTCAACTTCGAGGGCCAGTTCATCACTCTGGGTAAGAGCATATATGTATTCTGGGTATAAGTTCAAAAGGTAGCATTATTGCACCTTCTTCCAGGCCTGTCACTGCAGTATCTCACTGCAAATGTCATGTCCATGTGCTGGAGTAACAATTAAATACCAGTTTTTGTGTCAGTATTGTGTTTTTCGAGCTGTGCGTTGTTTAATTGTTTAGACCAGCAGCGTTCCTGGCTCCTGCGACAGGTGGAAATTGACACACACTTCCTTCGCCAGCTCAACGTGTTGGACTACAGCCTTCTCCTGGCTCATCAGCCCCTACACCATGACGAGCGCCACCAGGGCCTCTCCTTTGCTACGCTCATCGTAAGAGCAAAAAAGTACGTTTTAGTACCCTGGTTTTCATTTTTGTTGCATTTAGAGAGTTCTGATTGCGTATTAATTTTGGGAGGATTCCAGCAATTTTAAAACACTGAAAAGTGCTGAACTGCTTCAATTCTTCATGATTCAACAAGGTGTTAGAAACATTCCTCTGAGACTTTGGTCCATATTGACATCACACATCACACAGTTGCTGCAGCTTCAATCCAAATGTCAAAGCTGAAATCAAACTTCATCGAACCACGCAACGTTTTTCTATCCAAGCATGAAACCTGGTGTGCTCTCCTGCTGCTGCATCTGCTTCAAGATTCAACATGTGTGTTCAGAGAGGGTTTTTTTTTTTGTTTATTTGGGTTTTTGGTTTTTTTTTTGTTGCCTTCCTATCAGGTCAAAGCAGTCTGGCAATTCTATTTTGTCAGCCTCATTAACAGGACATGTTTATCCAGAGAACTGCCTGGCACTTGATATTTTCTCTCTCTTCTCAGACTAATCTCTGTAAACTCTAGATATGGTTGTACGGGAAAATCTCAGCAGCTAAGCAGTTTCTGAAACTCTCAGATCAGCCGGTCTGGCACTAATGGCACTGCCTCATTCAAATTCCCTATCCTGATGCTCGGTTTAATCTTCAAAAGGTTTACGTGCCTAAATGCACAGAATTTCTGCCATGTGAGTCACAACTTAAACATTTTTTAAACATGGCTGTTAAAATGTTGGGTAACGCCTCGTGAGAATTGCACTGCATCACTGTTTTAGGAAACCTGAGACTTCTGTCTCAGCCAGTGCTCTTTGAACTAACAACCACAGAAAGTACAGAGAGCCTCACCAGCAGACTGGGTTTGGTTTGTTTCTTTGCTGACATTACAATAAATATAGATAAATCTCTTGACACCAGATTTATCCATACAATAACAAATACCTGCAGTCATGACAACATGCAAGCATGGAGAAAGTGAAAGCACAGCATGACATCATTATGATCTTTAAGGTGTATGAAACAAAAGCTCCAAATGAACACGAAAACAATCAAACATGTTTTAAAATCCAGCTGCTGTATTAACAAGGTTAACTCAGCAGATGGAGCACTACAGACAAAATAAGAGAAAACAATCAGAAAACAACTCGCTGGCCGAATGTTTTTTTTCATTCCTAAAATAAAAGTGGAACATCAGGAGCATCAGACACCTCGTCCTAAGCCAGAAATTGTAATTTCCATTAGTGTGTGACTCATGCTGCTTCATCACTCACTCACATCCAGAGTAGTGGGCTGGGCTCCCAGCCTAAGCTTCCTGCATAGGGTCCTGTTGCAGGATTCCTCCACTTAAGTTTTTTTTTTTTTTTTCACTCTGCTTTAAATTAGAAGAAAACTGAGTCATTACTGGTTTTGCTCAGTTACAGACTGTAGACACAGCTTCAAACGAATATAAAATTCAGACACTGAGTCATGGCTGCCTTTTTGTTTTTGGCCCACGGGTGCTTGATATCTGGCTTCAATTCAAGCACAAGCCCTGAATCACAGAATAATATAATGCATGTGGAGCTCAAATATTTACACTGAATATTTTGTATTTGAATTGCATGCAAACTATTTAGCTACCCCTTAATATGTATCTAACTGTTATATTTCATTTATTTGGGTTTATTAGAGTTGTTATTTTTGCATATTTAGGTTTCTCAAATCAATGTGCGTGCCTAATAAGAATTATAATAAATATTTTGATGTCCATTAGTAGAAATGGGCCTTCATGGTCAGTGTCTGAGGTCTTCTTCCCCAAGCTATAAAGCCTGCTTCATTTAGCCCTGTAAAGTCTGACTGATATGCCTCTAAGCTCTTTGTTGCTTTTCTTTTGAACATATGTTTGCATGATGATATAGAGCCAATGGTCTAACTAATAATTAAACTTTTTGTAATTAAAATAAACAAGGGTTAGTTAGATTTAATTCCTGGTTGAATTTATAACTTTACTCGCTTAGAAAGAAATTAACAGATTCTAACTTTTATGGTACTTTAATTTTAATGGAGAGAGACAGGATATCAAAAATACCAAAAAGCCAGAAAAAAAAACCTATTACATAAACATTATAAATTGATTTGCATGTCATTGAGTGGCTCATCCAAATTTCAATTTGTCATGTTCCTAAAGCACCCCTGTCATTCCAACCTCTCCAACACTGTGATAAAGACCAAAGAGCTGACAAAGGGAGTCAGGGACAAGATTGTAGACATGCTTAAGGCTGGAAGGGGGAAAAGGGCCATCAGCAAGAAGCTTGGTGCCGAGGTGACGAGTGTTGATCCGATTATACGGTAATGGAAGAAATATGAAATGACCATCAGTGGCCCTGGGTCTGGAATGTCATGCAAGATTTTGCTTCATGAAGGGAAGATGATCTTTACAAGGTGGTGGATGACCGAAAACCTAATGACAGGAACTTGTTAATGATCAGGTGACCACCTACACTAAATGCCTTACCTCTGTGCTTCTCAACAAGGGTTTCTGCACTACTTCTGTGGTGAATCTTTGTAGACCTTGCAACGTAACTGACATTAATAGCTGACACCATTACCAGGATTCATGCTTTTCTGTGATGTTTTATGTGTTAATTACTTTGTGGTTGTGTCCCACAGCTTCATCTGTCCTTATACTAAAGTATACTATTCTCTCACTGATAAAATTAAAAGCTGCAATGAAAAAGTAGCCTGAAATCCACAGCAGCAATCGACAGTACTGAAAAGCAGTTATATTTCCACAGCAATGCACGTAAGCTTTAGTGTATGTTAAGTGACAGGATTACAGAGGCCTCTGTGGTTTTGATGTACCTGTGGTCTGTAAGTCCTCAGTGGTGGACTCTGCTCTTCAGGTAATTTGTTTGCATTTATAAAATGTTTTTTAGTGACTTAGCAATCAAAAATATAATCATTCTACCTAAAATACATTAGAAACATGACGTTTTGGTTTACCATGTGAGTGGTAAACCAAATGCCTTACCAGCCCCAGCCCTAAACCCAAATCAATATTCACAAGCATTGTTTAGTAACTAATTAGGTATGTAATCTCTGCATACCAGCCCCAACAGTAGTTTCTAAATCTGTTGGAAACTCCGTCATCAGTCTCTCCTGACATTTTTTCCAAAGCTGGTAGGGTTTGGTGTGTTTTACCGCAGCTGTTTAAGCCCTGACTACAAAGCACCATATAAAAGATTTGATAAAGCCAACTTTTAGTGAAGGTGAATATCAAGACCTCAACTATAAAAACATAAATTAGCATAGCTTCCAAAGAAACTGTGAATGCATAAATGTCTTACAGTTAAATCAAAACCAACAGGTCATTAGCAGCCCATTTGCAGTTAAAGTTAGAGCTAGGGTTAGGTTCACAGTTTTTTCTTTTCAGTTTCTGAAATTGGCACCAGTGCCCAGTTTTTGAATTATAAATAGCTGCAAGTGCACATTCAGGACTGTGTGTCTCATTTAGACACTCAGACACTGAGCCATGTGCTAATTGCACACATTTCTGCATCTCTGCCATTCAAAGACACTGTGTATATAGTTTATTGTGTGAATGCCGTGAGGCCTGGGTTCAAATCCTGCTTATGGCAACAATTTTTTCAGTTAACAGTTCAACCTTTTTAACTCTTTTCAACATAAATTTCAGCTTCTTCACCCCTTTGCAGCACAAATTCCAGATTCTTCAGCTGTTTTCAGCAAAAACCTCAGCTTCTTTACCTCTTTTCAGCACAAAGTTCTGCTTCTTTACACCTTTTCGGAAGAAACTTTTGCTTCTTTACCTTTACCTTTTCAGCAGACAGTTCAGCTTTTCTCACCTCTTTTCAGCACAAATCTAAGCCTCTTCTGCTCTTTTCAGCAGAATTTTCAGTTTCTTCACTTCTTTTGAGCACAAAGTTCTGCTTCTTCACCTCTTTTCAGCACAATTCAGCTTCTTCTGCACAGTGCACATTTTTTCTCTCATCATATCTTTGTTTGGGAGTAGAACTGGTTTGGCTTAGTGGGATGAGCAGCCGCTGTGAGACCCGGTGGCGAAGGTTCGAATCCTACCTGTGGCGGTTGCCGCACATCTTCCCTGCTTGCATGCACACTGCTTTCTTATCACTCTGCAGTATACCCTTTCAAATACAGCCATCTTCAGCAAGTACTTCAGCTTCTACACCTCTGTTCAGCAGATAATTCTGCTTCTTCAGCTGTTTAGCAGATTCCACTACATGGCATTCACACTTTCGCAGGAAATGCAACTGTTTCTAGTTTTATGTAATATTCAGTACTGAACTTAAAACTTTTCAAGGAATCAATTTATCATTCAGTGTTTTCATAAAAGCCTTATTTTTACACAAACGAGGTTTAAGGCCTGGAGAAGTTTGAAGCTTTTTGTCCTCCACAATGGAAAATGGCTAAAAATAAAAAGCCACTTTAGCCACCTCCTAATTTTATTAATTCTGTGCTCAGCTTTGAGTCTCCAACATCATTAAAACATAGCCGCTACTGCTCATTTTACATTTTACGCTTGTGTTTTCACTCTTTCCCAACATGCTCAAATTTAATTCGGTTCCCTGTCTCTCTGTGCACCTTGCCATTTTGTGTGAAAATTCCATTAGATCAGGATTTCTGACTCAGACTATCCTGTCTGGCACCACCAACCACACCAAGTTCCAAGTCAATTTAATAAGCCCTTTTTTCCATTCTGATGTTCAACCAGCAGTCGTTTCAACCATGTCCACATGCGTTAGTGCATTCTTCTATAGGAGTGGTGGATGAAATATGTGCCTTTACCATCTTGACACCCATTAGGCCAGCAGTAACCAGTGTGGAATTTTAGGGTTGCTCTGGGTTGCTTTTATTTAGGCACATTTCTCAGAAACCAAAAGATATTACCTTTCAGATTTTTGACTATATATTCTCTTAACATATTTTCTTTTTAACTGTTTCAAATATGAATAAATATTATAAAAAAAATGGTAGACTGTAACCTAACCCAAGCCCCAGGCTTAACCCTAAATGAGTCATCAGTTACCTGGTGTTCAGAAATTAATGCATGAGTATAATGGCGTGAGAATTCAATGTGTATATTCAGTCTGGATTCACTTGATGCCCTAAACTCTGTTGTAATCTGTCTAGACTGGACTGAAAGGATTACAAAAGGGCCAATTAGGGTGTCCGTTTCAGTGACTCATTCTCATCTGTATGGCTTTTCTTTTCAGGTCTGTGAATCCAGGCTCCAGTCCAATCCATATGAATGCAGCCACAGTTCCCGGAGCAGTCGTGGACGAGGACCCTGCCCTATCCTTATCTGAAACAGACAGCGGCTTAAAGACACCACACTCTCAAGCTGCATCAAGGAGCAGCTCTCCTCGAACATGTGCAAAGGATGCTGGGCCAGCGAGCGCCGAGGCTGAGCTGCAAGACTTCCAAGCCCAAAACCGACGTTTGCTGCCAAACTTAAAGAATCCTCTTCACATCATTGATGGCCCCGAGCAGCGCTACTTTGTCGGCATCATTGACATTTTCACAGTTTACAGTTTTAAGAAGAGGCTGGAGCATTTGTGGAAGAGGTTGAGGCACCCCGGTCGGTCCTTCTCAACCGTCAGTCCACAGACTTACTGCCTCAGGCTGTGTCAGTGGGTGCAAGACCACACCAAGTAGAGCCTGAACAAGAGGTGGAAACTCATCTCCACTTCTCACCTGCAAGTCCAAATAACCAAAGTTCAAACGCATGGCGTAAAGCACGTTTCCTCTCCTCTCCAACCTTCTCATCATAAGAACTTCAGACATTAAATGTGGGCCTCACCTCTGAGCCTTTAGCAGATACCAAAATGATTTTTGCACACACATAAATTAGATTTTGTAGAAAATGGATGGATGGCTGATTACGAAACAATGCAATGAAACAGGCTGTACGCAAATAAGAATTTCATTATTTATTTGAACATTTTTTTGAGAAGCAGACATGGATTACTTCTTTATACTTCCTTAACCTGCCAAATAGTTTTAAGACAAGTATGCGTTTCAGCCCACTGTGTTCAAATTTTAGAATTATATTCTGGATTTGACGCTTCAAGCTGAATGTTTGGGGTATCTTAGCTTGCTATGACCATGAATCTGAGCGGAAAACTCTGTACTTGGGCCCACCCTAAAGCATAAGCTGCTTTATTCTACATTTTGACTCTGAGTGGGACCATAATTTACAGACTAAACACCAAGTTGTGTTCAAAATGGCTTAAATTGAGTGACTCTGACCACAAACACATCAAGAAAGTGATTAGAGAAGTCGTGAATCCAAAACAACACAGGGTTATTTTCTGATTTCTCTTCTATACATTCATACTTCTTTTTGCAACCAGAGGGTTTTAAAAGTAATGCAGGTGTAAGGCCTTTAATACACGGAGACTGTGATGTCCTCTATCCAGCTGTTATTGTTTCTATCCACTTCTTCTTCTGTTACTGCTAATGCTACCTCAGAAAGACTAATTTAAATACATGGGTGCATTAAAGGGTTAAATAAATACTTGTTTTGTGTTTTGCAAACCAGTGAGTTTGTGAAGCAAATATATTTGCAGCACAGGGAGCCTCATTCCTCAAGATCACATACATGTTCTAGCATCATGGAATAAAGCTGACTTGCAATCTTTTTTCTTTTTAATATATTTTCATTCTTATTGACTTCTGTAATGTACAGGGTGAACCTACAGCCATGGACCTTCTGTTTTTCCCCCATCTACAGGGTGGGCCATTTATATTATATATAATAAAATGGGCCGCCTTCTAAATGGCCACCATGGTCACCACCCATCTTGAGGAGTTTGCCCCCTCACATATACTAATGTGCCACAAACAGGACTTTAATATCACCAACCATTCCCATTTTATTATATATAATATAAATGGTTCACCCTGTAGATGGGGGAAAAACAGCAGGTCCATGGCTGTAGGTTCATATCATCTTACCCTTAGATTTGAAAAAACATTTGAGAGAAACAAATTAAAAACAGGTAATTTAATTTTCTCTATAAATTATATTGTTCATGAGTGTGCTTGCATTTCTCAGCAAAACATTTTTTTTCTCCTAACTCAGCTACACCTATGCAGGGCCAACCCAAATACGCAGGGCCAAGCTGCTCTGCAATCAAAGTCCACTCAAAAATCATTCCCCATGTGCCTTGAAAACCTCTGTACTGACGTCTTTGAGTAAACTGAATCCAAATTTCCATTTTGGAACAATGACACCCGAATAAATGAAAGCATAGGGTGATGTTAGAGAGCTAATAGTAAAAGAGCTTAGTGTAACTTCCAGAAAACCACTGCTGTTATTAACATCCATTAAATTAACTGCAGTTAATAATCTGGTGTTTCAAACCAATGCCAATGACTTGAACAAACCATTGTTTGATAAAGTGGAAGTAAAAGTATTGCAGGAATCTGATAAACTGACTGGAAGTTTTTGGCACTGAAAGCAAAGTGAAAATGCCTTAAAAATAAATAGATGGAGGAAAAAAGGAATAAAAAGATAAAAAAAAAAAAAAAAGTTAAATAATTTAATAGATGGGTTTATTAAACAGCTAAATTAATTGAAAGTGCAGCAAGCAGTAAAAAAATGAGGCAAATTAATATTTTATGTAATCACCTTGTAATCACCTTGACACCTATTTAGGGCTCTGTGCTTTTAATCTTCTCTTGGCTGCACATTCTCTTTGTATGGCTCTGTTTGCATTTAGTGTTGTGATGTTGAATACATTCGTGATTCTTTCTCTGACAGATGAGAATACAAAGATCTCACAAATGCATGAAGGATTTAATGTGTGCAAATAAAATTAAATAAAAATGAAGACATGGGCAGCAGTAATTCACCCAATGCAAACATACAAAACAAAAAACAATAATTTCCTTTCCCACAGAAAGAAGTAAAGTGTGCCCACTGAGTAGATGGGGAAGAGCAAAAAAAATAAATACAGGAAGAAGAAACTTGACTGGATCACAATTTCACCATAAATTAACTGTTCCGGAGTTCAACTGTAACCGGACCAAGACCACCTACTGCGAAGGCTTTCAATGTGGTTGTTTTAGTCCACACCCAAGTTTGATTAGCATGTTGGTATCTGTACAAACTAACTGCACCATGGGACAAAATGATTGAGAGTTTGAAGTAAACAGTGCAATTCCTCATTAAAGGTGGAGAAACACCACCCTTACTTCAAAATGCTTCTCACCAAAGTCACTGACAAAAAAAACCCTAAACAGTTATTTTGGCTACTTTCTTTCTGTGCATCTTTGCCAAAGTAAACCAGCTTCTGTTTCTGACCATGTAGCATTACAGAGCAGTCACAGACTCAGGGGTTTAAAATGTGGCCGTATCTATTGAGAGGTCACCTGCGAGTTTGCGAAATCCTGGGTGACACTTTATAATATGACCCGACAGTAAGGGCATTGTTCCCCTGTAATTAAACAGACTTAAGTTATTTTATTTTATTTATTTATGCATTTTATTTGAATTTCAATGTAGGTTGTGCCTAAATATTTTACAGGGAAGGAAATACAAGGTATAGCGTGAGTTATTTGAAGTACAGGGTGGGCCATTTATATGGCTACACCGTAATAACATGGGAATGGTTGGTGATATTAAAGTCCTGATTGTGGCACATTAGTATATGTGAGGGGGCAAAATCCTCAAGATGGGTGGTGACCGTGGTGGCCATTTAGAAGTCGGCCATCTTGGATACAACTTTTGTTTTTTTCAAAAGGAAGAGGGCCATGTGACACATCAAACTTATTGGTAATGTCACAAGAAAAACAATGGTGTGCTTGGTTTCAACGTAAATGCGCCTGACGTCAGGGGTGAGCCATGGCTTCCAGCGGAGTTCCTCCTCCAGCTGGACAAAGGCTGGTCGGCGTCGCTCCTGAAGTTCGATGTCTGCTGGGTCCATAATATGGTCGCGATCTTCTGTCAAGTGAAGGCTGTGTGCAGGCAGGAAAAGGACCCAAAATGCAGACTCACGGAAACAAAAGGTGAACTTAAATAAGGCTTTAATGCTGGACGGCAAAACAGAAAACTGGCTGAACTAGCATACAAAATAAACTAACGCGGCGGGCTGGCAGGCTGGCAGACAGACAGACAGAACACACAGTACAATATGATGGTCCATGTCACCCCAACAGATATTTAGCGAGGAAAATTTAAAAACAAACAGCAACTAATTAATTAAAAAAACAATTTAAGATTGGGAATGTTTTGTGTTTTATTTTGGTTTTTCTAAAAATAATTATCATGATACCAATTACACTACTTAAAATTACTTAAGCTGTACTTAAATGTAATTAAGGTTTAATTATTGCTTTGTTTCCTGTAAAATCCGGTTTAATAAATCTGGAGCTGAGGATTTCCACTATGGCTGAGACAGGTGGTGAAGAATGAGCCAAGATCCAAGGACACCAATCACAGCACACAACTGATGAGTCCTTAGCCGACAAGCATACCTGGAATAACTTGAATTCTGCCTGTTATTATGACCATAATTTACAAATTAACTTGATATTTCATGAGGAAATATTAAGTTATGGGTCATGGGGGAAGGTCATGGGGAAGATTATAGATATAGATTATAGATTAATGGAGCTGAGGGCCATTTTTTCATAGACCTCTATACAGCTAGGAGTGTTTCTCTAGCTGGAGGACTCTACCAGTCTTTGCCTTCACTTACCAGACTTGGAGACTACGTCAGTTTTTTCTGCATGTGTGGAATGATACAATGGAAGTTTCTTTCTGTTTTTGAAAGGAAAAATAGAAAAATCCAGAATCAGAAGCTGTCCTTGCAAAATTCCTGTTTAGTCTATGTGATGCTGTCTGACAAACTGTTGTAACAGCAGTCTGGCGAGGAAGGAGCGGCTAGCAGGTCCAGCGGGCATGAGGTGTGGAGGTTAGCCGGATAACTCAAAGCCAGTCAGTTGAATCAAACAGACCTTTATTCGCCGTCAGCAAAATAAGACCACACTGGCCAGGTCTCCACGGCTCTACTCGGTCCGTACATACATGTGCAGAGATCAGTAGTCGCCGGCACCAGGCTGTTACAACGGTAAGGTTTCTCCAGAACAGACACACGAGCAGCATGTAATGGCTGCCGCTATACCGATTTTTATTGATTTAAACCTTTCTGTGTGTGATGACACAGTTTGATTGCACTCGTGTTGTGATCCATGTTAGGCTGGTTGGCTTTGTTGTCATGTCCTCTGATTTCTGTGTTCCCCTTTTATTGTTTTTATGTTCAGTATTTCAGGTTTGGATGTTGTCATGTTTTAGTATTATTTGACTTCCTGTTGTAGTTTGACCATTTGTTTTCTCGTGTGTTATGTTCGCTTTTACTTCCTTTCTTCTTTCATCTCCTATGCTTACAGTTTTTGTGGTTTGTGTTTTTGCCTTTTTTTTTGTTTGGCTCTGGAATTTGGCTTATCAGCATTTCAATAAACCTTTTTTTGTTTTTCTTTGTTGTTGTTGTTTTTTTATTCTTATTTTGGTCTGTATGCAAGTGTAGCTCTTTATGATACCTTTACACTTGCGCTTAAAAGTCTCACTTTCTGGATTACAGAGATTGTAATTGGTTCTGTGGGGTTTTGTTTTGTTTTTGTTTTTTTGTTTGTTTTTTGTCATAGTCTCTGAAACTATTTTGGGTTCAGCAGTGCAATTTTAAAATCTCATAGCTAACATTAATTCACTAACAATAATACAGTTTACATGCCTGAGCATATCAAATTAAAATGGACCTACTAATTATGTCAAGCCAACAAATGCGCCATCAGCAACTTCAGGAACTCTTTTTTTTTTCTCACCTTTTCGTACAATTTTCAAAGGTTCAAAGCGTTTATTGTCATATGTACAAAGAAAAAAAGGCCCGGTTAGGTTAATGTACAATTTTGTACAACATCAGCTGATTGCACATACATTTTGAAATCAGAACATATTGCACTGATTACTATGAAATCAGCACAATATGTGCAATTTTTTGGTGATTCATTATTAATCACGTCTATGCAAACAAAAGCACCATCAGCAGTTTCAGGAACTCATTATTTCCTCCCCTTTTTGTTCAGTATGTAGATGATTTTGTATGACATCAGCTGTTTGCACAATATGTGCAGTTAGCTGATGTCTACATATTGGGTGATTTGGACGCTGCGTCATTTTCAAAAAAGGTTCCATTGTTCTTTTTCACATCAGTATCGCATCCTCAGGCAGATGATTTGATGTCTCATTTAAAGGCCACCGTGCTCAGCGGACTTTAAATGAGCGACTAGTGTGCTAATCTCAACACACCAAGGGCGTAGATTTGGTTTTGGCATTGGTGGGGACGGATGATTCAACCATCGAACCCTACCCTGTTTCTTTTTCCCCCCTTTTTGTCTTTGCTTCTTGATTTAAAAAAAAAAAGGAGAAATATACTACCCTACATATGCTATTCTACATGCTTTTAAACCATTTAAAATTACAATTCATAGTTTTATATGCGAATTATATAATGTTAAATTACCTAAGTATTTTAGGCTTTAGTTTTCTTCAGCCATATTCCATATAAATCAGGTATCATACAAAAATAAAAATAGAGTCATGACAATAAAAGAATATGACTTTAAGGACTTAACAACATTACTTCAGTTATAATACACCAACATCTCTTATACATTAGTACTAAGGGAACACTGAATGACCTGGTGGTTTTTGCCCATAAAACTACTCATCTAAGATTACCACAAAGTAAAAGATCTCTCAGCAAAATAATGCAACATTTTGGGCACTATTGCCCCGATCAACTCAGTGAGCTGGGATTTTTTAATCTAAACATGAACTACTGTTACAGCAACAGACATGGACTACTGGTGCCCTACACAACAACTCAATGTCCACTATGTGAAGAAGCCAAACACATGCCTGCTCCTCTCATTAACAGAGATAAACTGCTGGCATATTGGTTTTACATCTATACTGTCCAGTTTCTCCTGGTGGACATGGCATACAGCAGCATTGTTTAATCTCACTTGAGTCATTGTTGACCTTAGCCATGTTTTTAGTCTTCTGAGAGCACTGAAGCTTCTTTCATCCTCAGTACATGCGTTTTATCCTCAGATTAAAATTATTATTATGTGCTTGATGTGCCTCACCTTTGGCCCTGGCTCTTCCCCTCTGACTGCACTAGGACATATTACCACCTGATAAAATAACACATTGATTCGTGCCATATAAAAAGTGAGACATGTCAATTCAGATTCTTTGTCAAATATACACTAATGAATCAATTTACATCAGCAGCCTAACAATTGTCATGATAATAAATACTAGGTAATCTATAGCACCAAATCATCAGTCAGTCACCTGTGACCAATGTTCCCTCAAATTTTTCATGTGACTGAGCAAACACACAAACTCCCTGAGCGATCCCTTGGACCACTGTGAGCAACAGCAGACGTGTGCACTGTGGTCACGCCGGCATCGAATCCATCCAAGTCACATAGTTTATTAAAATAATCAAATTACAGCCTTTACATTTATGTTAGACTACTTTTAATTAACTGCTTTAGCCCACTTACAATGAAAATGTAAAAAAAATCTTGTTCATGACCTGTGTAGGATGTTAACACTATTGGAAGTAAAAATAACTTGAACTCCAATTTTGAAAACACAACTTTGTTTCTTTTCTTTCTTTTTTTTTTATAAAGCTCTGACTTGTATTATGAGTATGAGTCTGTGGTCTGGGAGAGAGCCCTGTAACTCTCTGTCTGCAAAATACAGTATATAAAGACCAATGTTGGGTAATTAATTATATAGTTACTTCTTCAAAAAACTAACTGAGTTTTGCAAACAACAAAGTTTTTTGCAGCTGTTTACCTAAAAATACAGCCAAGGTTTTTTTAAAATAAACATTTCAAACTATTTACAGAACAATCAGCTGTTCTGCATCAAATTTGATGCCACACAAATTATTTGTGCCCCTCCAAAAAATAATTTCTGTCCACTATGAGATAAAGGAGAACAACAGCCTGATACCTGCAGGCCTGACAACAGGAGATGTATCACTCCTGTAACACCTGTAACATTCAGCAGTCGACTCATTGTTCTGACACACAACAAAACTATTGACTACACTACACACTAACTACACAAGATTTGCGCTAAACGTTGCAAATCTGTCACATCCCAAAACACCGCCGTCACTCCTAAAACTTTCCCCCTTCCTAAACAATTAAATGCCATGTTGCCATATCATTTTTTGATTGGTCGACATGGTACATTTTTCGACCAATAGGAAAGGGTGGGGGTTTTGTTTTTGCTCACAGGCGGAGAGTGCTTTCGAGGTTTTCCTTATAAAACGCTGTTTTTACCGTTTCTTCCCGCAGTAAATATAAACAACGATAGTATTCAGGAAAAAACAAACAAAGATTGCAGATATTTTTATCATAACTCTGGTTTTACGTGGCCTATCAACACAATTTAAAAACTGGTATAAAGTCCACACTTTTCCGTCAATTGTTCCGTCTGTCCTGCTCACATATCCAATGGTTGTACACGTTGTCATTAACATGGCTTCACTCTTCATCAGCTGCTTTGCTAGCTAAAACACCGGTGTCGGCACATAAGGACGCTGTCATAGCTTGTCAACCACGTTGATTAGCTGCGTACATACGAATGTGAATTGCGTGATTGGCTGGACTATGGGATAAGGTGGCATTGTTCTAATCCCATACGGGAGCAGCCAGTCACTTACTGACTAACACTGCAAAACAGAATTGTTAAAGTTTTAATTTTAATTTCAATTCAGGTTAGATTTTTTTTTTTGTGCGCAACCAGATTTTCTGTGCGCAGAGACCGTGCCAGCAGTGCGCAATTGCGCACGCGCGCAGCTTAGAGGGAACATTGCCTGTAACGTTATTATGACGGACACATTTTATGAGTTTACTTGACTTTAAGTGACTTACAGGTTTCTTTGAAAAATACTTTCTTATATCCAGGTTCTTCCTTTTTGCTGCCGTCCTCCTCTCCTCGCAGCGCAGGCTTGCCGCTGCTAAAACTAAACAGAGCTCCCTGAAAAGCACAGCCAATCACATTGGCTATATTTGTCACATGACTAGGACTCCAGTAGAGAACGTAATTTAACTCTTTCTGCACCGCTGGGTGAATGAGACGTTGACAGATCGTTTTTTTCTTTCTATCGGGTTTGTTTTTCTTTACTCGACGAAATCAAATTATTGGTGGGGACAATTCAATAATCGCTGGATATTGGTGGGGACATGTCCCTTCCGTCCATGCCAAATCTACGCCCTTGCAACACAATGACAGTGAGATTATGCAACTTGATTTATTTTTTGTTCATGACTTTAAAGGAGGCTGTGCTGTCATAGCTGTAAACTGTCAACTGCATGATGTGATGTGAATAAAACTCTTAGCAGCGGTGAGATCCCACTCCTAAATCCCCTGTGCCGTTTTGAATACATAACAGGTCTTTCTACTTTGAAAAAATAATTGCAGGCAATTAAATATCTTTATTATCGCTTTCATTTATTTACTAATTTTAGTTTTTTGCAAAAACAGAGCATAATGGCAACCCAACACATGGAAATACAATAAAGAAAACGACACGATAAAACAAAGAGGACTGATGTCATTTGAGTTTCTTTGAAGAGTTGTGAGGATCATTGGTGTTTGAGTTTTGCTCCCTCGTCTGCCTTCACATACATATAAACTTTAGTGACAGCATATTCTTAATCCACGGGGTTTAATAAGATGCACAAGCAACGCTATTGAGAACTATAGGCATGCTGTGTGGTTTAGTGGTCTTAGCAGAGGTGGACCCACCCACAGGTTTAAGGTGTAGCTGTAGCACAACCTCACATAAGTGAATTAGATATGAATGCAAATAATCGCATACCTACTGCCCTGCGCATCGCTAAGAAAACTATCCTAATGAACTAGAAATCAAAAAACAGTTTGTGTATTACTCAGTATAAAAATTTACTTCCAAAATAACATTAGTTTGGAAAAAATGTCAGCCTCTTAAAAAAAAAACCCTACTGGATCAATCGCAATGATTTGTATGGATATATAATATAATATAGCATTGTTTGTATTATTTGTAGTTTTCCTGTACATCTGTTGGGTAGTATTCAGTTTAGTATCAATTTTGTTTTCCATTCTGGTCTCATTTCTGTTAGCCTCTCTGCTTTCACTTGTGTTTGTCTTCCTGTTTAATATTGGCAATTACTGTTGCCTGTGTCTCACATGAAGTTTCACTTCCTTTGTTTCATTTTTGTCCTCCCACCTTTGTTGCCCGTACAACTGAGTCAGTTGTCATTCCTCTTGGTCATGTGCTCCCTTCCTTTCTCTTTTGGTTTTGAAAAGTTCATCTCTATCTCTCGCTCTCTCGCTCTCTCTCTACTGTAGCTTTCTCCTTATAAAAACATTTTTATTAAGCTTGGCATGTTTTCAGATAAAACCCTCCTAAATTTGCATAATAAAAATTATTTCCTATCAGTTATTGATTCATTTTCTTTCATTTTATTAAAATTTAGGATTCGATCACAACACCTCTGTTCTGTAACTGAGGGTTAGTGGGGAGTGTTATGGTCTAGTTTCATGTACTTTATATACATCAGTACATAAGTTCACATGCCTGTTTAAAAACAATAAAAGTTCCTCTCAGTGACTGAGAGCTGTCTCACTGTGTTTTAATGAAGCCTTGTCTTCATTTTTGATGACCTAGGCGAGAGTAAACCAAGCTAAAAGTATTTATTAAAGTGTCTCGGATGTCATTTGTTTTTTTTCTTTGTTTGTAAAAAAAGAGTAGGTCTCAATAAATGTTGTGATATTTTCTGTAATATTTTTAAGCCAGCAGTTTTCATTGCCTAAACGTAACTAAACAACAAGTTTTGTTATTAGCAACATATTTAAAAATAATTTAAATCATATGTAGAAAAGCAGACAGGTTTGAGTCAAACTTCAAGACAAAAATACCTTTCAACCAGTGTATTTGAGAGTGGACTGGTCAGCATTCATGTTCAGAACAGAATAGCTCTTTAATGTCATTGTAAATGTACAAATAAATTAAGGGCGCTCCACGCCAACTGTGCATGGAATAAAATATAAAAAGTAAGACAGCAGGAATAAATAAACAACAGGAGAAGTATACAATCAAGAGAAAGGCACACATTGGAGAGCAAAATGCTTGGAAGTGGTGCAAAAGGACTTGGTCTGAGTGCAGAGTACGTGTGTGAGTGGCCTGAGTGATGAGGGTTACTCAGACCATGGCTCAGATTGGTGAGGTGGTGGACAGGGGTGGGGTGTGGGGGTATAGTGTTTGTTAACAGTCAGAATGGCCCAGGGGAAAAAGCTGTTAGTGAGTATGGAGGTGTGCAACCTGAGGCACCAACCAGAGGGCAGTGGGTGCTATGTTGGCAGTAATTTTAATAAACGAGAGCGCAACCGAGAGACACGTGCCCTACAATGAGTTGTTTATTGAGTTATTTATTCCTGCCTTTACAATTTTTGTCACTCGTGTTGTGACATTTGTCTGTCCCTCACGATTTATGAAAAAATTCTGGAGGCACCCCTGTTCTCAGTAGTTGCCCCCGTGTACCAAACACCCAGGGATGCAAACTAATGCTCAATTCAGTATTATTTATACAGAATTACAACTGCAGTCACGTCTAGGTGCTCTGTAACCCACATAGCAAAATTGGTATGGCCCAGATCTGGCCCACACAATGTGCTTACACATGGCCCACATACCGCAAAGAATGACGGCCCTTTGGTTGCCCAGATCTGGTTTGCCAGATGTGGCCCACACATGGGCCAGCACATGTTCCAGTTGCAGACACACTGCTGGCCCTGTGCTGGCCCAGAACAGTTTCAGCTCTGGCCCCAGATGTCAGCCTAATGTGTACTTTAATCAAGCCATGTAATAACAACATGTGCTGGAACATAATAGTACAAAGTAACATGATGAAACTCTGTTCAGACAGTAAATGGACTGATTCTTATATAGCGCTTTTCTACTCTCCCAGATTACTCAAAGTTAGGGATGGGTATTGATAAGATTTTCACGATTCCGATTCCATTTTCGATTCTGTTTAACGATTCGATTCTTTACCGATTCTCTTATTGATTCTTTTTTTTTTTTTAAAAAAGGAGAACACTAAGGTCGATTAGCTTAGAACTTTGTTTTATATCTTCTCTTTGAACAAGATAGAAATTTAGGAGTAACATGGCCTTACAAACCCAACAGTGAGATCTTAAGAGATCCACAGCCTACGGCTCTTCAATGGGGTGTCACAGGGCCCCCGGGGAAAAAAATTGTAAATGTAAAATAATAAAATTAATATTCTTCTGTAGCAATAACAAAGTATAACATAAATTATTCTGTAGCAATTACACAAGAATATCCAGTAATGTCCCTGCCTACAATTAAACACATTCACTTACTGAAAATCGGGGCATCTGCTGTGGCATATGGGTGCAAGCCTTTGACCACAAACTTAGTCACTGCTCGGTAACATTCGTCTATCCTGGCCTGAAAGGAGACGCTACCGGTAGACTGCAGCGAGAACTGCCAGCATCTGAGCCAGCCAGACTCTGTCTGTCTCTCTCATCATGGTCACCTAAATGCAGCGCACAGTAATGGCAGGTTTTGTAATAAGGCAGATCGCGCTAACATAATATGCACTGTTAGTTGATTATTTACCTGCCACTTTAACGGGAGAGGACGTGCAAACGTTACCGCTGCTGCTGGGTTGAGATTCACGAGTCCGGAGCGGAATTAAAAACACGATATTCATTTAAGGTTATCGTGTGTTTTGTGAGCAAATGCTTTTGCATATTCATAATCTTTCCTCCCTTAAATGAAATATCTACTTTGCAAGTTGCCCTGTTGTCTTCCGTTCTCGTAAAGTATAACCAAACTTTTGAGCGTTTGAGCCGCCATGTTTCCTGCCAGGTAAATGACGCTCCACAACGTGGTGACGTCATTCGGGGCGACTGGAGTCGATAAGGGAATAGTTTGCAAAAATGGCAAACAATTCCAAGGAATTGAAACAGTGGGAACCGGTTCTCAACAAGAATCGATTTTCGATACCCATCCCTACTCAAAGTGCTCTATACAACATGCCACATCCACCCACTTTCTTTACACTGAGTGCTTCCTAACTACATTCATACACATTCACAATCTTGACACACAGACTGGAGGAGCGAGGGATCGAGCCACTAACTGTCCAATCAGTAAGTGACCTGCTCTACCTCCTGAGCTACAGCCACCTGGTGGTAAACATGAGTAGACTAGGTTTTGGATAAAGTGTACACTCACAAACCTGTCAAACCTGCATTTGAAACGTTGGCTACTATAGCAGTATAGTATTGCAACATGGCATTTGGGTGTTCTAACTAAAATAGGAAAACAAGAACATAAATAGTGCCATTATTGCCAGTACTGGCCCACATCTGGTTGACATACACCCTGCCATGCCAGAAATCAGCCAGCAGTGTCGATTAAACATTGTGACTACATGACAATCTGATAACCAGCTTAATTTAGTTAAACTGCTTTAGTAAGCTGTATTTGAAACCATATTTTTCACTTCTCTTCAAAGCTTTTCCCGCATCTCTTCTCCTCACAGTCATTATTATTCATCACGATGTCTGAGGGATTTCCCTCTGATGTTGTCACAGTGATTCTGCTCTTTTCTTCCACAGAGGAATAGGGTGTTCATTTTGTTTCTGCCAAAGTAAGTTAAAAGCAGTAAAAGAATTTCTTATTCTTATTATGAAAAAAACTCAATTATATTTAGATCCAAGTGATAACACGTGTTTAAAAAGGGACATCTAAAAAAGTCCTATGGGACAAGGCAAAGAAAAACTGAATTTCTAGAAATGCAAATCACTAAAAGCTTCTACGTCAAGAGCCTCTACAAACACATTTTTTGTTTACAATTCATGCCATAAAAAAAAAAAAAAAAGATTAATCCCACAGCATGTGTTCCCGTGGATGACGCTGTTCAGGAGACGTTAAAGATAAGAAAAGATAAAGCTTTATTAGTCCCACATGTGGAAAATTTGTTTGGTCATGGCAGAAAGTAGACAGTACAAAGTTAAGAGCAGCAAAAATTAAGAAAAAAACAACAGAATAGAAGAAGTTATAACAGAATATTACGCTAAATGAGAAATTGCACTTGGTAATATTGCACATCAGGGAGATAAATATGGTCTCTCTGTAACCGTGACTTAGAAACAAGCAGGTGTGCATTTTTAAACAAAACTCACTCGTGTGGAGCTGTTGGGGCTTCCTATAATTCTCTTAATATAGTGCAGGTGAATATTGGGTTATATATCTGATAAAACACTGAGGGGAGGACGTGCAAAAATTACAAGGCTTGTTTGAGGTTTCTCAGCCATAAGCAGATAGACCATTCACTGCACTGTCTGGAAAGCCTTGGGTACTGCCAGTCATGTCTGTATTACCTCATCATAATCTGAACACTAACAAACAAATCAGTACAATATACTGCAGTGTCTCTCGCCAATGGCAGCAACCTCCCTTGACAGGAATAATGCATTATCATCACAATTCCTGATGTTGCTGCAGCTGTTCCTATTTAAAAAGACCAGAGTCTAAGTTTGGAGGGTGGAGATGGTGGTGGTGGTAGAGTATGTCCAGGAAACTTTTGTATTTCTTCCCCTCACATTCATTATTATTCATCACAGTGTCAGAGGGATTTTCCTAACTCACCAATCCTTTTTCCCCCACAGAGGATTACTGTTGCATTTTTTTCAATCAAAATGTGGAAAAAGAAATAAAAGAAGGTCCTAATTGCGGGATAACGTATCTCTTATTATTACCATAAAATGATTAAATTATCTTTAGAGACAGTTTTGCTTCCGTTCACATTTGACTTTCACTTCAGTCTGTGGTTGTTTTAAAAATACTTTTGAGTGATTAGCACACAAAAGATTGCACCAATGATTGCACAAAGGATGACTCCAGAAATTCTATCTCTATGCAAGTGTTTTTGCTGACATCAAAGTACTGAAGCTATTGTTTGCTGTCCTAGCCAAAGAGGGCTTGGCCTTACTGTGACATGACAGTTTCTAGCATAACCGTTAGGGAGTGTTAGGAATACCTTCCCTTTTCTGTTGAGTATCTGATTAAAAATAAAAAGGAAGAAAAACAAGCTCAGATAAAATCCCAATCTGCAACGCTGCCAGCAACAGACAGAGCACACAGCAGGGAATGAAGTCAGTCACCAACAGAGCCACATAAACCAGAGCTGGTGGAAAGGAAACTCATCTAGTAGCTCAGTGGTGGTGACCCATGCTAACTTTAGACACCTTGTAAGCTTAGCAGCTAAACCCATGCAACACCACAAGAGTCTTGCAGTGCAAGGCCAAGTACGAACCCTGAGTAAATATATGCAAACACCGTATGATAGCTCAACTACAGGCCTGCACTGCCCACCAAACCCTTCTCAAAGACCTTCAAGGCACCACACTATGCAACAAGAGCTTTCGCAAAGCCAAATACTATCTGCACTACTGCAAACTGAGATACACAGCACAGGGTAAACACACAATGCTGTGACAACATCCTACAAAACTCAGTGTCACCTGATTAGCTTACTGAGCTCTCAGTTTTGCCCATCTAGCAGAGGGGAGATGTAGCTAGAATCAGAATTACGTTTATTCTCAGTTTATACACAAATGAGGATTCATCTTATTGGCGTGGTGCACAACGTATTTAAATATATATAATATATACATCTCTAAGTAAATATTAATATAAATGCAGTACAAGAATAATGTCTAACAACCCACAGATATCAGGATATTAGAGTTTGGTCCACTACCAGGATAACCACCAATCACAACAAGAACAAAGCTTTATGGGAAAGGCTGAGCCAGCAAAAGAAGAGAAGAAAGTACCTCTAAAACCAAAATCACAATGTTTGAGTACAACTTATCGCAAACAAAAAGCACATATGAAATGTCATTGTGATATGACAGTTTTTTAGTTGGCTGGGAGTATCTTCTCTTTTTTTCTTTTGGTTGGTGGTAGGAAGAAAAATACAAGTTCTGTTAAATCCACTGTCTGCTACTCTGCTACTTTCCCAGCAGCAAACAGCACAGCGAGGCAGTTCGGGAATAAGAGAGAGAGAGAGCTGCAGAGCTGGAAGAGAGTCAGTTCTGGACAAGTTGACCATGTCTTGAAAATCATCCTGCTGACTATGAACAATTAATCGTGTGGAAGAAAGACGGTTCCAAATAAGTGCTGATATTACTGCACTTTTCCAAAAGAAAACATTTAAGTTCATGAGCCACATCAACCAAGCAAACAAGTATTTCTGAAACCACAAATCAAAAAAACTTCATAGCACCTTATATGAATTAATATTGGAGTTTGTGTGCACTGTGTTTGAGATTGAGTTTAAAAACACTTTAAAGACGGTCCTATTTTTTCCTGTTTTTGACTGCAAAGTCAAATGCTATCATCACACAGTTTTCTTTGTTGGAATCCGGGAAGTGGACTGGGTTTCTTTTTTTTATGTTCAGTTTCAAATAGAAAAAGAAATCTGTTTCCTCGCTGACAGACATAACAACACTGCTTAAACAGAGAAACATGCATAGCTGAAATTCCTCATTCTAAAATCACTGGGCCAAAGAGAAAACTCGAGAGGGAATAATCATCCAACTATGCTGTTCTCCTGTGGTTTTAACAAAGACATCCTCATAAGAAATACGCAGAATTAACAAGCAAACAATAACCACTTCAGCGCTGAAGATGGACCACCAGTGATGGTGCTGGATGAGGAACTGGTGCAATCTGGAGCAGACTGAGTAAATAAAATCCTGAATTAGGAAATGCTCTGATGTAACAGTTTTACACAAAAAACCATTTGATTAAAAGCTGGCTGGCTTGATGTAGACGTAGGCATCCATTCATTATTTGGACTCCTGTTACTCCAGGCCTGTGGCTGGGACTGAAAAATTTATACTATGCTAATATATACTTAGGATGGCATTTTACTTTCGTTTAATTCCGTGATATCTCCCACATAGACCTGTGTTTGTGTCCATATAAAGATCTCACAGCAGAGCTGGGTGCAGTACTTGTTTTTCTTGCATTAGAATCGGTACTCAAATATGCATTAGTCTCTGTTTTCCAGACTGACCACATTCTCACTTATGTAAACTATGATGAAGTCAAGCTATGTCTGTGACGATGTTGAATTGCACATGAATGTAAGCAGGAGGATGGGTAAAGGTTTGAGACGGTGGTAATCGGTCCAAGTCTATACATTCAGAGCAGCAGAGGTTGACAGGACTTCTCCATTAGCTATTCTATTTAAAAATTCATGAACTATCACAAACATACATCTGTACCTTTATGCTTTGAAAATACATACACCTGATACTTCATTAGGTAACATGGTGCTGTGCTTTTGGCACAGATTCAACAACATGCTGGAAACACGCCACAGATGGTAGCATCATACAGTTGCCGCACAGCTCCCCTTCCACTGACACTTCATTGTCATATTCAAGAAATCAGCTTCAGATGGTTTCAGCTTTGTGACATGCTGCTTCTAATCGCTGTTTCCAGGATATTGCAGCATGTCAGCTTTGTGACATGCTGCAATATCCTGGAAACAGCGATTAGAAGATGGGTAAACTGTGGTCATAAAGGGATGGATGTGGTTAGCAACAATACTCAGCTAGGCTCTGGTGTTTACATGATGCTCAACTGGTACTAAAGGGCCCAAAGTGTACCAGAAAATATCCCCCACACATTACACCTCCAGCAGCCTGAGCTGTTGATCCAAGGCAGGATGGATCCATACTTTCGTGTTGTTTACACCAAATTCTGACCTGGTAATCCAAGACTGTTGCAGCAGAAGTTGAGTCATATGAGACCAGGCCTTGTTTATTTCAGTTTTGGTGAGCTTGTGTGAACTGAATGGCACCTGCTAAGGTAGCCCATCATCTTCAACAAATATTGGTTATAAATAATACTCATGTTTCTTTCTGTTTCCTTTCTATCTGCTCAAAGTAGTGTGGCAGAGAAATGCTGCTCAGTGCTCACTATTTCCCCTTTTTAATGCCATTCTCTGTAAACCCTAGAGATGGTAATATGGGAAAATCCCACCAAATCAGCAGTTTCTGTAATTGTCCCAGCCAAGTCATTTATGTCTGCATTTAATCATTAATTATTATAAATGTATTGCTCTCTTCCACTGCATGTCTTTTGTCCTGTCTTCCTCCTCTCCCACCAGCTGGTCACATCAGATGGTTCTGAGCCTGGTTCTGCTGAAGGTTTATTCTTCCCACTGTCGCCAGAGCGCTTGCTCGTAGGGGATCATATGAATGTTGGTGTTTTCTCTGTTGTGTTCTTCTAGGGTCTAACTTACAACATAAAGCAGCTTGAGGCTGTTGTTGTGATTTGGCAGTGTATAAATAAAAATTAATTAAATTTAAAGTCACCTTGACCCTTTCTACATGATATCCATGTATATCTACATGAGATTTGTTCACGAGCAGTAGAAAAGGTGTAGTTAATCCAGAGTCAGATCTGAAGTTTGTATGATGCATTTAAAAATGAGCATTACAGTGACGGTGCAAATGAAGACAGATGTTGGCATAACATCCAACTTTAACTGCTAAATTAATGCCTAACTTTTCTGGAGACCTGTGTTAACAAACCACCCACACCAGTGACATTTTATACATGGTGTCTGTTAGTTTGGAGTTTGCTAAAAATATTTAAGCTCGCAGCTACCATTAGATTGGAGTGAAAACAAAGTTGTGAAAAGTAGCAGGGTCTCATCGTAGCAGGGTGTGGCAGGTTTCACACCTGATCTGCATCTCCTCATCACCTGCTGGGGTTTAAGGACCATGACATTCCATCACTCCCTGTCAGATTTGTATGGTGCTATCCAAGCCTGTCTTCATTTTCTTCTTACCTCAAGACTAACCTCGAATTGCTGTCTTTCCTCATACTGTAGTTCCCTCCTGTTGTGCCTGAACCTGGGGAAAAGCAGCAACACACTATACATAACAGTCACTAAATCAACAATAAATATACACTAACATAAAAAAACAAACAAACCAGAAAGTAAATAAGAATGTGTTTGCATAATAAATGCCAGCGTGCCCTGCTCGACTAGAACTTGCTAAAGTAAGCAAGAATAAATAGGTTTTTAAAAGTGTTTTAAAATGATAGAGGGACCAAGCAGCTCTCACGTGAAAGGTAGGTTGCTCTAAAGTTTAGGAGCCACCACTGAAAAGGCTCCCCTCTGCTTTTAAGCTGGGATGTAGGAACACTCAATAGCAGTTGGTTCATACACCTAAGTGCTTTGGTAGGTGTAGGTCTTCAAAAGTAAGGTGGGGCTTTAAGTTCTTGTGTCATTGTGATGGTTTGCATGCAGCTTCTGTGATATTAAAGGTCTCATATTAGCCTTCTTTGTGACACGTAAAAGCTTCAGAATTCATGAGTGGGGTCTTTTCTAACGAGTGTTATGCTAACCACAGTCCTTATTTCAGAGGAGGAGATCAACTCAAACTCAGTTTACTCAAACTGCAAAAATACAAATAAATTTCAAGGTTTTAGAACTCAGCAAGTAAAACCTGCAACTTTCCAAGTGATAAAGATGTAGTCTTGTGTGGGCCAAACAACCATTCATTGTACTGTGAAACTACAGTCTGTGTAGTAATGAGTCATAACCTCTGTAAATAAAGTAATAAAGTGATAAGGTGATAGTGATAAAGTGATGATAAATGGGGGCAGAACCAAAGGAATTACCCTGCATTCTGAAGCTGCAGAACATCACGCTTTGTAAAAAAAGAGAAATAGCTTTGAAGGAGAAACAGATTAGTTCATTCAAATGAATGTAATACTTTATGTGACAGGCCATAAACATGTTTACGTGTATTTGATGATGATGACTTTTAAATGCAGACCTGACAATCAGGACATGATTATTAACTCCTGTTGTTCCATGTTTTCATCAAGTGTTCTCATCCTAAGGATCTGTGAAATACTGCTGAGTCATTAATTCCAAGTAATGTTTTCTTTTTAGGTTTTCATTGACATAAGATCAGGTAGAGCTGGTTGCCTGCTTACTGGAAGGCTGGTGGTTCAAACCCCACCTTTTTCAGTTTGCACGCATAAGTGTCTTGGGGCACTAAACTTTTTAAAATAGACTAGAAAGGGGGAGACTAAAAAGAAGTGTGTCTTAATCAGAAATATAAATTGGTGTAGAAAATTGGCACCAAAAACACTGGAACTGTGGCGCTACACATGGCTGCACGTGACTTTAAGCAGATTTGTAAATTAAATAAAAGGTATAATTCTTTTTAAGCAATTTAATAGTAAACAACATGCAAAATCTAAATATAATTAAATAATTTTCTTTGTTTTGTTTTGTTTTTTTTTGTTTTTTCCTGTTTGGTTGTTTAGCAATCAGAATTTTTGTCTGAAGGCCAAGAAAGATGCCCAACGGGTTTACAACTATAAGGTGGCAATTCAGCCATTTGATTCATGTTACAGCAGCTCATGAGTGAATGAACATGTTGCAATAAAAGTACTTTTAGAAGTATGTAACCCGGGTTAAAAAGATGCATAAATAGTAAAAGATAAGTGGAGTCTGAGAATATAAATATCAAAGAGTTCATTTATTTAAATTTTCTTGTATATTAAAAAGGTAAAAGTTCATGTAAACTGATTAAAAAACATGTTTGCATTGTTTAAAATAAGTTATCTTTCTTTTCTTGTGAATTGTTTGTGAGAAATGTAATTTCCTACGGGGATAAGGTCTGTGAAGGTAACACAGGGTGGAGAAGGAAAAAGAGAAAAAAAGAGAGCGCGAGGAGAGAGAGCGGTGGTGCGTGCAGTGTTGCCAACTTAGCGACTTTGTCGCTATATTTAGTGAGTTTTCAGACCCCCATAGCGACTTTTTTTTCCAAAAAGCGACTAGCGACAAATCTGGCGACTTTTTCTGGTGTTATTGGAGACTTATTTATGATGACGTTTTGACATCAAAGCGGGTATCGTTTTTACTCTCAACAAGCAGCGGGTGCTGCCGTGGGTACCACGCCCGTTCCAAAGCGCTCACAGGCGGAGGATAGTCCTTCCCCAGCTGCTATCAGGGCGGAAGACGTTCACACCTATGCGTCCAAACTGCAAATGAATCGCGCATGAGCGAAGCCGCTGCTCCCGCACTGACTGTAACGCAATCAGTTCTTCTTTTACTGTTATGCTGTTTTGTGGATCACGAGGTTTAAAACTACTTATACACACACAGCAACTCCACCAGACTGCCTATTTCGGGTCACTTTTGCCGGTCCAAGCCCGGATAAAGGAGCAGGGTTGGAATTGTGACATTAAAAAAAAACAATAATTGCTAAAATAAATTTAATTTGTAGTTCTAAATAAACTCTAAATGCATTTAGGACGTTTTTACTCACTTCATGTCTCTTCCACGATGTTATTTCTCTCTCCAACAACATAGGTTACAATTATATTAACATGACCAATTATGCAAATTAGGTGATGACGTCATTTAGCGACTTCTAGCGACTTTTAGGACAGCCAATAGCGATTTTCCTTACTGAAGAGTTGGCAACACTGGGTGCGTGAGTTACACGGAGCATCCGGAGAAGTTAGCTTGTTTTTATGTACTAGTAGTAAGTGTGTTTTGACTTTTCGGACAGATAAGTCACAGTGTCGGTAAGTTAGTGACATGACACGTAAAGTTTCGGCGTGAAGCTGCTGGACTGTGTGTTTTGTTTACTGCGGCCGTGCACGCATTAAGTTAAAGTGAGGCTAACCCAGCCGTTCGCTAATAAGGACTACTGTAGGCTGCCGTTTCGCTAAAGTTGTGGAACGTAACAAGCTGCAGAGGATCGTTACCGAACTGGATAACGACGGACACACCCCAGATAGTCACTCTGAGTGCCCGCGTCACTCAGAGTACCTCTGGCAACGTGGGAAGCTAAAACAGGTAGCTTGTGGAGCACGTGGAGATCACAGACCTTCCTCATCTTTGTGCTACTGCATTCAGAGCGGAGTGTTACTGAAGGAGCTGAAGACAACTTGTTGCCTGGATTAAGCTGGTGGGAATTGCACGTCTCACAAGGTACTGAGTTTATTTATTTACATTTTGCTCGTTGAGTGAAGAACTTCCGGTTGGGAGATCGTTTTGGATTTATACTGGAGCAATACAGGCCTGCAACGTAGGGTTTATCTCTGCCGGCTTTAGGTTTAGTTTGGGACTATAATTGTTTTATCACTGGTGGTTTACACTGTATGTGTGGAGATTCTGTGTACAGTGTGTAAATTGCTGTGTGTGTTTTTTGGTTTGCCTGAATACTGAAATCTGCCATTTTATTATTTTGTTTTCACTGTTTGGTAAATTAAAGGAGGGTTGCAATGCTCTACTTTACATGGTGCATGACCTGATTTACTGCACTATAGACACTAGTGTTCATTTTTGCGTGTAGTGCTACTGCTAAGGAATAAGCTTCATTGATCCCAGAAACAAAAGAGAAGTTAATTTAAAAATATCGTACGAGAGTACACTAGAAAAAGAACCCAAAGCCCATTTATTTAATGGTATTGAGTAAATGAGGGCTACAAGTATATTTTTCCAAACACTTACATTTACTTAAATTTACTTGAGTAGGGTTAGGGGTTACCACTTCAGCATGCAGTCAAGTTCTATACTCTTGCTTAGGGATGGGTATCGTTTAGGTTTTATCCGATACCGGTACTTTTGAAACGGTGCCGGTGCTTAAAGAATGGAGAACACAAAATTGGTCCAAAAACCTCTCATGTTCAGCTGTTTTTTTTGTAAAAAGATAACAATGTTAGCCTTTTCTGCAGCTATGGGGCATATATGGTATCACTCTTGGCTGGAAGCAGTGCTTAAACAATGGAAAAAACACAAACTTTATCCAAAAACCTCTCATGTTTAGCTGTTTTCCACTTTTTCTTTGGTCATTTTAGCCTTTTTGGCCAGGGTGAAGGGAGTATCTGCCATCAAACAAGAAGACAGCCGCATGTAGCTATGATGGTGTTTGCTAGTTCACCTTACATGCATTAATGTAATAACGTGGTTAGCCTACTCAACGTAAATTACACACGAGCAACATTAAGCTACTCACCCAGAGAAGAACGGCTGCTGCTGCTGCCATCATCATCCGTCATCATTTCTGCTACACTGGCAGGGCTAGGGGCCAAGACTCTACTCTTCGGGTTTTTGGGGATGTTGCAAACTCCGGGTCCGATAACAGGCACCACACCCGCAGTAGATGTGCACGGTGTGAGGTCTCGCAGCAAGCTATCAAATACGGCGCATTTTTCGGCTTTTAAAAAAAACCGCTATGCGTCGCCAGGTGTTTCATCGGATTTGAGGTGTTACCTCCTTTGACAGTATCACCTTAAAGCACTTGTTGCAGGCTGCTGAGTTTGCATATTTTGCTGTGAAGTACAGCCAGACTTTTGACCGCTTCGCCTTGGGCATTTTTACTCTGTAGCTCTGCTCTAAAAGAACGTACGTACCTGGACCCGCCTACTATCCTCGGAAACGTAAAATGATTGGCTAGAATCTAAAGTGTATCACAGCTTAGGAAAAAAAGCACCGAAATAAAGCACCGAAATGTGCGCTCCTTTTCGGTCTGGTTACTACCGTTTATGTCAGAACCGGTGCCATCATGGCACCGGATACCGGTACCCATCCCTACTCTTGCTGATGACCTACTAATTTTATACAGGTGTGCTGCAACAGGGATACATGCAAAAGTTTCAGGATAGCAGCCCTCAAGGACTGGTAGAGGCAGTGGCGAGCCATAACCCTGTCCTCCCGGGCATGAAGTAGGCATGAAGGAGATCCAGGCCCCAGACATCCAGAGGCACCCAGAGTGCAAGAGCCAAAGGACGACCATCAGAGGAGCAGCCGCGCCACCCTCCTAGAAAGAGCTGAGGAGAGCCCCAGCTGTGGGGTCACCCAACAGCCATGATCAGTGTTGGGGAGTAACGGAATACATGTACCGCCGTTACGTATTTAAAATACTAAATATTCCGTTACAGTTACCATTTAAAAAGGTGGTATTTAGAATACAGTTACTTTGTTGAAATAAATGGATTACACGGCGGTATTTTCCTGTTTCATATTGTCACGGGTCAGGACTGTTTGGGTTTTGTTTGACAGCTATGTTCTGTTGTTCCAGGTGGCAGCGTTACGGTTGCCATGGTTACAGGGTGACGCGCTCTCTCTGTGACTGTGTGTTCCCTGAGCGAGAGAGCGCCTTTTTGTTGTTGTTGTTGTGCTAAACTAATAGGCAGGATGCTACAGGCATAGCCCTAAAGAATGTAGCCTTATGGGCAGTGTAGTCCATGCTGCAGGGAGAATGGACTGTCATACCCATTATGTGTCTGTGAGCGCAAGGAGGGAGAAAAAGGAGAGTAGAAAAGTATGAGCTGTCATCGAGCAGAAACGGGAGCTGGAAGCATGTAAATATAATAATAACCACTGCAGCCAAGAAGAGTGCCTGACGAGCCCAGTTGTAAGTAAGCTATTAAGACTCGACTGTACACTGTGGTCGTGTTTTCCTCCGAAACAATAAGTTCTGTTGGAGCAGCCTTTCAACGCCTCTCTGTCTCAAAGTTGACCCAGACAACAAAGTAAAGCTATTTTTCGGCTACGAACCCGACACGAAACCCGACGTATTAGCCAGAGGTCCCTTTACTATGGTTCGGAGCCGCGGACCTTCAGTAATAGTAATAAATCACACAGCAATAGTACATTCATGTAGTTGTAAAAAGCATGATAATATATTAAGTAATCCAAAGTATTCAGAATACGTTACTCTCATTGAGTAACGTAACGGAATACGTTACAAAATACATTTTGGGGCATGTATTCTCTAATCTTTATTGGAATACATTTTAAAAGTAACCTTCCCAACACTGGCCATGATGGAGAAGCCACAGGGGACCTGAGGGGTCCAAGACCCAGGCCCAGAGGTCCGAGGGCCCCCCACTCACCGGAAGGGGCTCGACCGAGGCCCTGGCAAGCAGCCACTGGGAATGAGCTGGTACATACCTGAGCGCCGAACCCCAGTGACTGAGAAATCCCAACGTACCAACGGTTGAGGGCATCAGCCACTGTCAGGGAGTGTGGTGCAAGGAGATAGGCCCCCACACCTGGGGGTGGGGCCTGAGATGTTCCCAGAAAAGTGGAGTCTAAGACCCGACCCGACATATAAACACAGACAAACATTCCCAGCCTCATGCACACATATACAAATACTCGCCACTTACCCAACATGGAGACAAACAGAGATGGACACTGTACACACACTCACATGCCCCAAACATACTCTTTACCCCTGGTCCAGTTACCCTTTAATATAATTACATAATTAAATTATCTACAGATAGCGTTTGTGATTTGTTAATATGTACAGTCTCCCTCTATAATGTTTTAGCATTTGATTTTTTTATGTATATTTTGCTAGCTAGCTTGATCTACAAAAGGCAATTTATGTGCAAAATAATAAGAAAGTAAGGCTTTAAAATTACTAATGGAGTGCAAATTAAAATATTTGCATCCAAAATATGGTAGAGTAAAATCAGAAAGTAAGACTACATAGAAATACTACGAAAATATATTATTGGAAAGTACATTAAATGTGTACATCAGTAAATGTACTCAAGTTACTTCCCTACTGGCCCTATCTTCCTTTTGGGTGCTGTTCGGAACTGTAAGATTCATGCCTATAGGTTGTTTACTGTCAGTTGATGAGTTTGTAAGCTTGTAGCTTTTCCCTGGGGTTTGGTTTGTTTTTGCAGAGAGAAGAAAAATCCAAGGAAAACCGAAATCCGACACTACAAGCCACGTGAGAATATTCAGTCTGTGTGTGGGGCAGCAGCAACAAAAGGAAACACAGGAAGAAGGTGCTGTGTTCTGGACTGTTAGAGAAGTGAGTTTACGTTCATTGCACAGCTAGTTGCTAGCACTGCAGACCTTTGCACATCTATAGTACTTTACCGGCATCCAAGGGGGGAAAAAAGCATACGTGGCCGCGGGATGTTGTTTAGCTCGAACTTGCAAAGCACACCTGGTAGTTGGTTCAGATCAGGCTCAGATCACATTCACACCATAAACAAAGCACTGTGGAGTTCATTTGGAAATGCACCAAGACTATCACCTCCAAAGGGTCTCAGGGCGGTTGTTTTGGTCTATAACTGAGTGAGATTACTCTGTTCACACCTGCACTAACCAACTGCACCAAGACGGAAAACAATCCCGAGTTCAATTTCAACTGACTCATCACTGCAGGTATGAAAGCACCCTTAGAGTAATCTAGTTCAGTGCTTTTCTTAGGCAGGGAGGTATTTTGTGGGAGCTAGTGGCACTCTATCCTCTCCACTTGGTGTTCGCTCGCTCTGCGGTAGAGTATCACTTCCTGTTCCTGCTCAAACACAGTGGTGTTTCTGAGTAGCTTATCTGCTTAGCAATTTAATTAAAAACTAGAATAATAAAGATAGTATAATCTTCACATGCGTCATCCGAAGCACACTTTCTGTGTACTCACTACCTAATTTATAGCCAAAGTATTCACTCACTGTCTCTGTACTATTTCGCTAGCTTAGCTTAGCTCGTAGCCGACTCGTTAGCACTATGGCTACTTCACCTGTCCCTCCTGCACTTTGTGTCAGATGTTTAGCTACTCGGCCTCCTTTAGCAGTAATGATACCTGTAACAAATGTAGCATATTTGCAGCTCTAGAGGCCAGGATTACTGAATTGGAGACTCGGCTTCGCACCCTTCATTCACCTGTAGCTAGCCAGGCCCCTGTAGCTGGTGCAGCCGAAGATAGCGTAGGCCCCGCTAGCTGTTCCCCGGCAGACCCCAAGCAGCTGGGGAAAGAGGGCGGCTGGATGACGGTGAGGAGGAAGCATAGTCCTAAACAGAAGCCCCAGGCACACCACCAGCCTGTTCATGTGTCTAACCGTTTTTCCCCACTCGGCGACACACCCGCCGGGGGTCAAACTCTGGTAATTGGTGATTCTGTTCTCAGACATGTGAAGCTAGAGACGCCGGCAACCATAGTCAATTGTCTTCCAGGGGCCATACCAGGCGACATTGAAGGAAATTTAAAACTGCTGGCCTAAGGGTAAACGTAAATTCAGTAAAATCATAATTCATGTCGGCAGTAATGACACCCGGTTACGCCAATCGGAGGTCACTAAAATCAATATTGAATCGGTGTGCAACTTTGCCAAAACAATGTCGGACTCTGTAGTTTTCTCTGGTCCCCTCCCCAAACAGACCAGGAGTGACATGTTTAGCCGCATGTTCTCCTTAAATTGCTGGCTGTCTGAGTGGTGTCCCAGAAACGATGTGGGCTTCATAGATAATAGGCAAACCTTCTGGAGGAAACCTGGTCTTGTTAGGAGAGACGGCATCCATCCCACTTTGGATGGAGCAGCTCTCATTTCTAGAAATATGGACAAATTTATTAAACCCCCCAAAATATGACTATCCAGAGTTGGGACCAGGAAGCAGAGTTGCAGTCTTACACGCCTCTCTGCAGCTTCTCTCCTCCTGCTACCCCCACAAAAACCCATCTCCATTGAGACTGTGTCAGCTCCCAAACAGACAAAAAACAAACTAAAAACCAGCAATAAACAACTTAAACATAATAAATCACAAAGAAAGAACAGTACAGTATCCACATCTGAACCAAAGAGTAAAACAGTGAAATGTGGATTATTAAATATTAGGTCTCTCTCCTCCATGTCTCTGTTAGTACATGACTTAATAATTGATCAAAAAATTGATTTACTCTGCCTTACAGAAACCTGGTTGCAGCCGGATGATTATGTTAGTTTAAATGAATCAACACCCCCGAGTCATTCTAACTACCAGCAGAGGTGGAAAGTAACGAATTACATTTACTTGCGTTACTGTAATTGAGTAGTTTTTTTGTGTATTTGTACTTTTTAAAGTCATTTTTCAAGTCTGTAATTTTACTTTTACTTAAGTATATTTTTTAAAAAAGTATTGTAGTTCGCTATGTTTTCAATCACACCCGTTACTGAGTAAATTAAAAAAAAAAAAAAAAAAACCATTGCGCTTTGGAAATACTGCAGGGAATGATGGGTAGTAGAACAAATTGGCGCTAAGGTCACGTTAAAGATGGAGTCTGACATCGGTGTTACGGATCTAGTGAAAAAAGAAGCCCCGTCGAATTCTGCTGACCCTGAACTCGAAGAAACGGATGTGAACCCCTGGCCGTATTTAAGGGACCATTTCGGCTTCAAGTGCAAGAAAGGCAACAGCTTTATTATGCAGTGTAAGCTGTGTTTGCCCAGAGAGACCGAGTTAGCAGCTTTTAAAAATTCCACATCAAACCTGCGCAAGCATGTAGAGGTAAGTTAAATACAACTCGTACCGTTATGGTAGCAAAAAGGCTGTGTTCAAATTAATCACATTAAGTTAAGACATCTGTGAAGAACACAGATAATGTTGGTTGGTACTAGCAACTTGCTGTAATCGGGCATGTTGTTGTCCACTCAACTTACATTTTTTTTACTGGGTTGGTAAATTGCCAAAAGAAAATGTGTTTACCTACGTTTTTCCTGTTTGTTAATAATAATAATTTATTTTAAAAAAATAGTTAAATTAAAGACAGAAGCGGCTACTTTTTTACTTAACCCACATATGTTCACACTGCAGGCAAAAGAATAACAGAGCGCTCACTTACCTTAGATTAGTCGAAGACAGCTGAGTTCTGTTACTTGTTAATTAGCACTTGCAACCTCCCGTTAACTAGCCTGTTACTGTCCAATAAAAAAAAAAAAAAAACCCAAGAGGTATATTGGTATAATTTACCAGCGGTAGCTATGTAATGCATTGATGTCTTATTAGGGACGTCAAAAAACTTTCTCTCAAACTTAACACTGGCCTGCCTGCCTCAGCTGCCTTCGAGCGTCTCTTTAGCTGTGCTGGACTACTGTTCATTGCAAAGTGAGCAAGGATGAACTCTACTAACTTTGAAAATCAACTGCTCCTCAAAATTAACAGGAAGTTCAGAGAGTAACACTCTAGGATGGATACAAAGGAACTTTAATCTATAGGTACAGTAGGGCAGGGCCAAGTTTAAAAAATTAAAAAACATTTTTAAAGCAGCTGCCGTTCAGTTCAGTACTTGTTCTCTTATTTGACAGTTTAGAACACATTCTCATGTGAAAGAATGATATGGTTTTGTATTGAAAACACTGTGATACCTGACAGTTTGGTTGATTGGTTTGGTGACCATTATCCATTTTCATGTATATACT
This sequence comes from Perissodus microlepis, assembly GCF_051167445.1. Taxonomy (NCBI): domain Eukaryota; kingdom Metazoa; phylum Chordata; class Actinopteri; order Cichliformes; family Cichlidae; genus Perissodus; species Perissodus microlepis. Next base: position 29,065,350 of record NC_140467.1, on the reverse strand, counting down.
TGCAGTTTAACTGCCACTGCACTTTAATTTGTAAAGTTTTTCTTTTCACTAAAAAAGAACTACTTTGAGATTTATATCCCACTGTCTTTTTTTTTGCACTACTCAGAAGCGGCTGTCCTCCTGCTGACAGAAAAGTAACTATGTAACTTTTACTCTGAGTACATTTTAAATGAGCTACTTTTTACTTTTACTTTACAGTGTTCAGTCCCATTTAACTCAACTTAAGTTGGTGTTAAATCCAGAGAAATCCAAGCTCATGTTATTCTCAAATGGCAAAGAGTTGTTAGCTACATCTCCTAAGATTAAAACAATTCAAGGATCTGAAATTGAAATGGTTACATCTTACAAGTATCTAGGGATCATTATAGATCAGAATTTGTCATTTAAGACTCACATTCAAAGGCTTGTGTCGAAGTTAAAACTAAAACTAGGTTACTTTTTTAGAAACCAATCCTGTTTCTCCCTCCAAGTGAGAAAACATTTGATTCGTGCAACCTTTTTACCTTTATTGGATTATGGTGACCTGCTTTTTATGAATGCACCTGCCCACTGCCTAAAGAGGTTGGATACTGTGTACCATTGTGCTTTACGTTTTATTACTGGCTATGGAAATCATGTACATCATTGTTCTTTGTATGCTGCTGCTAAATGTCCATCTTTGCATATTCGCAGACTCTCCCATTGGTTGATCTTTATCTATAAATCTCTCCTTGGGCTGGTTCCATCTTATTTATGTGTTTATATGTGTAAAAACCACAACCAATACAACCTTCGTTCGAACAAAATCATACAATTGATTGTCCCAAAAATCAGAACAGAATTGGGGAAAAGGGCTTTTAAATACGCTGCCCCTGCTTCCTGGAATAATCTGCAGAAGGAACTGAAATTATCAGAATTGGTTACCTTGGGAGAGTTTAAGTCTGTCTTAAAGGAACGAGAGAACAGCTCTTTTACTCAGTGTAATTGTTTTTAATGTACTCTTAATTTGATCTGTTATTGTATATTTTACACATGTTTGTATGGGATATTGTATTTGTTTTAAATGTTATATACCTATGTGGTATGTGACTTTTGTTGCCATGATGCCAGGTCTCTCTTGGAAATGAGATTTTTAATCTCAATGAGATTTTTTACCTGGATAAATAAAGGATTAATAAAAAAATAATAACTTGAGTACATTTTTAGACAGGTAATTTTACTTGTACTTGAGTAAAATTTCAGCAAAGTAATAGTACTTGAGTAAAATATTTTAGTACTCTTTCCACCTCTGACTACCAGAAACCTCGAAGCGCAGGCCGAGGGGGCAGTGTGGCAGCAATTTTTCACACCAGCCTATTAATTAACGAAAGACCAAGACAGACTTTTAATTCATTTGAAAGCCTGATGCTTAGCCTTGTCCACCCCAGCTGTAAAACTCAGAAACCAGTCTTACTTGTTATCATATATCGTCCACCTGGGCCTTACACAGAGTTTCTGTCTGATTTCTCAGACTTTTTATCTGATTTAGTTCTCAGCTCAGATAAAATAATTATTGTGGTGTGGTGGACCACTGGAGGGCTCCACTCACACCCAGTTCTCAGGAAGTGTTGTTGCTGTGTTTTGGAGGGAAAGTGTTCAGTTGTGTGGTGATGAGTAATAAACGAGCAGTGTTAATCGAGAGCTCTCGTGTCGTCTGTGTTTACCTCCACATTGGTGACCCCTGACTCGAACATGCTGCAGTCCGATGGTGGCACCGACTCCGCTCTGGATGCATCAGCAGCCGCCAGCCCTCTGCCTCCAGCTGCAGCTACGTTTGCTGTGGCGCTCGAGCTGCCGGACTTTTGGCTTCACGATCCCCCGTCGTGGTTCGTGCACGTGGAGGCTCAGTTCGCCCTTCGTGGCATCTCGGCTGACGACACGAAATATCACCATGTGGTGGCTTCTCTCGACCCGCTAGCCACCCGTCGTGCGTTGACTCTCCTCCGGGACCCACCCACCCGAGGGAAGTACGCCGCCCTTAAGGAGCTGCTTCTTCGGCGCTATGCCCTCTCCGACGCAGAGCGAGCCGAGAAGCTCCTCTCGCTCTCAGGCCTGGGTGGCGGTACGGCTCTCGAACTGATGGAGCACATGCTATCCTTTCTCGGACCGGACGACGGGGGATTCCTCTTCGCCCACATCTTCCTCCGACAGCTGCCGGCGGCCGTGAGAGCCGGCCTCGCCAACTCTCCGCTTCTGGGCACGAAGGATTATCGCTCCCTGGCTGAGGATGCGGATCGTATTCTCCTGGCTACCCGCACTTTCCACGATCACGACCTAGTTCCAGCCTCGCCGGCGGCGCCTTCCACTTCCCCGCTGACCTGCCACGACGTACCCGATCCTTCGCTGACGGCAAAGATCGCGGCACAGCGACACCACGGACGGGACCTCTGTTTCTACCATCAGCGTTTTGGCGCCGGAGCGCGCCGCTGCCTGCCGCCTTGCGCTTTTCCGACCCTGGGACATGGACCCTGCCAGCGCACTGTAGCGACCGCTGGCGACAAAGAAAAACTGCTCTTCATAGAAGACTCGCGCTCTGGGAGACGTTTCCTGGTCAACTCCGGCTCCCAGAAGAGCCTCCTTCCCCCGTCCGGAGCCGACAGTTTAGCAGCGGGCTGCGGACGGCAGCTTATTGCAGCTAATGGCTCTCCCATCGCAACGTTCAGGGAAAGGTCCGTGACTGTTTGTTTTCATGGTCGGGATTTCCAATGGACCTTTGTTGTTGCCGCTAGCTCTGTACCTATTTTGGGCGCCGATTTTCTTTGTGCCCACGGACTGCTGGTCGATGTCGATAACAGACGCTTAATCGATGCACTGTCTTTTTCTTCAATACCCTGTTTCACTCGCTCCATCGAGCCCCTGAATCGGGCTAATTTAGTGACTTCAGGGAATGTTTTTCAGCGTTTGCTCATGGAGTTCCCCTCACTGACTGTTCCTAATTTCTCGAACACTGCAACGAAGCACGGGGTTGAACATTATATTCCGACGGTCTCGACCCCGCGAAACTCTCCGTCGCTCGGGAAGAGTTTGCCGCAATGGAGAGCATAGTGCAGTGCTCGAATAGTGCCTGGGCTTCTCCGCTACACATGGTGCCCAAGTCTGACGGTCTGTGGCGGCCGTGTGGGGATTTTCGCCGTTTGAATAATGTCACGGAGAACGACCGTTACTCATTCCCCACATCCAGGATTTTTCCGCCCACCTCGCCTGCACCTTGATTTTTTTCTAAAATTGACTTGGTGCGGGGGTATCACCAGGTTCCTGTGCGCGCCGAAGACGTCCCCAAAACTGCCGTTATTACCCCTTTTGACCTGTTTGAATTTTTGCGCATGCCGTTCGGCCTGAAAGGCGCCGCCCAGACTTTTCAGCAGTTGATGGACTCTGTTTTGTGCGGGCTGCCTTTCGTCTTCGTGTACCTTGACAATATATTGGTGGCCAGCTGCTCTGAGAGTCAGCACGCGTCCCATCTGCATCAGGTTTTCCAGCGCTTGGCGGCACACGGCCTGATCGTCAACCCCTCCAAGTGCCAGTTCGGCTTGCCGGTTCTGGATTTCTTGGGCTACCGCATTTCCGCTGACGGTGTGGTTCTGTTGCCAGACAAGGTCCGGGCCGTTTCGGCTTTTCCGCGTCCTGCGTCCGTTAAAGCGCTGCAGGAGTTCTTGGGGATGGTCAATTTCTACAACCGCTTTCTCCCCAGAGCTGCACACCTGCTGCAGCCTCTCTATGCTGCCTTGAAGGGTAAAACAGCTAAGGACCCGATTGATTGGCTCCCTGAACGCATCCAGGCATTTTCTGGGGCCAAGACCGCGCTGGCAAACGCCGCCCTGCTGGCCCACCCGTTTCCGTTGGCGGAGATTGCGTTGACCTCCGACGCGTCGGACGTGGCAGTGGGCGCAGTGTTAGAACAGCGGGTCTCCGGTGTCTGGCAACCGCTCGCTTTTTTTAGTCGCACGCTTAGGGACAGTGAGCGCAAATATAGCGTTTTTGACAGGGAGTTGCTGGCCCTACACCTCGCGACACGGCATTTTCATTTTTTTCTCGAGGGTCGGAGCTTCACCGCTTACGTCGATCATAAACCTTGGACATTCGCGATGTCCAAGGTCTCTGATCCGTGGAGCGGGCGCCAGTTGGCAGCCATTTCCGAGTTCACAACTGACATTCAGCACGTGGCTGGTAAGTCCAACTGTGTGGCTGACTGTCTATCCCGCGTGCTGGTTTCTCCCGTTTATGTTGGCATAGACTTTGAGGCTATGGCCGCTGACCAACAGGCCGACCCGGACGTCCTTGCCCTTCGGTCTGCGCAAACGGGCCTTGTACTGGAGGACAGACCCGTGTGGAACGGTGGGCCTAGCCTGCTTTGCGATGTTTCCACCAGCCGTCCACGCCCTGTAGTTCCCCTTTCGTGGCGTCGTTGCGACTCCGTACACGCCCTCTCTCATCCAGGCGTCCGGGCCTCGGTCAAGCTGGTCAGCTCTAGGTTCGTTTGGCCGGGCCTTCGTAAATCGGTGAAAAACTGGGCAGCCGCGTGCATCCCATGCCAACGTGCTAAGATCCATAGGCACACACAGGCGCCCCTCGAATCCTTCCGCGTTCCAGGGAGGCGTTTTGATCATGTGCATGTGGATCTGGTTGGTCCTCTTCCGCAGTCACAAGGTTTCACGCACCTTTTGACTGTAGTGGACCGCACAACCCGCTGGCCTGAGGCAGTGCCTCTGGCGTCCACTACAGCAGCAGCAGTGGCCAGGGCATTTTTGTCAACGTGGGTTTCGCGTTTCGGTCCCCCCGCCGACATCACCTCAGACAGGGGCCTCCAGTTCGTTTCCGAGCTTTGGTCTGCCATGGCTGACGGCCTGGGGGTCAAGGTCCACCGAACCACTGCGTACCACCCGCAGGCCAACGGGATGTGCGAACGTTTCCACCGGTCGCTTAAGGCCGCGTTCTGTGCTTCTCTCACAGATGGTAACTGGGTTGACTGCCTTCCATGGGTTTTACTGGGGTTGCGCTGCGTGGTTAAAGAAGACCTTGGGGTTTCCCCGGCTGAACTTGTCCTTGGTCAGCCCCTCCGGGTCCCCGGGGAATTCTTGCCTGAGAGCCCACCCCCGTGCTTCGCTCCCTCTGTGCTGTCTCTCCGTCCCCCAAGAGACTCGTTTTCTCTTCCTGGCCCAGTGCACCATTGTGTGCCCGACACCTTTGTTCCGAGGTCGTTGGACTCTTCGCAGTTTGTTTTTGTCAGGCATGACGCTCATAGGCCTCCGCTGCGTCCACTGTATGACGGCCCCTTTACGGTTATTCAACCGGGCCGGAAGCATTTCCTTTTGGATTTTGGGGGTCGGCAGGAGGCTGTTTCTATTGACAGACTTAAACCAGCACATGTGCTTCTGGATGACCAGGTGGTGCCGGCTCAGGCCCCCCGCCGTGGCCGCCCGCCTTCCACTGGACTGGACAACCCTGCTTCTTCCTCTGGGAGCGCCCCCCACCTGGCGGGGCCCGAGCTATCTTCAGTTTTTCCTGACCACCCATGCCAGCCTGGCCCTCAGGCTCGTTTCCCCTCCGCCAGCTCTCCACCTCCCCGGTTCAGCCGTTCTGGACGTTTAATTAAAGCAAGGGTTCTGGACTAGAGGATGACCCTACTGGGTGTTCGGGGGGGGGGGGGGGCATGTGTGGTGGACCACTGGAGGGCTCCACTCACACCCAGTTCTCAGGAAGTGTTGTTGCTGTGTTTTGGAGGGAAAGTGTTCAGTTGTGTGGTGATTAGTAATAAATGAGCAGTGTTAATCGAGAGCTCTCGTGTCGTCTGTGTTTACCTCCACAGTGGGTGATTTTAACATCCATGTAGATGCTAAAAATGACAGCCTCAACATGGCATTTAATCTGTTATTAGACTCAATTGGCTTCTCTCAAAATGTAAAAGAACCCACCCACCACTTTAATCACACTCTAGATCTTGTTTTAACATATGGCATAGAAACTGAACATTTAACAGTGTTTCCTGAAAACCCTCTCCTGTCTGATCATTTCCTGATAACATTTACATTTACAGTAATTGATTACACAGCAGTGGAGAGTAGACTTCATCACAGTAGATGTCTTTCTGAAAGCGCTGTAACTAAGTTTAAGAATATAATCCACCCACTGTTATCATCTTCAATGCCCTGTACCAACATAGAGCAGAGCAGCTATCTGAACGCTACCCCAACTGAGGTCGATTATCTTGTTAATAATTTTACCTCCTCACTACGTACGACTCTGGATACTGTAGCTCCTGTGAAAACTAAGGTCTCAAATCAGAAGTACCTGACTCCGTGGTATAATTCTCAAACACGTAGCCTAAAGCAGATGACTCGTAAGCTGGAGAGGAAATGGCGTGTCACAAATTTAGAGGATCATCATTTAGCCTGGAGAAATAGTTTGTTGCTTTATAAGAAAGCCCTCCGCAAAGCCAGAACATCTTACTATTCGTCACTGATTGAAGAAAATAAGAGCAACCCCAGGTTTCTCTTCAGCACTGTAGCCAGGCTGACAAAAAGCCAGAGCTCTTTTGAGCCAACCATCCCTTTAACGTTAACTAGTAATGACTTCATGAACTTCTTCACAAATAAAATTCTTATCATTAGAGAAAAAATTACCAATAATCATCCCACAGATGTAATATTATCTACAGCTACTCTTAGTACCATTGATTTTAAGTTAGACTCTTTTTCTCCAGTTGATCTTTCTGAGTTAACTTCAATAATTACTTCCTCCAAACCATCAACGTGTCTTTTAGACCCCATTCCTATAAAACTGCTCAAAGAAGTCCTGCCATTAATGAATTCTTCAATCTTAAATATGATCAACTCATCTCTAATAACCGGCTATGTACCACAGGCCTTCAAGCTGGTTGTAGTTAAACCTTTACTCAAAAAGCCATCTCTAGACCCAGCAGTCTTAGCTAATTATAGGCCAATCTCCAACCTTCCTTTCATATCAAAAGTTATTGAAAGAGTAGTTGTCAAATAGCTAACAGATCATCTGCAGAGGAATGGCTTATTGGAAGAGTTTCAGTCAGGTTTCAGAGCTCATCACAGCACAGAAACAGCTTTAGTGAAGGTTACAAATGATCTTCTTATGGCCTCTGACAGTGGACTGATCTCTGTGCTTGTCCTGCTAGACCTTAGTGCAGCGTTCGATACTGTTGACCATAATATTCTACTAGAACGATTAGAACATGCTGTAGGTATTACAGGTACTGCGCTGCAGTGGTTTGTATCATATCTATCTAATAGACTCCAATTTGTACATGTAACTGGAGAGTCCTCTTCACACACTAAGGTCAGTTATGGTGTTCCACAGGGTTCAGTGCTAGGACCAATTCTGTTTACACTATACATGCTTCCCCTAGGCAGCATCATTAGAAGACATAGCATACATTTTCACTGCTATGCCGATGACACCCAGCTCTATCTGTCCATGAAGCCAGATAACACACACCAATTAGTTAAACTGCAGGAATGTCTTAAAGACATAAAGACCTGGATGGCCGCTAACTTTCTGCTTCTTAATTCAGATAAAACTGAGGTTATTGTACTCAGCCCTGAAAATCTTAGAAATATGGTATCTAACCAGATTCTTACTCTGGATGGCATTACCTTGGCCTCCAGTAATGCTGTGAGGAACCTTGGAGTCATTTTTGACCAGGACATGTCCTTCAACGCACATATTAAACAAATATGTAGGACTGCTTTCTTCCATTTGCGCAACATCTCTAAAATTAGAAATATACTGTCTCTTTAAAAGTAGAATGGGAGGGAGAGCCTTCAGTTTTCAGGCCCCTCTTCTGTGGAACCAGCTTCCAGTTTGGATTCGGGAGACAGACACTATCTCTACTTTTAAGATTAGGCTTAAAACTTTCCTTTTTGCTAAAGCATATAGTTAGGGCTGGACCAGGTGACCCTGAATCCTCCCTTAGTTATGCTGCCAATAGACGTAGGCTGCCGGGGATTCCCATGATGCATTGAGTTTTTCCTTTCCAGTCACCTTTCTCACTCACTATGTGTTAACAGACCTCTCTGCATTGAATCATATCTGTTATTAATCTCTGTCTCTCTTCCACAGCATGTCTTTCATCCTGTCTTCCTTCTCTCACCCCAACCGGTTGCAGCAGATGGCCGCCCCTCCCTGAGCCTGGTTCTGCCGGAGGTTTCTTCCTGTTAAAAGGGAGTTTTTCCTTCCCACTGTCGCCAAAGTGCTTGCTCATAGGGGGTCATATGATTGTTGGGTTTTTCTCTGTACCTATGAAGCGCCTTGAGGCGACTTGTGTTGTGATTTGGCGCTATATAAATAAAATTGAATTGAATCCTTTCACAATAATACTGAACATTTTTTCTTAATCTTGTCCACATTTGAAGTTTCAAATTATGTCACCTTTAAGGTGAATCTTGATATATGACAGGCATATCATGACAGATGCTGCAACACAAGGTCTCATCTCTCCCAAACAGCCAAGACTAATAAATTAAAAAAATTATAAACTATTAAATATATATATATATATATATATATATATATATATATATATATATATATATATAACCTAATTTGAGCATTTTAACAGTCAGTTAATAGTAACACCTACCAAAAAAGACAAGTTCACATATTTACTCAAAGACATGCTCGTTTTAGAGAGTTTCTTAAAACAGAGGTAGCTTAGTCTCACAGCTGCACCACTAAACCATTAGATATTGTTTTGTGGTGAAAAAAAAACCCTTAAACTACCCAGGAGTCCCTGTACCATAGATATATTTAGTCTCTTAACACCTACCAGGCCATAAGCACATCTAGGGTTAGGCTTCTGTTAGTCATATATTAACTCAAGCATTACAATTACAACAAGCAGCAAAAGTCCCTTAGAGGTGCATAATAACTGAACACAAACACTACCCTCACAGTTTTTAAAACAAATAAATCCTAAAGAATTTTGGGGTGTGGCAGAACAGTGTTTTCCAGGAGAGGCAGCTCCCTTCAGGCAATACCTGGGTAAATGTGTCATTACTATGACTTCTAGATCAAACCACGCATGGGTGGAATGAAAAAGTACAGTTCATATGATTGCCGTGGCATACATATATAATATATATAACTAATCAACCGACCTGTTGGTGGTTTGATCTTTAGGCAGGTATGCACCAACCTGCATATGAGATGTCTGAGATAATGACTTAGGAGGACTCATAGATAACTTTTGAATCAAACTGAAACCATTTTTAGCAAAGATCCCTGTTAGACATCTATTCAACAGGAAGCTTCTCAGTGGATGATCACGATGAATTCAAGTCTTATAGCCTGAAATAGCCTGAAAAGACAGCAAGAGAGCATTTGAAACGGATCCATATTATGACTGGCTTTTGTTGTATCATCTTTATGTTTTTTTTCTCAGTTTGCTTTTTCATTTTTCCTTCTGTAAAGACATTTTCAGCTCACTGTTCCAAAACTTTTATAAACAGCAGTGGACACTAACTAAATCCTAACCCTAAGAGGGTCACTAATGACAAAGCCGATGTTGAGAGCTTTGAAAAAGGCATTTTTTGCATTTCTGAAATAGTGTGGTCAGTGGACTGGTAGTTACAGCACATTTCTAAATAATCACTCAAAGTGCTTTGTACTAACAGCCTCATTCACCAAACAACACACATATCAATGCAATGCTTTTTATTTAATGCCTGAGCACTTTGCATAACACACACACACACAAACATATCTGGGAACCCAGGGCTCAGTATCTTAGGACATTCATGCTGACTGACTCATCACCCTTCCAATTAATAAATAACCTACTCTACCTCCTGGGCCTTCCTCCACACTTGTTATGTGAACCAAAGTGAAACTAATTTTAGCATAGATGGTTATGAATCATTTGGATGTGTAATCAGGTTGTATTCAGTCTTTACAGTAGCCTTAAAAAGCAGCTTATCAATTTTCAACCAAATGCGGATTTAACTGCATAACAGCAGCTCATGGGCAAGACATAAAGGTTATTGTTTTCTTAGTCACACACTATGTTAATGTCATCTTACAAATGAATTCACTGGTATTAAACATTTTCTGATGAAACATTTCTAACTGGGCATTTCACTTTGGTTAAAAAAAAAAAAAAACTGCATAAAAAGGAGTGGATGCTATTGAAACCCAAACTCTACCCAGAACCAGTTAGGTTTGAATTTTTCTTTTTTTTAAAGTAAGGCAAAGGTCTGTGTGTGCAATTTCAAAATGGGGTGATCTAGACTTTGACATTTGAAATGTAAGCCTTTTTAATCTTGATGTCTCTGTGTTATTTATCTGTCTGATAACATAGAGTGCATAAAGTCTTTGCAAAACCCTGAAAAAACAACTTATCATTTGTGACTTTTTAACCACTTGTTGGGTTTATGGTTAGTTTTTTCATAGACTAGAAGGCATTACCTTTTCCATTAAATCATATAGATTTATTTTGGCATCATTTTCATGTTTCAATTAGGCAAACAAGTATACACAAAGGAGCAACCTTACCCTGTACTGTAGATGAAATAAAACAAACAAACAAACAAACATCTGTTTAAGATGTGATGCAATAAACTTTCACTTTTTAATCCGGTTTAATCTCTTTAAGATCTGACAGTTATGTATCATTTAGACGTCTGTTAAACCACAGATGAACAGAAAACTTGAGTAGGTAAAGGACTGGAATGAATTCAAGCCTTAAAAAAAGCCATTGGCAGACTTTTTTCTTTTACGACTGCATGTCTAGGTAAACAGAGACTCTTCTTTAGCACCACAGCCTGAGTCATAACTGTGAAAAAAAATCTTTTGACTTGTTGGAATCAGATGAGGAAACAAGCTGAATGTAAAGAGCAACACATGACACATTATAACCGGACTCTAGTCTAGTGAACGTGGGTCAGTGTGGGAAGTGGTGTATGCTCCTCCTCACTCGCTCTCCTCTCCCTTCCTGTCTGCATGAAGGGACAGATGAGGTAATTCCAGTTTTTTGGTGTAGGCGTTTAGCTGCTATAAGAGTGTGTGCATGTATCAGTCAGAAGCAGCTTTATTCCTAGACCAGTCTCTCTTGTTGAAGACATTATGGGACAGAAAGTGATGGGACCCACCGTACCTGCTGGGGCTGCCTGTGGGGATGCTTTGATAAATGTGAGCTCAGACGAGTCTGTGCTGATCCTCATCAATCACTGCCGGGACATGAAGAGGCAGGAGGCGAGGCTCCGGCTAATCACTCTGCTCCTTCTGCTCGGCTGTACTGCACTGTTTGTTTACAGCACGTGTGCTAATTTAGGGCAGCATGGAAAATCTGGATCCAGCAGAGACGGGGTGAGTTGTTTTTTCTTTGGAGAGCTTTAGTCTGTCTGAAGCAGTGATGTGACAGACTTACCTTAGCAGGAATGTTGACTGCAATTCTATCAAACCTTTTTGCATTGCACTTAAATCATAAACGCATTTAGGACAGATTACGCTGTCTAACTTGTCTGATAAAGTCGACTCATACAGACATTGATAGATGTGCCCAGATTGTGGTATTGTATTTTGTGGTGCTATATTATTGATTGCCGTGTGTGTGCACTTCATGACTGATTTTATTTTAATAGTAAGGAAACTTTACTGGCTGGTATCACTGAAAACACGAGAGCTGATTGTTTTGATTTGCGCCTGATCCCTCTGAGCAACATTCCTGTGATTCTTGTGCTCCCTGCATTCGAGTTTCTAGTATTTTAGCTTCTTAGCAGACAGTTACGCAGGTTTTGCTCCAACAACAGTGTGTTGCTGATTTTTATTACTGTTTTTAACTGTAGTGTTAAACACATGTCCGCCAGTTAAAGTTATTTTTACGAGCACAAGCCTGCTGTGGGCTCTTTTTCTTACAGGTCAACATAGTTTAATGAATTTTGTGTTGCTGGACATAAGTTTTCAAATTTTTGCGTGAATACAAATTTTTAAAAACAGACCATCAATGACTGCAAAGCTCTACACGACTCAAGGTTTTATTAAAGTTAATTCTCCTTTATTCACAGAGTGCAGAAGACCAAACTCCAGCCTACTCAAAGCAAGAGACAGGGTGCCCTGAAGGTATGTCATGTCTTTTACTCTATTTTTAATTATATGTGTTGTTACTGGGAATACATGTATTTCAAGCTGCTCTGTTCTCCAGTCTTTTTGGCTAATCTCCCATACTGTACCTGAAAGAACACACTCACGCTTGTGTTTGCTTTATGCAAACACTTTCTCCAAGATATTTTAACAAGGGAAAACAACTCATTTCAGTTTCTCTCTTCTTCTGTCTAGTTCCACATGCAGAAACTGTTCAAAGGCAAGCGGAAACACAGAAAATTCATCTCCGTAAGTGTCTCATGTTAGTTTACACCATCTATGTTGTGCTTTCCATGTGTTTATATGTAACTGTGTGAGGTATTAAAGAGCTCTCAGAGGGATATGAACAAATCCTTAATTGCACACAGTTATAGATTATAGAATTATAGCTATAGATTGAGGGGGACAATCCAGCTGTGCATAAATACTTGAAAATCTGCAGCATGAAAAGCTGGAATGTACTTAAAGGTTAGACGAGCCTCCGGGCTCAGAGGCAGCTAAAACAAATAGAAACACAATAGAAACGGCTGTGCTGTTTCGTCAGAATCAGAATCTTTATTGTCATTGTGCTTTAAGAACAACGAAAATTGTATGCAAACCCTTTTAGCGCAAGCGAAAAGAGCACCCTGTTAAGAGAAACAAAAAGAATACATATACAATAAGTTAAAAAAGGATCTCAGGATGTGAGTGATTCAGTGACTCACAGGCTGATATCCTCTCTTGCAGAGTCTACAGGCAAGGCTAATGGATCTTACATCACGTGGGCTCCTATACTGGGAAAAATGAACTACAACAAAGAGAAGAATGCCATTGTGATTCCCACGACTGGTATCTACTTCATCTACCTGAGGTTTACTTTAAGCTGTAATGATGATGTGAAAGATTCCGAATTCCAGAAATTCCATATACAGCTGCACCGTTGGAGTGAAGCATACGGTAAAGTCACTACAGAACTGGATGCCTGGGAGAGTGTCAAGTGTCAGGCAAAAGACTACCAGACCTTGTTTGTGGGGCAGCTTTTTGACCGGTTAGATGGAGAATTTTTGAGCGTGAAAGTCATAGATGGCTACAACCTGATCAAGACATCCTTTTTTGGCGCTTTTCTCCAATAATTATTGTACGTGATCATGGTCTCATTCTTAATGCATTTACTTTTTAAGTTAATATAACTTGGTGTTCTATAGGGTTAGGGTTGTGTTTGGTTTGGTTTTAGCCACATGCTAAATAGGCTAATTTCCAGAAACAAGACAAATTTGCCTTTCAGATGTATTATCATATATTCAATGAGGCCCCGTAATTTGAAGGGCATGTTAATTGCAGTGTAAATATATAAAGGGGCAGAGGGGCAGCACGGTGGCACGGTGGTTAGCACTGTTGCCGCACAGCAAGAAGGTCCTGAGTTCAATTCCAACATCAGGCCGGGGTCTTTCTGTGTGGAGTTTGCATGTTCTCCCCGTGTTTGCGTGGGTTCCCTCCGGGTACTCCGGCTTCCTCCCACCGTCCAAAGACATGCAGCTTGTGGGGATAGGTTAATTGGATAATCCAAATTGTCACTAGGTGTGAATGTGCGAATGAAAGTGAGTGCGAATGGTTGTCTGTCCCTATGTGTTAGCCCTGCGACAGACTGGCGACGTGTCCAGGGTGTACCCCGCCTCTCGCCCTATGACAGCTGGGATAGGCTCCAGCGTCCCCCGCGACCCTGAAAAGGATAAGCGGAAGCGAATGGATGGATGGATGTTAATTGCATCCTAACCTTAGATGGGTCACTGGTAACCTGGTGAATGTTAAGGTTAAAATTTAAACAGTTGTATGCTTTATATTTTTAATCCTGGAACTTAAAGTGCCCTTATGCAAGCCCCTCAGTTCCTCCTGAACCATCCAGTTTGGGGTTTCAGTCTTTCTTTGTGGTTCAAGAGGCAGGTGCTCCACATAAGGGTAATTTCAGTTCATCAGCTTTAAAGACTGAGCATACAAAATGTGTGTGTGTGGTTCTTGTTTTTGAATTTGCACTGAAAAATGGTTTAAAAAAAAATATTTAAAGAGAATTAATTTCTATTACATTAAATAGATGCAGACATATACCAATATTTTTGAGATATTTAATGAAACCATATCCTCTGCTGTTAAAATTGAAGACCATTATTTATTTTCAGATTACCCACTCATTTATCAATCTTACATGTTTATCCTGTTCCAGTTTGTTATCCCAGTTTGTTATCCCAGAGCTATCTTAGCATGAGATGCTACTGTTGTTTAGTTATTTTGTTAGCCTAGCACAAGCCTTTCAAATAAACCTCTTAGATTTTTCGTACATGCCTAATAACTTTTGTAAGTCTTTGTGTGTGTGTGTGTGTGTGTGTGTGTGTGTGTGTGTGTGTGTGTGTGTGTGTGTGTGTGTGTTCAAAAGCCAAACAGAAATGTGTTAATGTTTAAAGAAACCACCACACCAGATATGAACAGACAGGTTTTTGTATTGCTTGTACTCAGGGACGCTTTGGGGAAAAAATGAAACTCTACTAATAAAAGCACAAAACTTACTGATGCTTGTCTCTTGCTTCTTATTTTATTCATATTTTATTGTTAGTCTCATGGTGGTGATTTTCACACTGCATTCGTTTGGATTAAATGACTTTAACCAGATATTTGTAGATTAAAACCTCTTGATTAAAATTTAAACTTTTTTTCCACATGACTGTTTGTGCTTTCTACAAGTATTACCCGATCACAGCAGGAAATATATCAAATCTGATGCTGAATATCTGGATGCTTCTGGCAGGCTACACTACAAAGATTTTTTCTTATTATTACTGTTATTAGTAGACTGCCTGTATTAATCCTTGTGTCAGATTTGTGAATTTATTCACTGACTTTCATCTGCTTATGTAATAGTAAACTTGATGAAACTTGGAAGTGGGAGGAGGGGAAAGGGAATTGGAGAAAGCAGGAATAACAACAACATGTGTAATGCAAAGAGGTTAGTCACCTCAGCTTAAGAGCTAAAAATACATATTGAGTCAATAAATATAATGAACTGACGTGTGGGAGCTGACGACATGAAATGTTTTTCATGGCGAGCCTTTGAATCGTGAGATAATGACACGATTCACTCACATAAACATGAAGCTACACTTCAAGCTGAGGAAATTCCTCTGTGTGAGTAATTCGTTTATCCACACCCTCTTGCATCACAACGTTTCTGCAGTAGCGTGGAGGGTTTTGAACTTTACAGTGATAACTGACGGCAGCAATGATGCAGCTCTATTTCTTATTAGTAACTTTCCTGTCTGACCTGAGGAACAACAGAGTAAAAGCTTTAAAAGGCAACACTACCTTAACCTGGTCTTTTATAGAAACGCACATCCAACAACAAGAACAGATACAGCTTAGAGGGATTATCAATGTTATTTCTTTATAAAAAAAATCAGCCAGATAAAAGGTTGGAATTAATTCCAAGTATTTTCCTAAAGGAAAGTGGATAAGGCCATCTTCAGGCTGCAAGAAAAGGCAGAGACCATCAGATTTTTGAACATCCTGAAAAGAAAAAAATGCATGTATGATAACTGGATCCTTTCAGTTCTATTCAAATTAATCTACAGAGTGCCACTTCAAGGAGCTTTACACTGACAGTAATACAGAGGGAAGCTCAACAAGCACTTAGCAACATTGGGATGGAAAAACTCACTTTAACAGGAATAAAACTTGCAGAACCACGCTCAGGGAGTGGTAGCTATCAGTCGTGACTATTGTAAGAGCACTTCACTCTCAGGAGGCAGAGCCTTCAGGTTTCAATCACTATGTGATTATACATTTAATCATTAGATATTATTGTAGGGTCTTTACCTTACAATAGTAGTGGCCTCAAGGTGCGTTATATTATGATTTGATGCTAAATAAATAAATCTGAACTGAATTGAGTTGAAACTGTAAAGTAGTTTTAAACTATGTTTTCAAAAAGTGCTCCAGGCTGAGTCATGTCCTGTTCCAACAGCTCAAGTCGCTGTGGCATTCTTACAGCTTCCTCTTTTTACTTTTCACTGAAAGTAGGGTTTGGCAATCATGCTCAGTCCATGTTCTATCAGAGGAAACATATAACCACAACCTGCTGTCCAAGACACCACATGTATTACTGTTATTAATTTCTGGATGGAGACAAGACGCAGTTCAGCAGATTTTGTGTTTGTGTCAGGATGATTTGCAGAAATGCTTTCCCCTTTTTTTGGTTTAGTGAGCCATTGGTATGAAGGCACTGTCTGGAAGATCAGGGGTGTTTTGGTCCATATGCAAGGTAATATGGCATAGAGCCACATGAGTGTACAGAATTTACCACAGAACCTTCCTATTTTGCGGTCACACGTGTTAATTACGGGTTCCAAAAAAAAGGATTGTCACCAGCATGGGCATCTGGTCAGCCAGTGTTTCAGGTTTATTTGACTTTTAGATCAAAATTACTTTAAATGAATAACGGAAAGACACCCATGGACTGTGAAACCCTCAAAAGGGACAAAATAGGGTTAGACTTTGAATCATCAATTTTCCATAATCAGTAATTTTTTTGCTAGTTTATTTAAACAGTAAGGATACTTCAGTCATAAATATACATAGATAAGCATGTAATTACATCTTCAACAACAATTTTCATAAACTGTCAAGGGACATTAAAATTTGTGCCTTCAGACTGAAGATATGATGAATTATCCCTATATTTTATTGTTGGAGAAGGGATCCTCTTCTGCACATGAGTTCAGACTCAAGACTTAAGTGCAAAGCAAACACAGTATGTATGAAACAGTTGTTCAGTAGAGGGGGCAGTTGTAAAATGGCCCAATGATTAATGACTAAATAAACACAGACAGTTAAAATCATTCATTTCTCATTAGGTCCAGGAGCAAACGAGAGTGAAGGGACTTTCAGTTATGGTATCTGAGTAACGGCAAAACTCTGTGCTCCAACCTACATATGCTTTAACTGCATCACCCCCACAGTTAAAATCACCTTTCCATTTGTACTTACCTTGACGCAAATTACTATTCACTTCCAGTGCTGTCTCAGATGGCAGCCTGTCTGGCATGCTCTCTGCATTTTAATCTACAGGGTGGGCCATTTATATGGATACACCGTAATAACATGGGAATGGTTGGTGATATTAAAGTCCTGTTTGTGGCACATTTTTATATGTGAGGGGGCAAACTCCTCAAGATGGGTGGTGACCATGGTGGCCATTTAGAAGTCGGCCATCTTGGATACAACTTTTGTTTTTTCAATAGGAAGAGGGCCATGTGACACATCAAACTTATTGGTAATGTCACAAGAAAAACAATGGTGTGCTTGGTTTCAACGTAACTTTATGGGACTCCGACAGCACAGCCACACTGATGTTCAGCACAAGATCCCTACGGTGTTCAAGAGGAACTATCATGGCTGCAGAGCCTGAAAAGCAGAACGACTGAAGATGAAAAGATTTTGTCCTGCTTTCCCATCAGTAGTGACTGGTAACATCAGATCGCTGGTAAATAAGATGGACAAGATTGTGACGCTAACAAGGACAGAGAAAGTTTTCAGAGAATGCAGTGTTATGTATTTCATGGAGACATGGCTGCATAAAAACATGGTGGTGGATCTAAACGGATTTATGTGGGTGAGAGCAGATAGGGACCCTGGCAGCAGGGCAGCTTTATGTCTACAACCATTGGTGTTCCCCCAGTCAGGTTAAGGTGTGTAATAAACACATTGAACTGTTAGTATTATTATTTATAATATTTACTGCAAGAGTTTTCCCTTCCCATAATCATCATTGTTTACGTCGCCGCTGATGCTAACGTGGCGCAGGCGTATGACATCATCAGCTCCGCAACAGTGGACCTCCTGAATCGAAGCCCGTCCACGTTTGTGGCTGTAACGGACGATTTTTACCACACAAACCTCTCCACACAACCCTCTCCACTGTTCTACCTACGTTCAAGCAATATGTGGACTGCAAAACAAGAGACAATACAACAATACAACAATACACAATACACCAGGAAAAAGAGAGCTTTCAGAAACAGTATCAAAGAACAGTTGAAACTGGTGCAGAAGGAGCTGAATGCCAAGATTGCAGAGGGAAAAGAGTCCTACAGAAGGAAGCTGGAAAGCAAACTGCAAGAAAACAATACCAGGAAGGTGTGGAATGGAATGCGGGCCATTACTGGCCTGAGACAAAAGAGAGGTGTTGGGATGGTTGGGGAAGTCTCCTGCCCCCTCAGCCTGTCTCACCCTGTCCCTCTCAGCAGATGACATCAAAAGGGAACTGTGCAGACTCCACTCTAGTAAAGCTACTGGCCCTGATGGTGTCAGTCCAAGGGCCCTCAGGTGTTGTGCTGCCCAGCTGTCTGAATTTCTACGGATCTTTAACTTGAATGTGAAACTGTAGCCCCATCACTCTGGAAGACATGCTGCCTGGTTCCTTTCCCCAAAAAGAATAGAATAGAATAGAAAACTTTATTTGTCAATTTCTTCAAATGTACTTGCCATACAAAGGAATTGAAATTACGTTTCACACTGTCCCATGCGTAGACATTGACAACAATAAAGTGCAGATGCACAACAAAAAACAGCCCTAACAATAAGGTAATATTGAATAGGGACCTAAAAATAAATAAAATAAAGTGTTCCAACAGTGTTCTCTGGAAAATAGTATACTAGTCTACTATATAATAATATAAATAATGCTAAAAGAAATACTAAAAATATGTAGCAGCAGGTGTGTGCAATTGCAATGCAGAGGTAGTTGTTTCCAGTCAGGAATGTTTTCCAGTTCTTGGTTCAGAGAGTGTTTTCTTGTTGGAGAGTGTGAGGGGGTGGGGGGGGTGGGAGGGGTTGGGCACCTCAAGGGACTCCACCTGAGCTGCTGTGTTGAGGACCAGCCATGCCAGGCCCTGGTGGACACGGGGTCTACCATTTCCCTGATACGACCTGGCGTGCTCCCTGAAACATCCGGGCCACTGGTGAAGGGTTGGTTGCCCACAGACACCCAGCTGATGACAGTGACGGGGGAGAAAACTGTTATGCGGGGGAAGAAACCGTTGCGGATCCGAGTGAAGGATCTAGAGCTGGTGCACGACTTCTGGCTCGCCGACATTCAAGACCAGTGCATCATTGGCCTGGATCTGCTGAGCCGCTGGGGGGCCTGCGTCGACACCGCAAAGCTGGCTATCACTCTTGGCGCAGAGACTTTTGCTCTCCAGCGCGGCCAAAAGCAGGGAGCGGGGACCAGACGAGACAGGCGTCGGGCAGCTGCCGCTCAGCAGATTTCGGATGCCGGTGGCTCCGGGTCATCTCCACTCGCCTCAGCCTCAGCCTCTCAGCCTGACAAACCTCCTTCGACCGAGACCATCGAGGCTGTTGATGACCTTTGGCAGCGCAGCAGCGTAGGCCTCAACGTCGACCAGCGCCAGCGGTTGAGGTGCCTCCTGGACGAGAATGTGGACATCTTTGCCGCCAGTGACAAAGACTGCAGGCAGTCCAGCACACCATCGACACCGGCTCTGCTCAGCCCATCCGTCTGCGCCCACACCGGCTGCCCCTCTCGAAACGGCAGGTAGCGGAAGAGAAGATCCATGAGATGGCTGCGGCTGGGGTGATCGAGCCGTCCAATAGCCCATGGGCGGCACCCATGGTTCTGGTGGGGAAGAAGGATGGCAGCCCGAGGTTCTGCGTGGACTTTCGCCGTCTCAATGCAGTCACCAAGAAGGACTCGTACCCGCTGCCGCGGATCGACGAGGCCCTAGATTACGTTACCGGCTCCAGTTGGTTCAGCTCCCTCGACCTACGCAGCGGTTACTGGCAGGTGGAGCTAGCCCCCGACGCAAGGCCTAAGACTGCATTCACCATTGGACAGGGGCTGTGGCAGTTCAGGGTCATGCCATTTGGGCTCTGCAATGCGCCAGCGACGTTTGAGAGGCTGACGGAGAGGGTGCTCGTGGATATCTCTCGTAGCCGCTGTGTTGTGTACCTGGATGACCTGTTGGTGCACGGTGGCGACTTCGACAGTGCACTGTCTCACCTGAGCGAGGTCTTGAGTGCCATCCGACGAGCTGGGCTGCGGCTCAACCCCGCGAAATGCCGCCTGTTGGCGAGAGAGACCACATTCTTGGGCCATGTGATCAGCGCTCGAGGTGTCGCCACTGACCCCGCAAAAGTGGCTGCGGTCCGGGACTGGCCGACTCCCTCGAACGTCCAAGAACTGCGGAGCTTCCTGGTCCTACCCTCCTACTACCGTCGGTTCATCAAAGGGTTCGCGACAATGGCCAGCCCCCTCCACCGCCTGACTGACAAGGGACAGCTGTTTGGCTGGAGGGATGCCTGTGCTGCGGCTTTTGAACAGCTGAAGGAGGCCCTCACCAGAGCCCCAGTCCTGGCCTACCCCGACGCCCGGCAACCTTTCATTGTGGACACTGATGCTAGCAATGTAGGGGTCGGGGCGGTCCTTTCCCAGCAGGACGAGGCTGGAGAACGGGTGGTGGCGTACTTCAGTCGTGCCTTGGGGCGAGCCGAGAGGAACTACTGCGTGACCCGGCGGGAGCTGCTGGCCGTAGTGCTAGCGGTGCAGCACTTCCAGCCATATCTGCACGGCTGCCGGTTCCTCCTGCGCACTGACCATGCATCTCTGACTTGGCTCCTGAACTTCAAACACCCAGAAGGGCAGGTGGCCCGCTGGCTGGAGGTCCTTCAGGGCTATGACTTCGAGATCCAGCATCGGCCAGGTCGACAGCATGGCAACGCTGATGCCCTCTCCAGACGGCCCTGCGTAGCCGTCGAGTGCCGCTACTGCCTGCGACAGGAAGAGCGGGCCCAGGAGGTGCTGGGGGTGGCTACTGCTCAGGCCACAGCCGGCGGAGGGGGGTGGCTCCCATTGACAACGCAGCAGCTGAAGCGGGAGCAGGAGGCCGACGCGACGTTGGTTCAGGTGGGGGCCTGGCTGGAGGCGGCGCAACGCCCCGCCTGGACGGGGGTGTCGGGACAGGAGCCCGAGGTGAAGGCCTACTACTCCCAGCACAACAATCTGGAGACCCACGACGGCCTCCTGTACCGGAGATGGCGGGCCCCCGGTCAGGGCAGAGATCTCCTGCAGCTGTTGGTGCCTCGGTCGCTGCGGTCGCAGGTGCTTGAGCTGGTCCATGGCTCGGTGGGGCCAGGACACTATGGGAACGCCAAAACTCTCCGCCGCCTCAGGGGACGGTTCTACTGGCCTGGCTGTCGACGGGATGTGGAACTCCATGTGCACTGCTGTGACACCTGCACGGCACAGAAGGGCCCAACTCAACGCTCCACTGCCCCCCTTCAGCAGTACCTGGTGGGGGCCCCAATGGAAAGAGTGGGAGTGGACGTCCTAGGGCCTTTCCCCGTCACAGAGTCAGGGAACCGGTATGTGTTGGTGGCTATGGACTATTTCACGAAGTGGCCAGAGGCCTACGCGGTGCCGGACCAGAGCGCAACGACAACGGCCGAGAAGCTGGTGGAGGAGATGTTCACCCGTTTTGGGGTCCCGGCTGAGCTCCACAGTGACCAGGGGCGTAACTTTGAATCGAAGGTCTTTGGGGAGATCTGCCAGCGACTGGGGGTGGAGAAGACGAGAACCACACCGCTCCACCCACAAAGCGATGGCTTGGTTGAGCGCTTCAACCGCACGCTGGCCACCCAGCTCGCCATTCTCACCAGCCGCCACCAGCGAGATTGGGACCGACATCTGCCCCTGGTCCTTTGGTCGTATCGGACTGCGGTGCAGGAGTCCAGCCAGTGCACACCTGCCGCTCTGATGTTTGGACGGGAGCTCCGGACGCCTGTGGATCTGGTGTTCGGGTCCCCCCCCGAGCCGGAGATTGATGGTGGGCCAGAGATGGACTACTACAGGAGGCTCAGGGAGCGGCTGCAGGTGGTTCATGTCTACACCCGCCAGGCCCAGGCCAGCGCCGGAGTACGACAGAAAAGAGCCTACGACACCAAGTGCCGAGGGGGGGTTTTCATGCCTGGCGACAAGGTTTGGGTGTACTGCCCGGTTCGCAAGAGAGGAGTGTCCCCCAAACTCTGCAGTCACTGGCAAGGGCCGGCAGAGGTCGTGGAGCGGCTAACAGACGTGGTGTACCGTATCCGCATGCCGGGCCCGGGGCGCATGGTGGTGTTGCACCGGGACAGGCTCTCACCGTACCGACCGCTCGCTCCAGCAGACGCCGGAGCAGGGGATGATGGTGGCACCCCATGTTCTGACCCAAGTGACTTTTCCCCCGCCGGTCGTGACCGGCCGGTGCGCCAAAAGAAGGCACCTGGACATTTGCAGGACTTTGTGTGGGGTAATGGGGTCGTCGGGGACAACTGACCCCTTAGGTGGGGGCTATGTAGTGGGTCAGGGCTGTTCGGGGTTCTGTTTGTACAGTTATGTTTTGTTTATGTTGCCATAGTGACAGGTGACGCCCTCTCGCTGCAACGGTGTGTCCTTCCGGGGTCAGAGGGCGCCCTGTGTTGTTGTTGTTGCCGCGCTGAGCAGTTAGCTAGCGGCAGTGTTCTTCTGCAAATGTGAATAAACGGCTGTGCTCCCTGGCTAGCTCACGGGAAGCAAGACCAAACGATACCTCCGTCTCCTCCTTGTCTGAGCTCGCCACAATATTGCCTCAGTGCATTTTACCTGTCTATTTGGCACCTTGTGTGTATGTATATATCCATATATGGTTAAAACAAATCCATAAACACATTTTTGGAATTTAAAAAAAAGTGAGAGTGAACAAACGTTTTGGTCGTCATAGCTACATTACCTTAGCTCAGATATTTGCCAGGCATTCAATCCAACTGCCTCTCACTCAGTTGGCCGCAGTGTTGGCAGTAAAATGACATTTTGTTATTGTAAAGTAAGGCAGCACAACAACAAAATTACTTTAGCACGTGCAAGACATACTCCACTATATTACATGGATTATACAAGTATTATATTGCACAAGATAGAAATACTATATATAACATAGCTTAGCTGTAAAATATAGAAATACCCTGAAACAAAATATTTTGGCAGTGTATTGAACTTATTCTTTTTGGAAATTTGCTGGATGAATTTGCAGCATTAATTTTGTTTTTGAATCAAACTCAATTTTAAACTAAACAAGCTTGGAAGAGTTGGCCGGAATTGAAACAGGCAGAACTAATGCAAACGCTACATTAAAAACATAATTTCATAAAAGAAAAATGAAAACGCGGATTCTGTCAGTGTCAAAGTGCCTGCTCATAAGTGGTCAATAAATGTTTGTTTTCTTTGTATTATTTTTGGGCCTTTACCTCAATAAAATAAAGCGGCTTGATGCAACTGTTGTTATTTTGGCGTTGTATACAGTATATAAAATTGAAAAAATTGAAACTGAATAATGAGATTTTATCATTTCCTTCCTGTAAAAGTTTAAGACCTGTACCGCGAAGCAGGATTGGTCTTATCCAGGTAACTTCATGAATAACCCTGGGTTTTCTCCACTATGAAGGTTTTTAACTTCTTACCAGTGTACATCACCATGCAAAATTAAGCTCCTAACATAATGAATAATAAGTTCTCTGGAAAACAGTGTCACCATTCCTGGGTGGTCTCTCAGACATCTGTGCAGAGGGTAAGCAGGTTTTTTTAATACTGTGTAATGTGTTTGTGTTACACTCATCAGTGATGAATAGAGATTTTAAGTGTGCCTTATAGTGTGGAAAATACAGTACATCTTTTGGACAGAAGAGAAAGCAGACCCAAGTGCCAAGCTGTGAGTGAATTTATTTAGTAAAACTAAACTAACTTTAGTTTAGACTTTAGACTAACAAAACCTAAACTTGGATAAACTAACAAAAGAACACGAGGAAAGTAGTAATCGTCACAAAAACCTGAACAAGGAGCCTGAGACATAGACACCGGGGATGAGAAAAAGCAAGTGTCAAAGTACACATACACTTCCACTAAAATTTGCTTAAAGGAGGTGAAGGTGCAGAGGTGAGAAGTAACAAATGACTTTGTTACTGTACTTAAGTGCAGTACTTAAGCAGAATTCTCAGGTATGTGGGGGTTTTTTTTCTGATTGCTTTTTATTTTTATTCCCTGCATTATTAAACAAATATTTGTACTTCCAACTCCTTACGTTTTC
Source organism: Perissodus microlepis (assembly GCF_051167445.1). Lineage (NCBI taxonomy): Eukaryota > Metazoa > Chordata > Actinopteri > Cichliformes > Cichlidae > Perissodus > Perissodus microlepis. The sequence continues at coordinate 29,041,093 of NC_140467.1, read as the reverse complement.
TAAATTGGCTCGTTTAACATATATTTGAGGGAAGTTATTATTTTGTCACTGTAAGCCTTCAAACATCAAATCGCTTTGAGCCTAAATAGTAACACATGAAAGGAAATGCTCTGTGTGTTAATCACTCGGGATTAGGGATGGGTATCGTTTAGGTTTTATCCGATACCAGTACCAAACCGGTACTTTTGAAACGGTGCCGGTGCTTAAACGGTGCTCGAACCGGTGCTTGAACCGGTGCTTAAAGAATGGAGAACACACACTTTGTCCTAAAACCTCTCATGTTCAGCTGTTTTTTTGTAAAAAGATAACAATGTTAGCCTTTTCTGCAGCTATAGGGGATTTATGGCATCACTCTTGGCTGGAAGCAGTGCTTAAACAATGGAAAAAAAACACAAACTTTCTCCAAAAACCTCTCATGTTTAACTGTTTCCCTCTTTTTCTTTGGTCATTTTAGCCTTTTTGGCCAAGGTGAAGGGAGTATCCGCCATCAAACAAGAAGACAGCCGCATGTAACTACGACGGTGTTTGCTAGTTCACCTTACGTGCATTAATTTAATAACGTGGTTAGAGTACACAACGAACAACATTAAGCTACTCACCCAGAGAAGAACGGCTGTTTTGCCATCATCATCCGTCATCATTTCTGCTACACTGGCAGGGCTAGGGGCCAGGACTCTACTCTTCGGGTTCTTGGGGGATGTTGCTAACTCCGGGTCTGATAACAGGCACCACACCCGCAGTAGATGTGCTCGGTGTGAGGTCTCGCAGCAAGCTATCAAATACGGCGCATTTCTCGGCTTTAAAAAAAACCCCGCAATGCGTCGCCAGGTGTTTCATCAGATTTGAGGAGTTACCGCCTTTGCACAGTATCACCTTAAAGCACTTGTTGCAGGCTGCTGAGTTTGCATCTTTGGCTGTGAGGTACAGCCAGACTTTTGACAGCTTAGCCTCCTTTGGGCATTTTTAATCTGTAGCTCTGCTCTAAAAGAACGTATGTACCTGGACCCGCCTACTATCCTCAGAAAGGTAAAATGATTGGCTAGAATTCAAAGTGTGTGACATCTCAGGAAAAAAAAGCACCGAAATAAAGCACCGAAATGTGCGCTGCTTTTCGGTCTGGTTACTACCGTTTATGTCAGAACCGGTGCCATTACCGGTACCCATCCCTACTCGGGATGTTTGTTTGTTTTTTCTTTTCTTCTTTTTCTGGCACAGCACTTGAATGACTGCAGGAGTCTAAAAGTTAGGTACTCTGCCTTACTGCAGACAAGTGAACATCAAGATGTAACATGTCTTAGCAGGTCATTTCAAACGTTTCTATCAGCTTTCTCTAGCTAAAGGTCCAGCTGCTGTTTTCACAGGGAGAGAAAAGAAAGAGCTAACTTCACTCAGAGGTGGAGAAAGATACAATATAAAAAAGAATTCTGTAGAAAAACAGAAAAAAGTCTGGGTAATTTTCTGCCAGTACTTTTTCTGTTTTTTAAAGAAGCTGACAGACTTTTCCGTAAATTCTAAAATGGAAAATTCTGTAGCTTTACAGTATACTCTTTATTATTTACGAACATTTCCCTCAAAATGGAAAATTCTGTTTATTCATGGTATATTTTCTATCATTACCCATATATATTTTCTGTTAATAGAAATATTGAAAATTGTCTTTATATTACTATTTACAGGCAACTTTACATTGTTAAATTTAATCCATTAAATGTACTTCTTTATACCTTTAACCATACATTTCTATAAAATTGCAATAAGGCTGTTGCGTTTTTAAAATGTTTTAATGCTTTGTATCTTGTTCTATTTAATCTCAACAAGCCCCTAAAACAGTCAGTGATCACTGTCGGCTTCTCTCGGTTTTTTATTACCACTAATCATTTTAAAGCTCCGTTTTTAAACCCTTACGATGTAACTACAGCCCAGCCCATGGAGCACTATATTAATGACTAACCTGGTATTGTGGATGGATTATCTCGGTGGTTCTCCTGATTGATGTTTGGTCCGTTTACAGCATCCTGCCATTCGAGTGTCCCTAACCATTGGGAACCCTCACATTAGCTTTTATTCAGTGGAAAAAAGTCCTCAGTTTGTCAGCGTTCGCCCTCCACTGTTTATATTATGCTAACATAGCTTTGTCACTAGCATATCATTATATTCCAGCTAAACCAACTTCAGTAATCCTACAAACGTCACTGCTGTTTACTTTCCTGTCTTCATTTATGTCGGAAGTGATAGCAGAGCTGTACGTCTTAATTTGTTTCAGCAATTTCTCAGTCAGAACATGGTGTATTATGGAAGCTAGCGAGCTAACTCCCTGCTAACTTCTAACTCCGTTAAATTTCATAAATTCTGTTGTTGTTTTTTTGCCTGGATGTTGAACTTAATTGTTACACCTGGTAAAGCAGCAACGCTGATCATCTTATTACAGGATTTAGACAGTTTTTCAACTCTCAGTAATGCTGCAGTGATCGTTTGACTTAGGGACCTGCAGTGGAGTTTGGGCCCAGACATGGCTATCTTGCCCAAGGTCTCAGCTGTGATCCATTCTTTATGATGGTGCTTCTTTATTCTGACCACTTTTTGAGAGATTGTTCTCATGGTATTTTTATGGTCTGCCAATTGGCCTGGATACTGCTTTTCTCCTCTCCCTGGTGCAGCTTATTAAGCACCTTGATCTTGTTCTTTAACTGAGATCTAAACTCCTCCCTCGTGCCAGTAATCTTTAGTTGACTGACATCATACTTCACTCTACACTGTGTGGTTTTTGTTCAGTTCTTTTTTAACTTCAGCTGCATGTTGGCTACTACAAGATGGTGGTCAGATGCCACATCTGTTCCTCTTCTAACCCTAACATCCATCTTCTTGGCCTATAATTACAGTCCGATATTTAATTTCATAAATTAATTAAAGCGGTACAAGTGAATAGTCACATGATTTAGGCCATTTTACTGATCATGAAACAGTTCCTAAAACGTGTGACTGTTTGTTTTTTGTGTGGTTTTACTGGCAGTGTTTTTGAGATCATCATCATGCTGAGAAATAAAGTCATTCCTAATTAGATGCTTTTCAGACGCTATTACATGAGAGTCCCATTAATTCTGCCTTTCAGTTGAGTTTAAATGTCATCAGCTAAATTATTCTATGAAGAAAGAACCTTGGCTATGCTCCTCTCACTGCTTTACTTTGGGCTTATGTAGGTTCCAGTGCAGACCCTGACTATAGTAATTCAATTTTATGGGATGACCTAACCAAAACCAACATCTATACATATATATTTTTGTAAATATTGTCTGTGGACCCACTTTCAGGCTTTTTTGTGTTTTGTTTTGGGTTTTTTGGCACACTGAAATCTCAGGGCATCAAAAAATAATCAAGTAAAAAGCCTAAAATTTCCACTGTCTTTTCTTAGCATCACAATGAATCAGGGTCTGCAATGTAGGACAGGCTCTTTAAGAAAATGTTTGATAAATGGCCAATTAAACACTGAAACAAAAAAGAAAATGTATACAGTTATGTAGGCATATTTCACAATACTTTAAAATAACAGCTGTATATTAATTTTTAACATGAAATTCTCAGTCATAAAAATGAAGAAAATGCTATTTTCTTTTGACTGTCATGCTGGAGTGAGCAAACATGACAAATTATACCACAAAAATAAAAACATTACTAAATTATACCTCAAATACTCCAAATATTTTTGAGCTGTCTTTTTCAAATTACAGATCCTGATCAGTGAAAATTTCAGGCTTCTATCATTAATGTTCTTTTGAGATATTCATGTTAAACATTGCACTCAGATTTAAATGTTTCTAAAAAATAAATAAATAGGTATTTCATTCATTATCAGTGTTATTTGGAGCTCTGTGATTTGTTCTGCTTGTTCTCTAGGCTATTCTTCATGCTCCGTACTCCACGTGAAGAATTATTTCTCCATAGTTGGGGCTACAGAGCAGGCTCACACATGATTTACGGGAGACAGGAAATGTGGCGACTTACTGTTACAGCATTCATGTAACAATGCAGTGTCTCAGTCGATGAATTCTCAGAGCCACTGATTATAGTTTAGGAGAAAGCTCCTGAGTAATAAACGTGTCATTTTTTTTCCAATAATGAGCATATATTATGCCTTCAGTTGAGGAAGGTGTGAACATGTTCATTTTTTGGTAAAGATAACATTTTCCCATTAAGTAATTTGACCTTTAAAAGTAACATTTTGGGATATCTCAGCCATACAAACTTTCAAATACATAGACTGAAGCTAGTCTTGCAGTAATTGTTATTGTTATTATTGTAGCGTTATTGGGCCTCACAGCTCTACACAGTGAGGAAAAACTAATGTTTTCGTTCATGTTGTTCGTTGTTTTAAACACCAATAGACTAATTCTGCTCCACCTCCTCATTTCTCTCCAAAATTCTAACACATTTTTTTTTGCTATCTTACAAAATATAGTTTAGGACATTGTGAAATCAGTGATGTCTGGGAAACATTTTAGAGAACTAATTGAAAAAGTTGCGAGCAAAAAAACAAGACAGCGCCTGAAAGTCTGGAATCCCTTTGCACACACACGGTGAAACAGCATGCTAGCTCTTTAAAAATATATTATGTTTGATTTTTACAGAACAAGTATTAGAATGAAGTTTGGAAATCACAAATGTATTTCATGGTTCTTATTTGATATCTAGTGCCTGTTTATAAGCTTCCTTTCACAAATGACTACATATTCATGTTTATAATGGTGTTGTTTTGTAATTGATTTGTGAATGAGCTGAAACTGAACCACTAAAGCTGATCAAACTATTGGTTGATCCACTGCGACAAAATTAATCCTCGCCAACCATGAGTCCACAGTGCAGTGTTTAAACTACTATCAAACATCCAGCTTCACTACATGTACTTTGGTGTATTGAGAAGTCCTTTGGTGTCCCATTGTTAGGGCTTGCATGTCAGAGTGCAGTGATTCAGTCTCTGCCTGGAGACACCACGTTTAAGTTTAAGAGAAATATCTTGTGCAATGAAATGCTTGGTTATGTAATATATTCAGAGTGACACATGAGAAGGATTGTGTAAACAGTTGCTTTTGTACTGATGACACATTTGTTGTTCATAATCCCCCTGAGATCACAGTTTCTTAGTTTATTGAAACTGAACATCTGTGTCTCTGTAATAGTGATGGGATTTCCGGCTCTTTTTAGAGAACCCGCTCTTTCAGCTCCCAACCGGCTCTTCAGGTTGTTTTGTTGCTTTAATTAATTTATTATTAACAATAATATAAAATTATGCACAAAAGGAATTAGTAATGTAAAAAAACGTGGTTTTCTTTATGTATGTTTATATATAAATATTTATGGGGGCCCCTAGAGACGAAACACGTACAAACTCCAAAACACATCTCTAACTGAACTTCCAAAACAGAGCTACCTAGATCACTTAAATTACACAATCGAATGCATATGTCTATTGTTTTTGTATTAATACACAAACAATCATATATATATATATATATATATATATATATATATTCAAATAATTAAAAAAAAACAACTTAATTTACCTGTTACTACCACACACCCAATCCGATTGTTGGTACTTGCTGGCTTGTGTAGCCACTAGGTAACAAAAGCTCAACACGGCCCCTAGCATCCTGGAGCAATTCTGTTGTGTTTTGGAGTGTGTACGTGCTTTGTCTCTGTAATAAATAAATTATAAAATACAAAAACCAACTATTTACATTTCATAGATTTCAACTTTTAACTACTTAAATTTTTTCCTTTTAAACAAATTTAAAGTGAAACAACACAAAACACTGCAAACCACAACGCAATAAAATATGGGGGATAAAAGGGGGGAAAGAACACCCAGATCTTTGATTAAGAGAAAGGTTGGCATTTAGAAATATTAATATCACACTCAACTGACTGCGTTTTATCTTCCCATTGCACTGAGGGGTGGACAGTTCTTAGGTGCCTGTGCATGTTGTTTGTGGAGCCGGCTCTATATGATATCCTTTTCTTGCAGACTCTACACTCTGCCTTTGTTTTGTCAATAAGATTGAAATGGTTCCAGACTTTGCTACTTTTCTTGGTGTTACTCATTTTCTTTACTGTACCTTTCCAATGTGACGATGTTGTCTCTTGTTGTTGCTCCCGGCTGTCTTTCTTTCCCTCTCCCTCCTGCTCTTGTTGTGTGCTATTGCTGTTGCGAGTGTAACTACCGCCCTGCCGAGGGGGCAGCAGAGGGGGGAGGGGCGCAAACGCAAGGCTCTGTTTGCCGTCTCTGCTCAGCGCAAACACAAGGGTGACTTGCAGCGTGAAGCGAAAAAAAGTGAAAGAGAGGGGAAGAAGAAAGAGAGAAAGAAAGAAAAAAACCCCACGGCTCCCAATAAGGAGCTGGCTCACATCGTTCACTTCAAAGATCCGGCTCTAAGAGCCATTTCGTTTGCGACCGACCCATCACTACTCTGTAACTTGATGTTATTGTGTCCTCCGTTAAACTGAATCATTTTTAAGCACATCAGGTATTTAATTACAGATCCACAGAAACACTGGTGGAAATAATGGTTTCATAAAGCAATGATGTGATAATCTTTCTCAATCTGTTTAAATGATATGAAAGCTCACAGCAGAAGATTGGAAATGCGCTCCAAACATGTTGTTTCTGAGATAAATCTAGATTATTCGTAAAAATAGACACGTTACACAAAGATTTGAATTTTTTTGGAAGTAGTTATGGTGATGTTTAGATATAATTTCACAGTTTTCTCCCTGGTTTCCAATTAACAATGAACAAAAATTAATGAACCCTTTTTCTGGGAATTTCACCAAAACATTGAGTTTGTTTTTAAGGTAACATCTTTGAGTTTTCCTCTACACAACTAAATGCCCTGACTGACACCTGTTCCGCTTTAAAGCCAAGAAGGCCAGGAGCTTACTGACACCAGTTTAACTGTGGAGTTTTGCCATAATGAAGAGCCAGACACGCTTTACGGTAACACACATGCAGGTTTATTGCACATCAAACGGGTGGCCCCTACAGGAGGATGATAACACCCTGAAATCATCGATATCTGGACAAAAACATCAAAGAAACTTTTGAAGGACAACTTGAAATATCACTAACCAAATAACACACCTCCTAAAAGACCTCAATCTATTTACACACATATATGTTTTGCGCTTCACATAAAGAATGAAGAGGCTTTCAGCTTTATCTCATTTTGGTCATAACTTCTTTTCTTCACATTGTGTTACCAACAGCCAACACTCTGTGGGAGTAAACCTAAACCAAACTACAAACCTAGATTGGGTTGTTGGTGACCTGTTTGTGTTACACATCTGTAGGTACCTATGAATCGTTAGGATAACACCAACTGAATGTCTCTCCATCACATTAATCCCCATCTGAGGTTTTGTTATTCTGCCTCTTCACTTTCTTTTCCTTTTCTGATAATGAGGCTGTTTTTTGGGGTAGATTTGCCACATTAGTTCTGATTGTGAATTTATCCCTTACACTATGAGATAAAATAAACCAAACAACACAAACTGTAATTTTTGTGATTTTGTTGGCGTTCATGTTGGAAATCAACTCTTCCACATGGGAAGGAAAATACTTCTAAAGGTGAACACTGCTGGACCTCACACCATGAAGTAGCAATGTTGTTAGTTTTCATTTATACTTGCATTTGCATATCTTTCCTTAGTTATCATCCTTAAAGTCCTTAAAGTTATCATCTTGCATCTGAAGCCAAAATCTTGCGTAACAGTTACTTTTACTGAAAGAGGGGGAAAAGAGAAGACTTAAGGCTAGCTAAAATTAGAGCCTTTTACATTCAGTTTCATAGACGTGTTGCCCTTGTGCTAATGTTCATACCAAAAAGACCTGTCATAGTTGTTAACCACCCAGTGATGACATGGACTTGGGCTATAGTTTAGGAGCTGTGGTGTAGGGGCTCAAGTTGTTCAATCATCCATCCATTTTGATTATGAATTAATGAGTTGGCCTAAACCTAATCATACATTACATTTTGGAAATCAATGCTATGATGTAATTATTGTGTAGCTGTAAGGTGTAACTATGGTGTAGGAGCTACAGTGTAGCGAGGGTATAAGACTATGGTGCAAAATATATGGTAAAGGTGTAGCGATTTAATGCAGTACTATGTAATACGTTATATGACCAGCTGAATAAAAAGTATTATTTAACAGTGCAGCTGAAGGAAAGCTTAATAAGAGTCTTAAGAGCTCAATAAGTATTGCTAGCAGCACCAGACACTGCAGGCAATTGTTACTGAGGGGTTAAACACATGGTTTGGAGTGCAGAGTCCAAACTGTTTTTTTCCTGGGGATTCTCAGTCAATAAGTTTCTTTTCTTATGAACTAAAGCATATTTGACCTGATATTGAGGTGTCACAGAAACTACAGCAGGCACATAGAAATATGCCAGGGCCAGTTTCATTGAGCGACTTTAAATTAGGTTTCTATTGTTATTCTATGGCAGCCATGAAAGCTCATGGGGATTCCCCTTGTGACAGTGCACGCAGGTCTGGTATGCATGTTTCACTGCTGATGTAACCCATGCATAAGCACTTTTCATCATTTACTGTGACTTACAGATTACAAACAAAGCGATGTGCAAGACTTCAGTTTCACAAGATGAGTCACCTCTTTTACCTTTTTATGTTAAGCTTTGTTGGCACATGTACTGCATACCAACTTTGCATATGAAACTCCCTGTCACAGCTGCTGGGGCAGTGTTGCCAGATTGGCTGGTTTTTGTACCTGTAGGGCTGCTTTTGAGTTTAATTTACTGGTAGGGTAAATTGATTATGGCTAATCTGTGAAGCAATATTTCTGCTGCTATTCAGAGATCTTCAGGATGTAAATTTCTAGGAATCAGAGGTCTCATAGAATAGAGTATAATATTTGGTTATCATATTCTTCCACCCAAATAATTATGGGTCGTGACTGAGCTGGGATCTATTCCAGCACAAAAAAAAAACTTGATTGGTGGTTAAGAGGTTCAGTTGCTGTGAGATTGTTTAAAAGAATATCTCAATAATAGGCTTATTAGTTGACTAAACAGACTGATAACCCTAAAAGGTGAATGCTTTATTGATGTGTGTTCATCCATTCAGTCATTTCGCTGCTGGTTCAAACAGAATTTTACCTCCACTAGCTTTTCTGGAGGGTTCACAAGCTCGCCAAGACACATGAGCTCTTCAGTGTATCCTGGTCCTGCTTGCTTTCTCATTTAGATGTGAGAGATCCTGAACAACCGAGCTCGGCACCCTGCCTGTGCACCTGAAGCCAGACACCCTTCTGAGGAAGGGGGTGCACTGACAGAGGCGAGGCTGCCGGACACTGGCGCCACCAGGCCCTCTGACCACCACCAGTAGGCAAACATGGGGTTAGTATCTTGCCCAAAGATATTTGGCATGCAGCCAGGAGGCAACCTGGGATCGAACCACCGATTTTCTGATTAGTGGCTGACCTGCTCTGCCACCTGAGCTACAGCCACCCAATATCCAGGAAAGCATCATTCTGCACCATTAAACCTTGTATTCTTAATAGGAAACCCGCTTTATTTGCTTAACTGTAAATTTAGTGGAAATTTGAGCTCCTGATTTTGTTTGTGAAGTTCTTTTATGAAACTTTTTTTTCTTTCCCAGCATCAAGTAGGTGTAACACTACCAGAGTGCAAGTACGGACACCTGCATTTACTGTAATCCAGCTTTATTTAAAGCAGAAGGGCCCGTAAAGACAAACTGACATGTTGGTCAATGTTGCCTCAGTGACTTAAGTTACCTTAAATGTTATTGCTGCAGGCTGCGGGCTAGCACTAAACTGGACACTGAATTAATTTTTTCTTATTAACTGAAAAAAATTCAAACAAATATAGAAATGTGTGACTGTCCTTTATCTACATGCTTGAGAAGTTATAATTGGTTGTATAGTATTGTTTAGTACTTCCAGTCCACTCACACCTCATTAAAGTTACTGCACTTTTGTTTATACACACTCAAGATTTTCCGATATTTGTTTCAAATTAAAAGCCCTAATCTGTGGATTGAAATGCTTCATTTTTTAAAAGGATTTTTATTGTGAAACAGCTGAAAGAAAATTGTGGAGAAAAAATGTAGTTAGAGCTGATAAAATGTGCAAAATTATGACTCACATTGTAATGATTATTGCATGGAATTTTTCTTTAATGGATCAAACAAGGCCTGGGTCTTTGAAGTTTTCACAGATGTCAGAGTATTTGCCAGAACTGTGTAAGTTTCCACACAACAACAGACACATTTGCACAGTCAACAAACTGTGCGCTTCATTACACTCTGTGTACACATTACGCAATAAGAGGAAATCTAAGTAATAGGCCACATCAACATAACCTGACTCGTACAGTCACAGGTTTCTTTCTGATAATCATCAGTATTACTAGAAATGAGTCAAACAGGCAGTTTTGCATAAGTTTTTTCACACAGCCTCAGATCAGGAGATGGGAAGCCAGCTGCAGTTTGGACTCTGCGTATAACAGAGGGGACCGTCACACTGATTTCTCTCGTCTCATAAAATTAAAATACCGTAGCTGTGCAGATATTTCCAGAATTAGGTTCAATCTCTTGAAATGGCAGGACACCTACAGAGATCATCATGAAAACCTCAAGACTCCCATCCACACGGTCGACATAAGCACGCTGTTCCACGAAGCCAGACGAGGTTCCTCTCCTGTGTGCTAAAAACATTGGTGCCTACTAAAGAGGCTTTTGCTTTCATCTGAAATCAAAAGTTACCAGGACTGGCGTTTGATACTCAACAAATGCTGTGTGGAGATTAAAGCATTCACTAACTCCTTTGTACCATAACAAAGGAGCTACGAGAACATCTGGTGTAAATAAAATCTGTGTCAAAACGACGTGTAGGCTCATTTTAGTCTTTCAGCACTCCTTTTCTTTTCTTTGTGCTGCTTCATAAAAGTCCAAATTTAAATGACTCAACTTTTTTCTTCTTTTTTGAGCTGAATAAACTGAAAAATGTAATAAAATAACTGTATCATTATTGCCATTCTGTAGAGTTAATTGTATCAAAAGACTGTCCAAGAACATCTGAGCTCTGGGGGAATTTATTAGCCTGGTAATTGGCACTAATTATCAGATACAGTCTATGTATAGAGCTTGCTAACCGAGTTCTCCACTATCTCACCTTGATAAATCTTTATATTGTTTTATCCAGGTGGTTAGAAGATACCTGCACAGCATTTTCAAACAGTGCTGGGTTATTAGCATAGAAGTCAGTGCAGGGGTTCCCTCTGTGAGCTGAACCAATACACAAGGAGCACAAACTGGGGCCAACAGCAGGTCTACCCAGTCCACATGTGTGACGGTGGATAGAGGTTTTTGCAGGGGTGTGTGTGTGTGTGTGTGTTGCTTGGTCCATTAGCTCAGCAGTTCTAGGTAGGTGACGGGTACTTTGCCCTTTTCATTTCCTCGTTCTCCGATCAGCCAGTCGGGGTCCATTCCTGGTACGGTGTAGACGGTAATGAGCTGAAGAGAGAGAGACAAAAATAAAAAACTAAAAACATACACACATACAGGTTACAGTGACCAATGTTACGTTAAGAGGAAAGGAAATAATTGCTAGTGACGTAGCATAACTGCAATCCCGTTGCTGCTCGTGCTCACGTTTTTCATGCCAGCCCATTATCAGGAATTTCCCTGACTTCATCTCTGTGTTATCATCTTTAAACACTTCCTCCAATTAGCACCTGTGCCAGCATTTCTAAAGGTCTGCTAAGGGAAACCCATGTGTGAACAAAAGGGGGCAAACTGAAAACAGCATTACATAATTATTGTACCATAACAAAGGAGGACATCGATGCTTTTTCATACCTGCTGCTGGGCGTTTGGCTTTTTGTCAGACTCTGGGACCATGGTGATTTTTGTGAAGCCATTTTTCTCATTGTCAGGTTTTAAAAGTTGTGATTTTGATTTTTGTGAAGGAGACGCTCTCATGACTCATCAAGTGACATCACTGAGAGGCCAGTCTGTGGCATGCAGTCTGCCGGATCGCTTGGAAACCTGGCTGAGTAGGTCCTAAAAAGTACCTGGTACCAGATACTACCACCTAATGAAAAACCCTTAAAAATTACCTACACCCAGCTAAACTGAGTAGGATGCCACTTTTATGTTTATGTGTGTTTTATTACCAAATTTTCCTAATTTGACTTTTTAAAAGTCTTACATTGAGAACAGCTCAGATGATTGCAGGTCTTCATAATTTTTTTGTGAGTTGCGTCTGTAGTCACTGAAAATCTCTTTCCTCTCCACAAGGTGTTACATGGAAGCTTGAATGTATATGAGTTTATAGTTGAGTTAAACTCAGAGGAAATCTGACACATCCCACCGCAAGTCTAAAATATTACCCAACTGTGACCGAGGCCAGGGAAGTGCTAGAAAAGTACTTTAAATACATGAATCACACTTTTTGTTTTCCATACATGCTGATATTATAGATAATGTCTTGTGGCCTGTAAGAGAATATGCTGTCAAGTCTTCCCACACAAACATACAGTACAACATTGCATGAGAAGAGGAAGTGAGGCTGAACTTCTCTCTGGAAAATAAACTGGATGACAGGATTAACTTAACTCCCTGCAGATGTGCTGTTGTTACAGTTAACATCCAGCTGTTACTGATTCATTTGTCATGTGGGATGTCAATGTTGTTGTGGTGTTGTTTTCTTGTTTAGGGCGGCAGCTAGGCCAGACAAATGTTCTACATCTAGCAGTGTGAAGGTGGGGGTTGATGGTGACTACTAGTCCTCACCTGCTTTACTTGTAATGATCAAAGTGGACCTCTCCACTGTATTTATGGGTCATTGTTACTAATCTGTGCCATTTAATGACATTAACCTTTAAGAAAAATACACTCGTCAAGTTCAGGATATTCTGCTTTGTCCAAATTCTCCACATGTGACGAGTGTCAAAATGTCGTGTCCATTACTGTCATTATACTCTATTAAAGTATTCTGAATGCACAGTCACTTTCATAATTACATTTTCTATGTATGTATGGAAGGAGTCATTCAAGTTTTATATTGATTCTACTATTTGACATGACAGGTATACCAGTCCACTGACTGAATTGAATTATTCATGTCCATATTTAAAAGTGAGCTGCGAAACGTTTTAAATGGGGGTCCTCTGGATGTTGAAAAATTGTTTTCACGTAAAATGCGTAAAAGACTGGGTAGAGAAGATTGCACTTCATTCTTGACTCCTTTACTGAGAAACAAAGACTTCGTTCCAGGAATCTCTCACAGTATTTTCGATAAGTGGCACAAAAATGGATTAAGGGTAATTGGCGATTTGTTTCAAAACAACACACTGATGAACTTTGAGCAATTGCAGTCAAATTTTAATATTCCTAGAGACCACTTTTTTGGCTTTCTCCAGGTTTGTAACTTTGTTCATTCTAAAATTCCACAGTCTTCAGAAATAGTTATATATGATGATATTGAGACATTTCTTATTAAGCAAAAAGACAGAGCTCATTTTATTTCAGCCTTTTATTCTCTCCTATATACTCTCAGTAGCAACACATTGAGTGGTATTCATAAATGGGAGAGAGATCTTAATAATCAATATGCCAAAGAGGAGTGGAAAGGAGCCATTAACATAGGTAGTTCCACTTTTACTTGCAACCGCTTGCGAGAAACTCAATACAAAATCATACATTGCCTTTACATAGCTCCTAATGTCTTGCATAAGATTGCACCTCATATTCACCCCTTCTGTAGCAAATGTCAAAAAGAAACTGGCACTTTTTTCATTACTTCTGGGAATGTAAATTAATCAAAAGATTTTGGAGCTCCATATGTCAAGAACTAAGTAATATTTTTAAGAATCGGCTCCAAAGGGACCCCAGATATTTTCTTCTTGGCCTACCCTCAAAAGAAGTAACATTAAATCACTCGCAGCGCAAATTATGTGACAAACTATTGCTGGTAGCTAGGAAATGTATTCTCATTAACTGGGTTAAGGATAAACCTCCCTCTGTGACTTTGTGGTACAGGGAATTATTAAAAGTTATTCCTCATGAAAGAACTGCTGCTATTTTAGGAGGAAATGAGGGTCTCTTTCTCAATGTTTGGTCCCCTTTGCTTTTTTATTTGCCAACTGATTTGTCCCAACTGTTGAGGGGGGTGGTTGCTTTTTATTTTTTTTATTTTTTCTGCCTGTCCCATTTGGTTCTTTAGCCGTCAGAATTGTTGTCTGAAGACCAACAAGGATACTCAATGGATTTACTTTGCCAAATGGATCATCACGGCCTTGCCGTATTGGTCCATTTGATCGACCTTTGTTGTTATTATTTATTTTATTATATTTTCAGTTGTTACAGACGGGACAGACATGACTGAGGGATAGGAAAGGGAGAAAGAAAGATGAAGGAGAAAAAAAAACAGAAGGGAAGAGGGACAGTGAGAAAGGGCACTTAAAAAGAGAAAGAAGAGAAAAAAAAATCTCCTGGATCACCTGTTGAGAGAAAAAGAAGAGAAAACAAGCAAAAAAAAAACCAGAGCAATATACTAAACACAACACCATCACGTTAATCTAGCTAAGTGTAAACAGCAGTAAATACGAAATGTTGAATGTTGTTGTGTAGCAAGCAGGACCGACAGCGCACATTGTGCTTGGAAATAGCAGCCAATAAAGGTGTAGTTTATGTCTATGAACAGTGAACACCCGTGTGCACACCTGTGTGGATCAGCATGCTTGTATTCAAAAGGTTTCCCCATGTAATGGTCTGCTAGAGGATGTAGAGAGCCATAGCCCTGTCCCCCAGGGCATGAAGCAGGCATGGAGGAGATCCAGGCCCCAGACATCCAGAGGCCCCAGAGTGCGAGAGCCCAAGGAGGACCACCGGAGGGGCATCCGTGCCACCCTCCTGGGAAGAGCTGAGGAGAGCCCCAGATGAGGGGTCACCCAGTAGCCACAGAGCAGAAGCCAGAGGGGGCTGCAGTGGCGTGCCCGCCGGCTCTGCTGGCAGCCAGCTGTGCCAGAGTGAACCGAGCCGCAGGCCCAGAGGCCGGAGGCCCGAGGGCCCCCTTTGCCCCGGAAGAGGCCTGACCGAGCAACAGGCACCAGGCCCCACCAAGTAGTCACCGGGAGTGAGCTGGTACATACGTGAGCACCCAGCCCCGGACACCAAGAACCACCAACGCACCAACCCCTGAGGGCATCAGTTGATCCACTGGACGCCGTTAACGTGCCCACCCTCAAGGCCCTATATGTATGTGTTATGAGAGTGTGAGTAATGTGGATGTCTAAGTTGTGGAATAAAATTGAGGCACAGGTGGCCAGAAGGGCACGGGGGGGGGATGCCTCCCCTGCACCCTGGTGACACACCCACACCCCAAGGTCCTACTTCTGTGGGTGGGTGTGTTGGAGCGGGAAGAGGGAGGCAGCCGGGGATGGGGAGAAAAAGAAGGGAGGAGCAAGATGCCCCTCCCTGGGGCCAGCTCCCCCGCTGACCCCAGTAGGCACCCCCGTCCTTCGGCACCCACCAAGGCAAGGGAGCCCAGGCCCATCCAGATTGGGGCCTACGGCAGCAGGACCGCCCAGCCCCACAGGACCTGGGGCAGCCCACCCGACCCCACCGCAGAGGAAACTGTACCCGCCCTAACATTCAATCATCTCCCAGACTGCACAAGACAGTAGACACCCAGGTTAAGTTTATTCTCCACCTCTCTTATGGCTCTCCCTCACCTGCAGAGTGGTCTCCTGCAAGGATGGAGCAAACTCCCTGTCAGTTGAAGACCCCCCTAGTTAGGCTGATGCGCCAGAGGCCCCCTGCGGCAGGGCTGAGCCCCCATGCACCCACCCCCCCACCCACAACCTCAGCGACACACCAACAAGGACCTAAGCCCCCAAGGCCCAGCCAGAGCCCTAGCACGGAGCCCCCACGCCTGCCCCGGCTCCACTCAGGGGCAGCCAGGCTACCAGGCCAGTAACCTATGTCCGCCAGCACAGACCCTCCCCCAGCCCTGCTGCACACAGCCACAAGGAGAACACCCTCTAAGAGCAACCAGAGCCACTGACCAGGTTATGACCACAACCCCTGGGTTAAGCCCTCCAGGGATAACGTCCCTAGGGATTCTCCAGACGCCGTAAGCCTGTCCCTACCTCCACATCAACCACAATGGCGAAGGCGGGACCAAACCACGACCCTAATCAATTTAAAGGTTTTTAAGCATATCTGAGACCAGATGTTTTGGTCTAAGTCGACTGACAAATCTGCTTCCCACTTTGCAATAGGAAGGGATATTGATTCATCTATTTTAGAAAGTGTTCTGTATATTTTAGACAATAATTTGGGGGATTTAAGAGTAAGAAAATGTATCGCGCTTGGTGGTGTTTGCAATTCAACTTGACTGAGGTGAATTTCTGTTTTACTATGGATTTAATTTGTTGATATTCTAAAAATCTTTTCTTGTTGATCCCATATTGTATAACTAGTCTGTCAAATGGAATAAAGTCTGTTCCTTCTAATATATGTTCTAAGTATTTAATTCCTTTACAACTCCATTCTGGAAAATTAATCATATTACGGTTTTGTAATATGCCAGGGTTATTCCAGATAGGTGTACGTCTGCATGGGATTAATGAAGACTCCGTTATTTTTAGAAACTCGCACCATGCTGTCAGAGAAGAGCTGATGTTGGCACTTTTGAAGCATTCATGTCTTTTGATGTTTGAGCTGATAAATGGTAGGTCTGAAATCTCTAGATTATTGCATAGTGCCTGTTCAACATGTAGCCAGGGCTCATCTAAGAAGGTACGTTTTAACCATCTTGAGATGTACTGAAGCCTGTTGGCTAAGAAATATTGTTGAAAATCAGACAGATCTAATCCTCCTTTATCCTTGGTTCTTTGTAGCGTTTTTAAGCTGATACGTGGGGGTTTATCTTTCCAAAGGAATTTAGAAATATACGAATCCAGAGATCTGAATCAATCTTGTGATGGTTTGTTCGGGATCATTAAAAATAAGTAATTTATTTTTGGCAAGATCATCTTTTTTATAGTGGTGACCCTTCCCATGAGTGATATGGGTAGAGATTTCCATCTAGTCAGATCACCTTCTACTTTCTTTAGAAGTGGGATGTGGTTTAATTTAGTTAAGTCTGAAAGCTTAGGAGAGACATTAATACCTACATATTTAATATTTCCAGATTGTAGTGGGGCAGAAGAAGAATTATGGAAGGAGCAGTTAATTGGAAGAACTGTAGATTTTGACCAGTTAATTGAATAATCTGAAACTCTTGAAAACCAGTTTATTAGAGTAATTACCTCAGAATCCCTGCCTGGTGCCCCTCAGGAGACAGAAGCTGGAGGATGTTTGGTCATTTGTTCTGACACAAGCTGTTGGGGAATTATATAATATTCTTAGTCAGTTTATGAAAGAGTTTCCAAAACCAAATTTGTGTAAAGTTGCAAATAAAAATTTCCAGTTAACTCTGTCAAACGTTTTTTCTGCATCTAGAGATAATATTGTGGTTTCAATGTTTTTACTGTATGAGTAGTCTATTAAATTAAGTAATCTACATGTATTTGTTGATGAGTGCCTACCTTTTATGAAACCAGTTTGGTCAGGATGAATTAAGAGGGGGGTTATTTTCTCTAATCTTTTTGAGAGAGCTTTGCAGATTATTTTGAGGTCTACATTTATAAGGGATATTGGACGATAGCTTGAGGGAAATAAAGGGTCTTTGCCTGGTTTTAGCAGGAGACTAATGTTGGCAGAATTCATATTTGGTGGTAGTCTGCCATTTTCCTTGATTTCCTGCAACATTCCGTGGAATACTGGTGCCAAAATTGTCCAGAATTCTTTGTAGAATTCTGCAGGAAAGCCGTCAGGACCTGGAGCCTTATTATTAGGCATACTTATCAGGGCTTCCTGGAGTTCACCTGGTGTCAGTGGCGAATCCAGTGCCATTGCTTGACTGTCTAGTAATTTTGGAAGAGTTACATTGTCAAGAAACTGATCAATTTCATTTTAAATGGGTTTATTTGTGGTGAATATAGAGTTTCATAGAAATCCCTAAAAATGTTGTTTATTCTTCCAGGGTCATATATTGTGTTTCCAGATAATCTTTAATCTTTAACAGCACAGTTAAAGCATAGTTGTTTTTTCTTTATTTATTTTTAACTGGTTAGCAAGAAATCGACCTGATTTTTTACTGTGTTCAAAATTCTGCAAGCGAAGTCTTTGTACTAGGAATTCTGTTTTTTTTTATTAATAATTTCATTTAATTCTAGTTTTGTTTTGCATATTTTGTTCATTATTTCTTGATCTTGGTCACACACGTAGGCTTCTAAGGATTTGATGGTTTTTTCTAGTTCCTGAATATTTTTGTTTTCTTCTTACTTTTTGTGTGATGAGAAATAAATTATTTTACCTCTCATCACAGCTTTCCCTGCTTCCCATAGAACAGAAGCTGATGTTCCGGGAGTGTCATTATAGTCTAAATATAGAGTCCATTCTTTTTTAAAATATTTAATAAAGTCTTCATCTTTGAGCAGCGATGTATTGAATCTCCAGTTTTTACTTGGTGTAGTGTTCTTCTTACGTATTAGTGTTAAAGATACAGGAGCATGATCGCTGACAGTGTCTGAAATATCATTCAGCAGTGAGCTGCTGACTAGGAAATAATCCAGACGAGAGTAGGAGTGATGAACATGTGAGAAGAAAGTATATTCCTTACTGTTGGGGTGAAGGGAGCGCCATACATCGCAAGGCCATAGTCGCTCATATACTGTTTGATTATATTTGTGGACTGCCAATTGCGCTGAGTTCCTGCTGTATTGAGCCTATCCATTTCTTCATTTAGTCCAAGGTTGAGGTCGCCTCCAAGAACAAGTGTGCAATCAAGGTGTTCAGAGAGTGCACTAAAAAAACCGTGAAAGAATGAGGGATCATCAACATTTGGACCATATATACTTACAATACATAGCTTTTTGTTAAATACTGATAATTTAATAATAAGGAATCTGCCCTCTGGATCTATAACTGTATCGAGTACTGTAAAATTAACATTTTTATGTATTAAAATTGCTACTCCCCTTTGTCTAGAATTATAACAGGCTGCAAACACATTAGGAAACTCAGGTGTTTTAAGTTCGTTTAAACCTGTGACAGGTCTGTGAGTTTCTTGTAATAAAACAACATCTGCCAACTCCATTTACATTCCATGTGACAAACCTTAGTGTGCCCATAATTGTGTGTGTATGTCTATTGATGTACTCTGGGTGTTTCGTTTAGACGGGTGAAGAGAATGTGGAAACATCACTTGTTTGTAAATAGAAAGAGAAAAAAAATGTGTAGTGAGAGGCTCCATAAGTCTGACTATGTGTGTGTATATTCACTAATATGAACAAGCGTGGCTTGCGTGTGTGTCCTATAAGTCTGTGTGCGCTGTGAGGCTGGTGTAAATGTGCTGCCGTTGAGCACATATGTTTGTGTGATCGTGGTGTGTGAATGTGCAGAAATAGAGGGTGTTGTTTGTAGGTGAGTGGGGAAGTAGGTGATCACCGCAGTCAAAGAAAAGAGAAAGAAAAAAACCACGAGAACGGTGAGCGATAACAAAAAAAAGAAAAGAAACGGAAACGGGTGGTTGCTTTTAAGATGTCCTCAGGTAAATAGGAAGTAAGCGTAAAGGACAACAGTTCACTCTTGGAGTTTATCTTTTTTCTTTTGCTAAATCTGTGGGTAAATGAATGATAATATTTTTCTTTTTTTTCTTTTTTTCCTCTTTCCCCCATATGTGTATTTGCACAGGTATATAATGACTTTAATATATTCCATTTGGGGTTTTTTTTTCGCTTGTTTGTCCGCTTTGTTATGTTTTTATGCTTTTCTTGATAATGAATAAAAATAAAATGAATTTTTTTTTCACTTGTTTGGACCATTTCAACAGCTTTAAAACTGTTCACATTTGGGGTTTTTTTTAATTATATATTATACATGAAGCATAATATAAAAAATTCTAAATAAAATCATGTCAAATGGTAAATGGCCTGTATTTGTATAGCGCTTTATTAGTCCCTAAGGGCCCCAAAGCGCTTTACACGTTCAGTCATTCACACACACATTCACACACTGGTGATGGCAAGCTACATTGTAGCCACAGCCGCCCTGGGGCGCACTGACAGAGGCAAACATAATTTATAGTAATGTTTGCCTTATGTTGACAGAGTATATATAATAAATAGTCTTGCTGCCTGGCATGTCTGGGATAAACTGAGCACCAGAATGGAGAAGAAGGGTGATTTCATTGTCTATGAACGTAGCTTGGTTTCTGGTGCCAGGCGGGCTGGTCTGAGAACATCTGCTGATCTGATGAGATTTTACCACTAAACCATGTCTATTATTTACAGGTCTGCATAGGAGAAAATATCCAGCAAGTGTCTTTAAGTTGACAACAAGGCAGAAGAGCACAATACATCCAACCTTGAAGCGGATGGTCTACAGCAGCAGAAAACCACACCGGTGCCACTCCTGTCAGCTGAGGCAACGGTACCCAAACATGACCATAAACAGCATGAAAGCATTGATCCATCCTGCCTCGTGTCAACTGTTCAGGCAGCTGCTGGTGGTGTAATAGTGTTTGGGCCCTTTGGTACATGTGTTTCATGTGTTTCCGGCACTTTGTGTAATCCATTCCATAAAGAATAAAAGCATAGTGCAAGAAAAGGGCCCAAACCCGGTACTATCAAGGTGTACCAAATGAATGAATGTGTGGGATGTAATGACAGGACGTGCTACTTCAAGTAAAACTGATTAATTAAAACAAATCATACAACAAAACAAGTCTGTTTCTTATCATGAGCCAATATTCATGTCACAATGTTCAATTCAATTTCATTTATACAGCGCCAAATCACAAGAACAGTTTCCTCAGTGCACTTTATACTGTAAGTTAAAGACCCTACAATAATACAAAGAAAACAGAAAGCCCCATAAATCAGATGACCCCCTTTGAGCAAGCGCTTTGGCGACAGTGGGAAGGAAAAACAGAAAACCAGAACCAGGCTCAGGGAGGTTTCATGTTCTTTCTTGCCACGTTTCACCTCAGGGACTTTGTGAAGCTTCAGTTTACCATCTGTGACTCAGTATTTCTGCTGAGATGTGGATTCAAATGTAACAATGATGGCAATAAGAAGAAAATGAAATATAAGTCAGAATACTTGGTGGAGTTTAGTGTTACAAAGGTCCAGGTTAGTTTAACTTTGTGTGGTCTTCTGTGTGTTTTTTTCCATCGTTATCCTTCTGGTAAATTTGAGTGCTGAGTTTCTTTAGAAACGTACCAGTGTTATTCATTACCTTATTTAATTTAAGTGTACATAAATGCAAGTAAAGCTGTGACTAACGGGAAAAGACTGGACAAGCATCCTGAATCAAGATCAAGAAACTAAGAACTGGAACCAAAACTCCACCAAGAGGCCCGCACATCCATTTGCAAACAGACGATCCCCGTTTTTTGGGGGTTTTTTTAAAGTTCTTATTGCCGTCATTGTGACATTTGACATTTCAGCAAAGATACTGAGTCACAGACGGTAAACGGAAGCTTCACAAAGTCCCTGAACTGAAATGTGGCAAGAAGCAACATGAAATGAATTTTCATTCAAGCTAGAAGTCAGACAGATGGAGGGAGATGGAACAGCTCCATTATTGACCTCCATCACAGATCTTTCACTTGATATTTTTAAGTTGTCATGCTCAAGCCGGAGCAAGAGTGAGATTAAAAATCCGCTGCTTCCCTTTTAGGTCAGGATGTTTCGACTCTATCGACTGCCAGTCCTGTGAAACTGGGTGCAGTGAGGTGGCTGTAATGGGAATGCATCATTTTATTCAACAAAATGCTGGAAGAGGAAAATGTTGAAGGTGATGAACATAAAACTCGTAATAAAACATTTGTTTTTGACAAAATCTTCTTGTAAAAATCTCCTGATTTGCCAGATGCCAAGCAGTAACGTCCAGTGTAATTAACTTCAGCCTGCATCTTCCTGGTCAATACTGTCTCTTCTTTTCATTTAGTTTGGTTAAATTATTTATTTTATGATGATTGTTGTTGTTGCCACTTAAAAAAAGCATAAATGATGACTAGACTGTGCATGGAAATGCTCGGTGAGATCTAATTAGAGCTGCTGCAGTCCTGTTTCAGGTAATGTTCAGACTTGCTCAGGTGTTCCTCACTACACGGAGCAATGTAGCAACCAACACACGCCCCAGGCCAGTGCCAAGAAAGATTTTATATACCCTCCTGTAATCATTTCCACACTATAATCTAACTGAACTGTTTTTATTCATACTTCAGACAGAACTGCCATAACAGACAGAAAATTAACTAGTAACTAGATCAGATCCTCCCTGGATGTTGAGGCGATCAGTGAGACTTCACAGTGGAACAGAGTGGGCATCAGCAGGACTACCAACACTTCCAGCATCTCACACAAGCTTTCACCTTCACTCTCTCCACAAACACACTCACACCATACACAAAAAAGAGCCAGTACTTTAACCTGGATGCCTAAAACTGCATTTTTCAGTCTTAACATGAGGTTGGTTGATCAGCTCCTACACTGACAGACTCGCTGAGTCTTTTAGCTTTAATCCCGTGAAAACACCGGCCCCCTACTCCCTGGAGTTTTTAACCCTTTGACATAATCACCCTTTTCTCTCATCTTTTTGGACATTTTAGACTTGCATCATAGATCTACACCATAAATATGCCAAACCAAAAACCCTTTCATAATTAAAGCTGCAACTTGGCGTGCAACTCGCTACAAACACATCGGGCTCATGCAACCCACAGTCCCACACTTTCCTTTGTTACCCACAGCCTGTCACAAAAACAAGTAAATGTCTTCCATTTCTTTATTTGAAACCATGAAAAATGCCAAATAAACACAGTTACAGAGATTAAAAAATGTTTAATCAACACCTATCAGCTAAAAACCTGGCATCTCTCAGCATGTGTGCATCGTGTCCTTGAAAAGATTTTGAGGAAACTGGAAAGAACAAAAGCACTTTTCTATGCTACCTAAGCATTCAAAGCCCTTTGTACAACATATCTCATTCGCACATTCACAGACGCAGTTTTTTCTACGATTAAGTGCTTTCTTTTCAGCATTCACACTCGGCTGGATTCACCGGAAAGTAACTTGAGGTTAGTATCCTGTCCAGAGATAAAAAAAAAATTAAAAAAAAAAATCAATTTTCTGATTACTACATGACCTGCCCTACGTCCTGAGCTACATAGAGGATTCTGAGGATCATAGATCAGAGGAAAATAAGTTAACTGGCAGCCCTAAAAAAAAAAGCTATGTACAGCAGATGAACAGTATCTGAAAGCCATGTCCTTAAGAAACAGGAAAAATCCAGCAAAGACCTGAATCAGGACTGGAGAGGCACATCTGGACTTTCAGCTGATCCATCTATCATCCTCTTATCTGTTACCTTATCAGGGTTTCGGTTGCAGGGGCAGTAGTTTAAGCAGGCCAGTGCTTCCAGCAAATCATTCCCAATCATTAAAGAATACATAGAATCAAAGCAAAGCTATGTATATACATGTTTGAATGGAAAACAAACACAGTAACTGCATGTCCTTCCCATTTTCCACAGATATGAGTGGTGGCAATGCAAAAGCATAAACTGAGTTTCAGTCTTCACTCTCTCTACCCTGTCATTTCCTTCCCATAATAATGACCTTGTCACAAACCCAACACTTAGTGGTTCAAAAATTTTTTATCTTCCCATACTCACTCTGCGGCTTCTCTAGCCCACCACACGTCTGAATACTGAACAAAGCGCAGCAAATTCTTGGAAAACTATGAGGCTGTTTGCAGCATACAAAATGATTCAACACAGGAGCTGAAGCTTTGTTGGTGCTATCCAGCTGTTCCACTTTCAGCTTCAGAGGATGCATGTGTGTCTCCAAAAGCGAGACAGTCGGGTGTCTTCCACAGTTGCATGAAATATTTACAAAATTTTTCCAGACACATGCTCAGAAGATCTAGATTAAGAAGCTCGGTCTCTGATTCTAATCATCTACAATCGTAGAGTCATGTTCTCTTGGCTCCTTGTGTCACATAAATCAAGTCAATACAGAGCAGACATGCTCTCCCAGAGTAATGACGGGTTATCCGTCATTACTCTGGGAGACAAGTTCCTCTGTGAGGTAACCTGTGAATCCAAGATCGTACAGGATAGAAGGGTCAAAGTGCCAATGTCTATCCCGGGAGGGCGGATTCCTGACGTTGCAATGAATGAAAACTGCTTCCTTTATCCGTGTCTCGTGGTCCTCCAGCTGCTTTCCTTGCACTTGTAAAAGCAGAGAGACCGGTCCGAGTTTATCTTCAATGACTCTAGTGAGGTTCACAGTTACTTCCCGGATCACCTCGTGGACCGCTGGTTCCGATCTAATATCCAACTCTGGGTCGGCTCCCATGCTAGTCTCCTCATTAGCTTCTCTGCTCTGTAGGTTGGGGCCCTCCGTGGTGTCAGACACTACAACTTTCCTTTGCGGCATGTAGTCGGACTGTTTCAAAAAGTAGTTGCTGATGCTCATCCCAGACTTACAAATAGTTAATATCCATGTTGTAGCTTTAAATGCGGGTTATCAGTGTAAAATCAGTGAACTTGTGTGCTAGCACTCTCTGCTACAACCATACTTCAAGCCACCATCTTGAAAAACCCAGAAAAGCTGCATTTAATCACATATATATTTTTTATTTCATCATTCTTTCTCATCGAGACACGAGGTCTCATTTCTAAGAGTGACCGGTTTTAAATATCCATACGAAACTGCAGCATGTTAAAACATACTACAGTCAATTCTACAGTATTCCTAAGTACTCGATGAGTTGTTGCTGTGGTCACTGAAAATCTCTCTTCCTGCCCACCAAAGGTTAAGTGTAAGTTTGGCAAACAGAGGTCGAGATTATGAGCTTATGTGCTGCATCCTGCTTGTGGTCAAGCAGTAATACTGAGGAAAGACTGTGGTTTAGAAAAAGCCCTGAGGAAGTTTACACATCCTGTAGCTGCTCAAACAGATCATCCAAATATAAAAATATTGCATGGAAACTGTCCACTTGGACAAGTTCCTAAAACACGCTTGGCACACAACCAGAGTGAAATCAGACGGCTTCAGCAGGAAAACATTTATTGTATTGCAACCGAGCAGCCCAAAGCAGGGAGTCATTCCAAGAAGAATCAGTTTGTGCCTTCCACTCCCAACACTTATAAAAATCTGCTGTGATTTGTATTCCTCAGCCAGGTACTCTGTGGAGGGTGGAAACAAGTGTCAGGTTTAATTTGTGACACAAGGACAGCAGCAAGAGTGAAAGAGGTTTAAAGATGGCAGTGAGACCTGCTGTCATGGTTTGGAGACGGTGACACTGAAACATAGACAGGAGGCCAAGCTGGAGGTGTTCTGATGTTCATTCGGAGTGAGTGGGACGGACGTGACTGCATGGAAGTGGTTCAGCTGTTTGAGTTGTGGCCTGTAAGTTGAATACACCCTCAGGTCTTCCATGCGTTGGCACGTACACCTGAGTATAAACACTTAAATGCAGCGGGGCAGCAGTCAAAGCAGTGTGTTAGGCTACGTCCACACGTACATGGGTATTTTTGTAAATGGACATTTTCTGTTTTCACTTTTAAAAAAAAAACCCGTCCACACATGCAGTTTTGAAAAAATATCTCTGTCCACGTGTAAACACAAAAAACAAAGTCAAGAACATGCCAAAGCAACAGGTGGTGACATAATCCTAGTCATGTTGGCCGATCAGAAGTCAAGGAGCCTGCGATGAAAAGAGTAAAAAAGATGGCACATAGAAGCAGTCTTTCTAAATGGAGGGACAGTAACTGCGTGTGTATATGTTAGTGTGTAAAAACTGCAAATAAGATTAACAGCAACAGTATTTTGTCTCTATCCGCCACTGTAGAAATTCCTCTCATGTAAACAATAACGTGAGGCACAGCGTGACGTCAAAAAAGGCGCACACCTTTGACGTTGCATGACTAATTCTACATTTTCCTCAACCACACATAAACACAAAAACTGAGTTTTTAAAAATCTCCATTTTCAGTGATCCAAAACGCCGCTTACGTGTGGGCGAAAAGCCGAAAAGCATAGAAAAAGCTGCATTTTTCAAAAATACCCCACCCGATCTGTGGGTGTGTGACACCTCTCACAGTAAGTATCTGTATATTTTCTAATATATGTGTTGCTGGTGCTGTATGTTTATTGATGACTAATGCCATTATAGGAGGTTATGGTGTGTTGCTACAGCTTAAATCTTTCCCAAGGCATCAACTTAAAATTAGTGCCAGTGATCAGTTACAATATCTAGCACTGTGGGCTCACAGACACACAGGGTCACAAAAAACTAAAGAGAAAACCACAAATGGCAACCACAAATTCTCTTAGTGTTGCTCACACTATTTCTGTTCATACGTTAACCATAGTGAGAGACGTTATCGTTTATTGTGCTTAGGAAATTCTGTATTTTGAGTCAAGGGTCCATGTGCTTTCATTTAAGTTTCTGAGTGAATCTTTGGTTTCGTAATTTCCTCAGAAGAGCTAGAAACTGAGACAGTTGTTTAGCGTGCTCACTTTAAGTTCCCGTTTATTCATCGTGTTATTTTTTCATCTTGTATAAATAAAGTCCCTTTCACTTCACACGTGCTTCTCCACGTGCTGTCTGCATTAGACTACGTCCACACTAACCCAGATAGATTTGAAAACGCCGTTTTTATCTGAAAACGCTCCGCTTCCACACTAGTGTTTTCAGTCGTTTTCACAAAGTTATGCGTCCACATTGAAATGGCCGAAAACGCTTATGTTCCAGTACTGTACATGCGTGAAGCGCAAGAAGATTCGGCCTGCCTCATTTCTGTCTGCCGTTTATTTACTTTCTGGCTCTTTGAAACGTCGCAGTAAAATGTTGAGGAAAAGCACCGTTTTTAAATGGACTAACATGAGGTGGAGTTGTTTCTGCGAGTAACACAAAAGTACAAAGTTGCAAAAGCGAGTGAGAATTAAAGAATTTGAAGAAAAGCTATCTGGAGCATGTACAGACTGATATTAATCTTTAATAGGGCTGTCAAAACTGAGAGCAAACAAAACAACTGCTGTATAATGCCCTCCGCTATCTTTGTTTAATTGGTCACATGACTGCATCACATGACTAAAATGCGTCACCGTTTTAGAAAGTCTGCGTTTTCACTGTCCACACTGCGATGCAAACGCACCGTCTTCAAATGTATTCTTTTTCGAGAGCATTTTCAAAACGCGGCGTTTTCCTTGAGCAAAAACGCCGTCTCAGTGTGGACGGGAGGCCAAAACGGAGAGAAAACGATGCGTTTTCAAACGAAAACACATTAGTGTGGACGTAGCCTTAGAGTCCTCCCTTAGCCCGCTCTCAGCCGTGAAAGCTTTGTTCTTCTAAAGCCAGCTACCCATATCAAGACAGGCCATCATTTCCTCACACCCAAAACATTAAAGATTTTTCTTCCTAGACCAGAACAGAACATCAAAAATGCTCAACCCCAAATCAGAAAAGACAGACAGAAATGGTGCTACATGGCTCAGTCCACGACATCTGCTGGAAAAATAACCAAAAATATGTCCAAGGTCACGGCGTGTCCAAGGGGTTTTTAGGTTTTGGAAAGTTGTTCTCTCAAATCTTTGAAACAACAACATTTCTTCTTTAGGACTTTTTCAGAAATATAGGGTTGTGGTTTGTGTGGCCTGAACTTTAGAAGTTAAACTACAAATGTCTGATCTGACATTAAACACTCTTTCAAGTTCCGTCTCTTTAGTGCAAACCCTGCGTGATAATAATGACTGCACTATTGCAATCGGGGGATTCACAGCCTGTCAGTAGATATCTTTTTAAAAGTTGAGAATCATGTCTCGACCTGACGTTGGGATTTTAGGCCAATGAGTTTTCAAAGGGATCACAAAAAAATGCTACACATGCCCATGCGCTCTTTCTATTCATACTCGTAGCCTTAGGCTCAGAAGTGTCTGAGACGAAGGCAGGTGAATACATACACTTCCTGCTGGTTTGTCTCACATGCCAATGAAACAAACACTAACAGTTTGCATTGTTTTGGACAGCTTATATCTGTATTTTGTGTGGGAACATTGAAAGCTGCAAAAAGATTCCAAAAAAAGGCGACCTTTAGCAATAAGGCATTTGAGAGCCACACTTCACTTACAAGTGAAGTGTGTGTGTGTGTGTGTGTGTGTGTGTGTGTGTGGGGTGACTCAGCTTGACTCTGCTGTACCTCATCAGCCAACAATGACAGCTCACTGGTGTCGTGGGCATCATAATCATACAGGACCCTGGCCTTCCTGGCACCCGTGACGGGCAGCTGTGACTGCTCCATGGCGAGCGTGACCGGCTTCTGGCTGGATGAGGAGGAGGCGGCAGGGACAGCGGCTCCGGAGGATGCCGGTCCAGACAGAAAGGCGGGGGACACAGGGTTGGGGCAGACGGAGGCAGAGGAGTGGGGTGCACTGACAGCATTAGCACATCTGTGTGAAGACACATACACGGTAGGTATGGTTTACTTACTGTAAACAAACATTTCATGCCTTCCAAAAAGGAAGAAATAAAAATTATTATTTACAAAAAATAATTTAAAGCCTCTTTTTATTGGTGTTTCTTTTTTTCTTCTAGTGTATGCAATTATTTCGGGGGTGGGGGGGGCAGTTGGACAGTTGGACTTTTAGCAACAGTTTTAAAAGCAAAAAGCTTTCATCTCTCACTTCATAACCTCATACACGACCCCAGGATCCACCGCTTCAGGATTACTGGCAGGCCTGTTTAGAAGCTGGGCTGTCCTGATGTGGAGTCATGCAGCTGAAATACGTACAAAATGTTAAAACCACATTTTGCTGATGGCCATTCCCCCAAAATCTCCTCATATCTTCCATCCTCCAGTTCCTCTGGGGAGACTGAGGTGTTCCCAAGCCGGCCGAGAGATGTAACCTCCCCACAGTTACAACTTTCCCCACGATGGCTTAAATGAACGTAGGGTCCAGTGAAAGCAGCAGTTTTGTTTACATGGTTTGGCATGAGCTCTAAAACTCATAGACCAGGGTCAGCATTAATGCAAGCATCACTGATGATGATGTAAACAAGCATAACAAGACAACATCAAAAAAAGTTTTTTCCAGTTTAAACTATGTTACCGGAGGTTAAGAAAAAGACGGCAGCTCAGTGTCTGGACCTCGTGTACATGTTTTGACACCATCCTGGTTTCTGAGTCCATCCTGAGTCCAAATGCTGTCTGAATACTGAAACCAACAAGTATTAGTTTTCAGATTTGAACCAGATCTCAAGATTACTATGAATCAAGTCTTTCCAACTTGGTCTTGAGGGAACGTCTTTCTGTTTTTTTGGCTCAGTATGGCATATTTCAAAACGTTTTACAAACGTAAACACTCCATTTTAATGTCATTTGATGATCTCTTATTTTTAATCAGATACTGGCATTTAATGATTTCCAAAACACTGCATGGCTCTTTTATTTACATTTTCACATCAGTGGGAACAAACGGAGAGCAGTGTGTTCAGTGACCTCTGACCTTCACTGACACAAACGCCTCCAGATTCTGGCCAATGACGGGTCCAGCTTCATAAATCAGCCTCCCTGTCATGGGCTACATCCACACGTACCCGGGTATTTTTGAAAACGCAGATTTTTCTATGCGTTTGCACCTTTCGTCCACACGTAAACGGCGTTTTCGGTCACTGAAAACTGAGATTTTTAAAAACTCCGGCCAGGGTGGATATTTTTGAAAACAAATTGAAAACGTTTTTGCATTTACGTGTGGACGAGAAAAACGGAGAAAACGCAGCGTCAAAGGTGTGCGCCTTTTTTGACGTCACACTGTGCGCCACGTTATTGTTTCAGTGAAATTAATTTCTACAATACTATTACTGTTAATTGTACTCTCTGCAGTGTTTAAATGCTTACATATACACACACAGTTACTGTCCCTCCACACATATGACTCGGTTCTGCTTCTATGCCCCAGCTTTGTTTACTTTTTCCCACCGAGGCTTCTAGACTTCTGATTGGCCAACATTTCTACAGGTTAGGATTATATCGCCACCTGTTGCTTTGGCATGTTCCTAGCAGCGTTTTTCTTCATTTCTGCCTTTACGTGTGGACGGGATTATTTTTTAAAACGAAAACAGAAAATCTCCGTTTTCAAAAATACCCGTGTACGTGGGGACGTAGCCATGGATGCTAGGATTTTATTCCAACACCCGAGACATCAGCCAAAGTCATTTCACTGCATTGGAAATAATTTGGACCATTTTTGACTCTTTTTGACATTAGACTGAACAGGCAAAGAGTGACATTACTAAAGGATGATGCAGGTTAGCTCAAGTTACTACAAGTAGGTGAAGAGTAAAGTGCTTAGTTTAAATAGTAGCTATTTTGAGGTCTTTAAGCTACACTGTATTGCCAAAGGTTTTTACTCAGTCATCCAAATGATTGAGTTCAGGTGTTTCAATCACTTCCATGTCCACAGGTGTATAAAATCAAGCATCAAGGCATGCAGACTGCTTCTACAAACATTTGTCAATGAATGGGTCGCTCACAGAAGCTCAGTGAATTCCAGCGTGGTACTATGATAGGAGCTCACCAGTGCAACAAGTCCAGCTTTGAAATTTCCTGAATACTAAATATTTCACAGTCAGCTGTTAGTGGTATTATAACAAAGTGGAAATGACAGCAACTCTGCCATGAAGTGGTAGGCCATGTAAACTCAGAGTGGGGTCAGTGGGTGCTGAGGCACATAGAGTGCACGTCCAAGCTTCATGTGCCCCTCAGATTAGCTCTAGTGATGTGTCGGTCGCGAACGAAATGGCTCTTAGAGCCGGCTTTTTGACGTGAACGACGCGAGCCGGCTCCTTATTGGGAGCCGTGGGTTGTTGTTTTTTTTTTTTCTTTCTCTCACCCTCTCTCTCACACTTTTTTTTTCCGCTTCACTCCGCACGCGAGCCTTGTGCTTTGCGCTGGGACGAGGGGGGAGGGGCGGTAGTTACACTCGCAGTAGCACAGGAACAGAGCGGGAGGGAGAGAGAAAGAGAGCCAGGGACAACAACGTCACATTAGAAAGGTATAGTAATCATCCACAACTATTTTCAGTTGCAGATGATAAAGGATTCAGAAAGTTTATTCATGCAGGCCCATATGACAGAGAATGTGCATCTTCTTTTTGTTTTCATATTTTAATTTATATTTAATTGTGTTGTGGTTTGTAGTGTTTTGTGTTGTTTCACTTTAAATTTGTAAAAGGAAAAAGCTGAAAATTTAAATAGTTAAAAGTTGAACTGTGAATAGTTGGTTTTTGTATTATATGATTTATTTATTACATTTTATGTGGAGTAAATAAATAAAAGTATATTTACGGTGGCCCCTACAGACAAAGCACGTACAAACTCCAAAACACGTAAAAACTCCAAAACACGTAAAAACTCCAAAACACGTAAAAACTCCAAAACACGTAAAAACTCCAAAACACGTAAAAACTCCAAAACACGTACAAAACACAACAGAAGTGCTCCAGGATGCTCGGGCGCAGTGTTGAGCTTTTGTTACCTAGTAGCTACACAAGCCAGCAAGTACCAATGACCTGATTTGGTGTGTGGTAGTAACAGGTAAATGAACATTTTTTTTAATTATTTGAATATATATGAGTGCTTGTGTATAAATACACAAACAATACACACATGCTTTCAATTGTGTAATTTAAGTGATCTAGGTAGCTCTGTTTTGGAAGTTCAGTTGATGCTAGAAATGTGTTTTGGAGTTTGTACGTGCTTTGTCTCTAGGAGCCACCGCATATATTTATATATAAACATATATAAATAAAACCACTTCTTTTTTTTTTACATTAGTAATTCCTTTTGTAAATAATTTAATATTATTGTTAATAATAAATTAATTAAAGCAACAAAACAACCTGAAGAGCCGGTTCGGAGCCAAAAGAGCCGGTTCTCTAAAAAGAGCCGGAAATCCCATCACTAATTAGCTCCAGGGCAGTGCATAGAGAACTTTATTGAATTGGTTTCCATGGTGACCAGCTGTATCCAACCCTTCCATCACCAAAGTGTTCACTGTTCTGTGTGCAGATGTGTTCTCTGGAGTGATGAATCACACGTCTCCATCTGGCAATCCGATGGGCAAGTCAGGGTTTGACATTTGAGAGGAGAACAGTACTGTGAGATTATTCTGCTATCATATGTTATCTTATATTTGTAGTTAAAGTAGTTGAATTAGGATACTGCTGTAGGTCATATAATATCCTTTAGTCTAGATTGTGTGCTGTGTATGTAGCTTAGTTTTCATCATACTTTTGGGTTAAAAGAACATAATCATTTTTGTAGTTCATTAGATAAGTGTGCATCACTCTGTATCCTTGATCTGCTGTGAATGTGTTACACTGTTTTCTTGACATGCTTTATTGTTGAATCATAAAAAGAAGGTTGTAGGCAGGAGACTTGGTGTGTAGGGCAGAAGAGATACACCACATTCCATACCCCCACCTTACAGAGAGCAGAAAGACAGGGAGCCGAGGTCATAACTTAGGCGCCGTAACAGAGAAAGAATGTGAATGTTTAGGCTTTTACGACTAGGTGGGGGCCGCTAGGAGCTATAAGAGGCTGTGTAACCCGTCACCATTTTGAGACTCGCTGTGACCCTCTTCAGGCAGGTCTCCCCATCATGATGGTTCTAATGCTCATAAGTGTTGAATTGTATGGAAATAAATGATTGTTGATTGAGCATTTATACACCGAGTATTGTCCTTCCTTCAGCCCAAAGATTAAAAGAACTGGGAGATTTCAACAGTACTTGTCTGACTTTACTGTGCCAAGTGTAAAGTTTGGTGGACGGGGGGATTATGGTGGAGGGTTGTTTTTCAGGAGTTGGTTAGTTTCAGTGAAAGGAATTCGTGATGCTTCAGCATACCAAGATATCTTGGAGAAGTTCATGCTCCCAGCTTTGTGGGAAGAGTTTGGGGACCATCCCTTTCTACTCTAATATCTTTAGTTCCTGTAAGTAGCAGCATTTTGGATGACCCTG
This sequence comes from Perissodus microlepis, assembly GCF_051167445.1. Lineage (NCBI taxonomy): Eukaryota > Metazoa > Chordata > Actinopteri > Cichliformes > Cichlidae > Perissodus > Perissodus microlepis. The sequence goes on along the minus strand of NC_140467.1, from coordinate 29,007,917 downwards.
AGCTCAGTAAGGACTGGACTAGTTTTGGGTATCACTTTGAGTCTGGATGGTTTTTTTTTTATTGCTAACATTATTCAGGTACCCAGGAGAAATCTCAGTGTTTAAGGCAGAGTGACTGTGTACCTGTTTTCTGCTTGTAGATGGTGTGAAAACCTCTGTGACTATATCCTCCCCTTTAGAGGTGATTTATATTGTAAGGTCAAAACCCTCCAATAACACAGAGAAAATCATAGTCATGAACTATTGATCACTGTGATTGCTTAGTTGAAGGCCTTACTGATAAGTCAGAAATTGGATCCAAGTTAATTATTGGAAACAAAGCCATCATGGGTCCTTGAGAGACTGCACCAACTCCCAGCTGCACATAACCAGACCCAGACTATGTGGTCATTTTCAGTATTTTGTGATGTGACTAACTCTGATCTTTCCCCATAAACAATTCAAGAAAAGGTGAAAATGTTTCTGATTCAAGAAATATTACGGTCAGTGGGAGTCCTAGCAGTCTCTGCAAATAAATGCCGACCTGTTGAGCTCCCGCTGAAGGTCCTGCATGTAGTGATGACACTGAGCGTAGTACGTGGCCTGAGCTTCAGCGAAGTCCTGCAAACAGCGCAGGTGGTTGAGCTGGTGGGAAAAGAAAGGAGAGGATTTACTCAACAGGAGTGAAGGACACCAAAGACTTTATAAATCATCATGCACCTTTTACAGCCAGTTTTCCCACTCATGGATGAAGATGGGACTGAAATATTTAGCTCTAGAAATGACCACTGACATTCAAACAGTATAATCAAAGCTGTACAGTCACCATTTACTATCGCTTGCCTTTCCCTGTCGTCTGTGCAAAACAGCGGTGAACCCGTAGACGTTAACTGTGCAACAGTTTTTTTTTCAGTGAGTGTCTTATCGAGCAGTCAGCCGGCATTTTAAATGATGCTTAATGAGTGTCACACACCTGAAAGATGAAGCTGTGATGATACTGAAACATTGTTACCACTGATGTGTTTCGTATGTTTCCACTCATACTGTAATACTGAGACATATCTACAAGCTGGACATCTGGAAACAATGAGGTGTGAGTGTGTTTGTGTTAGTGAGAGGGTGTGTATGTGTGTATGTGTGTGTACTGGTTTAGAAGTCTTTGTGAGGACAGAAAATTGGCATGCCACAATACTTGTGGGGACAAAATGCCTGTCCGCACGAATTTGAAGGCATTTTTGAGGCTCAAAATGTGGTTTTAGTTTCAGGGTTACAGTTAGTTTATGATCAGGTTTATGCTAAGGGTTAGGGTAAGTGGCTAGAGAAAGCATTATGTCAATTAGATGTCCGCACCAAGATATGAAAACAAGTGTGTGTGTGTGTGTGTGTGTGTGTGTGTGTGTGTGTGTGTGTGTGTGTGTGTATGTGTGTGTGTGTGTGTAGGCACGCTCTGGCACAGCACTGTGTAAATTAATCTGCACCAGTACTTTTATTAAAAATAAACACATATATTACATTATAAATACACAGACACAAAGATGACGTCAGGCCACTGAAATGCTCCCAAACTCCCAAACAAACCTCTCCGCCTGAAGGGTGGGCTCACATAAAAGTTTCTCAGCACCATCGACTGGATAAAAATCCAGACAGTTCACAAGTTTTCTAAAGCCTGGCAGCTTCGTTGATGTGTAAACATGTGTAAACATCAACAAAGCTTTATCTGGCACCTAAAAGCTGTCTGCCTTCATGCATTTCATTTAAAACTTATTTAAAACCAATTTAAAATCACCGTGAGAATAACATGGTTTGGTTCCCATGTGTTCATCTGCAATATTTTGACAAAAACATTCAAGTGATTTACACCGCCAGGCCTTTAACAGGAGCCCAGTGGGATGACTGGCCTGCGGTGACTCACATGTGTGCTGCTGATGCCTTCAAGCAGCAGCCTGGTGACCTCAGCCTGGCGATCGAACTCCGTCTGGGCCACGCGAAGCTCGTGTTCTGCCTGGAGGTGAAAACAAGACGAGAGGAAGGAAGGAAGCTGACAACACGAGTCATGCTTTAAATCTAGAGAGCGCTTCCTGCTGGTGAAGGTACTCACTTTGTCCACTTCCTCACTGAGCAGCTGAGATGAGTGTGGCGAGGACAGAAAGAAAGAAAAAGTCAGGAAGAGCAGATTATCTTGGTAGACACAGCTAAATCTACATTAGGGCTTTAGTTTCACACAGGGAAGGGGGAAAGCAGCCATCAGGGTAGATTTAAGGTGGATTTAAAGTAATTTTTATTGGCAATTTTTAGGCACAAACTATGGAAGAAAAGTATACTTTAATTAAGTTTATTTAGCCCACTTAACTTTAACTTCTATCTTCTCAGAACATCCCATTTTTTACTTGGGGTCGAGCCTGCATTACATTCCCACAAACCCTTTGGCCCTCTGTGCCTAAACAAATCTACTAATGCACACATCAGAATAAACAACTTGGCAGCACTTTATAATGACGTCAAAGTATTGAGGTATTAGCAAGTGCTTCATTCATCATTTATATAGCTTACTCTTCCTTAGCATGCTATTTATAAAAAACAGATATATTACTGTGACTGATAGCAGTGGCAGCTGTACATGGTGTAACAATAGCTGTATAAACATGTCTGTGCTTATAAATGGCAGTAAGGATATGGAAATGATGAATCAAGCACTTAATAATGCTAAACAGTGTGAAACTATTATATATTGTATTAATATATATATTATTTATATTATATTAAAAAAAGCTTTTGTTTTTCTTGTTTCTCACATTGAAATGTGTGTTTCTGGGGAATCCCTGCACTAAAGCAGTGTCCCTGGAAAATGACTCCACATGCTGTGACAGTGCGCGTCGGATAATGACACCTGATAAAGGAGAATATCTTTCCACAGGAATATGCTGGTAAAACGAAAATCTCGACTAAAGGAATCTCCTTTTACACTGGAAAATGCCTTTAAAAGTGCAGCCGCCACTGTGGTCTGCTGTCATGCAGTCTTACTCGTTGTGAATATGATAAGAAAACATGAGGCTCAAAAACAGCTGTAGTCCTTGAACACATCTCTACTGTAACCTCAAGAGGAGAAGCCGCTGGAACAACCAGCATCAGCAGTTTTAACAGCAACATATAAAATGGAGCAAGACCAAAACAAAAATTTATTTTAGTTACTTAGTGAGACGCAGTGGGACTCTGAGGATTTTTGCAGGTTTAAAATGTTCCCATGTTAGAAAATAATGCTCAAGTTTCATCTTCCAGCACACAGAGCTATAAAAAGATGCCAAGGCAGGAATCTCTGTTTGTAAATAAGACTGGGTGGGTGGGGTTATCCTGTGCTGTGGGAGAAGTGAGATGGATTACGAAGGGAAAGGATAAAATCGTGTGAGTCACCTTCCAAATGAGAAACAACAAATTGCTTTTTGTTGTTGTTTGCATTGAAAGCAGAAATCACAGGGGAAACCCCACTGCTGAACAATTCCACTACAGAAAGGAAACATTTAAATCAAATAAAAGCAGTTTTTTGTTTGTGTTAGTAATGCCAAACCCTGCATTAGCGACCTTTACACACTTTGCTTTACAAACACTTTTTGGTTCGTTGGGATCTGGTCTCCCTGTGAAATGATCCCAAATTCATGCCCTTCTACCCGGGCTATGACGACAGCATGCGATATAAACTGTGCTAATGTTTATAATTAAGACTTAAACGCATCATTTCACTGAGTGAACCTGAGTTACAGGAGACGCTGAGTAAAGGGAAAGCATGACCTCAAATGCACTGTAAACACAGCGATGACGCGCCTCTTGCAGCTGCTGCTGAACTTCACACGACCTTTACTCTGCATTCTGCAGATGCTTAAGACTGGAGGAACTGGTGTGGAGCTGCGCCCCCCGGTGGTAAACATGCAGTATTGTAGCAGGGAGGGAGCATCTTTCGCTTTGAAAAGACTTTATGGACAGATACTTCATGTTTAACCATCCTAAATGTAGATGTGTATCCCTGTGTGCAGGTTTATACTAGTTTATGCGAAAAATTGTGAGTTCTTTGGTCTTCACGATGCGGTTTGTTCTCTAATGTTCCTCTGAGGCTGTCACAGAACCGTGTTCTGTATTTAGACTGAGATTAAAGGACATACTCTGGACTCTGTGTATTTATTAGATGACCTCTTTTATTTAGGGCTGTTAGAGTAAAAGGGGCTGAATACATACGCAGGCCACACAGACTTTTATTTGTAAAACATTTTGAACAACGTGTTGGTCTGAATGTGAAAAATTTAAAGAGGGTATGATATATTTTTTTAAAACACTGCATGTCTGTTATAATGTTATTAACATTAAAATTAAAATTCCCCTGTCCATTTGGGATGAATGAAACGGTAGAAGTAACCTTGAGGCTCTTTTTGTGAATAAAAGGTACGGTCCTTCCTATCTTGTGTCACACAAAGAATACAATTTATTACATTTCTCCAGCTTCACAGATTTTTATAAAGTTAATTTATTTCCCAAATTTACCAGAAGAGTCTCCAGTGGAAACTGTGTGACATCTCTTTGGTCTAGTTTGCTGATTCAATCTGCAAAAGTAATCAGTGAATTTCCTAAAATCTGATCTTCTGAGAGTGTCCTAATCGATGCCTAGTTTATCTCTGTTCTGTGCGCTCTAAAAATAACAAAGGGAGGGAACAAAACAACCGTGAATTCTAAACAGGAGGGGAAATAACCATGAAACACCCTAAAAAACATGTCTTTTCTACCCAAACTACTAAACAAACACGGGACTTCTAGTCTCTCCACGTGTCCAACCTTCCTCTGCTCTGACACGACCGGGTCGGGCTCCACGTCCCAGCTCTCCCAGCCGCTCTGCAGCTGGTTTAATGAAACCACAGAGGGGGTCAAAAAATCAAAAATAAATAAAAAATCATACGTTGCATAAACACTGTAACTATCTGAAATAACATAACAGATTATTTCCTGTCACATACATTTCCAGCACCAATATTAAACACGGCCAATAAATAACAACATGAAGGTATAACCTCAGGTTTCAGTCGACTCTAAACCAGGTATTTGAAGCTCCAACCACTTCTGCTTAAATCAGAAGAAAGCCCTCTGAAAGGGGGAGGAGCTAAAAAGGCTTTATTTATTTATCAGGGAATGTGATTTGATAATAAAAATAATTAAGAACTTATGACTCCAATGAATTACAGTGATTTTTCAAAATAAAAGTCCATGCTTCTTTCATGCTCTGCTGAGCGGTGTTTCTGTTTGAGCTGAAGCTGCCGTTTTTGTTTTATTTCAAATGGACGTACAATAAACTTCAACAAGGCCTCATTTAAAAAGCATCAGAACCAAAAATAAACAATAATAACCATGCTCAAACATGCTTGTGTCATCTGTAACACGTCATGCACAAACACGGTTATCTCATGGCTAACACGACATGCTTGACTAAACATTCAAAACACAGCCCTGAAAGATCACTCATGCTGTGAAATCTGCAATCTGACAACTTTTTATTTTCTAGATGTTAGCACAAAATAAAGGAGCCAGTGAAGTGTAAACTCCAGAGCCCTGATGGGTTCAGCTGAGATAAAAACAAATCTCACTTTCAGATCTTTGTGTTCCTCATCTGTGCTCACAGACTTCTGTAAACAGCTTTTCTTCTGAGAAGACACGGCCAGGTTTAGATTACATGCTGTGTTGTGTTTTCATTTTTATACCTTCCTATTGTTCATCCCTGAGCTTTCTTTGAAATTATAAACGTTCCAGCAGAAGTAAAGAAATAAACTCGTGTTTTCCTCTAAAAACAACAGGTCAGGATCTCACTGGGTTAAAAAGCTGTCACGTGTGCATTTCAGTCTAAAAAAAAAAAAAACTTTTTGAGTGCGATTTGCAGAAAAATGCTGCTCAGATTAAAAATCTGAGATCCTCCCCCCCCCCCTCTTTCTGTTTATTTAACTTTCATTTAAGCAGCAAATTGTTAGTGACAGCAGCAGCCTGGCAGTGTTCGCTAATACGGCTGTGGCAAAACTACATTTTGATTTGAACAGTTTTTTAATACATCTGAGAACCATTAAAAAAACTGAAGCAGTGAAACACAAAACCTTTAGCTTATTGGGTTTCCTTTTCTCAAGCAAGCAAAAAAAAAATGAATACATAAATAAAAATAATAAAAAAGAATAATAAATAGTATTTCTGCCCATTATTGGGAAATTCTATTTTACAGTAGCTGAAATCATATTGATAGCAAGACTGGTAGCAGAAGCAGTAGCAGCACTAATAACAGTAGCAGTACTAGTATCAGGGGAGTGACAGTTCATTTCCGTTTTATTTCACCACAATAACAGCGGCCTCGACGTTCTTTATACTGTAAATTAAAGACACATTAATACGGAGAAACCCCAACGATCAGATCACCCACCATGAGCAACACTTTGGCGAGAGTGGGAAGGAAAAACTCCCTTTTAATAGGAAGAAACCTCCATCAGAACATGGCTTGTTTCATTGTTGTTATTATCATTATCATTAATAACAATAATGATAATAATAATTTAAAACTAAGAGAGTAAATCAGACTTTTACGTTTCTGCACCTACATTATGGATACAATTGATTGCATTTGGCTTTTTTCTGTTTGTCAATGTAACCTTTGTGTAACCTCATGAGTCATTAATTATAAATTCATATTTAATGTGACAGCCTGGCTCTTTTTTTGATGACGGCTCACTTTCCTCACCTCAGGCTATTTTTGTTTATTTGACTAGTGAGGTTGCTTTCTCAAAAAGAAAATAAATAAAAATACAATTAAAAATCCATTTTCATATATTTCCAACATATGCAGAAATTGTGGCATTTTGGGTTTTTTTTGTTTTTTTTAGAAAAATCATACGGCTGTTTTTTTCCCCACTGTCCTCACTTCCGGTTCACTTTGTTCATTTGTGATTGCCATGAAATTAGTATATTTTAATATAAAAAGAAAGAAAAACTAAATTTTTGATAATAAGTAAAACCAAAGAAAATACATAAACAGGTTGGTGGTAAATGGAGACCTGATTGTTAAACAAGCCTGTGTTAACAGCTTCAGCTGCCGGTCAGACTTAAAGATGCTGCTGTTAGCTTCTTATGGAGTCTTTTGCATATGAGATGTTAAAAAAATGCAGTTTCTTGATTGTCATGTGAGCCATGAGCTCTGCGGTGCTGCTCGTTTCTCTTACCGCTGATGCACTGGCAGAAAGAACATAATTTCGAGGCCGAGTCTCCTGAAAATCAGGTGTAGCCTACAGCAAAGGAGAGCAAGGAGGAGGAAACAAACACAGGTTGTCATGCAGTTACAAACCGTGAGCAGACAAATAAAAACATGTTAGCAGGAAGCACAAAGCAACCACAATGAGAGCGGATCATTGAGCCTGAAGCTGGAAGCATCCACAGCATTTAACCTGTGACCCCTGCTGACCCCAAAGAGACGTCACAGTGAATAATTTATCGCCTGCTTTTAAAGCTGCTGTGTGGTTTTATTTATTAAAGTTTACTAAAAGGACACTTTTGATTTGATTTTTTTTCACAAACAGAGGAAGGTCTGATCATGCTGGTAGATTTTTCTTCCACTTTAAAAATTTTGTGTTTTATTGGAAATAGAAGTTTTTCAGCTTCTATAATTTTATAAATCCTATCGTCCTCCATGAAAAACCTCATTCATGCCTGTAATTCTCTACAGGTGTGTCTTGAAAACTCATCTGTAGTTTGTCCAAAATACTGCTGCTCATCTTTTAACAGGTGTTAGAAACATGATCACATCACTGCGGTTTTAGCAGGTTTACACCGACTCTACCTCTGTTCAGGTTTTTAGATATAAAGCAGCTAAAGTTCCTTTGACTGCTGAGGTCTCGAGTTGAAGCCCTGAGACTCTGGAATAACCTGAAACTTCATATTTGTGCTGGAGATTCTTTTAAATCCTGTCTTCAAACTCACTTCGTTTACCTTTTTTTATCTTGTAGTGTCTTTTTTTTTAGCTTGTTGTAAGTTAAATTTATTGTTTGTTTTCACGACTTACTTTATAATATTTATTTATTGGTCTATGGTCTTTTCTTGTTTGTTTTAAACAAACTTGTAAAGAACTTCCATCAACTTTGTTGCTTTTAAATATGCTGTAGAAATAAAATTGAACTTAAAGTATCTTGTGTTAAAATATCTGAATTACTAACACCTATCAATGACATTGATTGGATTGATCGGACCTTCCATTTTTAAGCTTAAATATGTTTTGTGGCCCCATTAAGATTTTTGAGGATCAAAAATCCCCATAAAATGTCTCTTGTGATGTAAAAGATTACTAATCCCTGTCATAAATCTACTACTGAAGGGCTCATTTGATCGGAGTAAACCGGTACTGATGTTTTGTTTTGTGACACGGGCGCCCCCTGCTGTTCCTGATTCAGAGTTTTTGGTACCACAGGCGTCTGAGATAGCTCACCAGCATCAACTAATACCAGGTTTACCGTGTTTGTTTTCTTACATTCCTGCATGCGTAGGATAATCTGAGGTAGCTGTGTTAGATTAAATCATTTTAAAATCAATGCGATGGTGAACAGATGAACTCTGAAGGCTCCCAGTGATCACTGAACTGGACTTTAGTTCTGATAATCCGGTCATGGCTGAGACATCTGCTGCTCTGAGAGTGTTACCAGAGCAGCCATCAACCCGTCTGCTAACGAGGCGTCCACTGCATCTGTTGGAGTTTTTAAAGACTAAAACAAAAGACTGTTTGTAATATTTACATGCAGAGTTGGTGCATAAAGAAGCGTTAGGAACTTTTCCTTCATGAATCTGACAAACATGCGACAAGCAGCGCAGCCAGCCAGTAAGCTCTCCAACATGTCAGAGGTGAATCTGCTCACATGCACTCTGAACATGTGACCAAAACAAGAACAAAATGAGCACCTGACTGACTTCACTTAAAGCTGTCTGAGTCTGGCTGTGCTCTGATGGTTTCTGATCTTAGGGTAGAAGAAGAACTGTTGAAATTTGATCTCACCGCCGCTTTGGCTTCTGCCAGCTTGGCTTTTTTCAGGCGTGCCTTACAGATGTCCAGATCCAGCCGGCGATTCTCCAGCAGCCGCCTCTCTTTCTGCACGAGGAAGAAAAATGATTCATTCAGGAACAACCGCGAGGAACAAACCTGCAGCAAACCTGTGCAACACGTCATCAGCCTGAAGACCTCGAGCAGCGAGTACATCACTCTGACTTCAGGATTTGTGTTTTGATCACCATTTTAATTTTACTGATATTCTTTCCCTTCTTTATCTTTGCGTTAGGTACATTTTCTTCTTTCTTTCAACTTCCCGCTTTATTTTGGTAAGCACTTTTTCCTATGTATTGCTTTCCTTTCCCGCTTTCCCTTTCCCAGTCACTCTTTTTTTGTGGAAAAAGTCATGAGGTTAGGGAAAATGTGAAGGAGAACTGGTCAGGACAGAGGAAAGGAGAGGTTTGCTGCTCAGAGAGTCTGACTGCTCTCATAGACATCCAACGATACGATATTATCACAAATCACAATATGATATTGCTGTGATTTTTAACATTTTGAGACTTGCTGAGATTTTCAATAAGTGCAAATTACAAGTTAAACTTTGTCAGTATCTCTATCTGTAAGTCCAAATTCTCACTTCAGGTATGCTTGAGATCATAAAGCATGCCAACGCTGTCACTGAAACCTACTCATCTGTTATTGCAGCTGTGTAAAAGTCAGAGTTCAGCTGTGGTTTTAAAGGTTCAAACATATCAGCAGGTTATGGCATTAAATGAAAAACACACTATTAATGAACATTTTCATGATATTCACCACACAGCCATGCTGACTGTATGTTTTTTAGTGATGGGATTTCCGGCTCTTTTTAGAGAGCCGGCTCTTTCGACTCCCAACCGGCTCTTCAGGTTGTTTTGTTGCTTTAATTAATTTATTATTAACAACAATATGAAATTATGCACAAAAGGAATTACTAATCTAAAAAAACGTGGTTTTATTTATATATGTTTATATATAAATATATACGGTGGCCCCTAGAGACAAAACACGTACAAACTCCAAAACACATTTCTAGCGTTAACTGAACTTCCAAAACAGCGCTACCTAGATCACTTAAATTACACAATTGAAAGTATATGTGTATTGTTTGTGTATTTATACACAAGCACTCATATATATTCAAAAAATAAAATAAAAAAAAATTTCATTTACCTGTTACGACCACACACCAAATCCGGTCGTTGGTAATTCCTGGCTTGTGTAGCCACTAGGTAACAAAACCTCAACACTGCCCCGAGCATCCTGGAGCATTTCTGTTGTGTTTTGTACGTGTTTTGGAGTTTGTACGTACTTTGTCTTTGTCTCGTAAATATACTTTTATTTATTCTCTCCACATAAAATGTAATAAATAAATCATATAATACAAAAAACAACTATTTACATTTCAACTTTTAACTATTTAAATTTTCAGCTTTTTCCTTTTAAGCAAATTTAAAGTGAAACAACACAAAACACTGAAAACCACAACACAATTAAATATAAATTAAAATATGAAAACAAAAAGAAGATGCATATTCTCTGTCATATGGACCTGCATGAATAAACTTTCTGAATTCTTTATCATCCGCAACTGAAAATAGTTGTGGATGATTACTATACCTTTCTAATGTGACGTTGTTGTCCCTGGCTCTTTCTGTCTCTCCCTCCCGCTCTGTTCCTGTGCTACTGCGAGTGTAACTACCGCCCCTCCCCCCTCTTCCCAGCGCAAAGCACAAGGCTCGCGTGCGGAGTGAAGCGGGAAAAAGTGCGAGAGAGAGGGTGAGAGAAAGGAAAAAAAAAAACAACCCACGGCTCGCGTCGTTCACTTCAAAGAGCCGGCTCTAAGAGCCGTTTCGTTCGCGACCGACACATCACTGTTGTTTTTAATGATGCTATGAATTCTGGGACGGCACTTTCTCTTTTGCTTTCCTAAAGGATGTAATAAGGATGCTTACAGCTGCAAAGACTTCATTCCTATTTTGTATCAGCACGTCTGTATTTACATATACTACCATATTTTCATACGACACACTCAGACTCACTGATATGGTCCTCCAGTCTCCCTCCAGGAAGTTGCGCAGAGGTGAGAGGAAAGTGACGGCCGAAGTGTGGAGGAACTCGCGCTCGGCTCCTCCGAGCCTCTTCTGGTATTCCGCTACTGTGATCAGGGTCTTGCCTACAGTTACAACAGCACAGCAGCACACTCAGGTTCAAACCACAGGTTTGATGGAGACAAAACAATCAAATCGGTTTTTAAATACAATTTGGACTAAAGTGTGTTTTAGCTGTTTAAGCAGCATCCACATCCACATTTTTTTTTGTTTTCTCGAAAATGTTGTAAAATGGTGTGCTCTTTAACTGCTAACAGAAAGAGAGCTGCTTCAGAGGAGCATTTAGAGCTTCATGAGTCATTAGCTGCAGCAGTATCAGTTTCAGCTGCAGGTCCACTCACCGTATGGCGTGTCTGAACCGAATTCGATGGCGGCGTCCAGCATGTACTGACCCAGCAGCTCCGCGTTGGTCGTCCTGGAGGGAAGCTTCTTGTCCAGCTTGTCATAGATGAACTCCTCGATCCGAGCACCTGGATACAAGGTGATCAAAAGACAACTGTGACCAACACATTAAAAGGAATATCCCACACTGTTTATTATCCTACATTTAAGAGTCCAATTGTACGAAAGGTGTTATTAATCTCTCTGAACAAAGGGAGTTGAACAAAAGGTAATTAGCTGTCATTTTTGTCTTGAATTTATCTATAGTTTACTCCTAATACCAAAGGTTATCTTTGCTTCTAAAATAAGTTTTTTTTAATGGGGAAACATTCCTCCAAATTCCTCTGATACGCTATGTGTAAACACCAGTTCACTGCAGATGCTTAATCTTCAGTCAATCTTCAGTAAGGGCAGACATGTTGGCGGTTCTGAAAAACATTCGCTTATGCACAGATGTAACCTTGGTTATTAATAATTCAAGCTGCATCAGAGCTGGCAGGAGGTGGTTGGGGTCGGTGGTGGGGGTGTACAGCTCTTGAAGCGTTTTTTAGTGGGAACCCACTAGTGTCATAATCTTCTATCTGATATTTTATTTGACATCGCCACATAAGTGGTCTTCCTATGGTATCACATTTATGTTTCTCTGGGGCCAGAATTGCAACTGACCAATCCCACCAACAGGGCTATCCAGGGGTAGGAGTGGATCGGCGTCTTTGATCATTAAATATTGGCAGCAAGATCAAAGCTGCAGCCCAGTGTTCCGTTCAGCTAATGAAAGTATAGCCTTTGCTTTCCATGGCAGCTGGATCACAAATGGATCTATAATCTAGACTTCAACCTGTTTTTAACGACAGCATATAACAGCAGATAAATGTTGTGGGTGGCATCATATCTGTCGTGACATGATTGGTTGAAGTGGCCCATGAAAAGCAGTGACAGGCAGATGGTTCAATCACCTGCTAATCATTATATCAAAGAACCAGCCCTTCTCCAAATAGTTTCCAGGATGACTTCAAACCATCTGATGGGTCTGATTGGTATATTGTGATGGGAAAAAAAAATACAAGTACATACAATTGTACCCGAGTATGGTATTTGAATCAACCAGGCCCCACGAAGGTATCAGTGGCTGTATCCCATCAAAAGTTGGCAGGTGTCTTCCTGAATAGAAGGTCATTAGTAATTCAACACCTGTTTGTATCTACACGCTCCAGTTCAGACCTTAAACAGCACAGCAGATGGTGCCTGAAGCTTAAAATGTGGGGCCGTACTGTAGGTCTGTGGTATGTGCTAGACTACAGATGTCGTCAGAAGTTTATGTGCATGAAAAACCAGAGTAATTTTGGGCTTTTAATAAACTATCTAGAGCTTTACACCACCTTGGATTGAGAGGGTACCAACCCACAATGAAGCCCCTGCTCTAAAATGAACACCGCTATTTGGCCACAATGACAATATGTGTGTTTGGAGGAGTAAAGGTGAGGCTTTCCAACCTTATGCCACTACACCACCTCTCAAGCCCAAGATTACTTTGACATTCCTGCCCATGATGAGTTTATGGAAACTTTTGACCACAGCTATGTATGTATAATCTGTAGTCACATCACAATGCTGAGGAGGCTTTTTACACAAAGCACTCTGGGAAACAAGGCCAAGACTTACCAGTGTGGTCAACTGAAGCATGGAGGGTACAAAATACACAGGTCAAAGGTTAGGCATTACTCCCAAAAACCCAATCATGTTCACGTTTAACTATAAAAGCTTCTAAAAGGCACATTTCCAGAGAAAGTTCCCAAAACACCCAGGAGCTAACGTCCAGGGACTTTCCCCAGGGTAAAAGTTCCTCCAGCAAGTTAAACTGATTAGACTAAAATTAATTTGGGAAATTGTCTCAAATTCTGACCTAACAACCTCAGAAGCTTCGACTTTCTTGTTAGTCCAAACACAAAATCCCCCTGGCTAATTATTTTCAATTATTGTCAGACACTAAAAACAAATTCTGCTTTTAGTAGTGGTTTCTCAGAAATGTAGAGCATTAAAATATTGCAAGATTAAAAAGCTTTTATACATGACCACTTAGCATTAGTTGTTAACACGGGAAGGTTGTCAATCTTCAGAAAATACTAGCTCCTGAGCAAAGACTTATTACATATACAGTTCAACAAAAGGGGAAAGGGGGAAATAATCTATCGCTGGAATTCGGGAACTTCTGGTGGAAATGATAGAGCTCAACAGGTTTCTGCTTCCCAGGGAAATTTCTTTAGTAGAAACCTTAACTTTTAGTTTCAAAGCTTAATGTTACTGAGCAACAATTAGCAAAACAAGTATGAACAGATCTTTTGTCAACAAGTTTAAGAACTACATCTTCTTTAAACCCAGTGCGCAGAGTTGAAGATGCGACTTTATATATGTAGGGGAACTTCCGCGATGTATAGAACTTACTTGGATTGGGCTGCAGTAGCACCTCTGTTTGTTTTAAGATCTTTTCAGTCCAATTCTTGGTGGAGTCGGCACGAGTGATCAGGTTCTCCAAGTGTGGATCCAACTCAGTCTTCTCAGCCTGGCCAAGCTTTTCTTCTGTGAACTAAGAGTGAAAAGCCACAGGTAGATGACACTGATAACAGGCAAACAAGCTCTAGAAGAACAACGACTGTATGAATCTAAACCAGGTCATCCACTGCCCATCACCACACAGTTCTAGTGCCGGTTTGGATTATGAAAACCAGCTGATATTTTGACAGTTTTGAGAGTTGATCATCACATAGCATTTTTACAGAAGTTGGGGTAACTTCATGGGGAATATTCTGATCTGCATGTGCCAAAAGCTTTGTAGGGGTCCAATAGCCACTTCAACATCATTCCAACTTTGCTGGCACCAATTGTTTTTTTGGTGGAATCCATTCTTGTTTGGGCCACGGGCCCACGTCGGTGGAGAGGGACTGCATGGGGCTGATGTTTGGAGCTTTGAGTGAACATCTCAACAGTTATTGCATAGATTTCTATGGAATACTATACCGTAATATCTCTAATAATGCTTAATCTGTGATCATATTAGAAGAAGTGCAACATAATCAACAAGTCACAGATTGAATTACTTAACAGAATGAATTATCTACCAACAAACCACCAAATCAATAGAGTTTGTCACTGTTTGGTTGGCATTCCCAAGATTAAAAGGTAATCCTTGACTGAGTCCAAAGGTTCTCTTCATCTACTTCAAAAGGATGTTCATTAAAAAAAAAGGATCACATGGCATTTTAGTTTTTATTTATACAGAAATTACAGAAAATCTCAAAGGTTTTACAAACCAGTGTGAAAATATCTTAATTTTTAAACTTGTCCTCATGCTTTTCATCCACCGTTTACTCGATCTTTATGATAGCAATTCTATAATAATCAGAACAAACCCACCATATTTTAAGACCCAGACAAATTATCTTAAACCTCAGTTTCTAACTTACACATAAGTTTTTATTCTCACTAACTGGAACTTTGAAGCATGTCTTATGCAATCAAAGATGAGAAGGCCCAGTTCTGCTCTCTAATAACTGAGGCCAAAGATCACCATCTGTGGTATCAGGCCGGGCTGTCAGATGATTTCTTTCATTCAAATCTGACTGACATACAGCGACGGCGGCCAGCTGGACTTCAGAGGCAGGCTGAGGAATTCACCGTCACTGTCACCAAGCAGCAGGGAGAAGCTCTGACTGACAGCAGCTTCATGGGCCAGATCGGTTCTTTAAAAGGCAAAAGTACTGGCAGGAGCTCTACGATGGACAGTCTCTTATTCAGGGCTGGATTACTGGACTCCACTTAGGGCCTTAGGGACTGTAAAAGCCGTAGGTCCACCAAGTTTTAATTAATTTGTGGGTATTTAATTAACCGTTCCCATCCTTTACAGCAGAGCAATTTAAGGACTATGCAAATACATTAACTCAGCACTTTGCAATTTCTAGTTTTATATCTCTTGGAGTTATATCTTTTATGCACCATGGGTGGCTTGGGATGAAACAGAATTTCAGTACACTGTATACTGTGTATACTGCTGTATTGACAATAAAGCTCTTGAATCTTGAATCTTGAAGAGTCAAACTGGGATAAATTTGAGTGTTTATCCAAATACAAAATTTAATCTAAAGGTCTTTAAATTTGCTTATTAAGTTTTTTGCTTGGTCACTGGCACCACTAAAACACAACATCCAGTACTGTAGTTGCATTGTGTCAAAATCTGCACCCAGAAGCAGCACCAACCACAAAGAGACACAGAACAACTACAAAGATGCAAATTCACCACAAAGAGACACACACACAACGACTGAGTCTCTTTCTCTCCCTCTCTCTCTTAGTGTCTCACTAATGGTTGGTCAGACTTTTAAAGTCAGTGTGCAGGAACCCTTTCACTCCCAGTCCGTGAGTCATATATGACACGTGTAGACATGTAAAATACAGAAACAGTTAATGGTTTTCTGGTGTTGTGCAGAGCTGTTTTTTGTTCTTTTTTTATCCCGCTTCCTGCCTTCATTGGTTTCCTGTGTTTTCCCACAATGCACTTGGACAACCTCCAGGAAAGCAGTCTGACCTTGTTGCATTCATGAGTTCATTTTTTCCAATAGGAGCAGCAGTGTGCAGAATAAACCAGTTAATATGCTTCATTGGGCTTTTCTCCTTTTATTGATTAATATTATTCTTAAATGATTTAAAATACATTATTTTAATCTTTGAATTATACTGTGAAAGTTCATATTTGGTGAAGTCAGAAGAGCCTCTGTCTGGATAGGATGAAGTGTCACTCTTCAAATAAAGAAATCTTTAACAGCATAATAACTTAGCAATAAATTCAATGATTTCTGACTAGAAACCCCCCCCCCGAAAAAATGCATTCATGCATTGTTCATGCATTGGTCAGACCACATGTTTCAATCTCATGGACAACATCCAGCTCTAACTGCAGAGTTGGTGTGATGTGGATCCATGTTCAGGATTTTAACAGAAACAGTGAAAATAAGCAGCTGTTGTGCTCAACTTGCTCAGAAACAATGAGGCAACTTGTTGAATTTTTGTTGCGTCATTGAGGCTTTTATGCAGATTAAATTCTATCCACAATGTTCACCAATATTATACAGAAGACCCTTTTTTTATGTGGCCCTTGATGTGATCCCAAACCGACTTCAGCCTTTAATGAAAGTCAGTTTGACCTCCTGCACTGTAGACTATTGTCTTTACAGGTGACAGACAACTGCAACTCACCCACTAATGCCCAAAGGGGATCCCAAGAACCCAGTTCTTAGTCTACGCAGCACTAAATGAACTTGGGTATAGATGCATGTGAATTTACTTGCGACAAATGGGAACTAAACAAAGTGAAGTAGCTTTCAGTTTTCATGCTCTCCAGCTGTGGAACAAACATCCTGAAAATATGGTCAGTTAGTTTGAAACAGGGCTTAAAAACTTGACTCTTTGAAGTGCCCTCATTTTTTTTCTTTTACTTTAATCTTATATTTGCTTCTTACTGTAACAATTCAATGTATCCTGATTATAACGTTTTAAATACAGTTTTGATGTCTTCTCTTTTTTTTGTTGAGTGAGATGGGAGACCTTTTTAAGCTTTTAATGAAAAATGTATCATATGGCTGCCGAATTTCTTACTGAAGCCTAAAGATCCAGTATTGTTCTGCTCATTACCTGACTTGTAGCACAGACTTTATCAATGAATTTCTAATTTTTCGAATGAGGTTTGGTGTACAAGTTCTCGAGAGTGAATGATTTAATGCTGTTTACTGCTGGTGAGCCAGATAAATGAATGAATCTCTATGTTGGGGAGTTGGAGGGGAGCAGGACAGAGTCTGCTGGAGTCACATGGGTGATGCACCCGATCACAGCCATCAATAATGGATCGAGGCTAGACAAACCTTTATCGGCTTACACGCAGCGGGCTGCTCGGTCTGCATGGAAAACACGCCACAGAAATACACCCGTTATACCCACAGACCTCACGAAGAAAACGCAAGGCTTCAGCTGCTTTAATCGAGCTCCAGGCCCAACGGGATGCAGTGAGAGCCTAGCAGTAAATCGGTCCACACATCACCGCCTGCAGTTGGAGGGAGGTCCGGTCTTACCTGCACGGCCCGGGTGAAGAAGACCCCCGCATCAGAAGCCAGTTTTTTCACGTTGAAGTCCATGATGGAGGCAAGCGGAGGCGAGCATACAGGCGGGGCTGTGCTGAGTGTCCCCGCAGAGGGAATCCTCCGGATCAGCTGAGCAGCAGGAACAGGAGCAGGAGGAAGAGGAGGAGGATGAGGAGGACTGATGTCAGGGGCTGTAATCCGCTTCGTGCACGATCGGAAATCTGCTCACTGCCCTGCGCTTAAAGAGACACCGCACCGGGCTGCAAGTCACGACTCCTCCGGTTCCCCTGCAGCGGTACTGAATCTCCACATGACCTCCTCTGACACCTTTACCGGCAGCTGAGTACAAAAGCACTGCGGAAATATCAAATCTGCATTAAAAAACGCCTTCAAAGCGGACCTGTCTGCTTTTCATGTCTTCTCCAGTCACATCCATCATTCAGGGGCGTTTCTACGGTTTTTTGATGGGGTGGCTGCAGACAAAACACCAAAACCTGCAGTTCCTCTAGTGTCCACTAGCGGCTCTTAACAGCGAGCTGGTCCCCATGTTAAAGTATCCAAATAAATATGTTTACGGATATATCATTATTTAGTTCAGACCTTCCCAAAGTGTGGGGCCCGCCCCCTAGGGGGGGCCAGAGCCATGGCAGGGGGGGCGCGGTATGAAAAGGGGGGGGGGACAAAACGCTTGGACACTGCTAGCACGGGGCGCCTACAGAAACGCAAAGCAGGAGATGAAGCATAGCTGAATATGTTTCCAAACCAACTTCATTCTAAGCCAAAGACTAGAAAATATGGTGAAGCATATCTTCCCTTTGGTCTCCCCTGCAGCATTGGTTTCCCCTTCATTGGGTGCACGTGCTGGGCTGTTTAAATTACGGACAAACAGTATCCCACATTCTTGATTTTTAGAATGTCAGAACTACTCCTGACATTTTGGAGATTTTAGCTCTTTATACAGTAAAGTTACAGTGAGAACATTTTTGTTGTAAAACAAAGGGGGGCCTAACAAAAAGAGTTTGGGAACCACTGATTTAGTTGAAAGCAGGTGAAGACTGAAATGTCTGCCTGTATATTTCAGGTTGAGATCAAATACATATAAAATGCAGAGTTTTTTAACTTGCAAAAGGTAAATACTTAAGAAGTGTGCACATATACTCTTAGCACTGGATCCCAGGCCTGGAGAAATGGGGAGGGCTGCATCAGGAATACAGCAAGTTTTAGCCAGTGATCATTATTTAAATCTTAAGGTACAGACAGACGAACTTTACATTACTGTATTTGAAGGTGGTACAATCACAGCAGTTTTTGACTGTGTAAAATATTTTTGTTTGTTTGAATTTCAGTCCTCTGATGAAGATGTTTTAATGCCGATTTATTATTATTTTTAAATAAAAAATTAATTTGTTATAATAGATTTGTAAGGAGTTGCTAATGTCACATATAAGGCAAGCTTCTTTTTCTTGGGCAGACAAAATGCCCCTATTACTGAATTGCAGTTTGTTATCTACATGAGGAAAGGCCCTCGAATTTGGACTTTTCTAAATCAGTGGTCCCCAACCACCAGTCCGTGAGTCGTTTGGTACCGGGTATGAAATTCATGGTTTTAAGGGTTTTTATCGTTAACTCTGTTTCCCTGGCTCTTTTCCCGTGTGTTATGAAGAAATCCTTTTTTTTGGTGCCAGTACTGATTTTATTTTGTTGTATTTATCCGTGACACCTTAAAGGCCAGTCCGTGAAAATATTGTCAGACATAAAAGGGTCCGTGGCGCAAAAAAGGTTGAGGACCGCTGGTCTAAATGTTTGAGGATTTAAAACAAACAAACAAACAAACAAACAAACAAACAAACAAACAAACAAACAAACAAGCAAACAAAAACAAACACATTATTTTTTAAACCACTCCATCTTTATTGCTTTTTCATATTTTTACACCGATGTCCTGGAACTACTGAGATCAGGAAAACGTGGAACTCCAAACTGTCTGGATCCAAAGTTCTTCACTTCAGTTTGGACTAAACTTATCAGCAGTTACAAAACAAACTGAGAACAGAGTGTGGACAAACAGGAAACCTAGTGAATGAAATCTGAAAGGCTTTGCCACACAGCAGTTCTCTCTCTCTGTTTTTTTTTTTTATTATTATTATTATTATCAGTACATACATCTTCATAAATAAAGAACAGTCAAACCCAAAGAATAATGTTGTGTCCAGAAAGCATAAATGGAGACATTCAATGAACAGAACAGGCGACTGAGAAAGAAGATCTGTGCGACTCTAAAGAGCTTTGATCATGCATCAAGTCCTCCTCATATTCAACTTCCACACACACTGAATCATCATGATCATCATGGTGACCGTGAGAAAGCAACAGAGACCTGCACCAATCTGATCCCTGAAATCACACAAAGAAAAACTGTACACAAGAACCAGGAAGCGCGTTTGGTTGGAAAACCGACGCGGCTGATATGAAGTAGCTTAAATCCATCAGTCAGGCACCGCTCATGAGCATGAGGACTGTAACGTTAAACCACAGGAAACAGGACAGCTGGTGATGTGTTCCTTCACTGGCGTCATCTGGGAGGGAAGCCCAGCGTCAGAAGCCTGGTGAATCAAACTGCAACTAAATCCTGTTAACAGCATCAGCGCCACTTTCACCCCATGAAGTGAAGACAGTACTTAATCCCCGTTCCTCCAGCCCCGCTCAGGCAATTTATTAAAGTGGCATCAAATCAATTCTGAGAATTAACGAATCACTGACGTAAAACTGCATTCAAAGAATAAATAAGTGTTTGGGGGCATTACATAAGGTTTAAAAAGAGGAGCCGAGGAAGGGCGATTATCCTCAGAGGAAAAGTCTGAAGCTAAAGTCGCAACTTCGTGGGAACAAACTGTAATATTCTTAAAACGAGAGGCATAATCTGTAAGGACTACTCTTATATTCTGAGGTATTATGAAATTATAGATTTTAATGTTAAGGAAAACAAACATTTCTGAGATGGTTGAAAAAAAAAAAGTGAGAAAAACTGCAATTTTATTGAAATCAAACTTGTAAAAATATCAAAAATGCTCTGAGATTAAAGCTGTTAATTCACTGGATACGACTGATCTCTGAGACAAAAAGTCAAAAAAAGAAAAAGAAATGAAAATCTAATATTGTTTCCTAGGTTTGCTGTTTATTTGCAAACAAAAAAAAAACTACATTGATATTCTGTGAGAATATAAAAATCACAGGAAGGACAAAACTTTAATAGAAATTAGTAAAAAAAATTCTTTTGATACAATAAAATCAAATTTAAATTAAAAGAAAATAAACTAATATGTATTTAGGTCATAAAGTTTGAATTTCTAAATTTGAGATGGAAAAACTAATATTCTTTGATGGTTAAAAACAAAGTCTCTCAGTACACTTCTAAGAAAGCACTGAAGTATTCGTTGAGGTTATAAAACTCAAATGTCCAATAAAAACCTCAGAAAAGTCTTAAATTTGCAAGAAACATTATGAAACAGAGATTACGGTTGTAAAAACCTTTGAAATTTTCCTTTCAAAGTTTTACATTTTTGGAAATTAACAAATAAACTATGGACTATATTTGTCTCCAAGTGTTGAGCTTCGGGTTATTAAAGTCACACTGACCAATGTTAAACTGAGGTAGGAACCAATTTTGCTTTAAAAACTTGATTTAAAGACTAAAGGAGAGAAAATAATAAAAAAAACCTGGAATATCCTCTGACATTAAACTGGTTAGTTTATGATAGAAAATTATAGATTTAGAACCTATTTATTTATTTATTTTCGATTAAAGAGCCACAGTCCTCCATCCTGTACTGTTTGTAGTTCTCGCAGTTTAACAGATATTTTTGAAGGTTCAAAGTTTTTCCTCAGAACCCCCCCCCCCCAAAAAAAACAACAACAAAAAACACACACATCAGAGGCGAGTGCAAGGAGGAGCAGAACTGATGTGACAGAAGATACCGAAGGACTTATTCACAACTTCGTGCTAGAGGAGCAGCACCAATCGAGCAGGAAAAAAGGAAACGAATGCCAACTGTCCTGTTCACACTAAAAACAAACAGCCAGATGTAACCAGGTGGTTTGTGGCGTTGCCAAAGCTGTTGGGTCTTACTTGGTTGGTTCTGCTAATGGAGATTAATGTAATTAAAAAAAAAACAAACAAAAAAAAACAAAAAACTACAACAACCTGAAACTGCAGTTTAGAAATAAATAATTACATTAAGTCTGTAAAAACACTAAAATTCTTTAGAATTATCTGAATTTGGAAGTTTCCACCTACTAAGCTAAAAGCAACTTTTCGGAATTGAGATTGACATATTTTTTTTAATTTTTTTAATAAAGTAAAGTTTTAGTTACTTAATAAATTAAGAATGCCGTTTAAAAGAGGAAATTCCTGAAGTCATCGTTAAAGCTACAAGACGAAAAATGCCAGTGAAGGAACTTTTTAAACTCAAAGACATCTTCAAGGTGCCCTGTGGAGGTTTTTCCTTTCTTTTTTCCACCACTAGGGGTGCTGTTGAGCTAAGAAAGAACTCTTCCTGGATTTCTGATTCAGGTGTTCAAGATATTCAGCTTTTGAATGTTTATTGTGAAACAAACAAGTTGACCTTGGGATCTCCACAGGGCATCTTCAGGGACACTACAGCAAACAGAGAGGAGAAATTCAGAGTCTGGTTGTTGTTAATGTGTTTAAATGTGTTAAAGTGTTAAGTTTAACCTTAACCTGGTCAGCAGGGGTGGGGATGAAACATGAAACTTAACCTCCCTTCCTTCTGGATGACTAAACCTTAATTTGAAACAAGTCAGATGTGATTTTCTTTTTTTTTTTTAAAGATCCCATCACCAGTGTCGAACATACAAGTGAACATGCAGTTTTATTTTCCTCCCCTTAGCTTTTCAAAATAAAACTGTTTGATTTAAGTGAAGGAGTTATTTTAGCAGCAAGCTGAACGACCAATAAACATGATGGGCCGTCAGGTGTCCTCAAAGGATAACCGTTTATCTTCCAACCTCCTCTCTTTTAGTATCATCTGGACCACTGGAAGCACCAGGGAGTTCAGAGGGTTCTGGGCTTTTAACACCACAGAGAGAGCAGTACGAAGCATCAAAGCTCTAGTAAAGGCCAAGTATGTGGACACGTGAGTAGACCTGTAGAGGAACTCCAAAGGCTTTCCATGAGCCTGCGTTTCCAGGTGTTTAGGTGTCCAGCTGTACTGGATTATTGTTGTTTCATTTAATTTAGTGTTGCGCTTCCAGAAGACTCAACTCTGTTAATAATGAAATGAAAATTGCTGAATATTTTACTGAGTTGAGTAGAGAGCTGTACTGACACTGATGGAGATTCTCATCATGTAGAATCGCTGAATGTGACACCACTGAGGTCTGGCATTGCACAGTCCATGTTTAGTGCTGTAAAACAAAGCATGAGAGTCGAGGTCTGCATGTCTGGGTCTTTTTTCCATTAGACTTCTATAATCTGACTTCACAGGAGTCACCCCCTGCTGGACATTAGAAGTAACACATGTCTGCCCAAAAGGCTATGTGAATCTTTTGATATGCAGTATATGTCCAAGTCAATTCACCCAGAGCCTGTGCAGGGATCATTTCTTACTGTCTGTCATTAGTAGCTCTTTGTTTGTATAGAGGCTTTATCACTTTGTATCCGGAAGCCTTAATGTCCACATACATTTGTCCATGAAGTGTATTTGCTTTGATTAATTTCACCTCCCTCTTAGTTTAAAGCTCACCGCTGCTTCCAGTAAGAGTTACCAGATAGGTTAAAGGTACTTTTTTGTTGTAAGTCTTTGTTTAAAAAGAGTTTAAAACCTAAACAAAAATCACAAACACCAACAGAATGAGAAGAAATTACTACGTTGTTATGTATGGACCTGCAGAGATATCAACTCAAGTTTGACTTCTATACAACCAGAAGCCTTTTTCCCCCAACCCAAGAAGCTGCCCCCTGCTGGTCACTAGAAAGAATGTAGGCTTTATAATGTTAGAAAAAAAGGATGCTACACTGGCCGACTGCACTTTTTGGTTCAAAGTATTGCACAACAGTACAGCCTGTCCCCATTAAAACCTCAGCTGATATCTCTGTAGCTCAGCACACAGACACGTTGGACATAATGTCAGAACTGCTGTTCCTTTACAGTCTGTTGATACCTTCAGTTAACTTTAAACTCATTTTAAAAGCTGGAATCTGCAGTTTGAGTACCTTTAAGACGGGAGGCTGAATTACATGTGAATGCTCCTTTAAAGAGTTTACAGGACTGCTATGAATGATTCTGTGTATAGTTTCTTAGCACTGACTGCAATCAGCCAGACCTAAAGAGATTTAAATACAGCGTAAAGTCATGAGTGTTTACAGTTATATTATAAAACATACACACAGTAAAAGGATGAGACCCACACATAATATTTACATATATAAACAAAGAAGTCCATCACAGAACCGCGAGGTCTGCAGCCCGCACACTTAATGGCTAATATTCACTGTACATGTGTCCCACGGCTCCGCGGCCTTCGCTAGCACGAGCGAGTGTGAGCTGAGGCCTCCGACTCGCCACGCGGCCTTTTTTTTGTTCGGTTACCGACAGCGAGCTGGGGGCGGCTGGCGCTGCCGTCCGCTGAGAACCGAGCATCACTACGGCTGTTTTGTTCTGGTTTAAACCTTTGACACGCAAACACACTCACACTCACACTGAGAAATAACAGTCACCCAACCCCACAAACCTGTCCCCAACAGAAGAGATGTGCAGCAGAGGTAAACACCCTCACGACAAAATACCATGCACCACGTCTTAAGTTCTATGTGTCAAATATCAAACTGCTGTGAGGAGGGTCAGAGACACTGTTCTAACTCTACAAAAGAAGAAGAATTATAAGAATAATGCACACAATTGACCCTTGTGGTGATGATGGTGGGAGGGGCCTCAGGTTGGTTTTCTGGATATTTACTGGGAATTTCGGCTCCCTTGGCGTCACCCTCTCTGTCCAAAGTTTGCATCCTGTCCGGGATTTGTTTCCATCGGGTCTTCTTTGAAGTTTTCACAGTGCTCCATTACTTTTCTGCAAGAAGACAACAGTCACAGGTTGGAATTTTGACCAAGACGTTCTTAATTCGTAAAAAATATATATTTATCTAATTTATTTCCATGGAAATCATCTGTGAAGCCACATCAGCGTTAGTTTCTTTGCTGTGCTGGGAGCTGGTCGTGACTGATGGGCTTTATTTCTCAGCTAGCGTTAGTTTGACTCAGGAAAGATCCCATTTTTAAAAAATTGAATTACCATCTATTAAGGTAATGGCATTAAAGCACCTAACAGTAGAAAAATGTCACCTGATACATGTTTTAAAAAAAGTGCTTGTGATATCTGACCTGCTGTGTTTGTAAGAAAAAAATACAGAAATATGTGATTCAGCCTCAAACACTCGGTGATCAGCCCCAACAACTCTTATCATCCTCTCTGCTGAATGCAACAGAGGGCTTCTAAAAGCAGGAAAATGAGGCTTTCTGGCTGCTGCCCAGCCTCTGACTCAGTTACCACATCATCATACAGTTTGTTCACAGAGCCGTCAGTCTCACCGGGCCATGTCCTTTGTGTCCGGATGTGAACTCTCCAGCTCCAGAACTTTCTCCAGAAGAGTCATTCCTCCTTCTTTTATCAGCAGAGGACAATACTTGCTTGCTGCAGAGTAGGAAAAATGCAAATGGAACAAGTGTGAGATTCCCAGAGAGTGGCCTGGATAGAACATTAGGCCCAAAAGAAGAAGGTAAAAAAAATAAAAAAACAAAACAAAAAAAAACAAAGCAGTTTGGAGACAAGTAAACAAGTAAAGATAATAGCCATGTCCAAATTCATAGGCTGCATCCTCCTGAGGACCCGGCCTTCGCGGTCTACGTGGGCCGGGTCCTCAGGAGGTCGGGTAGGCCGGAAGTGCGCGGCTGTGAAATTGGACGGTCTAGCCTTCTGATTTGCGTCATTGCTGTGTCGGTGGAGTTTAATAAACTCGGCCGTCTGCTCCTTTCTATCTAAAATATAACAGGACACTGATGTAAATTCTCGATCATCTCACACTTCTGTTTGATGTTTATTCAGATGTGTGAAAACTATAACTTTAATCTCAGCCAAACCGATTTACTTAGGAGGATGCAGCCCATGAATTTGGACACCCCCAATGTTTCACATATACTAAGTTATTCTGGTCTGTTAGGCAAGTCAGGTGACATATAAACCCTTCAGGACAGCTTTAGGGGTAAACGACACACGCTGCGCTCTCAAAGCCTCTTGATACTCACGGTAAACTGACACCAGGTTGTAAAGAGCCCATGTGGCCCAGTGCTGACTGACAGGGGAGATGCTCTGAGGCAGCAGCCGGAGGATCGGTTCGAATGACCTGAGAGAGGACCGTCGCTTTGTTAATACATTCAGACAGGACAAGCCACCAGCGGCTGTGGAAGTTCACTGTAGAGGGGAAACGGTAATCGATCACCTGTAGTTGATGTTGCGCCGCGAGCTGACGTCCCAGCTCTGGATGGCTTCCCACATCTTCTCCATCACCATGTCTCTCCGTGGCTCCTCCATCTTCCAAACCTCAGGCCCGTCAAACATGATGTGCGACAGCACTCCACAGGCGTTGTACGACACCTCAATCCCATCGGCCTTACTGTCCAGCAGGTTACTGCAAAGAAAACAGACGGAGAAGAGGACATGAAGAGGCTGAGAGGAGAGACTGTGCGGACCAATAGTAACCACCAACAGAGTCTCAGTCCAGGTGTTTCTGCCTCTGGTACCTGAACACTGTGATGAACTGTGGGGTGAGCAGCTGTGGCCTCAGAGCTTTGACCTCAGCCACGTTTCCCAGAAGACCCAACATGTTGCGATGAAGCTCCTGCTTGTCTGGAAACTCCTGCAGACAGAAATCATACAACATGAGATGAAAACATTTAGAAATGATGGCACAGCGAAATTCTCCATGACGATTGCAGAACTGTATAGTCAAGTGATAATTGTATCCCCTCAAATCCACTCAGTGTTTACAGGTGAAGACAAATTTCAGACCAAACTTACAGCAGAAAAAACCCCCACAAAAAGCGAAAATGTAACTACTCTTTGAAAGGAACATAAAAGCAAAATAAAGGTACACACTAAGTTTAAGGATAATGGTGAACTTTTTTTTTTTTAAACTGTTTCCTCTGACACAAAATTAATTTTGACAGAAATATTTATTTTAGGCTTTTTCAATTATTACACTTATCATCACCTTAACAGTGTGTGGACACGAGCTGTACACGAGTAGTGAAAGAAGGGCTGCACTTTATTTTATACTCCTAACAGCTCCTTTCATGGTTTTGGCTTTAATAAATAAAAAGCAATCGTTGTTCTCGAGTCATTTCTTGTGAATCGAGCAACTTTCTATATCAGTTCAGTTTCTATATCAGTTCTGAAGAATAACGAGCAGCCTGGCTCATCTTCATCACCATAGACACAGATGGGTGCAGCCTGGACTCACCTGCAGACACTCCAGGAACAGGCTCATGCCCCGACAGTTCAGGAACATCTGACAGTTGTCGGGCGTCTCGTCTGTGATGTTCCACAGGGCGCTCCAGGAAAACTCCATCACCTGGTCACACTGAGACACACACGCAAACACAAAACATCTGCTTTAAACAACAAAACAAAATAAAGTATAACTGAATAAAGGTTAGTTTTCATTTAAACGATGATGATGAGGATCTGTTTCCTGCTTCCAGCAGGTGGAAGTGTTATGTTTTCAGTGCTGCTTGTTTACCTGCTTCTCACCAAGAATAAATAAAAACAACAAAAACTGGACTTCAGGAGATTTGGTGGAGCACAGACCAAAGAAGAGACGCTGTAACACTGTAACACCTTCTCAGTCATTATAAATGTCTGGGAATTTTCAAAATTAAATACCTCCACATTTGTTTCACTAAGAGGGAGACTATACTACATTCAAGGCATAAAATGCTACAAACACTCTGGCATATCAATTTAGTCACATGATTACTGAGCTGAGTTTAGTAATCATGGTTTTAATAGTAAAGCAGGGCTCATTTTGATGTATACAGTAATATTAAAAATAAGCATGAATATTTCTCTAAAATGAGCCAGTGTCACTAGCCTGTAGGCCGTGAAAAGATGATTAAACAGGGCGCTCTTAGTGAGAGAGAGTGCATCGGCCTTTGTGAGCACTCTTTCAGTTTCTAAAAGCCACATATAAATCTGTAAAGCACTTAAACTCACCATTCTGTCCTGTAACTTCTTCTGAATTAAATTCAGCATTGTCTGAGAATGAGAAAAGAGTCAGGAATGAATTTATCACCTGTATAATCAGCAGCTGATTTCAGTCAAAATGCAACACAAACATGAGAAAATGCAGCTTTGCTACAGAGAAACAATCCTGAATCCACTTTGAAGATAGGACATCAGCAACAGACTCCTGAAGGCTACTTTTACTATAACGTTTGCTTTAAGTTATCGTAAATCAGACTAAATAATGCTGCTACAGCCATATATCACACCATAGATGTAGTACAATTTTAGCATGTTAGCCCATAGTGAGTGCGATGGCATGTTGGTATAAAATTCAAATTACAGAGCACGTTCTTTTTCCAAACATGGCTAAAGCGCTGAGATTGGATCTGAAATATCTGCACTGCTGTCATCACATGCTCTCAGTGTGTTCACACAGCTTTCCTCTGGGTGCTCTGGTTTCCTGCCACACCAAAAATAAGCTTGTTAGATAATAGGAACTCCTGCTGCTGACCTTGACTGGCAGTAAGTAACAGGCCTGAGATCTGAAGCGGATCAC
Source organism: Perissodus microlepis (assembly GCF_051167445.1). Lineage (NCBI taxonomy): Eukaryota > Metazoa > Chordata > Actinopteri > Cichliformes > Cichlidae > Perissodus > Perissodus microlepis. The sequence goes on along the minus strand of NC_140467.1, from coordinate 28,979,399 downwards.
CGACTTCTATACTAAGGAGGAAATTTATCCAAGACTTTCCAAGGTTTCTTTACCCTCACAAATCCCATCTTGCCCACAGCCTCCTTATGGTGGTTGTCCACCTGGCAGACCAAAGCATTGCAGAGGTGCACGGCGATTCTCTGGATGGACTCATCCTGCCGGGCCGGCTCCAGGATCTTCAGCAGCAGCTGGTTGACGCGGCTGTACTGGAACTCGAGCTCCTCTGGGATGCTGAAGTTGCACAGAGTCAGGCAGCAGTTCCTCTGGACCTGGTGAGGAAACAGGAACTCACAGATTCACAAATCAAATGTAATCGAAGAGCGTGATTCTAAATATATGATGGCCTTTGTTAATAATCAACTGAAGGCTAAGATGCATAGTCAAGGTTTCCTATCAAATAGTGGACCTGAACAATTTCTGAGCCCTTTCTGATCTCACAATCCTGCCCCCAGTTCTGAAGACGCCGTTTTATACATACTTCAGTCCTACAATAAAAACGCAACTGAAGGTTTTAGAGCTTCACATAACACAAAATCTGCCCTTCTGCTTTAATTCTGTTAGAGTGGCCACTGACCATAACACTCTGCTCAGCTTATTTATGCAGCAGCTGGTTCATGGGGATGATATCAGACTTACAGTGACCTCCTGGTAGTGCTCCATCCCATTCAGCACCACCTGAATGACTTCCCGCCGTAACCGCACACTCTGATCGCTGCGATACTCGGTGTTGGTCAGGTAGAAAAGAGCGGCGCTGCCCGTCACCTGGATGCTCTTATCGTATTTATGACACTTCAGTGCTGCGATGACAAGCTGCAAACAAGGAAACAAAGGTTTCAGGGGAGGAATGAGAAGCAGTCAGGAGAGATGATCACAGGAAGTCATTGAAGGAGAACTTTAAGTCCTACCTGCAGAGCGCGGAGCAGCTGGCTGCAATGTTGTATCCTGGCGATGTCAAACAGCTGATTGATGGCTCTGTGGGCGAGCTCAGGGCGAAACTCTGTGTAAGCCTCGATAGCGTTCAGGACCTGGTCTTCATTCTTTGATCCAGTCACCTGAAAAAGTCCAGAAACACAAAGATTTAACCAACAAAACAAACCTTGAATAAAGCGCTATAGATGGTATTAATCTGCAGTTCAGCCTGGTGTGATCAGCTGAAAGAGACCCAGGTTCAGGTACCTTATAGGCAGGGATGTGCGTCACATTACAGAGGGTGGTGTCGTACAAGCCCAGAAACTGCAGGGGCCTCTTCAGCTCCTGGAAAGGGTAGATGCTGCTCTTGCACGGTTCAGTGCTAATGGAGAGAAAAACACAGCTTGTTAAGAACCTCATTTATCATCTGAGGGTCAATAAAGGGAGATTCCAGCCTCAGCTCATCGTTACCCACCTCGGACGCCCCATCGCTTCTTCAAAGTGTGGAACTGTGCAGTTGTCTAGCATGATGTGACCCGAGATGTCCAGGGACATCAGGTGTACCAGACGCTGGACGATGGCCGTCAGGATTTTCTTGGTCATCTTAAACTTTGAGATCCGCCTGCTCTCCTGGGAGATGTCGAGGTGCCTGAAGGAGGAGGGAGTGTCATCAGTGACTATTTTTCAAGTGATCAGTGGGCATACAAGGGGAGCTACACATGTATTAAAATGACAACATGCAAACTGCTCTCAGTTTATCACAGTTTTTTTCCTTCTCTTGGCTCAGGATGATGTCACCAAGGAGGGATTTCCCAAATATGGTCTTCTAAGGTCCACCCACTTGTGTTTACGAGGGGCAGCTAATCAGAAGAGGCTTGGAATAAATGGGGAGGAGCTGAAGCAGGTTGTTTGCGCTTGAAAAATAAAACCAGGACCTGAAACTGAGCAGAAAAGTTACCTTTAACTTGGACTTCAGTAAAATATATAAAAATATTCTAATAAACGCCCTGCGACCGACTGGCGACCTGTCCAGGGTGTACCCCGCCTCTCGCCCTATGACAGCTGGGATAGGCTCCAGCACCCCCCGCGACCCTGGAAAGGATAAGCGGAAGCGAATGGATGGATTCTAATAAGCGTCAACCTAAAGTTTAACAGCAAAATATGTATGAGGACACTATAAATGCATTACTTTGCCTACTGGCCACAGATTTATGTGCATTTGCTCCCCAATCTATAAACAAGCTTAATGACATTTTACAGTCCAGTACCACCAAATTTTGTGCTTCTTCTTGATCACTGAATATAAAATCTTTACCAAGTCTTTCATTGAAGATTGAGCCATTTAGCCAAAATGACAGGGAGTCTGTTTTGACAAATACAGATGACACTTTAAAATCTAAGAACACTGCATCAGGTGTGAAGCACAGCAGTGGTAGCATGATGTTGCATGGCTGTTTTGCTGCCAGTGGTACTGCTACAATGAAAACCGACTACCTCCAAATTCATCAACTTTAAATCAGCATCTAGATGGCTTAAACTTAGACATAGTTTGATGTTCCAACAGGACAGTGATCCCAAACACATCAAAACTGGTCTTAGAATAAATAAAGCAGGCAAACATTAAGCTTCTGGAATTCCCTTCCTGCTTAAATGCCAGAGTTCGTGCCAGGACACCAAACAATTTAAATGTGATCAAATATCCAGCCAGAATTATCAGGGAAGCTTGTTGATAGCTACCAAAGCATCTGGTTGCTAAGGACTCCTCAGCAATTTGCTAAGGGACATTTAAATATTAGTGGAGATATATCTTTTAACCCTGTGTGGATTAGAGAAAATCCAAAATAAAATCAAACTTGTGCACTCAGTTCTTGTTTGTTTGTTTGGCTTTTTTACAGCCCTTACAGATGTATGAGGTACAGTCATTTCACAGAACAGTTTAAAGATATCATTAAAAGCCCAAGATCCCCCATCATTCATGCCCATGATTACTTTATGGAAACTTCAGTGTCTGATGAAAGGTCTCCTTTTACCTACAAGAGATGACCACAGCAGATAGATCTGAATTTTTGATTTGGCACTGATTTTCACACTGGTTGCCCTCTTTGACCCTTCTGTGGATTTAGGTCTCCTCCCAGTCTTGAACCAGACATTAATACTTTTTATTTGATGCGATAAATGAACGTTAACCCCTCATCCCCCATCCCACAGAGCTTACCTGAGATTAACGAGCTCCAAAACTGTGCTGATCAACTCCTCGGATAGGTCCACGTTGTAGAGAACAAGAGAGGCCAGTCTGTCCCTCCACTGGGTGAGAAAAGATGTCCCCAGTAACTGTACATTGGACAGATCTAGCGAGGTGAGCGACTTCAGGGGTTTAAGCAGTGTCTCGGGGTCCAGCTCTTTCGGCATGCCACCCAGGTTGAGCAGCCTGAGCCGGTTGAATCCCTGGAAGTTAAAGTCTGTTTCTAAAGCATGCCGAGAGGCGGGGCTCTCCTCCTCGTCCTCGTCTGTGTCCTCGTTGCAGGCGAGTGGGGCGCCGCACTTCCTGTAGAAGATGTTGCTGCAGCCGAAGAGACAGAGAGACACCAAAGTGTCGCGGAAGCAGGACAGTGCTTTCAAGCTGCGGGACGACAGGTTGTTGCAGTAGGTGAGGTGGAGCTCGATCAGGTCCTGCACACAAAGGCAGTGATTAGTGGGGCCAAGAGAAGAAACCACTGACATTAACTTCTCACTGTCTCTATATCATGAAATTCCTGTTAGACGGGGTTTTCCCAGGCTTGAGACATGAATTCTCTCCTTCCTCCAGTTTTGTGCATTTACTTCAAATAATTAGCATTTTTGATGATAACAAGGTCAGAAAAATACATCAGATTTCTGTTAAACAAGGCATTCATTCACTTGACTTTACACTCTAATCGTGCTTACTGCCATGCAAAGCCTTGTTCTGAGCTCATGTTTCCTTCACACAGGCTTTATTTGTGCGGGCCACCAGTGAGGACAATGCCAGTCACACTTAATTTACTAGCAAACATTTCCCTCAGTCCTATTTTGAAAATTCAGTTGCTGTCAGCTCTAGCACTTCGTGTCTCCACTGGCTGGCTCTCTGGGAACGTTGCTGCTGTGCCAGTCCTCAATATAAATCCTCAGAGAGGATGTCATCCAGCAGTCAGACTCCAGCTCCTCCATCTTGGACTGCAGCTGCTGGTGCTCGCTCTGCAGCCTCGGTTTGTTTAGATTAGAAGCACATAGACCACTTCTCCACCTGCTGCAGGTTCTCCTTAAAGTGACCCACCACCAACTACAGTCAAGAAGGTAAAGCTGGAGTCTGTCCAACAACAGAATGAGAGACATGGGGAATCCTCATTTTATAGCTGCATGTTCGGCATTTTTTTCCCCAGCTTTTTAGTTTATTAATAACCTGTGGGTGAAACCTCATGGCAGATCTGAAACACAGGGACACTGTGTGATCACACAATAGCAACCCACCAATCACAAGTTAGCCCCACCCTAAATCCTCCCTGCTTTGATGCCCTTTTTCACTCTACTTTTCTGAATTATGGTCCCATTAGAGTCTGAGATCATAAACTCATCAGGAAAGTCTCTACTGAGGTCAAAGGTCAAGTAACAAACAGATTTATACACAATCAGACTTGTTTTTAAAACCAGGGCAGTTCACATCAGAGGACACAACACTACAGTGGGAGCTGAAAATAGTTTTTGCTGTTGTTAGTCTTTTATATGTAGTGTTAACACTATTTAGGACAAACAGTCCAGAATCCACACACAGTAACACTGTGATCCAGGAGGGGAACGAGCAGCCACGTCTCCATGGGACACATGAAACTCTGCTCACTGTGCTCCCTCAAGCTCGTCTATCTCAGTGCCCAAGGTTGTGTTTAATGTTTTGCTGCTGTAACGCAGGAATTTATGGATAAATACAGTTTATATAACTTCATCTTATCTAAATTATACAGTTTTTTTCTGCTTAGAGACATTTTAGGAGAATTCCCTTGTCCCTTATAATTTTATTTAAATCTGATTTGTTCAGTTTTGTGAGAAACCCACTGCAGGTGTAATGCCTGAGACTCCCCATCAACTTTTAGAACTGAAGAAACCTTTTGGATCACAGGCGAGACATCTTCAAGAACCCACAGGAAGCTCAGCTGCCTTAAACTCAAGCAGTTTAAACTATCCAGTGTTTAAATGTTAACACTCCGTCACATGTTCTGTCAGCTACACCATCCACCTTCAATGCAGTTTTTCTTCCATGATTTCTGATACTTTATGGATAATTTATCTCAAAACAGAGATTTTGTTTTTTAGAATAAGTACCAACCAGAAATTAGAAGCAGCACTGGCTGAACAAAAACAAATTTTCTTAATTTTTGGTGGGTTTCGATGGTCATATCTCCTGCCAAAAGCTTAAACTGGTGTGGTTACTCTTACCACCTTGTTGCCTCCCACCTGTTTTTTGATGGCTTCCAGGTCTCTGTCACGGACAAAGTCCTCTCTGAGCTGCACCCGGGTCAGTCTGGTGCTCCGGGGATCTGAGAAGAGCTGGAAGAAGCTCTCCTCTGGTTCAAAGTTACTGTCTGTGTGGACCAGTTCCATGTACCTGTAAAAAAAACAACAACAACAAAAAACAATTAAAAGTCCATGGCTACTGACATGACAGGCTGAACCCTTTAGACTGTTACTCACGTGTTGACCAGCTTGTCGCAGATCTCGCTGGGGAGGAAGATGTCTGAGCGCAGGCACAGCTTGTTCCTGAAGCCCTGGTAGCACATCGTCTTCTTCAGGTTCCTCAGGCAGAAGACAGTCGCCAGAGTCATGAGGCTGTCGGGGTTGTCTCCTGCTTTGGCTGCCATGTTCGCCTCTTCTTCTCTGGCTCAGATCAAGACGGGGCAGTGCAGGGGACCTGTGAGGATAAAACGAGTGAAGCATTTCTAATGAAACAGAAGAAAAAAAATAGTTCCCTTTTCTAAGCCTTTAAACCAGAGAACATGTTTGATTTTCCCAACTAAACAGCACCCAAATTTACTCAGTAACAGCTGTAAGAGACAGATCAGTTTAGCCTCGGATCGCTCGTGCAAATAAATTCACTGGAGATTTGTGGGCTATTTCAACCCATAAATATTCAGGCAATAGAAGAACTACTTCCTTCCAAAGTATGACCATAATGATCCCACCACATACACTTTACTCGGAAAATTAGGTATATTTAGCAAGTAAATTTAGCATTTTTAAGTTACGGTCAGGGTTTTTACACTGCTCAGAAAAACAACTGGCCCACAAGTAATTTAGACAATGAATGCGGGGAATCACATGAGCATTTTCCTGTTAATTTTGGCCATTTGATTAAGAAAATTGGTGACTTTCTTTAGGCGGAAGGCCAAAGCGCTTCTATGTGTTAGCAACCTTGGTACTATATTTGATATATCAGGTAACTATACAGTTTTACAGATAATAACATTGTTTATTCTAGAAGCCCTATGTTATTTTTAGAGCAATTCGAGTGGTGTGCTTGCAACCTTTTAAGCCTTCCTCTTGTGGTGAAATGATTATCATCAGAGCTATGTGCATATGCAAAAACATTTCTTATTTCTTATCAAATAGACAAGCAGACTGCGCCTGCAGACCTCGACCAACGCTGAAAGTTAACTCCACTCAAAACTTGGTCCCGGTCCCATTCATGACACAATAATTATTTAAACACTTATAATCATATTTTTATAGATGCTGACACTTTTATTTTGAGTTTAATTGGTGAAAATCACAATAAACAGAAGTACTTTGATCGTGAAACTGCTATTATCCCCCCAAACACACACAAATTTTCTGTACTTTTTACATTAACATCACGATTTTTTTTACCACCATAACCTCACATTGTGACTGCTCTGATCACTGCTATTACAAATGTTAAAATAAGATAATACCTGCCACTTAGCATTAACTGCTGCCTGAAATTGAATATATAACCAAATTATTTTTTGTAAACTCCACTGAAGGTTCAAACACTTAATTCTGCAAGTTGATAAAATACTTTAAATGCAAAACTTTTCTGTGGCATAAGTTGGGAGCTGAAGTGAGCTGTCTGCCTACAAACTCGCTGAGTTTTTGTCCTGTCAGTTAAATGAACATGTTTCTGTTAAAGGGCCTAACTCCTGTCACACAGCGTGTTTACACTTATTTGCATCTTTGCATACATGTTAGCATTTTACTTCTAACTGCTCTGTACCTCCTAACATTTTCTATAAACACATTTTTCGTGTTAATACCAAAAGGTGATCACTGCTCCTGTTGGACTGAAGCCAGAGGTCCAGCTTTCACTGTTTTTTTCTGTTGAGTTAGCCAAACACTCACACAGCAATGAATTCTGACTGTTACCAAGTTAGCAAGCTAGCTTAGCTAGCTACCTACACTGCAAAATAATTCCCTTTAACATCATTAACGCTGCGAGAAAACACACAACAGTCATGAGTGAGTCTCAACAGGCTCAAACGCCGTGGATGAGCACTTGTTATTCAGAGTTTAGTTATAACTCGGGTCAGCAGTGGATTTCAGCGTCTGCATTAGCTCAAAGCTAACGATGACTTTCCCCCTGTGCTACGACGCTAGCAGACTTAGCCGGAGGAGCTAGCGCAGAGCTGTGCGTGTGTGAAGCCGGGATCCGAGCGCAGGACAGCGGCATCTGAGTACCAGGCTCCCCCGCTGGGGTCCTACCTTAGCTCTCGCCAAGGCTTCGCGTTCTGGTAGTAGCGACAAACCGATAATTATCAGCAGCCTTCACTCATCTGATTTTCGATTTCGCCCGATGTCAACAAACAGGCTCCGCCTCCTGCTACTTCTACAACTCTTCTTCTTCGTCGTCTTTTTCTTCTCCGAGGTCGGTGGCATCCAGCAGCCAGGTGTACTTCCGCCAGTGGAGTGAGGCTGATTCCAAATCTGCAGAAATACTCCTATAAATATGAATATCCAACAAAGTAATACATTAAACAATACCAATAACGGTTCATTATTAACCTGTAAAGTTTACAAATCGCCACAAATAAAAAGATGTTTATAGTCACACATACTATTTGACGTGAACACCTATTTAAATTCTGTTAAACCCAAGATCGTTCGCAGATTAGTCCTTTATTTTCTTGCCTCTCAGCAGCCATCTTGGTCATCCCAGCAGTTCTTTTGAGTAATGGATCAAAAATCAAAATTAGACTCACCAAGATATTAAAAACAAACAGGAAAAAGGTAAATGTATCTATATTCCCTTGTATGGAGGACGAAATCTGATGAATTTTTAAAAAACAAAAACAAAACAAAACCTTGTTTTAAATTTTATTTGTCATTTCCACAAAAATGAGAAAAACTGACTTACCTTTGTGTGTGGAAGACCTAAACTGCCACATGTTTAAAAAACAAAAATCAGGACTATGAACAAATGCTATTAAATAGGAAAAAAAAAAATGAAAAAAGAGAGAAAGTACAGGTATTACTCAGTTAAATAATTAATTTCCCTTCCTTCCTACAGGAAAATTAAAAGCAAGACTGAGATTGTTGCAAAAGAATAGCGCAAAGATTTTGGGTAATTAGAGGATGCTGTAGTGCAATTATATAATAATATGAACACTACAAAAAAAGCTTCTTCTTTAAAAAAAAAAAAAAAAGCAGGAACCATGGTAAAAGATTGAGTATTAATGTAAACATGACACGATACTTGAATTTCCTGTTTACGTCTATCTTATTTTTTTATTATTTCCTGTTTACTTGTTTGGTGAGATTAGTGATGCCAGCCTGAGTGACTTTCATCGTCTGTATTAAATCTGTATGTTTTACATAATAATAAAATGAATAAATATTACTGATTGCATGACAACCTCCTCTAACTGTCCTTTGGAAAGGATAATCGTTTCAGACATTCAGCATGCTTAATAGTTCAGAATCAGACTGTCGTTTTTTACAATAGTCTGTTGTTTATTATTCACAAAAAAATACAAAAAATTTTCACCATGATTCATGGAGACAGTGTAGGATTATTTTGATTTGCTTCCTGATGTATGTGATGTATGTTTTGTGTCTGTAAAGCAAATTCCTGCAATCAACTACCTACATCTTATCTCTCACTCACTGCGCTGCAAAAACAGAAAGATCAAACAGTCATATTACAGATGGTGTCACATATTTGTGAATCCATAACTACGTGTATTCAGGCAGCTTGGCATGCAGAGACCCTGCAGCTGTTGAGGGGGGGGACTGTCAGCGGGAGTGTATTTATGCCAGATCTATGCCAACATTTGTGAGTTACAAAGAAAGGTTTGGGCAGTAATTAACTGTCTTTTAATTTATTAATTAAAAGCTCAACTCGGAGCTCAAAAGCTTTACTCAGAATGTATTCTCTGGAGTAAATCTTCTCGAATTCTTCCGTTTAAAAATGTATTACTAACTGGCCTGCAGGAGGCAGCATTGCAGCCGACAGTGCATTGCCTGTCGGATTTCCTTGGTAAAAGAAGAAGAGAAGTAGGAAGACTTCCCTGTGGCCAATAATTCATTCCTCTTTGGAAACAGTTAAAGGAAAGCACCGTCTCCTGCCTCGACATGTCTACAGCGTACAAAAACAGGTGAGAGGCATTCAAATCTCTGCCCTCGTGGGGGATATAGGGCGCGTGCACATACTGAAGCTGTTTATTTCAGCAGCTAGCCTCCAAAGCGTAGAATTAGCATTAGCAGCAGCAGCCCCGCTGACCAGACACGAGCCCAGTTACAGCCGCTGGAACACGCGCACCGTGAACGCTAATATGGGTTTTTCAGCTAAAAAAGGGTCACCGTTAGTATCGCAGATGTAAAGCGCGCAGGGTGCTTTGTAAACTCAAGTATTCAGGTGTTATGCTACCTCCGTGTTAGCACATCAGGTGACACAACTTCCTCCACCCCCCAAAGGCTAACAATTAGCCACTGTCCGGCTAACGGTATGTGCTGACTTTGTGTTTGTGTCGCCGAAAGATTGACAATAAATCAGCTGTTCACACATAAACACTAGACCTGAACGGAAATTAAAACACATGTGCTTACTACAAACGAACCCGGCCCTCTGACCTGATAACTGCTCGACAAAAAGACCTTAGTAATGCCTTTTTTGGTTTTTTCTCTTTTGCTTTTTCTTTATTGAGCAAATCTTTTTCGTTAACAGTACATATTTTACAGAAGCTGACAATATTACCATGTCTTTGCTGTCAATGTAATAATTAAATCTCAGAGTAAATAGAGCCAAGTAAAAAGAGTCGAAAACGATGTAAACACAAGCTGAAAATTTGACAGATAGAGGAAGGACGGTTACACAAATGGCAGATTCTTATAATAGGAAAAGCAGGGTGTTTTCTGTTTAAAGTTTCCTTTAGATTTCAGGGAAAAGGGCCAATGGGGCGAATATAGTAGGAAAAATAGTTACTGAGAAAACCCCCAAATTTGTTAGAAGAAAATAGGAAATTTTGGAGAGACAAATGGGAACATTACAAGGAAATAATAGGAAGAATAATAGGTCTACAAGGAAGAAATGTTTAATTTCTGAGGGAACAATAGCAAATTTCTGTGAAAATGTTGAGGAAATAAAACAAAAGTAATAAGGAAATAACAGTCAAATTCTTGAGGGGGGACATTTTTGAGGGAAAAGTGACACATTTGTGGGGGGCGGCATCAGTTTTGTTTAAATAAAAGGCACATTTCTGAGTCAAAAAAAACACCCAAGTGAGAAGAAAATGGCAGATTTAAAGGAAATAATCAACTTAGGGAGGAAAAATAGCAAACGTATGGAGAGAAAAAAAAACAGATCTGTGAGAGGGAGGAACAGAGGCAAATTTGTGTGGACGAAATGGGCAATTATACAAGACCTGGTAATGTAATGAGAATAAATGGAAAGTGTACGAAATTACATTTATTTACATCTGATGAACAGATATGTTTTCTGTGCTTTAAAAAATGGCTCAAGTATTTACATCTTAATTCTGGGTTTAATTTTTCCTGTGGGAGATCGGCTCAAACCTCTTTGGGGAACTGCCGTCATGGCATCACTCGGGGATCGGGGATTGAAAAGTGTTAATAGTGAGCGATGCCATTTCCCCATCTTCATACTTGACTCAGAGACAAGAGGCTGTCATCAATCTTCTTCTAAAACTCACTCTCTCCTGTTGTCTCTCTAACTCTGGTGAGTTAACATTTGGGTCAGAAATGAAACTGGCTCTAATCTCGCCTCCTTTTTTTCAGGATACAAGAGTTCAAAGTTGCCTTGGCTGAAGAAAAAATCAACTTGAAGACACTGAGGGAGTTGTGCTTCAATGGTAACTGGATTTTTTGAAGGGGTGGGGCTGGTAATGTAATAGTACAATATTCTGTTAAGCTTTACTGACGGAACCTTTCTTTATATAATGCAGGAATCCCTTTTGAAGGAGGCATACGAGCGCTCTGCTGGAAGGTGAGTCGCCCTGCCTCATGGGACCATTTTAGCTTTAACTGGTTGTAATTGTATAAACTGGCGTCTCACTTTACAGACAAAAACATACCAGCAGACTCTCTGGTGTACTTTGAGGAAATGCCTCCAATACTTTTACCTCATACTGTGAAAAGAAGATGTGCTGCCCTTTTACGACTGAACACTTTACAGTTTACTGGGCTGTTTGTGTCTAAGACAACTAACAATATGAGGGAACTGATTTTCTCTCAGTGAAATATCCAAACTCCAGGAAACACAGAAAAAATGCTGTCTAAGAGTTTCACTAATAGCTGCTGATCTGTTGTCTGCACTTTCTTTTTAATACTACAGCTTGTGTGTCTACATCCCTGCTGACACATGACACTTCCAACACTCCCACCACATGAGACCAAACTACAGAGTGTATATAAAAGCTGGACATAGCCTCAGTGATGTCACTCAGTGGTTTTGGAGTGTGCAAGGAGCTTTGATCTGTTTGTAGGAGTGAAACAGCTTTATGTTTTTAACACAGTGCGTCGTTCTTCTTGTGTTTTGTTTACCTCCTTCTCAGATCCTTCTTAATTACCTACCTGTTGATCAGACCCAGTGGGAGTCTTTCCTGAAAAAGCAAAGGTAAGTGGATCAGTTTAAAGCCCGATCAAAGAGCTGGTGCTTTGATTTTATTTAGGAGAACCCTTGTTTTGTGTCAGCTGCTCTGAGTCTGACTCACAAAACCTGATGCTGCTTATTATGATGCATTATGGTTGAAGTCGCAGCTCTGTTGTGGTTTCCTCTGTTTCACATGAGAGCACTGAGACCCAGTTTGGTCTTAACCACTCTTTCCTTCGACTGGGGAAATCAGTGAAATCTAAGAGTGTTGAAAAAGGACATTTTTAGTAAATGAATATGCAGCCTAAAGAAGATTGTCTTTTCCACCTCTGATTATTTAGATTTAGCAGTAAGTCTGCTCTGTGAGCTTCCCGATGTTCCATGTGCATATATGGAAAGCTGGAGGCTTCTCGATTCTCATTCACTTTAAATGTGCCGAACTCACGCCTGGCCACACTACACTGTGGTTCTTTTGCTTTGTTTTGTGAATGCTGCTTAATTTGAAAAGATGAGTCAACCTAATTTTAAATGCTGCGGCTCAGTTGAGTAGTTCTTAAACTTTTTGCTTCACTTCAGTAGCTGGAGAAGGACACAAGTTTTATCAGTCATCAGCAATCCAAATACAAGGACCCAAAGTAATCTTAAAACTTAAAAGGTGACACATACACAAGGGGAAAAGCAAGAAAACTCAGAAAGGAAACGCTGACAAATTTACAAGAGGAAAAACTGTAGAGTCATTTTTCTTTTCTTTTAGAGTTTAAACTATTTAATCAGTCAAACTTGTCAAAGAATAGAAAATCTAAAAAGAAACTTTATTTAACTTCAAAAACAGGACGTGAATCCTTCCATGTGATTCACTAATATATGAGAATCTGATGTGACTAATCAAATTCAGTGATTATTAATCAATTAATGTATTCTTTCCTTTTCTTCCATGGGTCTCACAGAGAGGTGTACTCCCAGTTCCTGAAGGAGATGATCATCCAGCCCGGCATTGCCAACGCCAACCTGGGCCTTTCCAGAGAAGACGTGACGATGGAGGATCACGTGAGTCATCCTGTCGTTCTCTCTTCGCTGCAGTGACGAGCTGAAAGAAATAATGAAACCAAATTGTGCTATGAGTGATAAATCGAAATGAAAATTAGCATCACCTCCCAACAGTTATACAAGTGTCAGATTGAGATAAACAGTGTGGATTCTCCTGCTGAGTGCCATTAAACTGTGTCAGGTGAATATAATTACATAGTGAGGTCTAAAGTCGTAAAACACTCACGCAAACTGCTGCCGTTTTCAACTCGAGCACTCAGCAAGCAGGAGTTTGGTCTGATTCTGTTACAGATCTTTAGCTGAGGTCTGCATAATAAAGATTTTACTGGACTCGCAACATTAATTTTTATGGGTTGGCTTCATAAGGTTGTGCTTGAGTGAACCTTTAAACGTGTGAGTACTGAATAATACCTTTCACTTTGTGACTGCTGCCCACACTGGGCACCGACTGTGTGCAGTAATTTATATTTGCACGATGGCACACAGTGTAGCATAAACTAGAGCTGTTACAGAGGCTTTTTAAACAACCAAATCCATCACAATGAGTGCCTACCATAAATAAATTTGGGGGCGACCGTGGGTCAGGGGGTTGGGAATCGCATCTGTAACCGGAAGGTCGCTGGTTCGATTCCTGGGCTCTCTGTCCTGGTCGTTGTGTCCTTGGGCAAGACGCTTTACCCTACCGCCTACTTGTGATGGCCAGAGGGGCCGATGGCGCGATATGGCAGCTTGTCAGTTCTTCTGTCAGTCTGCAGGGCTCGCAAAATCGCTAGCCCGACGTCCCGGGGCTAGCGATTTTTCCAGTCGGGCTACCAAAATCTAACTCAGCCCTGCCCGTCGGGCTATCATAGGAAGGAAAATATATGTCTATGCTTTTGCATTCTTTCGCCAATGTAGTTGAGTAATTATGTCATTGGCATCGATGAGCCACTGTCAATATGTGACATATTGAAATCGCGTTTGAATTTGCGCTTGTTTTTTGCTTTCACTTTCATTTTGCAATTGAAAACGGAGAAAACGGTGTGCAGAGAGCAGCAGCACTGATTGGTGAGTGACGATTAATTGCGCACCAATTCCTCTGACATAGTCTTATCACTCATTAGCTTACTATTCAAACGCGACAAGTGAAATCTCTCGCAGCAAGCTTAAACATGTGAGAGGTTGAGTGCGCAAAGAATCGCTGACCGTTATGTAAGTACGTGTGTAAAAGCAGCAGGATTTACGCTGGTATTTTAGTTCTGCTCAGCCAAATAAGACAGGTCAGGGTGAAGAAGGGGCAGCCAAAGAAAAGCCTACCACAAAACGGAAAAGTTATGACAAATCAGACTATGAGGCCAAAAGAAAGCGCAGCTTTTTTGGTTTCACGGACAAAAGAATTTCTGTGGCTGGAATATGACAAGCTAAATAACATGATGTTCTGCCAGGCGTGTTGTGAGTTTCATTTGATTTCTGAGTCGACAAGTGCCTTTGTTACTGGGACCAGTAATTTTAAGAAAGACCCCATCAGAACCCATGAGAAATGCAAGAAATGCATTATTGCCCAGTCTGCAGTATCTTTCCCAGAACAAACAGCAATTGCAAAAAAACATACTAAAAATAAATCAAGCACAACAAGAACTCCTGAAAAAGCTGTTTAGAACAGCGTGCTATATTGCAAAGAGTGAACTACCATTGGCAAAATTTAGCAGTCTTTGCAAACTTCAAAAAGCAAATGGCCTAGATCTTGGTTCCACTTGCCTCTTACCTGCGACTTCATTGGAAATTTCAGATTCAGGATCTGACACAGACTGATTCATGTTCTACACAGTTCTTACAAGAAATTCTTCATAGAAATTTCTGTTCAATTTGAACCAAGTATTTGAGTTGATGGTTGTAATTTTTATACAGTTGTTGTGATTTGCATTTTAACAATTTTTTTGATTAATTTTTGTTTCTGTTGCAATATTATACTTTAATGTATAATATTGTAACGGAAACAAAACATAAAAAAATTGATTTCTTTTTTATTCGGGCTACTTAAATTTATTTTGGGCTACCAAAAACTGAAGAATGCCTGCCCGAAGGGCTACCAGAGATTTTGAAATTTTGCGAGCCTTGGTCTGCCCCAGGGCAGCTGTGGCTACAACTGTAGCTTGACTCCACCAGTGTGTAAATGTGAGAGTGAATGAATAGTCGTATTGTAAAGCACTTTGGCTGCCTTGAAAAGCGCTATATAAATGCAATCCATTATTATTATTATTATTATTATTATTATTATTAATCACTCATATGCACATGGCTGTGCTTCATCTGTTTGACTCTAAAAACGTGGGAGTCAGAGTCTGAAGTGATAAGAAGCCAAGTTATCTCCATGCACACAGTGCACACACGCAGCAGCGTGATTCTGAAACTGTCGGATTTATATTTTGAAGTCACTTTAAAGTCAAATTTGCTCTGCAGTCAGATAAACGCTAAAGAGATGTACAGCACGTCCTTACAGATCACAGAAATATAGATCACCTTCTCCTGTGGCTCTTTGTCATGAGCCACTTGTCTTGACGAGTTTGAATAGTTTTTATCTGATCTGATTCTTTTCAGCCTCTGAATCCAAACCCTGACAGCAGGTGGAACACCTACTTTAAAGATAATGAAATTCTGCTGCAGATCGACAAAGACGTGAGGTAAGCACCTTTACCAGCTGGTCTGTTACTTCCTCCTGTTAAATAACAGTAATGTGAATGTGAGTGTTCACCTGCAGGCGGCTGTACCCGGACATGGCGTTCTTCCAGCGCCCCACAGAGTACCCCTGTCAGCTGATCCTGGACCCTCAGAACGACTACGAGACGCTGCGTCGCCGAGTGGAGCAGACGACGCTGAAGGCACAAACGGTGAACTGCAACCGCAGCGGGGTCACCAATGTAAGCCTACATCCAGGGCATGAATACGATTGTGGGGTCCAGCTCAGTTTGGCTGATTCAGGCCCATCTGTCGAATTTTGACTTTTCTGCCCCGCTTACAGTACAAACAGGTTAGTTCAGGTACGGTGATGTGCTGAAACAAAACCATCATCCTGGTATTAACAGCAGGAAGGGTTGAAGTTACTCACACGGCCTACATCAAAGCTGACACAGGTACAGCTGAGAAAAGAAAACAGTTAATGACTAAGAATTCGTCTCATTAGAAATGTAATAGGAATGTATAACTTATGATGGAATGATGATGGCCATCGTCAGCTATTTACATTCGTTTGTTGTACATGACTTTTCTGTAAACATTTATCCACCTATAAATCACAAACCTAAATTACTGCTTAATTACTGCAACATTACATAAAGTTTTTAAAACTACACGTTTACACAGTCACTTAAAGAGGAAATGGTTCAGCATTTTTCTACAGGTCAGGCATTTTAACCCTCAGGTTAATATCTGTAAAAGGGGTTTTAATTAACTTAGAAATTTAGATGTAAATGACTGAAAGGGCAATACTTTACCTCAAAGGAATGATCGTGGTTCTTTGGATAATATCTAGACAGATTCCTCTCTCTGCCGTGACCGTCTTTCAACCTCAGTTAATGGTGAAAAATGTAGATCATGTCCTGTACCAGGCAGGAAATAAAAACTTGGCAGTTGTTAAAACTTAAACCCCCTGGTGACTGCTAAAACGTGCACATAATGTGTAAACTTTAAGTTTGAGTTATGTGCAGAAAAAGTGTGTGTTCACAAAGCAGCCTTGGTCACACAGTTTGTGTGTACAAAGAAACAGTAGTTTTATTCAGAGGGCAGCAAGATTATTTATGTAGTGGAGAAACCCTGCTCATGTGGATATGACTAATCAGCATGAGCACCATGTCTCCATTTGTTTCACATCTATTTGATATTTGGTAACATTTACAGACATAACTGGCATAAATCAGGTGTTTCCTTCGCCAGTAAACGATAATAACATGGGCACATGTCTAATTGTCATTAATAGCATGTGTTCTGTGATAATAAGAATATTTTATATGTGCATTTGGCATATTTGCATTACAGTTTTGTCTGTTAGCATAAAAAACCCAAAAAAACCCCAAAAACTAGAAGCGGCGTTAATCCTTGCTTCCATGTGATTGGCTGATTAGATATTACTGTTACTATGCAGTTGTACAGGTGTGCCTAACAAAGTGGCCATTGATTGTATGTTACTTCAAATCTGTTTCGGATCAGCTGTGTCTTGTTTTCTCAGGTGAGTTCACCTGGAAAGGCGCTGAACCTGTATCCATCTAACGAGTACGAGGTGCTGCCCAATGGCAGTGAAGCCCACTGGGAGGTGGTAGAGCGGATCCTCTTCATTTATGCCAAACTGAACCCTGGCATCGCCTACGTCCAGGGCATGAATGAGATTGTGGGGCCAATTTACTACACGTTTGCCACAGATCCCAACAGCGAGTGGAAAGGTTTGTAACGTTTAAAAGGGGAAAAAAGCTTACATAAACTCTGTTTTCCTTTTGGTGATTTTTTTTTTTTGTTTGTTTGTTTTTTACTGCGGCATCTCACAGAGCACGCTGAGGCAGACACCTTCTTCTGTTTCACCAATCTGATGTCGGAGAACAGAGATAACTTCATCAAGAGCCTGGACGACTCTCAGTGTGGCATTACCTACAAGATGGAGAGTGTGTACTCGATGCTCAAAGACAAAGACATGGAGCTATATCTTAAGCTGGTAAGGTTCACCTTTAACACATTTCTTGTTCCTTCCACTAAACACAGACGCAAACAAGTATTTTCTTCAATAAATCAATTACCAAATTGACTTGAATATGCGTTATAACCAGGGTTTTAATAGTTTTGCAATTTTCATTAGTTTTTATTTTTATTTAGTTTTGACTTCAGATTTTCAATTTTATATCAGTTTTAATTCGTTTTTACCAATTGTTTGCTAGTTTAGTTTAGTTTTTATTTTTTTGAAAATCCTTAGTTTCAGTTTAGTTTTGATTAGTTTCAGTTTTAGTTGTGTTTGCAATAATTAAGTGTAACAAAATCCCAGTTTCATCATATCAGTCATTCTCTTCTGCTTATCCTTGGGTATGTTGCTATTCCAGCTACCATACCCTGCACCCTGGACAGGTCGCCTGTCTGTCACAGGGCTAACACGCAGAGACAGACAACTCACATTCCCACCTATGGGTTCTTTAAATAAATAAATAAATAAATAAATAAAGGCAGATGAACAACCATTGATACCAGGCAACTATAAAATGTATATCTTGGCCCCAATGAGACTATTAACTCTTGCAGCACCGGGTGTTCGTAATTTTGGTTCAAGTGAATTGATAAACTTTTTGAAGGCAATTGACTCACACAGTTATGTAGATATCCCTGTCCTGTTGTCTCGGGATGCATCACGCTGCCTTGCCTGGGGTTAGCTTCTGTTTTCTGGGGATGAGGGTTGAGTGTGCTCCCTTACCTTCTCAAGGTAAGCTATGTCAGCCTTCTTGTGTGAGCTTTTCAAGTGCACTTTAAGGTTTGTGGGATTTTTCCCTTTAGAAATGTCCCTCATAATTTGTCTCTTTCCACTACAAGACACTTGCTTTATCCAAAACACAGTCATATTCAAAGTAATCCCAAATTGGACTCTGGCGCTTTCTCCTGACTTTTCCTGACATGATTCTGCGCGTGGACGGAGCAGCAACACAGACGACTCGACTAACGTACTGGTCACCTGCTGGCATAATGAGACAGCAAGAATAAATCTGGAAACTAAACTTCATTTTCACCCTTGACTATTGTATGACACGCACACATCAATGAAAACTAAACACATTTTTGCTATGAATTCAGTTAATTTTAGTTAGTTTTGTGAACGCTCATTACAGTTTTAGTTAGTTTTCCTTTTTTTGTTTTTATTTTTATTTCCGTTAACGAAAATGTTTTTTCACTTCTAGTTTTCGTTATTTCGTTAGTTTTCGTTAACGATAATAACCTTGTTTGTAACAGAGCTGCTTCCAGTCAGCCCTTTTCCAGTTTCTCTTATTGATAAGATACTTTAAAAAAGTAGAAAAGATCTCTCCTGTCCTTCCTCTTGTAGGATTTAAATAATTTTTGTCGGACAGTCAGCACTTTTCATGATGTTTCTTTTCAAGCTAATCGCCTGTAACTGCTGTGATTCTTGGCTGTTTGACAGACTTTCTTCTCACTCATCAGGAATTTATTTCCTACAAAGCAGCAAAACAGAAACTCCCACAGGTTAAACTGGGCTAACCAGATACGTTTAAAGCCTACTGACTCTGAATTACTAAACATGAGCTCTCACAATCAAAGCAACTTGTAATTTTCATGTTAGATTGTATGTGAAAGATGATGATTTTTTTTAAATTATTATTATTATTCATTTATTTTTTGGCAAGAATCAACCTCTGGGGATGAACATCAAAGCCAGTGCTGCAGCACCACAAGCTAATTTCTCTCGTGGTCTCTTGACGCTGGCTCTAAAAGCGAGTTAGTCCCCATAGACTCCCGGGTTAAAATGTCCAACTTTTCAGCAAAAATAAACACCTTTACAGCCTTCTAGAATGTGACTGACAGGTGGATGGTGACACATTCATCTGTAGCTGCTAGCTGTCTATTAGGTTTCACCTCAGCTAACTGGCGTCTCAGAACTGGACCTCTGGACTGTATGGTGTTTGCATCTTCTGGGCCAATTTGCTGAGGATAGGCCTAGCAGACAGGTAAAAACTGCAGTCAAGACTGAAACTGTAGACCTGAGCGAAATCCAAATGGATACTAATAAACCTTCCAACTCCAAATAGATCTGGTGACAATGGCTGCCTGGGTGTGAGCCCACTGGGAAGTATTCTGAGTTACTTTCAACAACCCAAACTAAGCAGTTTCTGGGCAATACACCTAGTGCTCCCAAAGCAGCACCCATAGGACACACTTCTAATTCACTGTCAAAATATTAAATTTTTTTCTTGATCAGCTGCAGGTGCAAGGAAAAAATAAACAGCCCTTGGAATTACCAAGATATCTACTTTGATTATTCATAAATTCATAATTAGTCATAATTATAAACAAAATCAAAACAAAACAGTACTGCTGTGTTTTCTTTCATTTATGGAACAGCTTCACGTTCTCCCTGCAATAAAAATTTAAAAAAAGTAAAATGCAGATTAAATTCTTGTTAAAAATTGTTGCATTGACTTCCTGTGTGTCTTCCCCCCACAGGAAGAGCAGAACATCAAACCACAATATTTCACCTTCCGCTGGCTCACCCTGTTGTTATCTCAGGAGTTCCTCCTGCCAGATGTCATCCGCATCTGGGACACACTTTTTTCTGACCAGGACAGATTCCATTTCCTCATCCTGGTCTGCTGCGCCATGCTCATGTGAGTCTTTCAGACTGGATTGAATTTATTTCAGTTATTTTTATATGTCATCAATTGGACATGATTCTCCTGAGATTTTTAGAGCCAAATACAATAACTTTAGTTTACTTTAAATGTATAAATACAAACATGCAAGCAATCCAGGTCTTTGTCTTTAAGACATGACTCTAGTTTTATTAATTGATCTGTCATCTTCATAATTATAATTGGGTATCATCTGTATACAATAGAAACTGTATGCACTGTTTCTTTTTTGTTTGTTTTTTAAATAACATTTCCTAAGGGAAGCATTCACACTGTGTCAACTCCTCCTTCTCACAGACTCATCCGGGATAACTTATTGGCTGGTGATTTCACAGTGAACATGAGATTACTGCAGGTACAACTCTAAAGCACACAGTGTTCATGTTCAGACATGCAGCTGATGCTACAGGGATTAATTGGGCTGGATATGTCTTTCAGGATTACCCCATCTCAGACGTCCACACCATCCTGACCAAAGCCAAAGACCTGCAGGATACATCCTAACCTGGTCCTCGTCCTCCCGCCTTCTCTGGTCACGTGTGGTAGGTGGGAGTCTAAAACAAA
This sequence comes from Perissodus microlepis, assembly GCF_051167445.1. Lineage (NCBI taxonomy): Eukaryota > Metazoa > Chordata > Actinopteri > Cichliformes > Cichlidae > Perissodus > Perissodus microlepis. The sequence continues at coordinate 28,958,444 of NC_140467.1, read as the reverse complement.
AAGGAAAAAAAACAAAAAAAAAACAACAAAAAAACATTTGTCATGTCAAATGTGTTGTGGATGGACCTGACCAATGAAGAGTCTGCACAGATGTTTGGGACAGCGTGCAAAACTTGGGAGGACATGCTGAAACTTCCTCAAAATGAGTGGAGGATGGAGGGGTGCCTTGTGTCATAATGCATTATGGGAAAAGGCTCCCTTGGTACGTGCCTGTCCTGCTTTCTCAGCCATCTCTCCCGTGGAGACAAATGAAGGTCTGTAGGGAGGCGGGGCCACAGTAATCCTACAATACCAATCGTAACCAGATGTGTTCAACGAAGGAGCCAAGAATTCAAAGGAAACTCCAACTGCGATCACGTATGTAGTCCGATTGAGTTTAACTGTGTTGAGCAGTATGTGCATGTTTGTTCTTCTAAAAAAAAAAAAAGTTAATTTTCAATGATTTTTGCTGATGTAAGAAACATGTATGCCTTATCTTTTGAAGGATGTGAAATGGGAGATGGCATTTCTGTGTATATTTTCACTCTAACATCAGAAACATGAAGCGATAGTTTCCGCCTGTTATCATCTCAGCAATGCTTTCTAACCTTTTGGAGAATCACAGCAGAAGGAAACTGCTGTTGAAAGAACGGTGTTGTTTTTTCATACTGAACATTATTTTCACAGCAGTTTTATTTTTTTCTTCCTCTAGCCCAAAGAAGCAAGTCTCACAACTACGTTGGGACCAATGTGCACTTAATTTTAATAGTAATGAAATATTAACAGTATGGTTTAGTGAAGTTCTTAATTTCTGATCAGCAATCAGTCCAGCTTCTGGAAATTGCCAATTTAGTGTCATCGACCAATCGGAGGAAATGTGTGAGGAGCTAAAATAGCTTGTTTGAGACAGAAGGATTAACTGAGCCCAGTGTAAGATAAAGAAGGATTATTCTTATCTATGAATCATGCACAGTTGCTCAAGTAACTTAAAATGAAAAGAGGGTGTTTTTTTTTTTGTTTGTTTGATGTTTTTGGATAGTGAGGAATTATCTTTACATAGCAATGCATCAACCACACAGCTGCCTTTTAGGCAAACTTTCTAAAAGTTGGCATGAAACACTTCTTTTCTTCTCTTCTTTGCTACAGAGTGCAGTTGTTCAGTCAGAAAGGAGGCTTGGCTGTTTATAACAAAATAATAGCCTTGCTAAATTTAAGTTAATCACTTTTGGTTTAGACTGATGATGTTCAGTGTGAAAACGGCATCCTGGCTCATTGCACTTTTCTCTTCTGATGTGCACGTCTGTGTCCAGCCTTGAGCTTGTAACACGTCAGTGAGGAGAATCGATGCAGAATCAGAAAAGAAGCGAACTGTTGAAGCTTATTGAGTGATGACGCTCATATGAAGGCACTCTGTGTGGATATTTGATCTGAACACGAATGAAAAGAGGTCATTCTAACTCTAAGAATTTGTAATGTGGCCCTACATGCACAGGCCTAGCAGGCACCAGGCCCAGGGCCATTAAAGTGCAGTGTTTATCGTCTTTACAAACACTTCTCAGAAGTTGGTTTGGGCATTAAATAATCTAAGCTTTCCCTGTCTGCTTTTTATTTTCTGCTTCTAAAAATTAAACCTAGTCTTACACAATATAGAAACATTACTTTTCTTCATTTACTTTTACCTACAGTCTGTAACAGTGCTGAACTTTGAGGAAGTGTTAAGTTGCTCTTTCACTTAAACTGAAAAGATTATTCTTGCTCAACTTATCATAATGAATCAAAGTGGACCTGTTCTTCTTTTCCTGTTTCCTGTCTCATAGTTCCTGCTCCAGTGGTGGATGTTCATATTAAACACGGCCAAAGTTAACAAATAACAAGGTCAGTGTACAGTTAGTCCCTCTGACACCAAAGCTCAGGCTGCAAAATGCTCCAAACACTCATTTTTTTCTACTTTTGGACTTGCATGAAGTCACAGATAAGGGACGTCCCTAATACAGTCATGTTAAGCACAGACGACCCACACACTTCAGTTGACAAGGGGCAGTCAGTCAGAATAAAGTTGGCTTAAAGGGGGAGGAGCTAAAATGGCTAGCTTGAGATCTAAAGGTCTGCTCCAAGGCTCCGTGTAAAATAAAGAAGTATTATTTTGAACTGTGAATTATGCAAAGCTCCTCTTGTAGAGTTCAGGAAAAAACTGGAGCTGGAAATTAGAACAATGCATCCACTTAAATCTAAAACCAGTAAAATCTCAGAACCTGAGAAATGGCTGTTTTGTTTTAGTTTTAGTGACCACTTTTAACTGTCAGACTTAATATAACACTAACTGTTAATCTAACAATAGCTTCATATGGGAATATGTAGGAAAAAATTAATGAATTACACATAAACTGCTTTAACACTTTGAGACGATAAAGTCAACATTTGTGAGAAAAAGGTGATGAGGTGAATCCAGATATAAAGTTTTTCCTGATGGAAAAAACACAAATTTTCTTGCAAAATTATGACTTTAAAATTATGACTTTAAAATGTCATTTTGGCTTTTTTTTTTTTTTTTTTTTTTTTTTTTGTTAAACAACAAAAAAAACAACTTCTTTAATGCTGAACTTTTTTTTCTTTAAATATCACTCTTCTTTAAACCTGCACTGGCCCATACATTCTGCTGTAAAAGTGATCTAAGGGTGTTTTCACACCAACGCTGTTTAGTCTGTTTAAATCGAGGATGTGTGAACATGGTGATCACAGCAAATCAACCACACCGAGACCCTTTGGAGGAGGTGGTCACGGTGCGGTTCGTTTATGGTGTCTAAACCAACTACTAGATATACGCTACAAGTCTGAGCTAAAAAACGTAAAAGAGTAATATAAGGTTGGAGTCACAGTACAGACACATCTGGTCATGAGTGGACCGAACAGTTCACTTGTTTTCATCTCTGTGTGAAAACAGACCAAAACACAGGGAAAATCTACAAGTTTACAAACTCATCACTTATTTAGACCAGATTAAACGAACAATAGGTGTGAAATCCCCCTAAACTAACAATAGAAATCAATATTTAGTCAAGCTGGAGATGGTACGTTGCACTTTAAATGAAATGACAGATCTCCCAAAATCTGTATTTTCAGATTGTCTCAAGTAATCTGAGCTGTTTTTGTTTTTTTTTATTAAGGAAAACTGGAATAATTTTTTTCTGTACAATAATTTCAGTTTATTTAATGAAGCTGTGCAAAATATTAGGCTGGGAAAAACACATTTGAGCTCTGTTTTTAAAAACTGCAACCAGATCAGTATTAGACCCACTACAGGTTTCATAATGTGAAGCCACAATCAGATCTTTAGTCAGCAAGATTTTTTTTTTTTCTAATTTTTCCTGACAATAAACTACAGAAAACTTCAAAAAGTGCAGTTTGGGTAAAACTTTCAAGGGTCATATCACTATGTGAGATATATGGCTGCTTAAAACAAGTGATAACATATGACCGGCCTCCTTTCTACCTGCACTTTGATACCAGGGTTGTCCTCCAGCTGTGACTCCTGCTGTTTAAATGTGTTTTTCAACCACAAAAATATTTAGATCTCAGAAATTCTGGAAAGATTAAATAAATAAAAAAGCACCAAATTTCATCCCAGTTGCTGAGGTTTAATGTCCTGTTACTGTACAAACAGCCATGGTGCTAAGATAAAATTATAAGTAGCTTCAATAAATGCACTGGCGTTATTGTACAAACAAAAATGAGCTGATTCTGAGGAGGTCCGCTGGGAACTTTTCTCATATTTTGCTGATTTTACATCAAATCTTCCTCACTTCTTGTTGTACTTTCTAACCTCTTACTGTCCATTGAGTAGTTAAGGGTTCAGTCAGATCTTCCTTTTCTGTTTTATGTTATAACAGACGAACATTGAGGCCAAAATTGCTTTGAGAGTTGACTTGAGAGGCCCACGTGCTGAAACCATGTTTGTTAACATGCTTAAAATGCAACATCACTGTGACTGATACGAGGTTAAAGATCAGTAATCACGTTAAAAATCTGAGATTACAGTTTTCCCCCCAAATAATCACAATTATGATTTTTACCATAAGTAGCCCTGCCACAGCTACACAGGTTGTTCACATTTCTGCTGACACTGTTAAATCGATCTTTCATGTTTCTGACTCCGCAAGGAACAAACGCACAACTACACTAATCTTTGTTTCCTGACAACCTGCAGCTGAAGTAAAATCTGCTGTTTTTGGTTTTTTTGCATCTCAAGAAAAAGCCGGCATGAAAATGAAAGTATTGAAGTGTATTTTAGTCTCATTAAACCACTTCTGAACATCTGGAATATTCTGTTCGGTGTGAAAGAGCAAGTTTACGAAGACCAAAATTATTCTGTATTTTTACCATGTTGGGATTTTTTTTTATTTTGAGGGACTGTTACTAGTTAGATCCACATGCTCCTCTTTTAATGTGTATTTATTTCCCGTGCGTGCGTGCGTGTGTGTGCGTGCGTGTGTGTGTGTGTTGAAGGGAGGGGGTGATGTTCTCTATACTCTCAATGTCTTATATCAGTTATATGCATGGAATGGATTTTGTAAGATGATTTTTGTAAAACGTCTCCAGTGTTAAGACTTGTAAATATGTTTTTACATGTTTGCAGACGTGCATTAAAATATTAAAATGAACAATGGGATAAATCACATGCCTCTTTCTTTCTGATTTCAGAATAAGTCGGATTCTGTAAAATTCTGTCTATGAGGACCCTACTTCTCCTGTGGCCTCTGTAAATACTTTCATGATGAGTTTATGATCTCAGCTGCTAGTTTCAAGTCTTTGGTCAAATAATCATCATGTTTTATTTACAATCATGATCTCATTTACAGTAAAAGTAATGTAAAGCAATGTATGCCTTAGATTGGGCCTACCCTGAGATTAAGTCATGTTTTACAGCAGACAGTTTCACACATCATTACTGATAAACCACATGTTTTGCTTATCACAGATCGAAACGAGCACCAGCCTCCAGCACTGAAGTATAAAAGCTGCAGTTGTTCTAATGTTGTCTTGAGGCTGGTTCTCACTCCTTCAAACTGTATTTAAGCTTAAAGTTAGTAGTATATTAGGGGAATGACCTGGAGTGCCTGAATTGGACCTAAAGACCATGTTTGTTTTGTTGATGCCTTTTGAAGTGTTAACAGAATTATCTAACATGGTGTGACAGCCACAACAAACACTGAAGCTCTAAAATGAGTTCTGAAATCAGTGGGTGGTATCACAGTAGCTATGCACACACACACACACACACACACTTACTTGAAGGGTAAGAGTAAAACAAAAAGACTTAATTAATCAGACATCCTTGACCCACATTACTGTTTTGTTTGTTTTTTACTGCACAAAGTGTAGACAATTCAACAATAAAAAATAAATATTTATTTATTTTTGCATAATTTAATTAGTTTTACTCAAGCGTTGTGGGCATTTGTGTATCGTATGGTCCTAAATAACAGGAAACATTACTCTTCAGGTAAGGTGACAACAGCGCATTGCTTTTACTACAGGTGGTTTATTACATGCATAAATAACTTTGAAACAACTCCGATACAGAAAGGGCCTGCTGCTGCTCTCCCACACTGAACACCAGCGGGTGCTGTTCCATCCTCCCACCGCAGGGGGCAATAATGAGCTCAGTTCGCTGATGAAAATGCTGCTTATGGATAAATAAGCTTCACACAAAGTTCACATTTCTTCACTATTAGATGTGTTTAAAGTAGGGTTTTTTTCAGTTTAGCAAAAGAGGGATACTAAGAAAGAAGAGTAAGATGTTTTTGCCTACACGCGCCTGTTTCCCTCCCCTGCTCCGTAAAAAACGTTAAGCTAACGGCCACTTCTCACTTCTCCCATCGTTTCTTCGGAACCCTGGAGACTGAAGGTAACTTGGCTAGTTTTAGCGGCTTTAAAAGCAAAAACTAACGCTTAAAATTAATGACTGCCTATTTTAGTGAACACAGAACCGCACACACTGCATGTTTGATGAGAATTCACTATGTTAAACAGATTTTTATTCATGAAGTCCTGATTGCTTTTTCTATTTTGGCTTGTGGTGAATGCAACCTTAGTCATGTGAAAACTGCTTTAGGAGCACCCCACTCAGCATATTAATATAGGTATAAACAGATTAGAAAACCCTGCAGAGGATAAACAAATGTTAGCTGACATGAAGTTACCGCTTTTGTTTACAAATATTCACTTAATCTCATTTCTTTGGCCTCAGGAGGTGTGGTGTTACCCGCACCTGTGTTCTTACCTGATCACAGGAGGCTGCCCTGTTCAAAAATCACCTAAACTCTTGTAGAGGTTCACTTAAACCTGCTGCAGCCGAAAGGGTTAATTTAAAAACAGTTGCATCACCAAAACTGATTCAGAATAATTTACCTTAAAAAAACTCAAATTAGTGGTTAAAAAAAAATTAGTTTTAAAACAAATTTAAAACGGCAGACTTTCAAAAGAATGTTAACTTCAGCTTCAAGACTGATAATAGTTATAGTACCAGATTAATTTCATGTGTCGGTGTCTGATGGCTCTGATTTATTTGCCGCATTTTATTAAAATCACTGTTAGTGCACCATTAACAGGTGGGTGTTTTGGTGCTTCACACTGTTTACGTGATAGAACAGTTAGATTTTATGTAACACAATCAAAATAATGAAAACCAAAGCTTATGTTAGAATCATGTGACGGTTATTCACTGTGTTTTATTTTCAGTGAATTCAGAAAATATCGCTGACATGGATGTGTGTGAAAACCTGGGAAAATCTTAGTTAGACTGACTTTATATTAAGTAAGTGTGTCCTGGTTTCAGGACGGTTGTTCCAAAGTCCAGGTTTTTTCTTCCTGGTTAGTAGAGCCATGCCTCGAGGTTTAGAAAGCTTTGGTTAAAAAGCAACTCTGTGAGTTAGTTCTTCTGAATTATGAAAAAAGGACTGCAGCAGTTCTGCTCAGTGCAGAGCGGTAAGTGTGTGTTTTATAGTTGGCAGTGTGAAATGGGCTTTCTTTGTAGGAACAATATCTGCCACAAAATAATAATAAGTAAAATTTAAAGTGCTCATTTACTGCTTAATATAACTCATAAAGGTCACAACATGTTTGTGTTTACTCTAAAATCTGTTTGTTCTGTGTCACCACAGACAAAGCTGATTTGTTTTACACATGCATGAAAACAGCCTTTTCCTGGTCCCTTTCACAATAAAAGTCACACACAAAAATCACACACAGAACTGTTTCCATAATCGTTTAAAAAGAAAAATTGTGAAAAAAATAATATGTTTATTTACTCTTAGCGTTTTAGTCCTGCTGTCCAAGGATGTGTACATTGGCAGTCAAAACTTTCACCCATTCACATGTTGGTATTGTCTGTGTCAAGACTGCTGATGAACCTGTACCGATAACAACATAAAGTGTGGCTTAAATTCAAGCTTTTCTTATAAATTTTTGCTTTACAGAAAAACACACACATAGTTTCAGAGAAGTGCACCCTGGCAGATGATGCAGAATGATGTCACAGAACTCAGACCAGGATATGATGACTGTTACCTTCCTTCACAGGCGTGTAGGATGCAGTACTGCAGTACTCGTGGGGGGGTCAGGGGCTGGGACTTCCGGGATGTGCTGTTTTCGGGCTATGCCCCAGATGGAGGGATGTTCATGCCGGAGAGTTTGCCTCTGCTGAGCCCCGACACCCTGAGGAGCTGGAAGGGGCTGTCCTACACCAAAGTGGTGGTGGAGGTTGCTTCACTGTTCATCCCTCCTCAGCTGATCCCCAGAGACCACCTGGAAGGTGAGCTGGGGGGAAAAATTCACCGTTGCATGCAGGTAGAACTGATCAGATAATCAGTGAGTCCTGTTTCCCGTGTTTCTCTCTCCCAGTCCTCGTGGGTGAAGCCCTGTCTGGCTTCTCTGTGCCGGAGGTAGTTCGAATTGCCCGGCTGAAGGGGGGTCTGTCCGTCCTGGAGCTCTTCCATGGAGACACCCTGGCCTTTAAGGACCTGGCTATGACCTGCACTGTACGCTTCCTAAACTACTTCCTGCAAAAAGAGAACCGCAGGGCGACTGTTCTCGTAGGTGAGAGGGCAACATGTTTTTATTATGGGTTAAAACCAGAGAACTAGATGCAGGTGAAAAACTGGCATAAATGTCATCCTCAGGTACGTCTGGGGACACCGGCGGCTCGGCCATCCAGAGCGCCAAAGGTCTCCCTGGGCTGGACATGGTGGTGGTTTACCCCCGTGGACGCATCACTCCAGTGCAAGAGAAGCACATGATCTCTTGCTTGAAGGATAACGTCCATGTTTTTGCAGGTACACTCAGAGAAGCTCAAACAGCCACATTTTTTATTGTTATAAAGTTTCTCTGAATCAATCTCACTCCGTCTGTAGCCGACGGCAGCTCTGATGACATAGACCAGCCACTGCGCCGCCTGTTTGCCGACCAGGAGCTTGTTAAGTCTCACGGCCTTATGAGCCTCAACTCAGTGAACTGGTCCAGGGTCATGATCCAGCTTGCCCACTTCGTCTACGCCTACTTGGAGCTCAGTGGGGTGAAGCAGGACGATGTGGGCGCAGCGCTGCCGGAGCTAGAGGTGGTGGTTCCCACGGGAGGGGCAGGAAACATCGCAGGTGGGTTGATAATGTAAGATTTCTCATCCATGTGAGAAATCTTGGTCAGACTGATCTGAGAGCCAAAGTAAAATCACCAGCATTACTTTTTTAAAAACCATTTTGATTTAAAAAGGGAGGTTTCAGTTACTCAGTTTTATTTATTATATTGTCAAAAATAACATCCGCTTCTCTGGGTCCTGGCTGCAGGTCAGTGTCCTCAGCATCCAGGAAACATCAAGAATTTTCCAAATATGACACAAATAATGTTTTTCTTTATCGTTACAATCCATCCCGAGCTCTTCCCAGTCGCACGTTCCCACAACGCCACATCTAGAAGGTGTTCAGGAGGCGTCCTGGTCAGATGCTGAACCACCTTCACTGACTCTTTTGATGTGGAGGAGCATCGACTCCACTCTAAGCTCCTCGTCCTGTTTCTTAAAGTGTGAAGTTTTTCCACAGTTCGATTTCATACCCATGAAATGAGGTAAATTGATGCAAATTTACCTGATGATGCAGAAAGAAATGGATTTATCTGCAGATACTATATCACAGACCGTGGATTCTCCTAACGCTACCATCAGTCAGAAAAGGAGGAGGAGCTTAGTGATGTTTGAGCTTGAACTTCATGGATCAACTTTTCTATCAAAACAGAAGCTCAGCTCTCTTCAATGCAGCAGACCTTTGCAATGTCCTGATCACTGCAGACACTCTGTTTGGTCCTGGGGAAAGTTTATCCTACGTCCTAAGTAGACTAAGTATGATCCAAAGACGTCTATGAAGAAAAGACCAAGTGAGCACATCACTTTGCTTTGTACAGAATTACTGGGACCTGGGGTCAAGCTCGCAGGTGCACACCCAGTGGATGGGCCACATAGATCTGCAAGGTCTCATGGAAAAATGTGAAATAGTCACCAAAAAACGTTTCTCTCTTATTTTGAAACTGATGGTTTCCATTAGTCAGTATGTTTCCTGTCTGCAGCACATATATTTTGTTGAGTGTTAAGAAGAAAAGTGTCACCACAGCTGCCAGTAAGACTCTGAAAAGTCTTTTTCTAACACTAACCAAGTAGTTCTGTGATTTTGCTCAGTTCTCTCCAGACCCTTCTTTTCTTTCTCTTTCTTTTTCTGTATTAAAGTTAAATCATATACTCTTAGAATCTATGAACAGCAGTAATAATCTTGTCGTTTTGGTCCTCTTTTTTTCTGTGTGTCTGTCTCTCTGTCCTTACACTAGTGCCTCCTTATAAAAGCTGTTCCTGTCTCTTTTCTTTTTGGTCAGCCGGCCTCATCGTAAAGCAGATGGGACTCCCCTTGAAACTGGTTGCCATGGTGAATTCCAATGACATCGTGCACAGGATGGTAACCAGCGGTGACTTTTCCATGGCGGCTAATGTCACACAGACGTTGGCCCCGGCTATAGACATCCAGGTAGAGACACTACACCTGCTCATGTGTGCAGAGTGTATCTATTTCCTCCAGTCCTGAGACAGCCTGATGGCTTAAGCATTTTATTACAGTGCAGTTCCTCTGATGTTCACTTGAAGCTCTGACAGTCAGTTAAAATGTCCAACTTTACAGCAGATTTCCTCCTTTATATCAGCTGCACAGGGGTAAATCTCACCTGGTCTCACCTGTTTAAATTGTATAAATGCTTAAAGTTTCCATTATTAGAGGCGTGGCCTCTTTGACTGACAGGTGGGTGGCGACACAGGTGACATGTCTCTGGTTTATTTGTCTCCTGCAGGACCCATACAACATGGAGCGAGTGTTCTGGCTGCTGCTGGGCAGAGACTGCGCCAAAGTGAAGACGATGATGGAGGAGTTTCAGCGCTCGCGCCGACACTTGCTGCCTGAAAACCACCGCAGACTGGTACCCGTCACCTAGCTGGTTCACGCCAGTGCTTCTCCTCTGAGGGTCTAATCTGATTTTTCCTTTTCAGCTGTCACAGGTTCTGTGGACAGGGACAGTGACGGATGAGGGGATCCTGGAGACCATGAGGAGCTGCTGGGAGGAGAACCAGTATGTGCTGTGTCCTCACACAGCTGTGGCAGTTTGGCATCACTACCACTGTCCTCACAGTGCCCAGCTCAACAGGTCAGACATGCCAAGTTTAAATATTCAGTCATATCACCTGTGCTCACGCTGTTCTTGAGGCTCTCCTCTGCAGATACTTTATTCTGTGACAGATAATAATCAGCTGATAGTTCACTGAGTCTCTCATCCCTCTAATAAACTTAGTTAGCAGTAGTAATAGCCTGCTGGGAGGCATGTGACATCTGAGTGTTAAGTCCACTTTTCTCTCGTTACAGATGTTACATTGCAACTGCTTCTCCGGCCAAGTTTCAGGCAGCAGTGGAGAAGGCAGCTTTGACCTTTGACCTTCCAGAGGCGGTGCTGGCTTTGGAAAAGCTGCCGACCCGTTATCAGGAGCTGGAGCGGAGCCAGAACTGGTGCGAAGACTGGGAGGACAGACTGAGAGAGACAATCCAGTCTGTGAGCGTGGCGAGGAAGAATGGCATGACTTACTACACCTGAGTGGACATTAAACAGTTTTCAGGTCAGGTGACTGTGGCAGCACGTCGCTGATCTCTGAACCTGTTTATCAGGATTTAGTGAATGATATTGATGGCAAAGGAATCATGTGAGCCCTCAGGTGGACTTTGGTCTGTGGTGTCATATGACTTTTGTGTTTTCACACCTGAAACGAAGCCGTCTCTCCATAGCTTCAAACTGTATGTGACAAATAAAATGAAGCTAATTTCTATAACTTTAACCGTCTCAGCTGCTGTTTTTATCACTGTAGTCATGCAGTCATGGAAACACTAAAAGGATGTTTGAGGCCTTTATGTATTTTTAAGTTATGAGTTGGTCAACAGATAAAAACAGTCTAGCTTTCATGACAGCTCACCCTGAAATGTCAAATCCACATATTTTTGTACAAATACATTTTTGGCATGTCATTCTTCATCATATTTTGGCACCTACATATCAGGATCAAGTACTTTTTGTACTTTTAGGGCCTGAAATAATTTTAAAACTTTTGTTTTTGTGTGTCATGTTGAAGAGGAATCAGCTGAAGAAACCTTTAAACACAGCCACTGGTAAAACACTGCCCTCTGCTGGGGAATGTATCAATTAAAATTTCCAGATGGTAATTACAAACACTACTTTAAATGTGAAAGTTTTCCAGATTTGAGGGAGGGGAAAAGAACACACACACACCAACAGATAAATATTCCTGTCACTATCACTTTTGTCAAAAATTATGGTAAGATTGCACATTTATTTTGATAAAATATACTCTTTTTGGCTCCTTAAAGCTGCCCTGTGACCAAATGACTGAAAAAACATGTGGTTTAAAGTAAATACTAATATATGAATACAGAAAGGAAGGTGGAGGAACCTAAATAAAATCGACATACATAAATATCCAAATATATTTATAAAAATTAGAAATATAGAGTTATAAATTTCATTAATGAAATATAAAGATTTAGAAATAAATATAAAAATACAGGAATACATACGTGCAAAAATATAAATAAATTAGTTAATTAAACTGCTTATCCAGTGGATGTGGCTATAGATATACTTTATATTAGATAAATATCAGTGTAGTACAGCAAATTTTAAAATACAGATACAGGAATAAATACTTGCATCATGCCATAATAAATGTAGAAATAAATATTTAAAAATAAATCTTCATAAATAATCAACATAAAAAATACAGAATTAAACAAATTATTGTTAAAATACATTTTAAACAGATAACATTCAGTGAATACATACTAGCGTGCTGATCCACACGGGTGTTCACAGACACAAACTACAACTTTCTTGGCTGCTACCTCAAAGCACATTGTGCGCTCTCGATCTTGCGTACTGCACAATAACATGTAATATTTAGTATCTACTGCTAGCTAGTTTATTGTGATGGTGTTGTATTTATTATGTTGCTCTTTTTTATTTGTTTTCTCTTCTGTTTTTTTCTTATCTCCATACAGGTGATCCAGGTGTTTTGTTTGTTTTTCTTCTTTTTTTTCTTCCCCCTTTCTCACCGTCTCTTCTCCCCTCTATTTTTCTTTCTCTCCCTCTCTTTCTTTCATTCTTTCTCCCTGTCCTATCCCCCAGTTATGTCTGTAACAACTGAAAATAAAATAAAATAAATACATAATTATAATAAAGGTCAGTCAAATGGACCAATACAGCAAGGCCATGATGATCCACTTGGTAAAGTAAATCCACTTGGCATCTTTCTTGGCCTTCAGACAACAATTCTGATGGCTAAAGATCCAAACGAGACAGGCAAAAAAAAAAAAGTTTTTATTTATTTAAATATTTATTCATTTTTTGTGTGACATTGTACACTTTTTGTATTTTATTTTATTAATTTCTTTTTAACAATCTTAATTCTTCTTGTATTACCGTGGTTATGTCTCGGGGTCGCGCCACAGAACTGCTGACCTTGATGTCCAAATAATACACATAATTTTAATTTCTTCATAAGTAAAAAACAAACAAATAAAGGGATGTGGGAGGGGAAAATGGAAGAAAAATATTAACTGGGCTGTCAAGTAAAAATGTCGTGCCATGAACGCCTCTCCGTCACGCTCTGAACTCTCCGAGGTTTCCTCAAAGCAACACGAGCTTTGACAGCTCGACGTGCCAACATGGCGGCTGGCAGCTAACGCAGACGCCTCCTCCTCCGTCTTTATCGTTATCTTTGTCAGCAGTGAAGAGATCAGCGGGCCCGGGGGAGGATTCACGGAGAGGGCCGGTGAGCGGATGTCTGTCCCGGTCTCTGTCTCGCTGCTGTCCGTTACGTGAAGCCGGCTTTTTTTCTGAACCGACAACAACAACAACAGGAGGAGCGGAGGGCGGGCTGGTTCAGCGGGGCTTCTTCACCTGTCGACCGGTATGTCTCTCAGGTAAGAAGGTGTACCTGTGATGGCTCGTTGCTGTGCTGGCTTTCCTCCCTCTCGGCCAAGTCAGGTGACCCGTTGGCATTAAAATGGCTCTCAGAGACAAGAAAAGAAGAGCGGGCGGCTGACTGCTGTGACATTAGTCTGCTTAAATAGACTCGTCAGGCTTATTAAGGTTAAGGGTCAGAACGGTGCCACATCACCCTGATACAGGCTTATTTCTCAGAGGCTGTTTTTAAACCCGAGTTTCTCCTAAACAGAGACTCCACTGTCTCTGCTGTAGAGTCACAAGAGAAGGTCTTTTGTTTGTCATCCAAATCTAATCAGTGGTTTTCATTAACACCTGAACCTGATGGTGGCTCCACCCATGAGTGATTCATATTAGATAATCCCCTCCACTTATTCTGCTCCAAACTTTTTATTTCTGGACTGAACTGAATAGCTTTGCATGAGTCACACTTCAAAATAAACCTTCTTTATTATATAATGGTCTTATTTAGCTATTCTCTCTTTAATAGGGCTTTTAAATTATTGGCTGCCCCTCATAAACAGAAGTGGGTGGAGCTTCTGTGTGACTGAGATGGCATGTTAGGAATATCCCCTCTGCCAGAGGCTGGTATGATGGGTTCAGACCAGCCACATCTAACCAAACAGTTTTCAGTAGCTGAATAGAGCAAGGAAGCAGACATCGACATGAATGACCTGCTTCTGTTTCTCATCTTTACTGAGCAGGAGTATCCAGGCGGTCTGAGTAGTTTTTGTCACCTTAACATAATCGAGGAGTTTTTAATGATAATTAATAATGCAGTACATATCGAAAAACATGTCCTCAAGCTGCAGAGAGGCTTAAATAAAATATATTGATGTGCTGTCTGGATAGATGGGAGCAGGATTAGGGGGGTTAGCGTGGAGTGGGAAGGGAGGCTTATTAGCAGCATATCTGGAGACTGTAAAGAAGACATAGAAAAGGATGAATGCTGGGAAACCAGCAACAAAGGCCGAGTGCTGAAAAGCAGCACAGGTGGATAAATTTGGCTTGGCGCCGGCACATTTGGCAGGGCTGAGTATTTGATTATGGAGCTGCTGTCATCCGGTGTGCTTCTGGTCTGACTCCGGCACACCTGAAACCACACAAACACAAAAAGGAGACGCTCAGGGAGGGGCGCAGGTCAGCAGGAGGGAAAGGGAGGTGGAGGAGGGTGTGGCACATGAAGCAAAATCTGTAGACGGCCTCTGTCATCTGTTTAACTTCCACCTGCAGGTTTTGGTTTTGCTTTGTGTGTGTTTGGATGTTTTTGGCCATACAGAGTACTTTTTGCTGTTTACATAAAGACACCTCACAGTTCCCACTGAACTGAGTCAAACCCTGAGGACCGCTGGAGAAATTAGGCATGATCATGATCTAAAAATAGATCAAAAATTGAACTCTCGCTGCACATCCCTACCTCAGTGTTTTCCCTCTTCTTGTGCTTTTATCTGCTTCTCTGGCTTCCTCACACATTAATAAGTGAGCCGAGCAGCAGGCACCCAGCGGGTGTGTGCTGCAGCTGTCTGATGACCACGGTGGCGTCTGGGCGGAGACGCACATTCCTCAGCTACATACCAAACATGCTGGTTCCTGTGAAGTCTCAGGAAGTAGTCTGGGCCCTCAGACTCTTCCTCTCTGGTTTTGCAGGAATTGGTGAACTTTGCTCGTTGTGACCTTGAGTTGTTTTTTTTTTTTTTTCTCTCTGCAGGTAATCTAAGGAATCTCAGATAACCTGCTGATGATGTCATCACCGATGGCAGCAAAGCCATCCACTGCCTCTGCCTCCCAACTTCGGCCCTCCACAGCTCTGGACTCACTGTCCGTGTCTTCCCTCTTAAGCGGGGATCTGGACGATGAAGAAGATGGAGGAAGTCGAGGCGGTGAGGATGAAGGACTGGGAGACCTGGAGGTGAACCCTTATGATGGTTTGCCCTTTTCTTCACGATACTATGCCCTGCTGGAGGAGAGGCAGCGCTTTCCAGTGTGGCGACTCAGGCAGAGTCTGCTGGAGCACCTCGAGAGCCACAACATGGTCCTACTGAGCGCGCCCAGTGGGTCTGGGAAAAGCACGCAGGTAACCACAGGCAGGAAAACGTTTTTTGTTTTGTTTTTTTGTCGAAAATGTAACAAAGCCAGTCAGATCTGTGACTGCCTCCCAGTTGCTCCCATTTAGAGAATTTCCTAATCCATATTTTCATTCTTGGACTCTACTAGAGACGCTTTGCATGACTTGCATCAAAATAATCCCTCTTTATCTTACACTTTGCACAGCTACGTTTGGCATCAAAAACGAGGCTTGATTTTTGGTCTTTTCTTTGTAAATTCAAACTGTGGTTTGAGTTTTGCTGGTTTAGAAGCCTGTGTGCTTTATGGTGGTTTTACTGGTCTCACTCATTTAAGATCAGACTGAGCTGTATGTGTCCAGTCTGACACCCGGTCTTTTAACATGACTCGTGTGTGGAGCCAGCCTCAAGTGGACATCAGAGGAACTGCAGGCCTGGCGGTGGTTTCTGTGCCGGGTCTGTTTCTCAGGGACAATCTGGTTATCTATATACCTGCTCCATAGTTACATCCACCCACAGGCTAATGAATGACACCATTAAACCAATGTGATAGATTCACAGTGCTGTGCTGTAACCTGAACGCTCATTTCGTCCTGAAACACCCACAGATCTCATTTCCAGCACCTCCTCCTCCTTCTCCTCCTCTCTGTGAGTCTTTATGTGCTCGTTGCTTCGGTCTCTGTTGATCGGCTGTTTTCTGTGATACCATCACTTTGTCTTTCTTTTTGTGTTACAGCCTTTATCTGCGCTGTCTGTTTATTAACCTGATTCTGGGTCACATAGCTGTTATCACTTTGACCTTTGCCCCTCAGTGCGCTCGCTGTATGTCAGTAATTTCTTCTGTTTTTACTCAGTGTTGATGAGTCCTGATTTCCTCTTCAAGGTTTAATTTAGAAGAACAAAAACGTGTCATAAGGGTACATTTTTGTGTATTCTGGGTCTGAATATTTTGCTTATTTTGTATTTAATTCTTTATTCTTAGTTTGGGTCCCCATCAGCTTCCCCCTCCTCCTCTTAAGATCAAATGAAAGCTTTGATTAAATATGGATTTAAGCTCCATTTAAGGCCCAGCTTGTTCTCTTTGGTAATGCGTGGATGACACTTGTTGGCAGTTTATTTATTGCTGTTAATAAGGGATGGATGTAGCCATGGTGATGTCACCCACTGGTTTCTGCACCTTTTGAAGATGACTAAACGTAGGTCATGTGCAGGTTTTGGGACTTGTGCACTGGTTTCTTGTGGTGTCTGAGGTCATGCAGCATGGCGGTGGTTGTCTGGTCGCAGGCATGGCAGGCTCAGTGAGCAGACTTGACTAGCAGACGAGGGCAAATTCAAACAAGAGAACCAATCACAAGCAGCACTCAGAATTTGAATGCTTACAGCCAAATGACAGCAGTCCATCCAAAACCTCATGATGTTGCGCAAGTATAGTGTGAATTATAGGCTTTGAAGAACTTTATTAAGTCTAAAAACATTGTGTGACCTCTGTCCTCCCATGTGCTCACTGCAGGTTCCTCAGTGGTGCGTGGAGTATGCGCTCTCCTACGAGTTCTCTCGTGGCCTCGTGTGCTGCTCGCAGCCTCACTCGGTGGCGGCGGTGAGTCTGGCCCTGCGCGTGGCTGATGAGATGGACCTCAGCCTGGGTCTGGAGGTCGGCTACAGAGTGCCCAACGATGACGGCTGCACGCCTGACACCATGCTCAGGTTAGATCGTTTTGAAATCTTACGCTGTTTTCAAAGTAATTTCATTTCTGTAGTGGCAAATAAAAAGTATTCAGATTACTCTGAAATTTCTCCTTTACTCTGTCTCTTGTACCTTTAGATACAATATATTTTTAAGATAAATGCTTTTTATTGTGAATTATAATGTTATTTAAAAAATGAGGCACACAGTGCATAGAACAGAGCACCACTGCTTCTTGTTGTCAGTATCAAACAATTAGGTAATCGTAAGTAAAAGTAATTAATCTGCGGCAAACCTTAGACTGCTCTGAATCTTTGCTTCAATATTTACACTAGATATTGTCTTTCTTCTGCTTTCAAGATCAGCTGCCATCACTTCATAACACGTTTATACTCTAATCCAGCAGGTACAGGCAGTATATCTTATAAGCATTGGATGATGCCCCTCTGCAGGCTTCCAGAAGGTGATCAATCAGGGGGGTCTTAAAAAGATGGGAGCTGAAATGGCTCGTTTCAGTTAGATGAACCGAGTGGTTACATAAAGGCTCGATAAAAGATAAATAAGGATTGCTTTGAACGGAGCTACTGCAGCTCGTTCCCTGTTCTCATTTAACTCACAACAAGGACGCAAGTATTAAATTATTCCTTTTTGTTATTCTTTGAAAAGTCTCTGAAACAAACCTGCATGAAACATTTGATCCATGTTAAAGTCTAAACTTCTGCATCTCTGGATTTCTTTGGTTCTGGATGAAAATATTCCTCTGCCTTTCTTCTGCCCACAGCCTCACCATCAATTCTTATTCTCTGTACAACTTTAGTTTCCTCTGAGATTGATCCACGTGTCCTGTTTTGATGCCCTCTCCGCAGGTTTGTCAGCGACACGCTGCTGCTGGAGGAAATGATGTCAGATCCCCTGCTGCATCAGTACGGCGTCGTGGTCTTGGACGAGCTCCAGGAGCGCACAGTGCCCACAGACGTGCTGCTTGGCCTGCTGTGCGACGTCTGCCGCCAAAGGCCCGACAACTTCCGAGTGGTCCTCCTCACTCACCCCACTCTCGCCCCTCGGCTCGCCACCTTCCTGGGACCCTCTGTCCCTCACCTCTCCTTGGACAACCTCCCCTCAGAGCCTGCTAATGGAGACCAGGAGGAGGAGGAAGAGTGTGGAGCAGTGGAAAGGAAGGCTGTGAACGTGGAGGTGGAGACACTGTACAGGGAGCTTTCGGCGGGGAAGGAACCCACCGCCGTCGCCTGTCACATGGTGCTGGATCTGCACCGGAGAGGAGTGGAAGGAGACGTGATGGTGTTTCTGGCCAGTGCACAGGTACACGAGTAAACAGCCACGGAAAAGAAAGTAGATCCTCCGAGGTTTTTTGTGACAGAATATCTTTAAAAATTAATCTCCACATCAGCAGGCATGAAAATAATTTAAATACAACCTCTAATGAAGGAAAGCATGAATCATTTAACAAAAACTAAACCAAAGACTGATTTAATAATAATATACACTATATTAATGCCATAGGAAATTAGTCCTCTGCATTTAACCCATTCACTCAGTGAAGCAGTGGGCAGCCACCAATCCAGCACTTGGGGAGCAGTGTGCGGAGACGGTACCTTGCTCAGGGGTACTTCAGGGTTCGGTGGATTCGATCCCCTGACCTTCCAATCATGGAACCACCTACTGAGCTATCTCTGTTTGAAACAAAGTAAACTGGGCCTGTTGGTACAAAGACACCTGATCTTATTCCTTTAACACAGTGTTTAGTTTTTACACTTTAACACAAAGCAAATTACCCAAACCGATCTTCATTCTTTATTCTGAGCTGTAGAGTTTCACCACCTTTGTCCTGCAGAGCAGTGAAATAAGGTCAGCTCCACCTGAGAGGCGTCTGGGGCTTTGCAGGTGTCTGATGTCCCAGCTCAAATGAAACTACAAATATGCAGAAATCCCTCATGTGCTTTCTGTACATATTGACCTTCACTTTAGACTCTCGTTTAAACTCCCTTTGTGTCAACATCACCACACCTCCTGCTCCTTCACTCACTGTTGAGGTCTTGTCTCCCTCGAGGGTAGTTTAGTTAGGATTACCTGGAGTGGAACAGTGTCAAGTTCTTTTTAAATTGCCACTAAGTGACAATCAGCTCGTCCTCAGTTTGGAGAAGCAACGCTAGAAGAGAAGGATAGCTGCAGGTGACAGCAGGCCACCTAAAAACATTCACTCTGTTAAGTGTGCTCTTTATTTAGAATATTTTTACTTCTTTGTCTTCAGAGAGCTAAAACCATCAAACTTTGGCAGGAGCATCATTTAACCTCACAGAGCACAAGCTAGGTGAGGGTTTTTTGTGCTTGTTTGTTTGTGGAACCTGTTTTATTTTTAGAGAAATGCCTCAAAAGGAACCAACAGCACAAACAAGAGGAAATCGGCAATGGAGGCAAAACCGTTTATGTATCAGGTTGTAAATGTTTATTTCTGCTTTAATGTCAGGCACTTTAACACGGGAGAGTATGGGGACTCACTGCTGTAGCTCCAGTGGACATCAGGGGAACTGCAGCTGTTAGTGCTTTTTTTCAGCCTGGTGATGAAAACATGTCCCCTGAATCACACCCTCAGAGTGGATTTGATCGTGTCCTGTCTCCTCTCTGTTAAACAGGAAATAGAAGAGTGCGCCGCCCTGCTGGAGAAGGAGTGTGTAGCTTTGAGTCCTCAGCTCGGCGCTCTGCGACTCCTCCCCCTCCATGCCGGACTGGGTGGGCTTACCCAGCGGATATACGAGTCCGACCCTGATGCGTCCACTCTGAGGGAGGACGGCAGCTCTGAGGACAGCTCGGCACTGGGAGCTGGAGGTGTGGGCATAAAAAGGAAAGTCATCCTCACTGATGCACTTGCAGAGGCGTCCTTCTCACTGCCCGGAATTCGCTACGTCATTGACATGGGGCTCCAACTAAAAAATGTGAGTTTGTTTTTGTATGAACAGCAATATTTCATGTAAAAGTACTCTTTTTATTATCACTTAATAAGCTTTACGCATATTCAGGCCTGTTTTTGAGCTTGAATTTAATTAATGTTCTGTGGCAGGTTTATAATCCACAAATAAGAGCGAACTCTCAGGTTCTGAGGACGATCAGCAAACACCAGGCCGACATGCGCACTCAGAGGGTGAACAGCCACCTTCCAGGTAAGCCATCTGTTCAGGTTTCACTCCCACACAAATGCTTCCTGAGGGTTAACAGTTTGCTGAAGAGTTATGAAGCACTGACTGAGCTAATCACAGCTCAAAGACTGAAAGATAAAACTCCATTGGTATTTCCCATAGACTGTAAATAAAAGATGCCCATAGCTGCCATGATGTCACCTGCTGGTTTCTCAACTTTGGTGGTGAGAGTCTGAAGTGACCGTTGATCTATGAATTTTAAGTTTGCACATATTCGCACCCCCAGCCTGATTCTGCTGGAGGCTTCTTCGTGTTAAAAGGAAGTTTTTCCTTTCCACTGTCACTAAGTGCTTGATGATAGGGTGTATTGCAGTATCTACCATTTTAAGGCAGCAGAAGAGCTCATCTTTACAGTCGCTCCAGGCTGAACAGCTGCCGGGTAACTTTAAATGACCTGAAATTGATTTAGTGACAGCAGCTCACTGAGATTTAGTTTAGATGTAATTTTACCAACTGATTAAAGGCAAAGGGAGCGACAAATTCTAACTTTCCCCCCCCCCCCAAAATAAGCTCAGTGCAGGATTTAGGGACAAACAGTAACTTCCAAAACCTTTCAGTAGATGATAGCATAAATGTATCAGTGATTGGTTCTACAGAAGTAAAAGAAGACCATTAAACATGAGCAGAATACAGCGGGGATTAAATGGTTTTAACTTTAGGTGACTGTGAGGTGTAAAACAGGGTCGTCCATGTAGTTATAGTGCAGTTCCTCTCGGCAGACTACATGCTGCCATCTTATGGTAAAGTTTGGTATTACATGGACAGGGAGAGGCCTAGCTCTGTATCTTTCTTCACACTCTGCTGGCTGCTTTGGATAATTCTGGGAGGATTTGAACTATTTTTAAACAGGAGTTTACAGAAAATACCTTTAACACCTGCAGTGTTTCACCATGGCTGTTAACTGTGTGACTTCTCTCACTTTTTAGGCCTGTGCCTCCGTCTGTACTCCCAGTCCCTGTATGAAGAGGGGATGGCGGAGGCTCACTGTCCAGGTGTGATGGAGGAGAACCTCAGCCACCTGGTGCTGCTGCTGAAGAGGCTGGATATTGCTGACATGGGGCAGTGCAAGTTCCTGGACAGACCAGGTGACTTTTTGCAAACCTCCTCTGTGCCACAGAGCACACAGTGAAGGAGGTACACGTTTGTACCCATGTTAAGGAGACAGTCCAAACTGGTAGTAGTTTGGATTTACCCTCATACCCTCCTCTCTCTGCCCCTCCCCCCAGCCCCTGAGGCCCTGATGCAGGCCCTGGAGGACCTGGACTATCTGGCAGCGCTGGACGACGACGGAAACCTGTCGGAGGTCGGCATCATAATGTCAGAGCTGCCCTTGGAGCCGTCGCTGGCGAAAGCCCTGATCGCCGCCTGCGAGTACGACTGTGTCGACGAGCTGCTCACAATAGCCGCGATGCTCACGGGTAAGCAAGCATTACAGGAAGTGAAGCCCGATGAGAGACATTCGTTCTACATTGACTCTTTTAATAAAGAACATTTGATCTGATCTTTGTGTTTTCTTGTTGCAGCTCCTTCCTGCTTCGTCACTGCAGAGCCCAGCAGAGAGGAGGCTGCCGTCACACACTGGAGGCCTCTGATGCACACAGAGGGAGATCACATGACTCTCATCAATATATATAATGCCTTCTTGGAGCGTACGTACACTTAACCTTCATCACAGATGTACTGTGCTCAGCAGTGATGGTGCAATATTTTTCAGAAGCTTTAGGCAACTTTTTTCCATTAAACAGAGAAATTTAACAGAACAGCCCGTGGACCCGTTTCCATGCTGTATTTGACATTAATAAAGTTGAAGCCTAAAGGAAAAAAACCCAAAACATTTTCACTGTTTTCTGGGTACAAGTCCTGAAATTCAATAACTGCTTCTGCTGGTTCCTCTCTGATTGCTGGCCGGCCTGTGTGCGATCACTGCAGACAATCAGGATGAGGCCTGGTGCACGACGAACTTCCTCTGTCACGCCGCCCTGCGATTGGCTGTGGTGATCAGGGTGCAGCTGCTGGAGGTGATGCAGCGGATAGAGCTTCCCGTTTCTCCTCCCACATTCGGATGCCAAGACAACTGCACGAACATCAAGCGGGCTCTCATCTCAGGCTTCTTCCTCAAAGTACACTCCTCATTTTAAAAATATTTTTACCCATATTTCTGCTCTTCAACTTGGTGAATTTGTGTAACACTGACTCTTCCTCCTCAGGTGGCTCACGATGTGGACGGCTCCGGTAACTACCTCCTGCTAACTCACCGCCACGTGGCTCACCTTCACCCCTTCTCCTCTTACCTGTGTCGACAGCCGCGGCCCGACCCCCCCAGCTGGGTCCTCTATCACGAGTTCACCATCTCCCGCGACAACTGCATTCGCATCGCCTCTGACGTCCACCCACAGATGTGAGTTAAAGCTGCAAATTGGCTGCAATGTAGTAAAAAAGTGGCTTCATGCAACTTTATTAAAGTGAAAAACATTTTTAATCCCAGTGTCTGAGCAGATTATAATCTAACTTAAAAATCAGACCCTCCACAACTCTCAGCTGCCTCGAGCAGCCTGTGAAGGATGAGGGCGTAAAAGAGTCGTGTTTTGAGACGCTGTTGTCACTTAGTGCTGATTATTATCACCTTTAAGCATCTCTGTTGACGCCTGTCGTGATTCCCCATAGGCTTGTGGAGCTGGCGCCACAGTACTTCCTTGGAAACCTGCCTTCGAGTGACGGGAAGGAGCTGCTGATGGAGCTGCGGCAGAGCCTAGAGCCGCCAGGGTTGTACGATCAGGAGGGGGCGGCGCAGGAGCACGGCCGGAGTCCTAGAGACGCTGAGGGGGGGCAGGAGCCTCACAATCAGTCCAGCACTGAGCTCTGCGTCATCCAATGAGAAGGGAGAAGGGGCGGAGCTTCTCAGGAGAGGATTCTGAAGACTTGGCGGTCTTCTTGATGTGACTTTACACGTGCAACACTAATGTACAGTCCTGTGTGTCTCCTCCTCTGTGTGGCGGCTATGAACATTCACACCTCCTCATTTCCTCCTCCTTTTTTTTTTTTTTTTTTTTTTTTTTTTTTTTTTGGTTGACTTTATTTAAAAATGAATCTCAAACATTTGCTTTTATTTAAAGAGAGATTTCTATGTTTCTATGAATTTAGAGTTTTAAATTAAAGACAAAAAAAGGAAGGAGCTATGAGGGTGAAATACCGGAAGCAATACTCCCTGTTAGTGTACGACCTTTGACCTCTATGCAGACGCCCATGAAGAGGTGCTTCTCAGGGCTCACTGTGATCTGTTGTGATGCTGATGCTTTCCAGCTGTTTTGATACAGTTTTCTTGCTCAGTCTTTTCCCTTTTTAATAGAATTTATGTCGGTGCAAAAACTGCTTTGAATAAAGTGAAGTTTTTCATGTTTTCAGGATTTCAGCTGAGTGATTTTGAACTTTGTAGCTACCTGAGTTTTAACTTTTAAAGTCGCTTTACTGTAAGATTTAAAACTGTCAGTTATTAAAGAGAATTTCCTCCTCCAAAGAGTCTGTTGGTCTGTCAGTGAGATTACACATAAATGATGAGGTTAAACCACAGACTGTAAGCAAAAAAAGGATGTAGCAACCGTGAGTTCAGCCACTGGTTTTAGGTTTTTGGGCATCGGGGAAGACTGTAAGACTGTATTTCAGCAAGAAGCAGGAGTGTCAACTTTGTCCTTGCTCAGCGAGCTGTGTAGATGCATTACTCAGGCAGATAAAATTTACACTGAATGATAAACACTAATGATGCCTGTAGTTACAGCATATGTATCTCCACTTTTATTGTACATACATGCAGCATATTGCATTACAAGCTGCAGCTTTGCAATCAGATCAATCTCTGCTCAGAGGCTGTTTGCAGAGCTTTAGGGGACTCGGTATGTACATGTCAGCAGACAGTTAAGATAGGAGCATCAGCGGTGAAGGTTTCTGGTGTTCAGTGCTTCAGTGCAGCGTCCCTCATGGTTTGGTACGCAGCCTTGTTCTGCTTAAACATCTTCAGCTCCAGCTCGGTCTGTGTGCGCATCCCCTAAAGCACAAGAAAGTGAAATCAATGAATTTACAATTTATTATAGCACTTAAAGACCAAACATGTGAGTGCATTGTGACCTCCAGGTCTTTGGTGATGGCGTGGTTGGATCCATGGGTGACCATCAGGATGCGGTAGGCCTGACAGATCAGGCTGTGGCCCTCCTCAATCTGCCCTGCATGCCAGTGGGTGACACCTGCCCGCATAATGGCCATACCCAGCTGGGCATTATTGGGGTGGTACAACTTCCTGTTTCCAAAAGCAAAGGGGGCGAAAGTCATCCAAAATCGACATTTTAGATGCTTTATAATACACACTCTAAAGCAATGAGTATATATTATAAATTATTTATTTATTATTTGTAGATTTATTTTATATTAACTCTGAGCTCCAGCAGGATTACAGGCCAGGTTGAAGTAGTGTGTCTCATGCATTCATTTAAAAGGCGCTGATGTTTAGGCAGATCTGTTATGAAGTGATGGACTGTTTCAAAGCTCAGAAGCAGCAGATAAAAAGCGTTAGAACCTAGCCTTTGTTTGCAACCATTTGAGTTGTGCTCCTCCACATTGAAAGAGGCAGTTGAGGCGGTTTTGGTATCTGACTAGTATGCCACCTGGACGCAATCTAAGTGAAGTGTAGGACACATCCTACCAGGATAAGGTCCTGGGGCAAACCCAGTATACGCCAGAGGTATTATTTACTTTTTCCTCAGTCTACACCAGCCTCCATGTCCAAGTTACTAACATAGCAACCACACAGCATGATGCTACCACCACCATGCTTTACTATAGGGGCAGTTTTAGCAGATTACAGGCAAGGACTGATTTTTTTTTTTTACCTCAAAACTGTATTTTTTGCCTCATCAGGTCTAATAGTCTGGGTCTTTCCAGCTGTTCTAACAGAAGGGCCCTATTAATGAGCTACTGAGATGGCCATCCCTAATCTCTTCAGAGGAAGCTTTGTTGGAATAACCAGTTCATCGTTGCTCCCCAATCAAGACCTCAGATAGTCACTTTCTCTATGAAGAGTCCTGGTGGTTCCAAACTTCTTCCATTTCACACATGGTTTTAGACCCTAGCTCCCATGCATGACCTACCAAAGTTTAATTATGGAGGTCTGCAGAGAGTTAAGCAGACATCAGGACTCCTAAATGTGCTGTTCTGGTCTGCCTCATGGAAGCGCTTCCATACTGGCCTCACTTCTCAAACCTGGCGGCTATGTTGATCTGATACAGAGTCTATTATCAGCACTAACCTGTATCCCTCCACCATCCTGTGGGCGTAGTCCGCTGCCTTGGCGAAGGACCGCTGGTATGACAGGACCTCGCTGGCGATGCTGAGCACTCGCAGCTTGTACAGGTTAGTATCTGCCAGGACATTCTCCTGCTTCTGCAGACACTCATAACACAACTTCAGCACCTGAGAGAGGAAAGGAGAGATGCTGACTAGACTGAAGGAGTTAACGAAAGCATGGCAACAGTCATCAAGAGAGGGTTAGGTGGAAGGAAGCTGACAGGGGCGTGGTGTACCTCATTGTAATCTCCCTCAACACGTGACTTCTCAATCTTCTCCAAAGACTCCTTACTGAAGACTGTTACCTCCTTTACCTTATCCGCAGATGGCTGAGAGAATGAGAGAAAAGTCGAGGTAATAAACTGAAAATACACTTTAAAAACAGTCTAATGTTTGCCCTCGCACTTTGCTGTCTGCACCCGCTGTCATCAGGTCATCCTCGATGTGCTTGCTGCAGTGCTCACAGGTGCAGTCAAAGTAGAAACGCTCCTTCAGCTTCTTCTGGCGGTCAGCCGAAAGGTTCAGGAAGTCCACGTAGCTCACGGTCAGCTCTTCTCCCTCAGGGATTTTCCCCAGAGCACGTAGCTCAATCCTGGGACAGAGAAGGACCGGATGGTGTAGGTTTCTCAGTCATCCAGGTCATGGTAGTCTAAGGAGCTTGGAAAGAAAGTGACTGGACTTCTTTAAGTTTGGTGAAGACATTTCACCTCTCATTCAAAAGGCTTCTCCAGTTCTAAAACCACGTGGTGTAGAGTCTCAGTAAACCCCAGTGAGGGTTTACGATGGTTATCAACCGTCTTAAGGGACAACTCTGAGGACATCACGATGCATGTAAATTGTTTTATAGCGGAGGAAACTGGACTTTGTTACCTATCTGAATATCTTGAATCCTGGAAGTCGATTAGTCCATGTTCACTATGATCTCTGCATACAAGTGTACTTTTAGAGATATGGGGCAGGTTGATCTCTTGTTTATAATCCTTATGACCATCGTAGGGATGGGTACCGGTATCCGGTGCCATGATGGCACCGGTTCTGACATAAACGGTAGTAACCAGACCGAAAAGCAGCGCACATTTCGGTGCTTTATTTCGGTGCTTTTTTTTCCTGAGATGTGATACACTTTGAATTCTAGCCAATCATTTTACGTTTCCGAGGATAGTAGGCGGGTCCAGGTACGTACGTTCTTTTAGAGCAAAGCTACAGAGTAAAAATGCCCAAGGCAAAGCGGTCAAAAGTCTGGCTGTACTTTACAGCAAAATATGCAAACTCAGCAGCCTGCAACAAGTGTTTTAAGGTGATACTGTGATACTGTCAAAGGAAGTAACACCTCAAATCCGATGAAACACCTGGCGACGCATAGCGTGTTTTTTTAAAAAGCCAAAAAATGCGCCGTATTTGATAGCTTGCTGCGAGACCTCACACCGAGCACATCTACTGCGGGTGTGGTGCCTTTTATCGGACCCGGAGTTAGCAACATCCCCCAAAAACCCGAAGAGTAGAGTCCTGGCCCCTAGCCCTGCCAGTGTAGCAGAAATGATGACGGATGATGATGGCAGCAGCAGCCGTTCTTCTCTGCGTGAGTAGCTTAATGTTGTTCGTGTGTAATTTACGTTGAGTAGGCTAACCATGTTATTACATTAATGCATGTAAGGTGAACTAGCAAACACCATCATAGCTACATGCGGCTGTCTTCTTGTTTGATGGCAGATGCTCCCTTCACCCTGGCCAAAAAGGCTAAAATGACCAAAGAAAAAGTGGAAAACAGTTAAACATGAGAGGTTTTTGGACAAAGTTTGTGTTTTTTCCATTGTTTAAGCACTGCTTCCAGCCAAGAGTGATACCATATATGCCCTATAGCTGCAGAAAAGGCTAACATTGTTATCTTTTTACAAAAAAAAACAGCTGAACATGAGAGGTTTTTGGACCAATTTTGTGTTCTCCATTCTTTAAGCACCGGTTTGAGCACCGTTTAAGCACCGGCACCGTTTCAAAAGTACCGGTTTGGCACCGGTATCGGATAAAACCTAAACGATACCCATCCCTAACCATCAGCCAGGAAAAGACCAAAACCAGGTATGAGCGTCTCTCAGAAGCTTTCTTTTTTATATCTAACAAGGGTCTACGAGCATTTTCTTCCTCTTAAGCTTGCATGAATGACCAACCTATTGGGTGATTTGTTGCCATTTACTGCTTTATCTCTTTGTTTTGATGCTTTGACGCATCACAGGATAACTTGCAGGTTTAGCAGTTCAATTGAATTTTATTTAGATAGTGCCAGATTACAACAACAGCCTCAAGGTGCTTAGAATTGTAAGGTAAAAACCTAATGCAGCCTTGAGACTGGTGACGTTTTGGCTACTATATTTGAACTAATGTGGATATTTAGCTATATGCAACTGTAGTGGTAAACAGCCTTAGGTGGATCCTGTAGACACTGTGTTATTGAACTGAAAACTTAAAAAATGCAAAAGTTCTTGTGGAAAAGCAGTTCATGTCTAAGAACTTCTTTTAGTGCAACCAAACCTGCACAGATGCTATGAAGAGGAAACTATCCACAGAAATCAAAACTGATTTTCTACCAGGCTGTAAACATTTTTATTTCTGCTGTGAAGTTGTATATTTTAACACAAGTCCTATGGGGACTTGTGCACTTCTCGAGGGAGCCTCCAGTGGACATCACAGGAACTGCAACCTCAACTTTGGGTGTTTTTAAGTCTAATATTTGTGTTTTTTTCCTCAGCCTCACAGGAGAAACAGAAAGATAATAAAACTGTGTATGTAGCGTTCTGCGTTATAGCTGGAATAAACACTGCCGTGTGTCTCTGTGTGTTCTCACTAAAGCCAGTCATATGTCGGAACGAGTGGTGAACGTCTGGAAAACATACCTCCTCTGAGAGTGGAGAGCAGAGCTCACAGCTGACTGGCTGCAAAGAAAAGAGAGAGTCAGACGTTTATACGCTGCACTCTGTTTAAAGTAAAGCATCGGTGTGGTCCACTAAATCTGCCAGACTCTGGCTTCATTACTGTACTTTACTTCCCTAATATATGCCTCCATATATATCTGTAAATTAAGTCGTCACAAGCACAAAAAACACATAATAAACAACTTCTTAGTGTTAGGAGGATAAAATTCTGCGTGCTTTCATTAAGATTTTTTCAAATTGTAGTGTTTTTTTATGAAATGACCCTGAGAGGTTTATTTCATGATGGAGCAGTGCTCCGCAGCTCGGATACGTACTTTCCATGGTTGAGGATGACGGTGCAGTTAGGCCAGCAGTCATGGTTGACCAGGCACAGGTTGGGAAAAAGACCCACACCCACAGCCTGCAACCCTCTTTGGTCACTCAGGGTGAATCCATTACACTTGATCTGCAAGAACAGACACAGATGGCAGGAAGGGTAAGAAGAGGCAGGGGCAGGGCTAGGATGTTGGATTTGGTGATTAATGATGAAACACTAACGATGCCAAAGATGTGTGAGATATAGTCGACAGAGTGTTGCCTCGTCCCGTAAGACCAGTACTGAAGGAACTTGTGCACGTCAGCCCGGAGCTGCTTAAAGTCTTCAGCGGCCAGGTCGGCCACATGCTCCTGCAGTTGGTCAACGGAGATCAGCTGACTGTCGGAAGCGATGCCCGTGTCCTTGTGCATACGCCACAGCACACGAGCTGCCAAGCTGTCGCAGGAAGAAACAGGAAATTGAAGGTTCATTCATCCATGTCCAAGATTCCTGGGAATATCAGCCAGATCATAGTCCAGGACAATAAACCTGGCAGGAAACGCATGATGTAGTGCAATGATTCCAGGTATAACTGGGATTTTGTTGTAGACACACAATTCTAAAACAATCATGTGACACAAACCCCCAGCCTGGCTGATTTATTAGCCTCAGATACCTGGAAGTTCAACCTTCTGATCATGACAGCAGCAAAGGCTTTAACCAGGTCCCCAATGACCTATTTAGACTTTGGTTAAGATTTTTAGTTGGGTTGGTCCACCTAATTTGGAACACCCCAATTGAACCCCACCCCAAAAGAAACTTTACCTATTTAGCACGTGGCTAAAACAAAATCCAATGCCAATCTTAGCTTTAGATGAGTCACAGGTCATTTGGGGATAACAGATAAATGGGATTGCTGGTAGTAACCAAATACAAAACAAGATTGAGCACATTTGGACAAACCTTGCACTATCACATTTAACATCACTTCCGGTATTAATAAATCTTAGTTTAAGCACACGTTCTGGTACTTCGCGGCCTGTAAACAGCTCTTAACTGCCGGGAATGTGTGAAGTCTGTAAGCGTTCAAGGGGAGTGAAAATCTGTCTTTTCATACAAAGTGTATTTCCCTTCTCTTCTACAAACTTTATTTATCCAGGAAGCAAAAACGTTTCAGATGTTAGCACATTTTTCGATGGTGGGAAAACCCAGAGGTCTCTGTCATGCACCTTTTCTTACCGAATATTCTCGCTGGGCGCGCTGCCGAGCTTCTTGATGGCGCCACACTCCTGCTTGTGCTCGTTCCAGCACGCGGTCTGGCAGGTTCGGTCGCAGTAGTGGGCAAACTTGCACTGAGCGCAGCGGTGCAGATTGGCCTGATGGCGGAAGCAGCTGTGGCACACCTGGGTGGCCAAACTGAAAGAGAAACACAGACAGGTTAATGGTAAAATCACAGAACTGAGGAGTGCTCCTATGTTCAGAGAATAATGAAAGTGTGTAGCTGTTTTTCTAGTTTCCCTGATTCTCATTTCTTTATCATTCTTTAAACCTCACAGAAGTTTGCAGGTCTGTGTGTAAACTGTTTATTTAGCCCTCTGTGCCGTTTGTTAATGCCTCTCACCACTTACAGCGTCCTCAGTCTCTTTGTAGTTTTGGACAGCTCCCGCCTTATACTGTGCAGAAACCCTCAGTGCATGCCTGCTTCGGTGAGCTGCCGTCTTGCAGATACGAGCTCTTATAAGGCTGTAACACTAACACTGCTACCAGATCTGTGTCTGGTATTCTAGCACATCAACAAACCAGTGTTCCCTTTAATACCAGCTGATTTTAGCCATCAGCAAATCATTACTAACCAAAGCAAACATGTAGAACGCTCAAAAAAAAATCAGGAATCAGCTCCCGCCTGATCCTGAGATCCAATAACTTTAGTTCATTTAACGAAGGCATAAAATTTTTACCTTCTTGTATGAAATTACAGTTGCAGGCCCTCATCATAATATCTCATAGTTTCAATAAAGATCAAAGATTTCATGTCCTCGTAGAGGAACAGAAAAAACAAACTGGTTCTCTGGATGTTTGTTTTCCAATAATTTGCTGGATAAATCTTCAAAACAATGAAATTTTTTCTTTTTTACCTACATTTGGACACAAGAGTCATTTTCTATGTCAAAAGGTCAACTGTCAACTTTGGCGCCAAAAAAACAAAACCAAGCTTGAACGACTTTAAACTCAGATGGCTGCAGCTTATTCAAACCACTGAAACCAGCAAAGCAGACCACATCAATCCAGTTCTTAATGACGTCGCAATGGCCTCCTGTGTGTCCCAGTTTGACTTTTGCTGCGTTGTCAAACATCCATCCCTCTCAGATTTTCGGGGACAGGTCTGTTTTCTGTCTCCAGAGGCCAAACTAAACAGTGAGAATCAACCTGCAGATCACTGCATACCTGAAACCAACCACAATGTGCTTTTTTATGTTCCATATGTGATGCTAAAAGGCGTTACACTCTTAAATCTGATCTTATATTAATAAAACCTGAACGTTAAACCTTGTAAAGGTGCCATAATCCTTTCTGCTGGAGCCTCCTCACATTGGATCCAGAACTATGTCACGCTCAAGTTCACATGACACCTCGATGGCCTTCGTGTTGCTGATGTCATAGAATTCAGAGGTCTAGAAGGAAGGTCACGACCCTGAGATGGTGACCAACCCCCACAGTCTGAGTACACCTGAGACGTGTTCATGCAAAACCCAGAATGACCAGGAGACCCGTACCTGTCGAAGACCACAGCTGCAAAGCTGGGCTCGGAGAAGACCACTTCCCCCGTGTTGAGCTCTTTGGCGGCCCTCAAGCCTCGACCTTTGCTCCCGGCATCAAACAGCTCGGCTCGCTCCATGTTCCCTACAGTCATTGTGCCGGGCAAACAAAACACAGAGGAGACAGTGAGGAAGGAGAAAGCAGCCGAGGGCGGGACAGGCTGAGGGAGTGCAGGACTCTCACTAACATTCGGGTGCCCTCTCTCTCTCCTCTTAGGCCGACCCCTGCAGAGGCCAAAAATAACCCTGAAGGGGTTGAACCACCTCAGCAGAGCGGTAAGAGAGGGAGGAAGGTGAAGGAGGTATGAGGTGGTGCATGTGGGTACCCCTTGTTTGGGTCGGTTCCCCCAGTGGTATTTTAGTCCAGGGCAGCTGTGGCTGTCTGTCAGAGGCACATGACAGGAAACAGATTCAGTAACTTTATCTTTGCTTTTTACAGTAGAGTGGAGGTGACTGCACCCAGTTTACACTCATTAACACATAAAAGAAGATTTTAAAGTCTTCTTTTATGAAATAAATAGAAATAAAGTCACTTTAGTGTTAATTTTCATTGGAAAACAGACAGAAATACAAAGCCATTCTTCATATTTAAAACAATAAACTACATTATTCTTGTTTTAAAGTCACACCATCCACAAAGTGATGAGTCTGAAATAACTGCTGACCCAATAACCAATAAAGTGTATATCAGTCATGCTGACTGGTCACATGTGCAAATAAAAGCATTAAAAGATTCAGGACAAGTAGCGAAGAGGCAGAGCCAATGAGAAAGTGAATCCAGGTGTGAATTGTTTCATGCTGTGGATGCTGCACGCTCAGCACCAGTATGAGGAAAACATGTATAAATGATATTTCCAGTAAATGTACATTGGTTACAGGCTGTGATTAAGGTCCTTAAAATAATACTAATATGTGGTATAGCCTGAACAACCTGATTTATCAGCATTTAAAATGGTTTGTAAATCTAAATAAGTAAAGAAGAGACGAGAGAAACACCATTCATCTGTGCTGTGAGTATCATTGTCAGAGTTTATCCACTAGAGGGCACTCTTCAACATCCCTGTTAGCAACACAGTTTGAGGATTTGTTCCAGTTTCTTCATTGACCCTCCCATCGGCAGAGCTCCAGAGAATCTTGTGAGTACCGATTTATTCAGTCTTTCTTTGCTTTATTTTCATGAAATAATGGTGAAAAACAGTTCAATTATATTATTTCAGACTCACACGAGGCTCTCTGTGATTTTCTTTCTGTGACTGTGTGAATCAGTGATTTCACAATGTTTAGCTAACACACGGGCGGAGGATTTAAAGTCGGTACACAGTTTTGGTCAGTGTTGTGGTAACCGAGCACCGTTCACGCTGTACATCCGGTGACTTATTCCACTGTGAGTTTAACAGTTTCGAGCCGAATTTACTTAAATGAGACAAGAGGATGATCCAGCTCATCATCATAACATCTGTGCTCGCTGCATACATCACACTGTATAAAACACCTGATTCTACAAGTGAAGGCTTTGATGAAAGAGTGAGCAGATTACTAAAAACTGTGTCAAATTCTCTCTGTTTCACATCCAAAGTGCTTTAAAACCAAACATATTGAGTTAGATTTTTCTTTAATCACTGCATTTACTATCTCATACTCATGCCTAATTTTAGAAGGAGCATTTAACATCTGGGAGAGCCCCCACTGGGACCCTCATCCTAGAAGCCTCCAAAGAAGTCCAGGTCATCGGTCCCCAGCGGGCAGGCTGCGGAGCCCAGAGGAGGTGGATGCCTCAGAGGGTTTGTTACACCAGCTACACCAACCAACAAGAAATGGTTTCTTTCTGCAGTCTGATCAGCTTCCACTCTCTTTAATTTAAACATCAAATGCTTCATGAACTAAAACATTTACTTCTCTTTCATTCAGCCTCTCACTACAACCACATCCAGCTCCTACCAGGAGTCACAGGAGGAGCTGCTGGAGGTCTCACAGGGTCTGGATCAGCTTGCGGAGGTGCCATCTCCTGATGCTACTCCTCACAAGGCTCCCCCTCCATCTTTGGTGGCTCCTCCACCATAACCGAGCATTTCCTGGCCTCGTCCAACCTGAGCCCTGGTTTCCACTGCCAGACCAGTTGAGGTGAACCAAAGGTGTTTAGTCTTCACGTGGGTTTGATCAAGCCTGCTGCGTACACAGGTTTCACCTTTAAGCTGCTCTGTTCTCACAGTATAAATGACGTTCATACTTTGAGATCTACGTGTGATGAGTTACACAAAACTGATCGGGGTGGAGTAGCTGTAGCAGCAGCAAGCATCAAGCTCAAAGATGTCAGCTGACGTTCTGGACGAGGGGACGGAGCCACCGTCATCACCTCCAATTCTTCTCCCCCTTCCGATGCAGACGGTGGGTCAGCTGCAACGCGCAGAGATGACCTGATGCTGCCGTCTACATTGGCTTACTCTAACCCTACTCACCCATCCCTGTTGCTTGTCACGTGTTTTCATGGTTTTATGGTTTGAGGATTCGTGTGCTTTTGTGCTGAAGAGTTTTTGTTTTCTGTTCTCATACCAAGAAACTAGCCAATCAGGAGCTCAGTCTGAGCAGAGTTCTCTTTTTTCTCCTCCACTGCCCTTTTGTGTTGTACATTTCATTGTTGTTCTTTACACTACCTGTTCTGACCTGTCTCCCCAATGTGAAGTTTGTGTAATGTATGTATGGTTGCAAGAGGTCCAATTTTGCTGCAGGCAACTGCAAGTCACAAA
Source organism: Perissodus microlepis (assembly GCF_051167445.1). NCBI lineage: Eukaryota > Metazoa > Chordata > Actinopteri > Cichliformes > Cichlidae > Perissodus > Perissodus microlepis. The sequence goes on along the minus strand of NC_140467.1, from coordinate 28,923,809 downwards.
TAAAGGCTTCATCAAATCAAATCATCGACGTGGATATCACCAGCACAGTGACATGTCTCCAGACTCCTTTTTAAAAAAGAAAGAACTATTTGGCATCTTTGTTTACAGTTATTTCCATCATAAGATAAGAAAGAATTTATTAGTCCCAGAAATTCACTTTGTTATAGCAGCAAAGTAGAAAGGGTTGGAATAAATCAATAGATGCGGCATACCTAAGAACAATAATAACAATAATGCAAAAACAGAAGAAAATATAAAATATACAAGGTAGAAGAAATATTTAGACATGCATGTAAACAACAAGACAAGCTCAACAGGTCAAACAGTGCAAACATGATTTAATTACAATTACACCTGATTTGATAACAGAGTTCACTTCTGTGTGATTTCAGCTCAGACCGATTTTAGAGATATTCGCAGTCATATGATGGAGTTCAATTAGAAACGTCAGTGTCAGTGATGGAGGTCTTTACACTCCACCACACATTTCAGATATTAAGTCACACTGAGGAGTCGGTCCGTGGCCTCCATGTCAGGAGGAAACACTGCAGAATGAGAAGGACATTTTCTACAGACACACTTTATCACTGCTTACTACAGGTTAGCTCAGGCCTCTGAGGAGAGTCAGGCCGAGTGTGAACGAGTCCATAAAGAACTAAACATAACAAATGTTACAGAAATCTGCTTTATGTTAATGAAAGAAAAATATATCTGATCTTTAAGTCATGAAATATCAAAGTTAGTCTCATAACAAAGAGTGATGTGGAGAAAACTACCCGACAACAAAGAGCAGAATATTCAGATATCTGAACTTTGATCAGTCTGATTCACACCTCTAGTTACTTCATACATTTCAACACAAATAAGTTGAAATAAAGTTCCTGTTGTCATCATCAATGTATTGTATTAACGTGAGGTTAATATCTCTTAGCTTTACTTAGCACTCAGAACCAGCTGCTAGAAATGTCCTTCAAAGAGCCGTTTTAACCTTTAAGTATATTTCAGAGCCTCAACTTCTCCATTTCTTTAAAGATAAATCAGTACTTCAGCTTCTCCCTGAGGCTGTTCTGTACTTCTGAGTATCTAAGTATTTGTGTACTTCTGGTCCTTGCACAGGACTGAAGCATTATCCACACTAACCCTATCTTCAGAGACCAACAGGATATAAAAACTTCATTAACTCTGATCAAAGTTTACATTTCAATTGAGAGCGTTTAAGTGTCCCCTCTCTCTCTTTTAACACACACTCATTAATTTTATAAATATTTTAATAACATAGAAATATTACTTTACTGCTGTTAAACACGTTTCTGAGCACACATGCACCGAACCAGCCTCTGATCAGGAACATTTAAAGCATAATGTGCGGCTTTAAACTTCACACTGATCTCATGTTACAATCCTGCTGTGATCTCAGTAAAAGTCGTGCAGGAGAAGCAGAACTTAGCATGTGGACAAAAATCCTAAATCTTAAAATTTAAATGTTTCGGCACTGCTGCCATCGCCTGCTTGTGTACCACCAGGGGGCGGAGTCAGAGGCACTTCCTGCATGATTTAATGCTAAAGAATTAGTCAGCTAAAGAATGATTAAACACAGATTTTGTGCTTGTTTTAAAAGAGAAAATGAGGAACGCTTCACGAATTTGCGTGTCATCCTTGCGCAGGGGCCATGCTAATCTTCTCTGTATCGTTCCAATTTTAGTATATGTGCTACCGAAGTAACACGACAGCTCCAAGGAGCCGGGAGCTATTTAAAGCCCTCCGTCACGGAAGCTGTCTGAGTCACGGTTACAGTGGGAAGAGGCTTAAACTGCGTTTAAACTGATGGGAAACTGCAGCAGAAACACGTCTGGGTGCTGCTGGGTCGGTTATACATCCGTAAGAAGACACAGAGGCTCAGAGAGCGCTAGTCTGAGTCTGTTCCTCATTCTCTGCTTTCACTTTGAGCCTGTGAGACACACGGAGGCATTGTGGGTAATTTACACAGATCGGTTGTACTCACACGCTGCTGATTGGACGGCTGAAGGCAGCAAAACAAAAGTAATAGTGTTCTTAATGTGAGCCATAATAACAAACATTACTCATTACCACTTGGTGGGAAATTCGGCACATAGTATATTTCAGAATCTCAGCGTATTGTGGGCAAAAACACTGATCAGCTCCTTCAGGCGGCGGAGGTCGCGGACAAACAGACTCCAGGAGAGCTTGTACAACAGCGCAATAGCCCTAATCAATGCTAACAGCTGACAGCAGCCAATCAGGTCCAAGCTGACCTGATTGGCTGCCTTTATGGACAATAAAAATAATACTAATAATGTGCAATAAAAATATACACTCATTATTTTTATTTATGAAGTTACTGTGTTGTGTTCTCTTGTTTGTGTTGTGTTGTACGTACTGCCAACGTGGGACAGTTTTGCAATTTCGTTGTACTATTGCACTAGGTATGACTGTGCAACGACAATAAAGCGTTATCTCTTAACACACCAGCCGCAGTTCCAGTGGCTGCCTCAGGGCGTGGCTGTGTGGACGCGAAGCTGAGGAGTGTGACTGCAAGAGGAAGAAATCAGCCGCATCACCAATCTCATTAAAATTATCAGTTACTTCTGATCAAAGCATTAACAACGTCACCAAGATGACTCGTGACAGCCTGCACTAAACTAGTTGGACCAGGTTACAAACCGGCGTAGAATATTTGTGAGATTTTCAGGTTTATGTCGGTTTTCTTCTGGACTCTCCACCATGTGACCCTAGAACTGAAGAAGCTTCTCGGATGAGAGGTGAAACGTCTTCAAGCAACTTAAAGAAGTCCAGACTCTTTTCTCTCTTTTCTTTCCAAGCTCAGTAGACGTCGGTTTTCTTCCCACAATCCCCACCTGAAGGAGGACAGGTGACGGTGAAAGACTTTAGCCCAGCTTCACTAACATTTGAAGAACTGGACAGTTAAAAATTGTGCTTTTAATTTTGAAATGTAGGTCAGAAAAAACACATTTATTACAGCAAATGAACATGCTCTGTATTAATTCACAAAAGACAAACTCGTACATTTGCAAAATACGGCTTCAAATATTATTCTAGCTCCACAACCTCCTGAGGAAATCGGCTCACACTGTGGGAAATATTTGAACTTCATGTTTTTTATTTCAGACTTTCGGCTGGGATGCTACATGAGGGCTGCAAAGCTCTGCAGAGCAGAAACTCTCTGTCACCAACAACCATCGCCGAATTTATTAACCCCCCTGCATACTTCATGTACAACGTTGGGGTTGATATAAAACTCGCTTTATTGATTACAAACCAAAGACACAGTAATTTAGCTAAATATTGAACGAAGTCTGGCGCGCACAGGAGCTACAGTCAGTCAGCTAAAGAATGATTAAACACAGATTTTGTGCGTGTTTTTAAAAGAGAAAATGAGGAACGCTTCACGAATTTGCGTGTCATCCTTGCGCAGGGGCCATGCTAATCTTCTCTGTATCGTTCCAATTTTAGTATATGTGCTACCGAAGTAACACGACAGCTCCAAGGAGCCGGGAGCTATTTAAAGCCCTCCGTCACGGAATCTGTCTGAGTCACGGTTACAGGGCGAAGAGGCTTAAACTGCGTTTAAACTGATGGAAAACTGCAGCAGAAACATGTCTGGGTGCTTCTGGGTCGGTTATACATCCGTAAGAAGACACAGAGGCTCAGAGAGCGCCAGTCTGAGTCTGTTCCTCATTCTCTGCTTTCACTTTGAGCCTGTGAGACACACGGAGGCATTGTGGGTAATATACACAGATCAGTTGTACTCACACGCTGCTGATTGGACGGCTGAAGGCAGCAGAACAAAAGCCGACTCAACAACCCTCCCACCCCCGACTGACCTTCACCCGCCCTGCAGGCTGGGAGTAATGATTGGCTGGGAGAGAGACACCCGGCCTGCTCCACTCAAACAGAAAGACCTCCACAGGGTCTGGATCTTGCATCAGGACTCAGATCTGGAGATTTCTCTGAATCCCAGCAGGACCTGGACTCATTCTGCTCATCATTCTGCTGCTGCCTGCCTCTGAAACAGCTCCTGATCTGGCCTCTATTTTAAAACCTCTCTTAATTATTGTTATACTGAATGCTGCCTCTGAACATTAAGTGTATGTGTGGACTAAAAACTGCTTTGCTGTCTTTATTTTCCTGCGTTAAACTGAAGGAGGAAGTCTGCTTTTGTTTAAATGACAAAAACAAAACCTGCAGCTCCACCAACCTGCCACACAAGGGCGACACTGAGATATAAGAGTCTCTGATTTAAGACGACAGACCTCACCAGACTCCGTATAAAAATTGTAATATTTAGCAATCTCAGGGCATCGCTGTCTGACTGCAAGCTGCACAGTGGGAATGCAAAAGGAGGAAATCAGCCACATCACAGATGTCCATTAAAAGTATAAATTACTTTGATCAAATGATTAACAAGGTCACAAAGATGACTCATGACACCACGGAGTAAACCAGTCGGGTCATCCTACAAATCCAGAATAAAATATTGATCAGACTTTCAGGCTTATGTCGGGTTTCTTCCCACAATCGCCCATCTTAAGGAGGACAGGTGATGGTGAACGGCTTTAGCCCAGCTTCACTAAAGTTTGGAGAACTGAACGGTTAAAAATTATGGTTTTAAGTTTGAAATGTAGGTCAGAAAAAGCACCTTTATTATTGCAAATTAACATGCTTAATTCACAAAAGACAAACTTGTACATTTGTGAAATACGGCTTCAAACATTATTCTAAGCAGAGGTACAAATCCTGCTGAAAAAATTGGCTCACACTGTGGGGAATACTTGACCTTCATGGTTTTGTTTTTTTTATTTAAGTTTTTCGTTTGGGATGCTACATGAGGGCTGCACAGCTCTGCAGAGGAGAAATTCTCTGTAACCAACATCCATTGTTGAATTTATTAAACCTCCCTGCATAATTCAAGCACAAATTTGGAGTTGCTATAAAACTCACTTTCTTGGTTGCAAACCAAGGACACAGTAATTTATCTAAATATTGAACGGAGTCTGGCGCACACAGGAGCTACTTCTCTTTTTTTTATCTTTATTTTCTTCTATGGAATTTACTGTGAAAGGTAATTAAAATATAAGGTAATCCATAGATGGTCGTGGAAAACCACCCCCCAGTTTTACTCCTCAGGGCCACTGCAGCCTGCTGAGGAATTCATCTCAACACTCATATCATTCATTTTGACTCAGACAGCAGAGGAAACAAACTTCATCTCTGCGTATATTTGGATTCAGCGAGTCTTGAAAATCTTTAAATGTATGAAAATCAGATTTTCTCTGTTTGGGTAACACTCACAGTATCTCTGGTCATGATCTCTGTCCATCCACAGATAGGGTGGTGGTGGTGATGGAGGAGATTTCCTTCAAAATGAAAGTCCTGCCCAAGTTGAAGTACAACTCAGGTCAACTGTGTGTTTTAATGACAGTAAATACAGAAGAATAAATGTATATACTTGTATCAAATTTAACATAAAGAATGACATATTTTAATATTGTGTCTGACTCCAACACCAACACGTGTTTGTCCTGCTACGGCCCTTAATGTGGAAAATCTCACATTAAGGGCTGTAGCAGGACAAACACGTGAACTCTCAGAGTGGCCTCCATTTGTCAATATGACATCCATTATGAGCTTAAAACGTCCAACAAAAGGAGCAAGTGCTGACTCTCCAGGTTGGTCCAGCTAATGTGTGACCTCCAGCGGCGGCTCCTGTGATGTTTTTAATTTTTGCCTTACACAAACTTCCCTTAGGCAGTATCATTAGAAGGTACAGAATACATTTTCACTGATCTGCAGATGACACCCAACTTTATCGATCCATGAAGCCAGATAACACACACTAATTAAACTCTCTACCACCAGGGGGCGGAGTCAGAGGCACTTCCTTCTTGATTTAACTCTACAGTCAGTCAGCTAAAGAATGATTAAACACAGATTTTGTGCGTGTTTTTAAAAGAGAAAATGAGGAACGCTTCACGAATTTGCGTGTCATCCTTGCGCAGGGACCATGCTAATCTTCTCTGTATCGTTCCAATTTTAGTATATGTGCTACCGAAGTAACACGACAGCTCCAAGGAGCCGGGAGCTATTTAAAGCCCTCTGTCACGGAAGCTGTCTGAGTCACGGTTACAGTGGGAAGAGGCTTAAACTGCGTTTAAACTGATGGGAAACTGCAGCAGAAACACGTCTGGGTGCTGCTGGGTCGGTTATACATCCGTAAGAAGACACAGAGGCTCAGAGAGCGCCAGTCTGAGTCTGTTCCTCATTCTCTGCTTTCACTTTGAGCCTGTGAGACACACGGAGGCATTGTGGGTAATTTACACAGATCGGTTGTACTCACACGCTGCTGATTGGATGGCTGAAGGCAGCAGAACAAAAGCCGACTCAACAACCCTCCTCCCTCCCACCCCCGACTAACCTTCACTCGCCCTACAGAGATTGACAGACCACGTGACTTTTGCGCATTGCGTTGTGGGTACGAGTGTCAACAGAATCAAAACACTGCATCAAGCACTAGCATTTCCAGCACCGGTAATCATTAATTCTGTGGTTTTAAACCCTACTTGCATTTTATTTGCCCCAAAAACAGTTATGTACAAAACGACGGCGAACACGGCAGGTCCGTACAAAGACAGACTTAATGAAAAGGCAAAAAAAAAGCACGAGGAAAAAATCAAAGGAGTGAAAGGGTCAGACCCATATGAGCATACAGAGTGGAGTAAGGACGTTATCGTGCTGCCTCGCACATATTTATTATTATATGGTCCTAAGTGTGAGTGCATATACTCACAAATGTATCTCCTGTACAGGCCAACACAATCTATTTGTCGTTTCAGGTTGTAGTATTACACAACATTTTCAGATCTAATTGAAATAAAATATGTTTCATAATTCACTCAATTTATTGTCTGTAACGTTGGACCCAAGAAACATAAGCCGGAGCGAATTTGACGACAGCAGAACTTTTATTTAACACTGTGGTTTACTGGGACACAGACACTCCAGCTCTCTCTCTGCTGTCACGTCCGCCCTCCTCCTCCGACTGTCACTGCCAACATATAAAGAGACACAATCACTGTCAGATCCCAGCACACCTGTTCACCCCGCCCCTGCGCCGCCCCGGGAGCTCACTGTGTCACCCCTCCTCTGCAGCTGGCCAGAGACCACACCCACGCCACATTGTCTTTATTTATTACTGGCATTATTGTTTCATTCTATTATAGAATCTTACAAGAAAGAGGCAAAACTGTATTCCATCGTGCTTTATTAGCTGCTTCGGTAAAAAACAAATGAACAATGCAAAAAAAAAGAAACCCCAACATACTGGAAAACAGTTATACATTGCTTTATTGCTTTAATACAACACTTGGGCACATATATGCAGGACGTTTCGTGGCTGTTTTGATATCGCTCTCTCTCTTAATCGATCAAATCTCGCTGTGGTAGCAGCTTTAAACTCAGTATGACCCAGGTTGATAGAGGTGCCCAGTCTGGATCGCATTCCAGCCCTTTGTAGGCTGGTTTTCCTACAAAACACAACAAACATTAGCCCGCAAAGCCACTGTGAACAAAGCAGCATAGCCCAACGAATTCAATTCAAATCAATATAAGACTTATTTGTAACCTACATCAACAATTATGTTATGATAAATTACGCAATAACTACAACAGAAGACTTACCTTTGTGGAAATGCTTGGAGCAGACTAACATGTGAGCTGGAGTGTTCTGGGACGTTATTTTTGGTCTTTGAATGGCTGCAATCCAGGCCATCCGTCGGCTCTTTGTCACTTCGGAAACATGGCTTAAACAATTTCTCTTCCACGACGTAATCCGATAAAAAACGATCTCTTTACCCGTCGGCTTCCCGTGGCTGTCATGCGACCGGCTATTGCAGTTAATAATACCACAGCTTCTTGCCATTTTTTGTGTTTCTTTTTATTGCTGTGTGACTGTTTTCATGTGAAATCCTGCGTGCGCTAGTACCGCTTGCCACTCGTACCTGCAATCCTTTGTGGTTTTACCCCGGAAATGAGGTCACATTTTCAATCTCTAGTAGAGAGAGACCAGGCCAGAAGAGCGATGCAATCAGGAGGGGGGAGGAGAGAGAAACCCGGCCCTGCTGCACTCAAACAGAAAGACCTCCACAGGGTCTGGATCCTGCATCAGGACTCAGATCTGGAGGTTTTTTAAACCCCAGCAGAACCTGGACTCATTCTGCTGCTGACACACGTGGACTTTGCGACAAGGGTGAGAAAAGCGCTGGATCTTGTTTACACAAACATTCCCAGTGCTTAGAGATCAAAGCCCCGCCTCCACCTCGGACACTCAGACCACTTGTCTGTTATGCTAATTCTGGCATACAGACCGCTTGTCAGATGCTGCATATCGGTTCTGAGACAGGTGAGAACTTGGCCTGCAGGAGCTCTCTTTGCTCTTCAGGACTTTTTTGAGCACACTGACTGGGACATGTTCAGGGAGGCCGCAACAAATGGTGACCTCCCTGCAACCAGAAATCATGGATGACTGCATAAGTGTGTGAGCTGCTAAGAATTCGAGACTCTGCCTTCAGAGCAGGCGACAAGGCAGCCCTGGGAACAGCGAGGGCTAAACTGTCTCATGCCATCAAAGCAGCAAAGTGGGCGCATGCCAGAAGAATCCACAGCAACTTCCAGGATAGCAGTGACAGGCGTCGTATGTGGCAGGACATCCAGGCCATTAACAACTACAGGAAGAAAACACCTGCCCGTGATGCTGATTCCTCCCTACCAGATGCGTTGAACCACTTCTATGCACGGTTTGACGCCCAGAATGATGTGTTGGTGAGGAAGTCCACCCCCACACACCCCCACCCCCCTCATAAGAACCATGTTCTTTGTCTGACCTCTGGACCTCTGCTGATGTGAGGAAAACTCTTCTCAGAGTTAACCCACGGAAAGCTGCTGGTCCAAATAACATTCTTGGAAGAGTGCTCAGGGAAATATGCAGACCAGCTCACAGATGTCCTCAGTGATATCTTCAACCTCTCCCTGAGCACTGCTGTTGTCCCAACGTGCCTCAAGGCCACCACTATCATTCCCGAGCCAAAGAAATCCCCAGTGTCCTGCCTCAACGACTACCGCCCCGTTGCAGTCACACCCATCATTATGAAGTGCTTCGAGACGTTCCTCATGAGGCACATTAAGACCCTGCTGCCACCCACACTGGACCTACTGCAGTTCGCCTATCGGCCCGACCGGTCAACAGACGACGCCATCGCCACCTCCCTCAACACCACCTCCATAACCAAGAAGGCTCAGCAGTGTCTCTTCTTCCTGGGGAAGCTGAGGAAAGCCCATCTCTCATCATCCATTCTTACCACCTTCTACAGAGGGACTATCAAGAGCAGCTACATCACTGTCTGGTATGGTAACTGTACCATATTGGATCGCAATACCCTACAACAGACAGTGAGAGCAGCTAAGAAGATAATTGGAGCCCCTCTCCCCTCCATCACGGACACTTATAGCACCTGCTCCATCCACAAAGCCACCAACATTGTGGAGGGCCCCACACACCCTCACACACACTCTTCTCCCTGCTGCCCTTCTGGAAAGAGGTACCAGAGCCTCCGGGCCCTCACTGCCAGACTACAGAACAGTTTCTTCCCCAAAGCCATCAGACTCCTGAACACTCAGTGACTGGAACGACACACACACACAGACACACCTTCATACATGTCACTACCAAGCACTTATCTGTAGTATCTCACACTCACACACCTTCAGACATCAAGTTACTTTTTGCACAATGCTCAGCATTTTGCACATTTCCATTGCACCGGCTTTGTCTGTATCATCCTGTTCTGTCTGGTGTTGCACTGTCTTGTCTTGTTTATTTTTGCCATTTTTTGCACACTGCACTTTACGCAGTCCTGTGTTTGTCCGTTACATGTCATATGCAGCACCAGGGTCTCAGAGGAATGGTGTCTCATTTCACTCTGTACTGTACCACCGTACATGGTTGAAATGACAATAAAAGCCACTTGACTTGACTGCCTCTGAAAAACCTTCTAATCTGGCCTCTATTTACAAAACCCTTTCAATTATCCCCAAAAGTTGATTCTGTTCATTTGGACATAGTGTTTTTCAGTGGGAGAAATGTTTCAGCACTTAGTTATCAAAGTTACTCATCAGTCTCAGCTGACTGCAGGTTTCCCCAACCTTGTGATCAAAGAATATTGATCATTCACCAAAGACCACTGATCAATGGCCATGAGTACCATTCACAGAGAGTTGGGGAATGGCTGCAATCACAGCATTGTAACATGGTGAAAGATGTACCCTTAGGCCCCCTCCTTGATTCAGAGATGGTCTTTCCCTTTTCACGTAAATGGCCTCCTTGACTCCGCGCTCAAAGCAGCGTTCCTCCCTGTCCAGGATGTGTACATCCTCATCATTGAAAGATTGGTCAATAGCCTCTCTTAGACTGTGGAGTTCTGGCCTGACAAACTCATCTTTGTTGTGCCATCTGCTTAACCAGAAGTTGTTTGGTTTCCCCGATGTATAAATCATGGCAATCCTTCCTCCTGGCACTTAACAGCGCACACCATATTACTCTGTCTGTGTCGGGGGACTCGATCTTGGGATGGACCAGTTTTGGGCACAGTGTGTTTTGGGGTTTGAAAGCCACATAGACTGTGTTTAGAAAAAATGGGTGTCAACTGTTCTGATACTCCTGACCAGAGATGGGCAGTAACGCGTTACTTGTAACACCTTACTGTAGTCTGATTACTTTTTTCAAGTAACGAGTAAAGTAAGGGATTACTATTGCAAAAACGGTAATTAGATTACCGTTACTTTCCCGTAGGAACGCTGCTTACTGCGTTATTAAAACCGTGATTTTTTTGCGAGAATGTCTCACGACAGTGACGTAAGCGAGTGCGACGTTCGTGACAACAGCTGTGTGCAGATCAACAATGGATAATATATCGAGTGCAGGAGAGAGTATGAGCCTGCAGCATTTAAAGCGTGGAAGTACTGACCTTACTTTGAGTTTGATTCCATAAAAAGTGACAAAAACTTTAGCGTCCGTTGTGCGTGGGAAGAAAACTTCTTTTTACAGCGAAAAAACTCCTAAACAAGCACCGAGTGCGCTACGACGTAATGGGAAATTCACAGAGAAACTCGCGGATTCTTCAACTGACCGCTGCGGCACACCTGCTCCAGGGTAAACCTCCGCCTACCCCACTCCTGCTATACAGGTGAAAATAGAGCAACAGGACCGCTAGTCTTTGATTTTATTTATTTTCTGCTGTGTTTTACGTGCATTTATTTGAAAGAGTGAGTGTAAACACAAAAAATATTTTATTTTATGTGCTGGAATGTGCAGAAAATAGGTTTAAATGTTAAACAAATTTCTTCACGTCAGAGAATGTTGCATATAATTAAATTTTTGCTTGATGCATAAAGTTAAAAGATTAAAACTAATAAAACAAGTTTTAAAAAGAGACTTTTCCATTTGATTACATTTTGTATGATAGATTATGCAGAAAAAGTAGAATTGGGCTGAAAGATCTATCGCTTTATTACCTATTCAGGTTGTAAATCGTGTTTTTAAAAAGTAACTAAGTAACTAAGTAATTACTTACTTTTGAAAATAAGTAATCAGTAAAGTAACGGGATTACCTTTTTTGGGAAGTAATCAGTAATTAGTTACTGATTACTTTTTTCAAGTAACTTGACCAACACTGCTCCTGACACACAAGGGATCACTACGGGTTTTTGCTTAGGCAGCAGATGTCCTTCTCTCCTGGATCACCTGGAGCTCTCTTTAGGTGCCTTCCCGGCTTTGATAAATGCCCAGCTGGGATAACCACGTTTACTACATCCAGGTGAACAGAATCAGCATTTGGGGATGTGTTTAACTGGGTGAATGGGGATGTCTCAACAAAGAGTTTTGTACTTAATTCTGTCTCTGAACATTGAGTGTATGTGTTACAAGAAATAACAGCTGCAGTTTCAACAACCTGCTAAAGGGCAGGTTTAACTGCTGTGTTGCAGAGTAGAATGTAAAAAAACAAAACAAAAGCAACTGTGTTTTTGAGTGACAGCAAATAGAGAAGAATATATTTATATACCATCCAGCCATGGTTGGCAGGAAGTAACGTCTCTACACTAATGTGAGTTGAAGACGGCTCTTATGTCTTTTTACAGTTCTGACTTTTTGAATAGGTGCATACCAAGGCATACTGCTCCCCTCCTCTGGTCATTCCTTTAATCTCATCACAAGAATAAGATCCTTGGATCAAATCAGTAGATTCAGTTTTCAAGAGAATGATCTGTAACATAGATCCCTGACAAGTCTGCATGTAAAAGTTTTCTTTCTGCATCAGTAAGTGCAAGTCAGTGCTTCTCTTTGGTGTTGTGTTTGTTTGTTTTGTTACATTACACATGCTTCCCTTAGGCACTACCATTAGAAGGCAAAGGGTACATTTTCACTGCTATGCAGATGACACCCAACTTTATCTATCCATGATGCCAGATGACACACACAAATTAAACTCTCTACCACCAGGGGGCGAAGCCAGAAGCACTTCCTGTTTGAGTTAAACTAAAGAATGATTAAAAACAGATTTTTTGCATGCTTTTCAAAAGGAAAATGAGGAATGCTTCATGAATTTGCGTATCATCCATGCGCAGGGGCCATGCTTCTCTGTATCGTTCCAATTTTAGTATATGTGCTACCGAAGTAACACGACAGCTCCAAGGAGCCAGGAGCTATTTAAAGCCCTCCGTCATGGAAGCTGTCTGAGTCACGGTTACAGTGGGAAGAGGCTTAAACTGCGTTTAAACTGATGGAAAACTGCAGCAGAAACATGTCTGGGTGCTTCTGGGTCGGTTATACATCTGTAAGAAGACACAGAGGCTCAGAGAGCGCCAGTCTGAGTCTGTTCCTCATTCTCTGCTTTCACTTTGAGCCTGTGAGACACACAGAGGCATTGTGGGTAATATACACAGATCAGTTGTACTCACACGCTGCTGATTGGACGGCTGAAGGCAGCAGAACAAAAGCCGACTCAACATCCCTCCCACCCCCGACTGACCTTCACCCGCCCTACAGGCCGGGAGAGAGACACCATCAGGAGGCGGGAGGAGAGAGAAACCCGGCCCTGCTGCACTCAAACAGAAAGACCTCCACAGGGTCTGGATCTTGCATCAGGACTCAGATCTGGAGGTTTTTCTGAATCCCAGCAGGACCTGGACTCATTCTGCTCCTCATTCTGCTGCTGACTGCCTCTGAAACAGCTCCCATTTTAAAACCACTTTCAATTATCCCAAAAAGTTGATTATGTTCATTGTGTATGACCTCCTTGGCTTTGGTGATTCTCCAGGTTGGTCCAGCTAATGTGTGACCTCCAGGAGCCCCTCATCTATTAGCTCTATTACGGACGTCTCTACACTAACGTTAGTTCAAGACAGCTGTTATGTTCTTTTCTGTTTTTTTTTTTTTTTTGAATAACACCAAGGCATTCTTCTTCCTTCAATTTATATTATACATGCTTCCCATAGGCAGTATCATCAGTAGGCATAGCATACATTTTCACTGCTATGCAGATGACACCCAGCTCTATCTATCCATGAAGCCAGACACACTAATTAGTTAAACTACAGGAATGTCTAAAGACAAAGACTTGGAGGACCTCTAATTTTCTGCTTCTTAACGGTGATCAAACTGAGTTTATTGTACTCGGCCATGAAAATCTCAAAAATATGGTATCTAAACAGATTCTTACTCTGGATGGCATTACCTTGGCCTCCAGTAACACTGTGAGGAAACTTGGAGTAATTTCTGACCAGGATATGTCCTTCAATGCACATATTAAATAAATATGTAGGACTGCTTTTTTCAATTGCACAATATAAAAAAGAGCACAAGAGAGAGCATATAACCCCTGTGCTTGCCTCACTGGACTGGCTGCCTGTGTACAAACATTTTAAAATTCTCATGTTTGTTTTTAAATGCTTTAACAATCTTGGCCCGGCCTTACCTCTCTGAGCTTCTTCATCCCTACACACCCTGTCGGTCTCGTAGATCAGCTGACCAGTTGCTCCTGGAAGGACTGAGATCCAGGAGGAAGCTCAGAGGGGACAGGGCCTTTTCTATCCTTGCTCCTAAATTATGGAATAACTTGCCCTTGCACGTTAGAGAGGCCCCTTCACTGTCTGCTTTTAAAACACGTGTTAAAACCCATTTTTATTCTTTGGCTTCTGACCTCAGGGAGACTTAGTTAACAACTAATTTAATTATTTATTTGACCTTTTTTTTTTTTTTTCTTTTTTTTTTTTTACTTTATTTGGCTTTTAATTATATTTTATGTAATTTTATTATTATATTCCAATGTACAGCACTTTGCATCCGCTGTGGTTGTTTTAAAGTGTTTTATAAATAAAGATGATGAAGAAGAAGAAGCAGAAGAAGAAGAAGAAGATGAGGATGATATCTCTGAAATTAGAAATATCCTATCTCAGAGTGAAGCTGAAAAACTAGTTCATGCATTTATTACTTCTAGGCTGAACTACTGTAATTCATTATTATCAGGATGGCCTAAAAACTCCCTGAAAAGCCTTCAGTTAATCCAAAATGCTGCAGCAAGAGTCCTGACAGGGACTAGAAAGAGAGAGCATATTTCTTCAATATTGGCGTCTCTTCACTGGCATCCTGATAAATCCAAAATCAAATTCAAATCCCTGCTCCGGCAGGTGATGACGTACCTGCTTCCGGGTCGAAACTACTCTGCGTTTATTAAGGGTGTTGTGTTTTTAACATTTTTTAATTCTTTGTACCTTGCGCTATTTAATCTGAACAAACCCCTAAAAAAAGGCAGTGATCTCCGTCGGCCTCTCTCCGTTTTTATTACCGCTATTCATTTTAAAGCTTAGTTTTTAAAACCTTACGATGCTACAACAGCCCAGCTCATGCAGCAGTATATTAATGACTATGTCACGGATCACAGAGTGTACAGGTAATTGGACCCCAAAAAGCAGACTCAAAACACCAAAACTCCAAACTATGTACAGATTTATTGATTAACTCATGAATCTTTAACGAAGTCGGGGGAACGAAAAACTAAGGCTCACACTTTGGGGGAAAATGAGGAGCGCGGCGCCCATGGGGGAACTCCAAGAGAAAGGGGAGACACAATTAATAGCACTCAAGCTGTGTCCAAATTCATGGGCTGCATCCTCCTGAGGACGCATTTGTAGACCGATTACGTCACAGCGATGTGCCGAAGGCTGTCCAAATTCGTAGACTCCTCCGAATGCAGCCGACAAATGCGTCCTCCGTTTCCCCGAATTTGAAGGATGGGTCGGGTGTGTCCTTCGTAGCCTACCATATCCCAGAATTCATAGCGCGGCCCAGCCAAACTCCAGTTTTCTGCAATGGCGGCCGCTACCAAGTTTTAAAATTACTCTTATTAATCTTTCTGGGTCACAAAATAAACTTTTAACATATTTTCAGGCGAGAATGTGGATGTGTAAACTTGAAATATCTGCTCAATTTATTAAGATATCGCATATTTGCAAAAGTGCTTTGACGTTTTCGGAGACGTCTGTTACCCACCAGCTCGATAGCTAGCCGGGAGCTCGAGGGTCACTGAAGCCGCCGAGAACGGCACAACTCCCGGTACATCCTTTTCAGATCACCGCGGACTTTTGCTACTCAGGTTAAACGTAATATATAAGTCACTTAGACAACCTAAAAATGTTATTGTTGGGCTTTTTTCAGTGTTTTATTTGTTTGTGAGTAAATCGGTTTGGCTGAGTTTAAAGTTATTAGATTAGGTTAGGTTAGGTTAGGTTAGATTAGATAAAATAAAACTTTATTAATCCCCCGGGTGAGTTCCTCCTTGGTTTTTACACCGCTCAATAAAAGTCAAACAGAAAACTGATTAAACAGAAGTGTGAGATGGTCGAGAATTTACACCAGTGTCCTGTTATATTTTAGATAGCAAGGAGCAGACGGCCGAGTTTATTAAACTCCACCGAGACAGCGGTGATGCTAATCAGAAGGCTAGACCGTCCAATTTCCCCAGCCGTTTACTTCCGGCCTACCCGACCTTCTGAGGACTCGGCCCACGTAGACCGCGAAGGCCGGGTCCTCAGGAGGATGCAGCCCATGAATTTGGACACAGCTTCAGGTTACCCGGAGCGAGACAGCTAGACTGCATTAATTGCCGAGGCTTACAGGCAGAGCAGGACCGTAGAGCTTAGAGAGGCAGAGGTGTCTTTGGAGGGAATCCAAGGGAGGGAGGCAATCAAGCAAGAGGACAGGCAGGCAACAGACTACCTTGCCGAATGCTGATCACTAGTTGCACAAACAAAAATCAAATGGAATCCAAAATCTCACATGGAAAAAGCAAAGATTTAATGCAGAACCTAGTTACCACCGAAGGGAGACTAACAGACAGGCGAGGAGCAGCCATGGAGTGGATAAAAGTTAGTGTTCATCCTCCAGCTGTTTATATTATGCTAACATAGGTGAGTTGCTAGCAATCACATAGCACATCATTATATACACTGGCTAGCCCAACTTCAGTAACCCTACAAAAGTCACTGCTGTTTAGTTTTCTGTCTTCATTTATGTCAGAGCCGATAGCAGAGCATGTTTACGTTTGATTTTTTTCAGAAATCTCTCAGTCAGAACATGCTAAATCATGTTTAGGTGGGAACTAGTGCGCTAACTCCCTGCTAACGTCTAACTCCATTAAACGATCTGGGGCGATCGTGGCTCAAGAGTTGCTGGTTCGAGCCTCGGCTTGGACAGTCTCGGTCGTTGTGTCCTTGGGCAAGACGCTTCACCCGTTGCCTACTGGTGGTGGTCAGAGGGCCCGGTGGCGACAGTGTCCGGTAGCCTCGCCTCTGTCAGTGCGCCCCAGGGTGGCTACAATGTAGCTTGCCATCACCGGTGGATGACTGGATGTGTAAAGCGCTTTGGGCTTCTTTGGGACTAGTAAAGCGCTATACAAGTACAGACCATTTCATAAACTTTGTTTTCATGGATGCCTGGATGTTAAACTTAATTGTTACACCTGGTAGAGCAGCCACACTGATCGTTTTATTACAGATGAACGAATTTAGACAGTTTGTAATTCTCTGTGATGCTGCAGTGTTCGTTTGACTTTGAGACCTGAAGCAGAGTTTGGGCCTGGAAACGGCTAATGACATCAGACCTAAAGACCGGACAGGGGGTCATACATTTGTTGGGGTTTTCTGTGTTTTCTTTGTATTACTGTAGGGTCTTTACCGTACAATATAAAGCACCTTGAGGCAACTGTTGTTGTGATTCAGTGCTGTGTAAATAAAATTGAATTGAAGTTGCTGTTTTGTTGTAGTATCATGAAAATGCTGGTTTGCTGTATTTATGATCTCTGGTGTAACAATGCTCATATTTTATATTTGCGCCTACTCTTAATTACATTCAAAATAAGCTTCCAATTGAAACAAATTTCAATATTTACATATTAAAAGAAACTAAATCAATGAGCTGAATGTCCAGCTGAGCAGGTTTGTTCTTCCATCAGGCACTTATATTATTTTGTCTTTCTTGTTTTTAGAGCAATTTTGAGCACATCTGAACTTCTTTGTGTGGAACTGGCTTTATCAGGGCTCAGGCTGCCAAAGTTCATCAAAGTGCATCTGAAGATGTCTTGAGCCTGGCATGATCCAGAAAACAGACGGGTTCAGTTTGGGTCAGGCAGGATGTGCGTGTGTGTGTCTGCATACAGCAACAGTCTTACTGTGTGTATCACTGTGATGTCATTATGGTGTTTCGACTGGCTGGCTGGTCATCACCAGCTGCACTTTTACTGAAGTTCATCTTCGAGTGAGAATGGACATGTTTGATGTGCCTGCTTCTGACCCTTAACCGAGTTGAGAGCTTAAGCACTTAATCTAAATACCCTTCTGTGTTCCCTCCCCTTTGTTCTTGCTCAGTAAATCTGTGTATGTGTAAAGAGTGCAGGGTATAAACCTAAACAGAGCCAGTGTGATTGAGTCGAGCTTGTGAGAGTGAGTGGATTTAAGAAAGTGAGTGACTCAGGTGTGTCAGTTGGTTTGTCATGTGTTTTAAGTTTTGAGGGGAGTTAGAATATTTTTGTTTCAAAGCCAAGTTAAAAATATTCATAATTTAATTTCCAAAACTTGCATATGATCTTAAATTTGCAGCTAATCTACTGACGTATCACATAGCAGCTCCAGTCTCAAATGGAGTTCAGTCCACTATTGCCACCTGTGGCCAAGTGCCATAACCTACAACCAATGTTCCCTCTAAGCTGCGCGCGTGCGCAATTGCGCACTGCTGGCACGGTCTCTGTGCAGAAAAAAATTTGCGTTGCGCACACAAAAAAAAAAAGAAATCTAACCTGAATTGAAATTAAAGTAAATACGTTAACAATTCTGTTTTGCAGTGTTAGTCAGTAAGTGACTGGCTGCTCCAGTATGGGATTAGAACGATGCCGCCTTATCCCATAGTCCAGCCAATAACGCAATTCACATTCGTATATACGCAGTTAATCAGCGTCGTTGACAGGCTATGACAGCGTCCTTATGTGCCGACGCCGGTGTTTTAGCTAGCAAAGTGGCTTATGAGGAGTGAAGCCACGTTAATGACAACGTGTACAACCATTGGAGATGTGAGCAGGACAGACGGAACAATTGACGGAAAAAGTGTGGACTTTATACCAGTTTTTAAATTGTGTTGATAGGCCACGTAAAACCAGAGTTATGATAAAAATATATGCAATGTTTGGTTTCCTCCCTGAATACTGTCGTTGTTTATATTTACTGCGGGAAGAAACGGGAAAAATGGTGTTTTATAAGGAAAACGCTCGAAAGCACTCTCCGCCAAGTCAGATACAAGTCAGAGCTTTATAAAAAAAAAATTAAAAAAAAGAAAGAAAGAAAGAAAGAAAGTTGTGTTTTCAAAATTAGAGTTCAAGTTATTTTTACTTCCAATAGTGTTAACATACTACACAAGTCATGAACAAGATTTTTTCAAATTTTCATTGTAAGTGGGATAAAGCAGTTAATTAAATGTAAATGCTGTAATTTGATTATTTTAATAAACCATGTAACTTGGATGGATGTGATGCTGGCGTGACCACAGTGCACACGTCTGCTGTTGCTCACAGTGGTCCAAAGGGACCGCTCAAGGAAGTTTGTGCGTTCTCTCAGACACATGAAAAATTAGAGGGAACATACAACCAGATTGTTTGTGCTGCATTCATTTTAAAGATATTAATACAAATTTCTAGAGGTCAACTCCGCCCCCCATCATTAATGGAATCAAACAAAATTGGTGTCAATCACTGTGCTGTATTTGTGCTGGTTTGTGCTACTGAAATTGTAGTTTGTGCTGCTTCTGTTTTAAATATAATAAAAGGGGGGGTTGACCTAAAGGTCAAAAGGTCAACCAGTCCCCACATACCACCCAAATCCAACAAAACTGATGTCAAACATTTGTGCTACATTTGTGTTGGTTTGTGCTGCAAAAGTTTTTGTTTGTGCCACTCTCATTTAAATTAAAAAAATATATATATATTCATAAAATATTAATATTAATAAATATTAATAAAAGAATGTCTTGATGCATACTCAATCATCCAGGTAAGTCTTTTCTCTGCACATTTTAACTGAAATAACGGGGTAGGGACTTTGTATATTGCATCTGTGTCACTCACCTTGGAGAATCGTGTAGTGTTTGCTAGGAACACCAGTAGCCAATATAGGTAATTGATAAGCACAGCTGGAGAGAATTGGTAGTTATACACAGTCTATATAAGCTTGGTGAGTAAAACAAACCTTTGGGGGTTTATGAGGAGAGAGTAGTTACAGTGAATTTACAGTGGTTAGAAAGCAATTATAGCCAGGGTGGTGATTGAGAAGCGCTTGTGAAAGTGAGTGTCTGGGGTGTTTCAGTTGGTTTGCTTTCTTTTCTTTCTGAGTCTGTGTGTTTGTGGTACAGTGGAGTAGGTAAGTTATCAGGTGTGATAGATACATGGACAAGCGTAGGTGGGGGAAATGGAGCCCAAACTTGTGAGGGAGCTTCTGGAGTTCAAACTCCACAATTGCTGAAGGGTCAAGAAGCAGATAAAGATGTACAATCAAGAGAAGAGCTGAGACTTTCAGAAAAGATGGTGAGTACAACTGATTATTTCATGTAAACTATCAGAGTGTACTATTCTGCTTTCATGTGATCATTTGTTTTGTTTTTTCGCCTTTACACGCTTAATCTAGATGGAAAGAAAACTAAAACTGAGCACTTGGTGGAAGTGGTCTGCTCTGCCAAAGAGGCAAGTGAAATGTTTAAGGATATTTCATTACAGCCACTTTGGTGGACAATGTGGATGGAAGAAGACTCAGACTATCATGGCACACTATTACTGCCCTGGCATGGAAGGGGACATTCAAAAATGTGTGAGTACATTTCTTCAAGATGAGCATGAACATGCCTCTGTCAGTGCGCCCCAGGGTGGCTGTGGCTACAATGTAGCTTGCCATCACCAGTGTGTGAATGTGTGTGTGTGAATGGGTGGATGATTGTGTAGAGTGTAAAGCGCTGTGGGGTCCTTAGAACCAAGTAAAGCGCTATACAAATACAGACCATTTACCATGAACAAAGGTGTGTGTTTTACTGTGCTTTTCTTTGTTTGTACTATGTTGGTTTTGTCAAACATATTATCTACAGCTATAAGTTATTGTGCTGATTATTATGAAAAGCAAGGAGAAATTTAGACTGTTTTTAAGAATTTAATGTTACTCTATTTGTCACTAGGTTGCTCAGTGTCCACAATGCCAATGTAACCAGGGCAATATTATCCCATATGGAAAGGATGTATATAAATCTTATAAAGTTCGTATCTGTCTTTTGTGAAACTTGTATGAAAAGCATACAAGAGTGAAAACAGATATAAGATTCCTCGAAAAATTATATGAATGAAACTTGTATGTTTTGGATACTTCCTAAAACAATATATGAAAGTGGCCACTTTCATGAGTAAATCATGTAAGCCTTATATGACTCACTATATGAAGTAGGCCACATCTGATGCAAGTCTTTTCTATTTCTTTTCCATATGGGAAGGGAAAAAATTATACATTTCAATAGAGTTAAAGTAATGCAGACAGAATAGTTGATACTATTCAAATACTTCAAACATAATATAACACACTTGTCTTTTTTCCTCATAATTCACAGAGCCCTTTGAGCTCACTGGAATGGATCTTGTTGGTAAACTAACCTTAACAAATGGCGGTAATCAATATATTTGTGTCATGATTGATTATTTCACCAAATGGACAGAGGCCTACCCACTAACCGGTGTATTCTTGATCTCTTTTACAAATTAGGTGCACCTAAAAGACTGCTAACAGACCAGGGCTCAGAGTTTTTCCACAAGGTACAACATTAATAAATAAAGCAAAAATGTAATTTCAGCTGTGATGACTAATGTGATCAACTTTTCAAGGTCATCTATGACCTGTGTGAAACTCTGGGCATCAAAAGAAGCCTCTGCTCACCATGTCATCCCCAAACAAATGGCCTTGTGGAAAAATTAAATGGCACAAGCCAGAGGTTAAGTACTGCCATTTATATGTAATGTTGTAACTACGTCACAAAACTGCATATTGAGTATATTTTTCTTTTTCATGCTACCAAATTTCAGATCCCTCAATAAACTGGTGACTGACCACTCAAAGAGCTGGGACAAATTTCTGCAGTTGACTATGTTCGGGCTCAGAACAAAAAAAGCAGGTGACTATAAAATAAAGCCCCTTTTTCCTCATGTTCCACAGGGAGGCAAGGTATCTATTGGAGATCCCAAAGGAATGCAGGTAAAATGCTATAATGCACTTGAGGGAAAATGTTTTAATCCAGTTTCAGTTACTCGGTGTCCTTCTATTTTGGCAGATTACAGAAGAAAGCGTCTATACGATCATTTCAATGAAGTTTGTGAGGGCCTAAAATCCCAGGAGGTGGTGTACGCTGAAGTGACCAAAAATGCCAAAAGCAGCCAAGAAAATATCTGCAGGAGAGAAGCAAAAAGGGGAGAGGAGGATAGTTTTCAGGTGGGAGACCTTGTTTTGTGGAAAAATATAAGGCAAGAAGAGAAGAAAGGTGGCAAACTGGATTTGGATATGGTGGGACCCTTTAAAATTATGAAGCCGGAGGGCAAAACTTGGTGTCAGAGAAGGGAAAGAGGACTCTCAAGATTAACACAGACCAATTGACACACTACTTCCAGCCTAAAGAGAGGGTCCAAGCAAAACTGAAGGAACTGTTTGCTCCTTGTGAGGGGCCATCAGCACCACCAGTGTCACCACCTGTTAGGGGAAATCGCCAGTGCACTCTTGCTGTGACCCAGAAGATGATGGCTAAGGAGATGGTGAAGTTATTTTCTGAGAATGTTGACTTGGCCCCTGGGAAAGAGTTGGAAAGTGAGGTATGTAAACTTTTTCCAAATTAGTGGTCACCTTATTGGAAGGGAATGACGGTGTAATGTTTGTTCCGGTATGATGGCGCCTGTGTTTGGCTTTGCCGCTGCCGGGTGCAGTTTGTCACGCTCTTTCGTCGTGCTGTTTTTCTCTGCTCTGCTGTTTTTTTTTTTATTTGTATCAATGATGTACTGGCTGCCTTGGTTTATGATCGTTTGACGCTGCTATCCATCCGATCTTCAATGATGGCTCAAGATGTCTCATCCTCCTCCTCCTTTGGCACTTTCCATCCTCCGCACTTTCCTCCGCACTCCTTTGGCACTTTCCATCCTCCGCCAGTGGCTGGATCCTCGGCCAGCGTCCTCAGCGTTCCCCGCAGACCACGGAGAAGGAGAGGAAGAAGAGCAGGTATCCAGGTGAAGCTTAGGCTTTTCTGGCGGCGGGGGCTGACTGGAAAGCGATGTCGAGCGTGCTTTGTTACCTATGCTCAGAACAGCTCCATGGAGAGGAATTTGTGTTCCATGTCCCTGCTTGGATATGCAGGGCCCGGCTCTCCGAGACCGTGCTGCCTCAGAAGGGTTCATCCAGACTCTCCTGCTGACTGGCTTTTCATCCCCTCGGTGAGTGGAATCTACGAGCGTGAAGGCTCAAACCCCGAGTATTTATGTCCTTTAACTCGAGCCTCTGCCAAAAATGATGCTTCCACCCCGCTGAACATGGCGCTTTTTAATGCCCGATCATTGACTAATAAATCGTTCGTGCTTAACGATTTTATATCTTCTAAAAAACTGGACTTCTTATTTCTTACCGAGACCTGGCAGCGGGACTTGGACTATTCGTCTCTCATTGAAATGTGCCCGAACGGCTATTCCGTCATCAGCCAGCCTCGGGGATCTGGTCGTGGAGGAGGTCTCGCGGTGGCATTTCAGGGCCATTTCAACTGCCGTTCAGTGAAAGTTGGACACTTTCTTTCCTTTGAATTACAGCTTATTAAAATCGGAAGTAAGGATCCTTTTTATTGTGCTGTGGTGTATCGTCCACCCGGCCCAAATAGCTTGTTTTTATCGGAGTTTAGCGACTTCCTGTCCTCTACTATGAGGTTGTCCAGACTGCTTTTAGTTGGGGATTTTAACATACATGTTGATGATGACTCCGACCTCTTTGCCAGAGGTTTTATCAACATTATGGATTCTTTTCATTTTACCCAGCATGTGTCTGGCCCCACACATAACAAAGGACACACACTGGACCTTGTTTTTACTTTGGGTTTGAATATTGATTCTATTTGTTCTGAGGACATCTTTATCTCTGATCATCACTGTATTCTTTTTAACATGTCTTTTCATGAGCCTTTGTCTCCTGTTCACCGGACAATTATCTCGCGCATCATAAATTCCTCCACAGCGGAGAATTTCTCGGATGCTTTTAATTTAACACTATCCCCGCAGAACGGCGTTGATTTCTTAACAAATCTATTTAATAACCATTGTTTTTCGATTTTAGATGAAATCTGTCCGGTTAAAATGAGACCCGTTTCTGTTTCCAAGTCCTTACCTTGGCTAAATGACAACATCCGCTCCATAAAATGTGATTGTCGTAAAGCTGAGCGCTTATGGAGGAAAACTCATTTAAATGTTCATCTCCTTTACTTAAAGGATCTTTTAGCCTCTTTTAACAATGCAATTAGAGATGCGAGGGCTGCTTATTTTTCTCATCTGGTTGCAAAGAGCAGAGGTAATCCTAAGGTATTATTTGACACTATTACTGATATTATTACCCCTGCTCCACCTGCTGCCATTATTTCTTCTAATGAAGACTGTGAAACATTTCTTTCTTTTTTTTTTTTTCTAGAAAAAATTAGTAATGTAAGGAAAAAATTGTCCCCATCAGCATCTGCATTGTCAGTTCCTACGCCAGCTCGGCCTGTCGTTTTAGAAAGCTTTTTACCCGTCTCACTATCAGAGCTGGAAAAAATAATTAATGCAACAAAAGCATCCTCCTGTTCACTCGACATTTTACCTGCATCGTTATTCAAAAATGTCTTCCACTCTATTGGTCCCTGTGTGCTCACCATAATTAACACCTCACTGGGATCTGGTAAAGTCCCTGCTTATTTTAAAACTGCTGCTATACACCCCCTGTTAAAAAAGCCTATGCTGGACCCATCTCTCACTAGCAATTACAGACCAATCTCAAAAATACCGTTAATTGCTAAGATATTAGAGAAGGTTGTGGCTAAGCAGCTTACAGCAGTTTTAGACAAACATAATATCTTTGACAAATTTCAGTCTGGCTTTCGTAGAGCTCATTCTACTGAAACAGCCCTTCTTAGAGTTTCCAATGACATTCTGATGCAAAACGATGCAGGAAAGTGTTCTGTACTCCTAATGTTGGACCTTACGTCAGCCTTTGACACGTTGACCATTATATTTTGCTTGAAAGGCTGAAATACTGGGTTGGTGTATCTGGGTCTGCCTTAGAGTGGTTCTCCTCGTATCTCTATGAACGATACTTTTCTGTGGCGGTTTCTAAGTACAGGTCATCTTCCACGTCCCTGTCCTATGGTGTGCCACAAGGTTCTGTGCTGGGGCCCTTATTGTTTTTAATATATCTACTTCCTCTCCAGCATATCTTGAGCCCCTTTGAGGACATTTGCTACCACTGCTACGCAGACGACATCCAGCTATATATATCTTTTAAACCTGAAGATGTTTCTAAGCTGCAGATTCTGATTGTGTGCTTAGAAACCATCAAAGGTTGGATGGCTGACAACTTCCTCCAACTTAATGAAGAAAAGACTGAAGTCCTTCTATGTGCTCCAGACAGACATGTACCTAACATAATGAATGCTCTTGGTCCTCTTTCAACATTTGTGAAATCGTCTATCAGGAACCTAGGGGTAACCTTTGATTCTGCTCTTACCCTGGATGTCCACGTCAAATCTCTGGTTCGGTCCTGTTTCTATCATTTAAGAAACATTTCTAAATTGAGCCCCATAGTATCTCATACTGAACTGGAGATTGTTATTCATGCATTCATTTCATCACGATTGGACTACTGTAATTCACTGTTTACATGTCTAAACAAAAACTCCTTGGAGCGTCTGCAGATTGTCCAAAATGCCGCAGCAAGGCTTCTGACAAAAACATCGAAATACTCTCATGTAACACCATTGCTTATACAGCTGCACTGGCTCCCCATTGAATTCAGAGTCCACTTTAAGATTCTGGTTCTGACATTTAAGGCTCTTCAAGAACAAGCACCAGCGTACATCATTGAACTTTTACAGCCCTATGCCCCTAGTAGGTCCCTGAGGTCTTGTGATCAGGGCCTACTTGTTATTCACTATACAAGACTGAAAACCAAGGGTGATAGAGCTTTTGCTACTGTGGCCGCCAGACTGTGGAATTCTCTTCCTCAGAACTTAAGATCTGCAGACTCAGTGATTACTTTTAAAAAAAAAAAAAAAAAAAAAAAAAAAAAACAGCTAAAAACACATCTTTTTAAAATTGCATTTTGTTAACTTTTGACTGTTTTTGTTTTATACTTTGTGAAGCACTTTGATCTTTTATCTAGAAATGTGCTATATAAATACAATTTTACTTACTTACTTTGTGCCTATTTGTCGATGGTGGGGCGAAAAAATGCTGCATTAATTATGGACTCATGTTTAATGACATCAGTTTGGCAGGGGTCCACAAAAAGTTGTCATGCCTGTGGTGAGAGAAGCTCGGGTGCAGAAACAGATCAGTGGGTAAGATAACCAAATCAATACCTAAGACTGAAGCACCTTAAATGGTTTACTTCAACATCACTGGGTGAAATGTTGCTTTGATGCACCAACAGAAAACTTCAGGTAACCTGCATGCCTTTGCACTTTAAACACACGGAGCATCTAAAGGACACATGAAAACATTGAGCAATCCACAGATAAGACTTTTGCACAGAAATCTGCAGTACCTGCACATTCAGATATGTTTAGTTGCTTCACTCAACAGCCTGACTTTAGACGAATGACTCTAACAATCTAATTTTTCTTTCAGATTGAATGCAACTGCTACAGAAAGTGGTACCACACAGTGAGCGTGGACTGTACAGAAGGCTACTACAAATGTTATGCATGCTAAATAAACAGAAGAAATGATCGCTGTTGTCTTTGCTTAATGATTGGTTTAATTCTTGACAATCCACATTGCTGGCATTGCATCTTTCAACATGCTTGTGGGTAGATTTGAATGCACATGATTTATGTGAGTGAAGTTGGCCCCCAAATGAAAAATTTTGCAGCACAAACGTTTGATACCACTTTTGTTAGATTTGAAGGGGGGGGCAACTTCACTCACATGCCAGATGTAAGTGCAGCCACTCAGCCTCTACTCAATGTGGTGATAGAACCAGGTACAGATGTGTCTCAAGTTAATCTGGTCGTAAGCTATGGCACCTGGCCACAGGTGGCAGTAGTGGACTGAGCTCCATTTGAGACTGCTCCAGCTGCTAGGTGATAGTCAGTAGATCTGCTACAGACTGAAGATCATATGCAAGTTTTGGAAATTAAATTATGAATATTCTTAACTTGGCTTTAAAACAAAAAAAATTCCAACTCACCGAAAAAAATCAAAACCACACAACAAACCAACTGACACACGTGGGTCACTCACTTTCTTAAATCTACTCAAGCTCGACTCAATCTCACTGGCTCTGTTTATTACTAATCACTGTGTAACTGCTGTAAATTCACAGTAACTACCATCTCCCTACAAATGTTTGTTAAATTAACCAAATTTATACAGACTGTATATAACTACAAACTCTCTCCAGCCATGTTGATGAATTACCTATATTGGATCAAAATGTTCATTTCCGGAGAAAAGACGCAGATGTCTATTTATTTGCTGTTTTCGTAGTTGCCTCATGCATGAGAATATCACCACATAAACTTGCAACATTTTTTAAATATTTTGTTGTTCAAGAGCCAGGCAGACTAAAGGTTCAGTTAAGAAACAAGGGGACAGAGCGGTTGTAGCACAGTGTGGAGCACTAGTAAAATTACTGCTCACTCTAACCCCATGATTACACTACAAAAACCACTACACACCATTCCAACCCCTAACTGCACTCAAGTAAATGCAAGTTTTTGGAAAAATATAGTTTTAAAAGTACTTTTATTGCACCATGTTCATTCACTCATGAGCTGCTGTAACATGAATCAGATGGCTGAATAGCCACCTCAGCATGTAGTCAAGTTCTATTGTCTTGATTTTATGAGCTTTATTTTATGACCAAATTATTTATTCTCTTGTAGATCTTTGGTTTTCTCCATGTTTTTTTTTCCACCGTGACATTTAGAAGGGCTAAGAAGATCTCTTCAGAGCAACAGTTAGTGTTTTGAAACAACCTTCTGTATCTCTGTAAACAATATTTTCAGTAAACTGACCGCTCTGTGACCATCACTAAATGAATATATTAACGTGACTCCGGCTTAATCAGGATAATACTTTCATGTTGTGACCACCTGAGCTTCAGGTAAGGAACAAACTAACACAATACACATTTTAAAAAAAGGTAAGAATTCACATTTACAGAGGTTCAAATTGTTATCAGCAGCTTTTGCCCTGCCAGGTTGTTTTTTATTTAACTTATTAGCATCCACCAAGAAATATGAAAACATGCAAGACTAATTTAGAATGCAGTTTCTGAAAACTGGATGGAAAAGTAGGTGAGCTGTGAATAATATTTAACCTCCTGAAACTCAGGATTTTTATTTTTTTAAGTAAGTAACAACTATGTTACATCTTCCAGTTAATAAAGGAAGCTTAGTTGGGCCAGACAGGAATATAAACTCATTACAAATAGTTAGGAGAAAATTAAAAAAGTATCTGAAATAGTTTAGGGCTGCTATTTCTCTCACCCAAAACACCCTTTCACGTGAAATACATCAGCTCTAAAGTTGTGCTGTCTATAAAAAAAATTAAATTCCATGTGATGACGTTTTCAGCTAAGTTTCTTCCTGAACAGTAATGGCGGCGCACTGCTGAAAACGTGGTTTGTGACTTTGGCATTCCTTTAGTTTTTAAAGTTAGCCTGTGGCATTTACAGAAAACAATAACATACTCATAAAACAAAATACAGTCTGCCGATCTAGAAAGCACGAGAATGGCTGCCGAGTCATCTGCGTTGTTCCACTGGTTCTTGTGGTTTTTCAGCATTGTCATGCTTGTCTCTGCAGGTGAGCGTTATTTCTTAAACATTCGCATTTGGTTTATAGAAGTAGTAGTATCTGCCCATTTTACATATAAATACTGTTTCTTGAAGAATTATTTTCATAATGACTGAGTTTCTTTGTGTGTTGACACGAGGCTGGTGGTGGTGGTTGTGATACACACAAAGCAAGGCTACGCTATGCTAAGGCAACACAAGGCTGGGTGGTGTCTGTGGCCGTGTAACGTTTTGACTCCATGTCTGACCACAGAGACCAAAGAACTTTACTGCCTGCAGCATCTGTAGTTTTCAGAATGAGTCTCCATTGAATAAAGCTTTTTGTTCAATGAATAAAGGCCAGCAGTGGCTGCACTGAATAGACACAGTAACTTATAATGAGGGGACTGCATATTTAATTGTACCATGGCATGGTTTTGTTCTGTAATCTGTATGCACTGATTTACACTACTAGTAAAATGTTTTAGAACACATCGATTCTTCTAGTTTTTAAATTTTTATTTCAGAATCCTACAAAAAAAAGCCTTTTTCAGGGAACAAGAAATGGCTTAACAACTTAAAGCTGTTCTGCAACAGTAGAGATTGATCAAGCCTTCAAAGTCGATGCTACCAATTGCTACAGGTGTCCCAATTTTTCTTGATCACTTACAAACTGCTCTGTCTGCTGGGGGCAGGGGGTTGTAAATGCAGTGTTGGAACACAATGAGGTACCATACCCTTAATGTACTCAGTTGTACTGCAGTAATGTACTGAAGAAATTTGTGTGTTGCTATAGAAATAGAAAGAAAAAAGCAATTAACAATGGAAGGCAGACAACTCATCATAAGGTTTAAAAGTCTTTCCTACAGTGAATTTGCAAAGAAAGTCACTGTGTTAGTTGGTACAGTTCCCTTCACCATCAAAGGGCACTCAGAACCTGGGGAATCTCAGACAGGAAGTGGTCTGGCAGACCACAATAAAAATCAACAGACAAGTTTCTGGGAGTCAACAGCTTATGCGACAGACAGCTCACACAACTTCCCAACTTCAAACACAGCTCAATAGATGTTTGTAGTCTCAGTTTCGACTGTAACAAGAAAACTTTGAATTGCAGGTTTGACAGATCGAGTTACAACAAGAAACCATTGGTAAGTCGTCAGAATAAGAAAACGAGACATGCCTGTGGCATGAAACACCACCGATAGACAACTGAAGACTGGAAGGTGTTATGGACTGATCAATCAAAATTTTAACACTTCATCATGCATAATTTACGTACACCACCGGGTATTGTTTTGCTGCGGTTGATGACTGTTACAGAATGAGAAGCAATGAAACAACCACAAGGTGGACATTTTTCCCTCTTCATCCTTTCTGGGGTTTTTCCCACTAGTTTTGCTTTTGGCTAGTGTCAGTTTCATTACCTGTAGCATGAGGCGATACCTGGACCCCACAGTAACCAACTCGTCCAGAATGTCTCATCATTATGTGCCACTGCCACAAAGTTTGCTGTGTCTCAGTACAGTCTCAGAGGCACAGTACACTGACCCAACAGTGGTCTCTCTCGCTGATCCTCACTGTGATTGGCTGTTGTAGAAGCAAGCAGTTATACAATGATTGCTCTAACCCCCTCTACTTTGTGTTGTTTCCTCTTTTAGAGCTGAAAAACATCACAGCTGAGTCTGGACTGAACGTCACTCTGCCATGTCGAGCTCCAAACAATAACATCCTGATCTCAGTTGTAGAGTGGAGCAGGCCTGACCTGAAGAGAGACGAGTATGTGATCTTATACCGGGACAACCAACTTCATCCAGATTACCAGGATCCATCCTTTAAGGGCCGGGTGGACCTGCAGGATAGCCAGATGAAAGATGGAGATGTCTCATTGGTGCTGAAGTATGTGACGATTAGTGATGCTGGAACATATGAGTGTCATATCATCCAGAGGACAGGAACAACTCGAATGAAGAGAACTTGGCTGACGACTGACCCCATAAATATCATCAACTTGAGTGTTGTTCCTTCAGGCGAGTTTGAGTTCAGTGTGTGCAGTTTGAAGAGGAAATTGATTCTGGTCTGTGCTTCAGTGATCACCTTCCTGTCCCTCACACCTATTTCTCACCTACAGATCCACCAGGAGGACACAGAGAGGACAGATGGGAGGAAGATGGATCTGTTGGACTGATAGTTGGTGTGCTAGTTTCTTCTGCAGCGGTGGTTGTTGTCAGTGGTCTATTGATTTACAGAAAACTTAAAAAGCAACAGAATCACGGCTCAGCAGCAACAACAGGATGAAGTGCAAGCCTCCTGGTGCCGTTTCCAGTGTTGACATTGATGACGTGACTGAACGCTCAGTATTTGGTTTGATTTTTACATGCCTCTTATTATCCTCAGTGTTTATACACCTGCAGTACTTTCTTTGGGTTTTCATTACTGTATTTTTCGGACCATAAGGCGCACTGGATTAAAAGGCGCAATAAGCAAAACAAAACAGTCAGATAAGTCAAACTTTATTCATGTCATTTTTCTTGCTTCCTTCACTTCCGTACCATTGATTCATTAATGTTGAATTCTCTTGCAGCTTCTCTATTCCCATGTTGTTGCTGTAAATTAATGACTAAGCTCGTATTGTGGATGGATTATCTCAGTTGTTCTCCTGACTGAAGTTTGGTCCGTTTACAGCATCCTGCCATGCAATTGCATTTTTCCACAACCATCGGGGACCCTCGTGTTATCTTTTATTGAGTGGAAAAAAGTTAGCGTTCATCCTCCAGCTTCACTGTGTTTATGTTATGCTAACATAGCTGTGTCGCTAGCGATCACATAGCACATAATTATATACCAGCTAGTCCAACTTCAGTAACCCTGCAAACGCCACTGCTGTTTAATTTTCTGTCTTCATTTATGCTGGAAGTGATAGCAGAGCTGTACGTTTTAATTTTTTTAGAAATCTCTCAGACAGAACATGCTAAACTAATCTACGTTAGATGTTACAGACACTGAGCTGACTGACAACAAATACACTGTGTATTACTGTAGATTATAAACCAACAGTTGTTACTAAGCTGTTTAATGGTGCAGGACCCACAGGTTGATTACAGCTGAATGACCTCCAATTTCAGATGGGGGAGTCTCGTCTACGCCTCTTCCTGTTGGTACTCTCACTGCAGATGATGTTGCTTTATGTTGTGTTGGTTTTTGTTTTTTTTTAAATGTGAGTTTGTGTACTGCTAATAAATGTCTGCATCACTTTTTGTAAGTCAGTATAGTCTTTTGTTGTCCTTGGCTGTAAAAGTTAAAATTCATCTTCAACATTTAAATAGTTGTAATTAAACATAACTGGAATCAGTTCAAAGCAAAGAAATCATCACTGAACATGAGTAAAATCTAGACCAACCAAGTGATAACTTATAGACTGCAGTTTGCAGTCTATGACATTATCACCTGAAAAGCCATTTAGTTTATTTATTTATTCATTTTTTTTAAAAATTAATTATATTTAGTGGAGTCATCAGATCTGCTAATGTTAGCTAGCTTAGTTAGCGAGCTCCATTCATATGCACACACTTTTACATCCTCTCCTCGTGTCCCATCACAGATGTGAGCTTAAGTGTTAAGGTCAAATTGAAGCAACAGCTGGAACAAAAATATTTTTATAAATCATTCAATCGCTTTTAATGATCTCAGGCATAAAAGTGTTCATGGCATACTTTATACACCAGGCCAGTTCTAATTTAATCACAGTACGGCATAACTGACAGAATCAAACTTAAAAAAACCAAAAACTTAAAAAACAACAACAACAACATTAATCTTCAATAAACTCCGATGTGAAAATGAACATCTCTTCACAGGAGCCAAGAATCCAGCGACTGTGGCATTATAGGGCGGAGCCCTTACTGTCTTCCCCGCCAGTTCATCAGCTAGTTACAAGCCGCCTCTGCTTCGTGTTCGTTGTTTCTAAACTACGTTTACCTTGTTTACCTTACTGCTGTTTCCTATGATCGAATCTGTGTTTGGGTCCATGTCCACGTCCTGGCCTCTGGGCTCCCTCTCTTCCGTGCCTCCTAACAGACTTCGGTCTTCAGTTATGCACCTTCACGGGCTCGTGCTGCAGCAGGACTTAATGTCGTTAAAGCAAACCTTTAGAGAGTGTTTTTCCTCACAATCACACACACAATCCAGACGTGTCTGCTTTAAAAAAGTCAACATACAGCCAGAAACCACCTGTTACTTTGCTTAACAGCTTCTTGTAATGGACCGTGCTCTCCTGTGAAGGCTCAAAATGCACTCAGCACACCCAAATAAATACGACAATAAGAAAGATATTAAGGTGAAACTTTTTAAAAGTCCAAACACACAGAAATGATAAAATTACTCAAGCAGCAGCAGAAATTTTTGCCCCATTGGTGTGAGAATCCATCTAACACAGGATCATGGCAGTTTGTGATACGGTCATCTCAATACACTGATTTGTGTCTGTATGTACAAAATAAATATTTTCCTATATAAGCAGACATCAGCAAAAATTTACATTTTAGTTAGGGCAATGCGGTTCCTGTGTAGAGTAAAAAAAAAAGAAAAGTGTGTTGCACTGAGGTTTTCGGCTAATGTTATCAGTACATGTTACAGAGCTCTAGTATCAAAAATATCTCAGGTTGAGGACAGCAAAGAACCAAAGTTTGGAAACATGTTTCCAGCATTTTCTGGTAACATCTCCTGTGGTATTTCAAATAAATTAAGACAAATTTACACTAAATTTACATTTATTGATGGGGTGCACAAAAAGACATGCTGTTCTTGAGCATTAAATGTGGTGCAATTTAACTACTCTAATATACCAAAACATTTGCATTTTGAGGGAAACACCTACATATCCAATAATGTAAAAAAAATGAGTGTAACCACACCTTTTATTTGGAAATATTGACCCCGGACTTCTTTTTTTTTTTTTTTAGCAAAATAAATAAATAAAATCTTTTAATACCAAAAGACGGGTTTGTGCTGGTTGGATTTATTTAAGATGTTTTCAACAGAGTTCTTAACAGAAAAATTGTAAATAAATTGAAATATCTCAGATGTAGTTGAAGACAAAGCAAAACGAATATAAGAAAAGAAAAAAGGGGGATTCTGACAGCCTTTTGATAAAAAAAAAATAGTATGTAACAATTAGAGAAAGAAAGTTTACAGACAGCAAATGCTCAGAGAGAACCAAATTAATAAGGATCAGGTGAACAAAATCAGGCATTAACGAAGACTGGACAAAGAAGAAAAGGAAAATAGTAAAACAATATATTGTTAATGTAAGAATGATGTTAGAAACCAAAATTATCAAAAGGTTTTTTAACAAATGTGATTTTCTTTTTTGAAACTAAATGTTGCTGCAGCTGTTTTTACATTAGTGTTACATGGCAGCTCAATAGAGGATTTACCTCGATGCTGCCCCAACATTTGGTTTTGTTTGCGGAGTGAGTCAAGTATACAGCGCCACATACTCTAAATATGGAGCAAAGCTGTGAGCAGGGTTAGAAAAGCCTGGGCCTTCCAGTGTTAAAAACAAGGTATGTGTTAATAGTATCATTGAATAATAAATAACTTCTCTTAAAAACAACATACAAATACCAATAATTATCAAGTTGTTGCAATAATTAAAATTAGTAGGCATTTTGTTGAGAAAGTGATGTTGACAGGATACCATTATGAGGTAAAAAAAAAAAAAAAAGAAAAAGAAAAAAAAGAATAAAAGTAAAATAAAACTATTTTTTACTATTTACTATTTTTTTTATTTTCAGTTGTTACATACGGGACAGACATGGCTGGTGGAAGGAAAAGGGAGAAAGAAAGAGAGGGAGGGAAAGAAAAACAGCGGGAAAGAGGAACAGTGATAAAGGTTACAAAACAAAAAATGAGGTGGGGGGACAAAAAATACATATATATATCAATCACCTGGATCACCTGTTGAGAGAGAAAAAAAGAAAGAAGAGAAAACAAGCAAAAAAGAGAGCGATATAATAAACAACATCATCACAATAATCTATGTGTATATAATATATAATATGGAATATTAGCACGTAGGATCGACAGCGCACAGTGTGCTTTGAGGTAGCAGCCAAAAAAGGTGTAGTTTGTGTGTGTGAGTCCCCGTGTGTACACCTGTGAGCATGAGCGCGCTTGTATTCAAAAGGTTCCTTCATATAATGATCTGCTAGAGGGTGTGTGGGGCCATAGCCCCGTCCTCCAGGGCATGAAGCAGGTATGGAGGAGATCCAGGCTCCAGACAGTGCAAGACCCTCAGAGTACAAGAGTCCAAGAAAGACCAACAGAGGGGCAGCCGCGCCACTATCCCAGAAAGAGCTGAGGAGAGCCCCAGATGAGGGGTCACTCAGCAGCTGCGGAGCAGAAGCCAGGGGGGGTTGCAGTGACGTGCCCGTGAGCTCCGACGGCAGCCAGCTGTGCCAGAGTGACTGAGCCCCAGGCCCAGGGGCCAAGGGCACCCCACCCCCCGAAGGGGCCCGACTGAGCAACAGGTGCCAGGCCCCGACAAGCAGCCACTGGGACTGAGCCGGTGCATACCTGAGTGCCCAGACCCGGACACCAAGAACCACCAATGCACCGATGTCTGAGGGCATCAGCCACCGGCAGGTGGAGTGGTGGGGGGAGATAGGCCTCCATACCTTGGAGGGCCTGAGATGTCCCCAGAGAGGTGGCATCTGATACCCGACCTGACATATAGACACAGACAAACAGGCACAAACAGATACAAACATCCATTCCCACCCTCATGCTTTCATATGCAATTACTCAGCACTCACCCAACATGGAGACAGACATAAATAGACACTGTACACACAATCACACTCCCCAAGCGTACTCTATACCCCAGGTCTAGGTACCCTTGCCCCTGGAGGGGGAAACTGCACCCAGACCCAGGAGGAGTTACCCTTTTCCGTGGGGTGGAGAGAAGCAGACCGCCCTGACTGCGCAGAAGCAGAGAGGCCCTACATTCCAGACCCCAATCGGACAGCCAACTCCTCCTCCCAGCCCCTACCTGCCAGAGAGTAGCAGATAGCAGTGAGCGACCATCTTTGAACAGAGGCGGTGGTTTACGACACCAACTGTCTGCCACCTATAATCCAGTTTTGAGATCCCTTCCCAGACGCCTTAACGCCCACTCACATCCTGGGCCATCTGACCTCAGGAAATCACATGATAGGGTGGGGCCAGGTTTCACAATGAGCTCACCTGAAACCCTGGCTGATTGTGACCCACATCCGTTTTCACACCCCGGCTCATGTGATTAGGTAGAGGATCATCAGGGGGTCCTTTGTCCCTCTTTGGGGGGAAACTCCCACAGGGTTTAAATCTGGGACTCGCCACCATTTGACCTTAGAACTGAAGAAGCTTCTCGGACAAGAGGTGAAACGTCTTCAAGCAACCTAAAGAAGTCCAAACGCTTTTCTTTCCAAGCTCCTTAGACCAGCGGTCCCCAACCTTTTTTGCGCCACGGACCGGTTTATGCCTGACAATATTTTCATGGACCGGCCTTTAAGGTGTCGCGGATAAATACAACAAAATAAAACTAGTACCGGTACCGAAAAAAAGAAAAATTTATTCATAACACACGTGAAAAGACCAAGGAAAACCGAGTAAACGATAAAAACAATAACAAAATAACGCTGAAAACCGATAAAAACCCTGAAAACTATACATTTCACACCTGAGCCTCAACTCTCGCGGCCCGGTACCAAACGACTCACGGACCGGTACCGGTCCGAGGCCCGGGGGTTGGGGACCCCTGCCTTAGACTAGCAGATAGCTGAACTGAATCTAACTAAAGAGACATCTGAACATAACACAAACAAGACAAGAGACCATGAAAATAGAAGAGGTAATACCAGAATATGGGCATGCGGACTTTTACACAAAGACAGAAAGAGACAAAAAGCACAGAGAACAAATTACTTCATACAGGAGACAAAAACAAAAATGAGACCAGGACAGGCGCGAAAGGGAACTAACATAATGAAACAAGGAACTAAGGACTGGAACATACTGGAAGATAATCTCAGGAGCACTAGGAATAGATAATCTATTCTAAAGACAAAGAACTTTAATATAAACCACTAGTTAAATCCAAAGGAACAAATCCTGAGTCCACAACCAACTCAAAAACACTGGGTCAAAGATCTAGGACCATGACACCTTCCACATCAGGTGGTACGACCAATGTAAAATTAGGAAAATATTAACCTATCTTAAAATCTTTATCTAATTTAAAAGTTACACGTATGCGTTTGACGCCAAATCCAAAACACAACATAGATGTCTCCATTACAGTTAAAATAGAAAAACAGTTGTAACAATCAGTTGATGCAGCTAAAAGAATTTTACTTTGTGAAATTAATGTTATCAAAAGCTTTATAGTTACACATTACATTTTTAAAATTTTTATTTAATAGACGTTAGGAACTTTTCTTCATATTAACCTTCTTACTATTAGTATTCTTATTTTTGTATTAGTAACTTATGTCCTCTCCACTGTTTCTCCTCTCTCTGTTTCCGCTGTTTCTTAAATTTAACTAACTAAATAAAATAAAACAATATTACACATATCTTTACGGTTAATTGAACAAGTAAACTGACAAAATGGAAAATTTGACAAAATCGCACACATTTGCAAAGTTGGAGATATTTAACTCTTAAATGATATAAATATGAAAGTGACTGTAGATTCAAAACACATTTGATAAACGTGTGGAGACTTTGGACAAAATTATAGCGCAATATTCTGAGCCTGACCACTCTATCCTTAATAGAAGCCCTCTTTGAGATGAAATGATAAATTCATGGATTTACATTTATCTATAAACAAGAATAAATCTTTCCATTTAAATATCTTGTACAATTTTATGAACTATCATGCTGTACAGAACTTATGATATCAAGAGAGCCAGTATATGGGACAGTATTGTTTCTCTTTCTACCAGGCTGTCAAAAAAAAATTATCTATTATTCTGGTAAAAATGGGCCTATGGGGGTAGGTCACCCCTTACATGCTAAAAAGAAGTGGGACAATTTTAAAAAAAATCAAATACAAAACATGTATATGTGTTATCAATAATATGAATTTGGATGGATGCATAGATAACTGTCATCAACATATTTTATTAAATTTTTATTTTTTTTTACATCTATAACATGAAGATAATTTGGAACATTTTAAATGGCTGATTAACAAATGAGAGGAAAATTAAAAGGTAACAACAAAACGAGAATATATACAAGAAATCAAGAATATTTACAGGAGAAGAAAACAACTATGTACAGGTATTTATAGTGCAGACCACAGGATTAATCTGACTGACCTGTACCTGGATTGTTTCTTTGAACTTTAATAGCACAGCAGGCCCGATGTTTGCCTGAACAGGAAGTCTCTGGCAGTTTCTGCTGAAGCTAGATCAGAGAGAGGGATATTGTACTGCTCCTGAGACCCGTATCTTGTCTTTTCTGGTCGGGTGGTCTGTAGAGAGTGCTTTGGATGCTTCCTTCCATTGTCCATCGGTGGCTGCCACTAAGATGTATTCAGAAAGATGAAACAAAAAAATGTGGATACTAGTCACTCTTCAACAAACAAAACAGGTTAACAAAACACACAAAAAAACATAACAGGAACCTAGACTTAAATTTTTTAGCTTGCCTGTTAAAAGTAGTTGTGTTCTGGTGTACCTCCTCCAGGACAGCAGAGTTTGCTCTGACAGAGAGAACCCCTGACTGCCTCCAAACCAGTCGTCCTCTCAACCACTCCTGCATATTTCTCAGGCTCATTCTGCGGGGCCATGATGTCACCAGCATGGAAGCAGAAGAAGCATATGCTGCACTTGCAGGAAGATGGCTCAGAATCTGGTCTTCATAACAGAATGTGCCCTGGAATATTGGCTGTTGACATACTGGGCTCCCACAGCTTGTACTTGCCTTTTGTAGGGAGTGATGAGGGGTAATGGACATTGGAGTCATGGGTACACTCCATCTGCCAAGATAAAATGCCCTTGAGGAGGGTAGACTGACTGCCTGCACAGTGGGCTGTGGCGGAGCAGTCTGGACTCGTACACTGACCTGAGGCTGGTCAGGTACGCGTCAATAAAGCCCTGATGGTCACAAGCCGCCTGTAAGATGATGGGTCCTCAGAGGCTTAATGTAGATGTGGCAGCAATCAATTGCACCAGCTGCTTTCAGAAAAACTCTGAGGCATACTAGCCCTGCAATCGTATGGGACACTACCTCCATGTCATTGACGGTCTTGGGGAGCTGGAAGACCTGGTGTCCACGACCTCCTCTGTGAGTCTGTGGACTGTAGAAGACTCTAGAATGAGGCATCCCTAACACCTGAGAGCAGCCTGTGGGATGCTCCACTTGCCAACTAGCAAAGAAAAAGTCTCAATTGGGGTACCCCATCCATGCTTCCGATTGTGGTTCAGTGGATTAAGCAGCACTGCCAGAAACTACCAGCTCAGCTGAAATTCAGGCTTGGTGTCCTCATGGTTAAACACACTGTCCAGCACTGGGACACTGCAGTAGAGAGGTCTGCTCTGGTTAAGGAAAAGCTAAAGAACAACATAAACAGTTTTACTATTAAGGTACGATATGGGGTATCTTCAGAGATCAAAGCATTCAGATTTTTACACTTAATTAAACATACGAACGCACAGTGAAAAGACTCCACTGTTGTACACCTTACCTGTGCAAATCAGATTTGTTGTGAACTCAAACATTAAAGAGTATGTTTTCAGTTTTGTGACATTTTTCCACACACACAAGAAGATCAACTGAATATTAGAAAATGCTCTATTTTAAATTTGAAAGATATATTTAGTTTTTCTAGCTATAAGCTATAACATCTTTTTAATTCATTTGAAAGCCTGATGCTTAACATTGTCCACCCCAGCTGTGAAACTCAGAAACCAGTCTTACTTGTTATCATCTATCGTCCACCTGGGCCTTACACAGAGTTTCTGTCTGATTTCTCAGACTTTATATCTAATTTAGTTCTGAGCTCAAATAAAATAATTATTGTGGGTGATTTTAACATCCATGTAGATGCTAAAAATGACAGCCTCAACATGGCATTTAGTCTGTTATTAGACTCAATTGGCTTCTCTCAAAATGTAAAAGAACCCACCCACCACTTTAATCACACTCTAGATCTTGTTTTAACATATGACATAGAAACTGAACATTTAACAGTGTTTCCTGAAAACCCTCTCCTGTCTGATCATTTCCTGATAACATTTACATTTACAATAATTGATTACACAGCGGTGGAGAGTAGATTTTATCAAAGTAGATGTCTTTCTGAAAGCGCTGTAACTAAGTTTAAGAATATAATCCACCCACTGTTATCATCTTCAATGCCCTGTACCAACACAGAGCAGAGCAGCTATCTGAACGCTACCCCAACAGAGGTTGATTATCTTGTTAATAATTTCACCTCCTCACTACGTACGACTCTGGATACTGTAGCTCCAGTGAAAACTAAGGTCTCTAATCAGAAGTACCTGACTCCGTGGTATAATTCTCAAACACGTACCCTAAAGCAGATGACTCGTAATCTGGAGAGGAAATGGCGTGTCACAAATTTAGAGGATCATCATTTAGCCTGGAGAAATAGTTTGCTGCTTTATAAGAAAGCCCTCCGCAAAGCCAGAACATCTTACTATTCATCACTGATTGAAGAAAATAAGAACAACCCCAGGTTTCTCTTCAGCACTGTAGCCAGGCTGACAAAGAGTCAGAGCTCTGTTGAGCCAACCATCCCTTTAACGTTAACTAGTAATGACTTCATGAACTTCTTCACAAATAAAATTTTTATCATTAGAGAAAAAATTACCAGTAATCATCCCACAGATGTAATATTATCTACAGCTACTCTTAGTACCATTGATGTTAAGTTAGACTCTTTTTCTCCAATTGATCTTTCTGAGTTAACTTCAATAATTACTTCCTCCAAACCATCAACGTGTCTTTTAGACCCCATTCCTACAAAACTGCTCAAAGAAGTCCTGCCATTAATTAATTCTTCGATCTTAAATATGATCAACCTATCTCTAATGGTCGGCTATGTACCACAGGCCTTCAAGCTGGCTGTGGTTAAACCTTTACTCAAAAAGCCATCTCTAGACCCAGCAGTCTTAGCTAATTATAGGCCAATCTCCAACCTTCCTTTCATATCAAAAATCCTTGAAAGAGTAGTTGTCAAACAGCTAACAGATCATCTGCAGAGGAATGGTTTATTTGAAGAGTTTCAGTCAGGTTTCAGAGCTCATCACAGCACAGAAACAGCTTTAGTGAAGGTTACAAATGATCTTCTTATGGCCTCTGACAGTGGACTCATCTCTGTGCTTGTCCTGCTAGACCTCAGTGCAGCGTTCGATACTGTCGACCATAATATCCTATTAGAGCGATTAGAACATGCTGTAGGTATTACAGGTACTGTGCTGCAGTGGTTTGTATCATATCTATCTAATAGACTCCAATTTGTGCATGTAAATGGAGAGTCCTCTTCACACACTGAGGTTAATTATGGAGTTCCACAGGGTTCAGTGCTAGGACCAATTCTGTTTACATTATACATGCTTCCCTTAGGCAGCATCATTAGAAGACATAGCATACATTTTCACTGCTATGCAGATGACACCCAGCTCTATCTGTCCATGAAGCCAGATAACACACACCAATTAGTTAAACTGCAGGAATGTCTTAAAGACATAAAGACCTGGATGGCCGCTAACTTTCTGCTTCTTAATTCAGATAAAACTGAGGTTATTGTACTCGGCCCTGAAAATCTTAGAAATATGGTATCTAACCAGATTCATACTCTGGATGGCATTACCTTGGCCTCCAGTAACGCTGTGAGGAACCTTGGAGTCATTTTTGACCAGGACATGTCCTTCAACGCACATATTAAACAAATATGTAAGACTGCTTTCTTCCATTTGCGCAACATCTCTAAAATTAGAAATATCCTGTCTCAGAGTGACGCTGAAAAACTAGTTCATGCATTTATTACTTCCAGGCTGGACTACTGTAATTCATTATTATCAGGATGTCCAAAAAACTCACTGAAAAGCCTTCAGCTAATCCAAAATGCTGCAGCAAGAGTACTGACAGGGACTAGAAGGAGAGAGCATATTTCTCCTGTTTTGGCTTCCCTTCATTGGCTTCCTGTTAAATCCAGAATTGAATTCAAAATCCTGCTCCTCACATACGAGGTCTTAAATAATCAGGCCCCATCTTATCTTAATGACCTTGTAGTACCATATCACCCTATTAGAGCACTTCGCTCTCGCTCTGCAGGCCTACTTGTTGTTCCTAGAGTATTTAAAAGTAGAATGGGAGGCAGAGCCTTCAGTTTTCAGGCCCCTCTTCTGTGGAACCAGCTTCCAGTTTGGATTCGGGAGACAGAAACTATCTCTACTTTTAAGATTAGGCTTAAAACTTTCCTTTTTGCTAAAGCATATAGTTAGGGCTGGACCAGGTGACCCTGAATCCTCCCTTAGTTATGCTGCAATAGACGTAGGCTGCCGGGGGATTCCCATGATGCATTGAGTTTTTCCTTTCCAGTCACCTTTCTCACTCACTATGTATTAATAGACCTCTCTGCATTGAATCATATCTGTTATTAATCTCTGTCTCTCTTCCACAGCATGTCTTTTATCCTGTCTTCCTTCTCTCACCCCAACCGGTCGCAGCAGATGGCCGCCCCTCCCTGAGCCTGGTTCTGCTGGAGGTTTCTTCCTGTTAAAAGGGAGTTTTTCCTTCCCACTGTCGCCAAAGTGCTTGCTCATAGGGGATCATATGATTGTTGGGTTTTTCTCTGTATCTATGAAGCGCCTTGAGGCGACTTTTGTTGTGATTTGGCGCTATATAAATAAAATTGAATTGAATTAATAAATGTGTATATTTGATCACCAATGATTCAGTTCCTGAAATTAACCATAAAACTAGCTAAAAACTTACAGATTAGTCAAACTATTTTACCTGGATATGATAATCTGTCAGCTTTAGATATGAGACATGCCAGCAGCAACGGTACAGCTCCTGCAGCTCTCTGAGGATTTTTTTTTAAAGGGAAAATTTCAGGTTCCATTTTGACACCACTGCAGGTATTTCACATTGGCACAAATCTGCTCAACTCTTGTTGTGTGTTTGTGTTCCTTCCTTATACACACTGTGCTTATGTGCTACAAGTGAAATAATTTCCAATTAGTGAAACTAGCCTACTAAATGAACAATGGGCTGTGAGGTCAGTTCCATAAGGTTGTGAAAACCTGCAGTCAGCTGAGACTAAAGAAGTCACTTGAACGAAAGTTTGTGCAGCACAAACCAGCACAAACGTTTGAGCGTGCATAAAGACATAACGCAGCTAGGGTTCACCACTCTCTGATGGCCTGTAGGAGGCAGCACGAGCAGTCAGCCGGTATAGAAAGTATAGAAAAAGAAGTGTTTCCGGGTGGCAGGTGGATGTTTTGGTGTGGGTCGGGTTGATTAGGTCGTTACAGGTTCTCCATTAAACCGTGTCTTCTGTCCGTGGACACTTTGATGCGCTCCCCTGAGCTCTGCTAGCCGGATATCAGTGTCGCCCCCCCTCACTCGCTCCGACCCTGACATGGCCTCCAGGCGGCCGGACAGCTTCGACGGGCTCGGGTACCGTGGCCGGGATGACCCGCTGTACGGAGCGGGCTACCCGGTTCGCAGCGCCGGAGCCCCCGCCGAACCGCAGCTCCACCACTGGGTCACCACGCCGCCGGACATCCCCGGCAGCCGCAACCTGCACCCTGGAGAGCGGACACCTCTGTTCGATGACGCCCCGGGAGAGATCGCAGGTTCTGCAAGCGGCTGGGAAGCTCCAAATCCCGGCATGCCCCCCGCTGGTAGGTCGTTGTGCAGGTTCAGAGTCACCTAGCCTAGCTGGCTAATGACAGGATGGAGCCAGAGCTGGCCAACTACAGAGATAATGGTCTGATAGGCGCCGATGACCTGTCAGCATGCATGCTAACCGGAAGCTAGCACACAAGCTAATCAAGCTCAGAGTAATTATGTAATAAACGGACTGGGCTAGCGGCTAGTTAACCAGAAGGCTAACTATATTAGCCAGTTGGCTAACAAAATGCACAAATAGTAAATACAGTAATATAGTAAAATCTTGACTCGCCCATCATTTCCTCAAATTTTGCAAGAAAAATGGGAAACGCAAAATGCAAAGATGTGTTTAAACATGT
Source organism: Perissodus microlepis (assembly GCF_051167445.1). Classification (NCBI taxonomy): domain Eukaryota; kingdom Metazoa; phylum Chordata; class Actinopteri; order Cichliformes; family Cichlidae; genus Perissodus; species Perissodus microlepis. The sequence continues at coordinate 28,879,830 of NC_140467.1, read as the reverse complement.
AAACATACCTGGAAATACAGTCAGTAACGCAACATAGAGTCTAACGCCAACGAGCTTGACAGTAAATATTTGGCATGAGCAGCTCTCAAAGGCAGCTTTCTGTAATTTGTGTTTGTTGTGTTATGTTTAGTTTACTACTTATTAACTAACTTTATTGGAGTTCAAAGTTATTAAAACACTGGAATCATCCTCAGTGATGAATGGACTAGACAGCAGACTGTTTGGTAGCTTATGTGAATAAAGCCGTTATTGACAGTACTGCACTGTGGGAGTTTATCGTGTTTGCTTTTGTCGTTGCAGAGCAGCTGAATCGATTCGCCGGCTTCGGGGTTGGATTCGTCAGGTGAGGAAATCGTTTCTCATGGTTTCAAAATGAGCAGAGGCTCGGATGGAGTCACTGCGTGTGGACCAATATTCAGTTTGAATGAGTTTATTCAGTCTGAACTGTTTGGACTCCATGGTTGGAAACAATCACACATCTTTCTGTTCTCAGTGTTTCCACTGAAGCTGAAGCTTCATTTAGTTTCAGTAACTCACTGCAACAAAAGTCTCCACTGTCAAGACAAAGATGCTGGTGGTGATTTTGGTTCTAATCACAGGGAAAAATGAGAGCAAAAAAAGGACGAGACTGTGTCAGTGCTCGCCATTAGTGACAACCAAAAAGCGAGATGTTTTACTTTTTGACACTTTCATCCCAAAAACAGGCTGAAGTGTGAGTTTGGAGAAGTCAGGGGGTTTCTAACTAAAACGTGTGTGTGTGTGTGTGTGTGTGTGTGTGTGTGTGTGTGTGTGTGTGTGTGTGTGTGTGTGTGTGCGTGCGCACTCAGTCTGTTCACAGAGAACGTCCTCTCTCACCCCTGCATCGTGTTCCGCAGACAGTGCCAGGTATGACCTCACCTTCTTATCAATAAATGATCCATAAATAATAATTACTATGGATTAAAATACTTTTATTAACACCGTGGGAGAAACTTTTTTATTTCAGTTTTGTGCGTTTTGAGACATTAAATGTTTTTTTTTCCTCTTTCTGTTGCTGCACTCTGATTGGCTGTTTACATCAGGTGAACTACCACGCCCGGTGTTATCACCTGACTCCATTCAGCGCTGTCGCTGTCATGTACAGCATCACCAAAGCTCAGGTAACAGGACACACTAAAACCCAAAGATGAATAAAAATATATTTAAAAAGATCATTTTGAATATGTTTGATTGTTTCTTATAAATTATGATAATTATATTTGTATAAAAAGCAGTATAAAAATATTAATCAAACAGGAAAATCTAAATGTATTTGGACTTAATGACATTTAGAATATTTCTGTATATTGAAAAATTAAAATGGAAAATGAAAGTATTTGAACATTATTTACAAATAAGTTTAAAAAAATTTAAATATTGCAAAATATTAATTGCAGATACAATATGGAGGTTTAACAACTGATCAGAATAATCTAAATAAATAATAATACAGTATAATGTATTTATTATAAATACAATATGAAAACTCATAGATAAATATTAAAGGAATAAAAATAGAGACTTAATTATTGATGATGGAGGGGGCACTGTGATGTTGCCTCACAGGAAGGAGGACTACTACTGATCTACTCCGGCTTCCTCCCACTGTCCTGAGTCGGCCTGTCCACACGCATTTATACTTCAGGATATAAATTGTGTTATTATGTTGTCGGTGATTAATATGTTGTGTTGATCAGGGTGTGAAGGCTCTGTGGAAGGGGATGGGCAGCACATTCATCGTTCATGGTGTTACGCTCGGAGCCGAGGGCATCATCAGCGAGTTCACGCCACTGCCACGGTAACCACCTGCTCCCACTAGCACATGGATACAGTACTGTACAACGTAACTCTGACATCTTTGTGTGTGTGTGTGTTTGTGTGTGAAGGGAGCTTCCTCACAGGTGCAGCTGGAAACAGGTGGCTGGGCATTTGCTGCTTAAAGGGTCAGTTTTTCTTCTTCTTCATCTTCTTACCTGTCAGTTCTTTTTTTTTTTTTTTTTTTTTTTTTTTTTTTTGCTGTTAAACAGAGACTGAGATACAAACTGACCCCGCCTCCTCTCTCTCTCTCTCTCTTGCAGATTAACGGCAGTCGTCGCTCTTCCATTTTACTGTGCCAGCCTCATCGAGACCGTGCAGGTCACTGATTATTGTTTATTGATTAGCAATGCCTCTTTTATGACAGCAGTCAGTTAGCAGCAGCTCATTAGCTTTCCTTTTATCACATGATGAGGTTTACCAACTAGTGGTCTAGATCAGAACCTCTTTCTCTGTTCATGACATCACTCACAGAGCAACCAATGAGAGTGAGGTGTTGTTGCGGCCTATTGATGTTGATTTATGCCTTCACTGCCATGAGATCACATAAAGTGGTGCATAATCTCTCCAACACCTTACCAGCGTTGTGTGAGGTTGATGACGCCATCAGCCACACGGTTCCTGTTTGAAACAGCGAGGGCATGATGATGTCATACAAACAGGAAGCTGAGGAGCAGCTGTTAGATGACCTGCTGTTCAGTCATTTAGAGCAATGATTAGCTGGATGTGTGTGTGTGTGTGTGTGTGTGTGTGTGTGTGTGTTTTTTTTTTTGTTGTTGTTTTTTTTTTTAATTGATCATGTTATCGGACCTGTGTTCCTCTCTCCATCTTCAGAGCGAGATTGTGCGGGATGAGTCGTCCTCTGGCCTGCTGGACTGTGTCCGTGAGGGTGTTGCTCGACTGCTGGGTGTCGGTGCACCTCACAGTCGTCGCCTGCTTCCTCTCAGATGCCTGCTGCTTCCCACTGCGCTGCATGCCATCCTGCGCTATGCCGTGGCTACCTCCATCCAGCGGGTGGTGCTGTGGCTGCACCAGCGTAGCAAGAAGCAGCGGGCAGAACCATCCAATCCACTGGATGCCTACTTCCCCGAGCTGGCGGCATCTTGGGCGGGTTCTCTGGTGGCTGACGTGGTGTTGTTTCCTCTTGAGACGGTGCTACATCGCCTGGCTCTGCAGGGTACGCGCACCATCATTGATGCCACCGATGGAGTGGTCGCGGTGGGAAATGGCGGGAGCCCGCTGGTAGTGCCCGTAAACACGCAGTATGATGGCTTCTCTGACTGCCTGCACGCCATCAGCCGCAAGGAAGGCGGGGCTGGCTTCTACCGAGGTTTCGGCGTGCTGGTGGCCCAGTATGCTTTGCACGGAGCGCTGCTGGCCGCCGCCAGGACGCTGATGAGGGTGCTGCTGCTGGATGCCAAGGCCAGCTAGGTTGTTACTACAGAGACGGTTGTCATGACAACTGGACATTTCTCATCTTGTAAATGAGACGAAAAAGACCTGCTCATGTGACGACATCAGCACTTGAGTCCTGTTACCTAGCAACCACTAAGAATCACCAGATTGTGTCACCTCCTCCCCAATGATGTCACTTCCTGCTTACGTTTGGACAAACAGTGGTGGCCGTTGTTTTCCTTCACGTAAACTGAGCATCACTTCCTGTGTTTTTGTTCAGCTCTGACAGCTGATTGGTCGCCCACTACTGATATACAAACAAACATGTAAACAGATGTTTTTGTATAAAGTTGTAAAAAAAAAAAAAGTTCAGTGTAGATTTAGACTAAATTATTTCTGATCGATTGGTCTCTAAATCGATACTTGGATGAGATGAGCCCGGTTTTCCAAAATAACTGTCTGTTTAAGCTGGTGTAAGGTGTAATGGCGTCTGTAAATGTTTAAATGTGAAATAAATCAATGTTAATTTGACATTTTTCTTCTTTTTGAAACTTTTTTTAAATGGATTAATTTGGATTATTTTGAAATTCAGCTTTTTAAGTTTCATAGAAGAAATTCAAACTTTTCTGACTTATTTTGAAAGTTTTAAAAATGTGACCGCATCTGTGTCACAGCACTGTGAAGGTAAAAACTCCTGCAGCCTCTTCTCTCCTTATGTCAGGAGCAGAGATCTCCCTCAGCATGATAATGGTTTCTTGCTCAGAGGTGGAGGACAGACATTTGAGAACATGAGAAAAACCATCACAGAGGATCCTGTACGTGTCACAGATAGCAGGAGTACTTTCTAAAGTCTTCTTCAATGTTTTCAGCTGCAGATAATAACCTGACCGGTGGAGACTGCAGCGTCTCTTACTGGTTGTAATAACTGTGTTCTTCCACAAGGTGAAGCTGTTCACAGTAAGGTAAAACATTTCCCTGTAGAGCCCTTAGTTCAGTTCGATTATATTTATATAAGTTTCCTAAAAGCGCTTTATATTAAAGTGTAAAGACTTTACAGTAATACAGAGAAAACATGTGGATTGACTTTTAATACAGAGACTTTAACTGGGGTGAAAATGAGCGTCTGTCTGAGATTCTCTTTATTTCTAAACAGGACTAAGGAGATGAGAGGGAAACATCACCACTGCTTTATTCTTAACCTCCAGCTTTATCTGGATAGTTCACATGGAACAGGAACAAACTCATTATTGATCTGTGTAACTTTATTCAAAAGTAATTTGCAGAGTGCTGCGACATATGAGCAAAAGCCTGACAATAAATTCAAAAACTGAAGGAAAAGTCTCTGAGAAACAGTTTCCGTTTATTCACAAATGAAATACGAATTTCAAGATCATAACGTATAAGATAGTTATTTGGCCCAAAACTTGAGATAATATACAGAAAAATAAATCTATATTTTTAAATATGTAAATTATAACACTAAGCTAAATCACTAAATGATCCAGAAAAACACAATAATGATAAAAATTCAGTATATATAATCCAATATATGTAGACAGAAATAATAGTACTCTATCACAAGAAAAATTCTTTCAAAATCAGACATATTTTAAAGTATTCATAATTTGCATTATATAATAAAATATACAATTATATTTAAAAGATTTTGTTGCAACTGTTGTGTTGCATTTGAAGAGAAAGATGTTAATGTTTTTGAAGTGATTTGAAAATTATTCCAGATTTGTGGACCACTGCATGGTCACACTGTAGGCACAAATGATAATTAAGCTGTTATAACAAACACATTAAATATCTTCATCCTTTCGTGAACATTAAAGCATTTTCTTTATCTTAAAATAAGCTCCTTGAGTCGACTGTTGTGATTTTGGGCTATATAAATAAAACTGCAGTGAATTAACTTCCTGTGCTAATCATGTGTTGTCTGTCTGCACAGCTTATCGAGGTTCAAGATTCAAGGTCTTTATTGTGAGTACATCAATATACACAGTATGCAGCGTACCGAAATGCTGTTTCACCCCAAGCCCCCCATGGTTCATTTATAAGAATATAAAAAATATATCTCCAGATATAAAACTAGAAATTACAAATAAATAATAACTCGCTAAATTTGGGTAAAATTAAGAGCTAAAAAAAGTTACTATTACTAACTATATCTGTGTACAATACACAAAGACAGGACAGAGACAATATGAAGTGGATTGTGCAGTAGGTATTGAATACCAGGTTCAAGTAATAAGTCAGGATATTGTAGACAAGACAGGACAAAGACGTGCAAGATGCGAAATGTGCAATATAGCATTATGTAGATGTGTTCAGTAACTATGTGACTGAGGAGTGCAAATAAGCATATTGTTCCCAGGTCCAGTTTGCAGAAGATTTGTGGATGTTTGTGTTGTTTTTGAGTCTTTTGGTGAGTATTGTAAGGTGTTTGTAAAAGTGTTTGTGTATATCAGTCCTTTGGTGATAGTGAGTTGAGGGCTCAGACTGCTTGAGGGTAAAAGCTCTTACAGTGTGTAGTCGTTACATTTTTGATGCTGCAAAACCGTCTGTCAGATGGAAGGAGGGAGAACAGTTCATGTGAGGGGTGGAAAGTTTCCTTCACTATGCTGTTCGCACGTCGGATGATGTGTCTGTCGTAGAGTTGGGAGATGGGTGGGAGAGGCCTCCAATGATCCTCTCTGCTGTCCTCACTATCTGCTGCAGAGACTTCTTTTCAGCAAAGGTGCAGTTCCCGTACCAGATAGTGATGTAGCAGCAGAGGACGCGCTCAATGCTTGCCTGGTAAAATGAGCATGGCAGGAGGGAGACTGGCCTTCTTCAGTTTTCTAAGAAAGTGAAGACGTCGTTGGGCTTTGTTCATGATGGTGGTGGTGTTCAGGTTCCAGGAGAGGTCATCTGATATTTGCACACCCAGGAACTTCACACTGTTGACCATCTCAACAGCAGATCCGTTGATGTGCAGTGGGGTGTGGGTCGTTGAGCTCTACCTGAAGTTAACAACCATTTCCTTGAGAGTTTGCTTGCTAAACATGATTGCGCCTGTGTGTTTGGCACGCCGTCTACTGCTCTCTCTTATCTGTCTCATTTTATTGTTTTTAGCCAATCACCAGCACACAGCTTTGAAACCTCACCTGAGTTTTAGCTCTCAGTGGTTAAACACTGGACTTAATTCATTCAGGTTCTGTCTGTCGGGTCACGTTTAGTTCGCTGTTTTATTTACAACTGAGCAAATCGGGTTGGCTCAGATTAAAGTTACGTAACTGCATAGTTTTACTGAAGTTTAATGTCTCACTGGTACATGAACCAAGACTGAACCATTCACTTTTCTTTATTATCTGGTGTGATTTGGATTTTTAAACAGTGAATTTTGAGATTAAACTGACTTTTAATGTTTTTTTATACAAAGAGAAAAGAGAAGGTGTATTATCACCGAGAGGAGCAGAGCTTGCAACAGCATGTTCATCATAACGACTGCAACCTGTACAGAAATATTACATCATCTGTTTTTTCATAGTTATTCAGCTGTATTATAAGGATCAGCTATCTGTTAGAATTTTCCTAGTTTACTAACAACGTAACAAATATATTCAAATAAACACATTTCTTATTTTGGAACTAATCTTTCAAGAAGTGAAAACAGTCTGTCCATCCTCTCCCTGCTCTCCTGCGCTCTCCTCTCCTCAGCATCTCTTTGCTGAGTTTCTTCCTGTTAAAAGGGAGTTTTTCTGGATGAAGCTTGCAGCCATATGTTGTATTTGAGTTTTATAAATTTTCTAGCTCAACACATGGCAAAATGTGAAAAAGTCAGAGGTGTGTTTAAAACATACTGAAAATAAGGAGGGAAATTCAAGTCCAGAAACAAAAACTAAAAGATTAATTGTTGTGTTGTGCTGCCCTCTAACAACAAAGTCTGAAACAACCTTCATGGAAAAACCAGGAAGGTTGTTTAAACCTCTGATGCCATAAACACATTAACCTACGGCTTTGCTATTGTTTAAGCAGTGAGGTATCCAGGTGACTGTGTGCTCCAAAGAACAGCTTCAACCTGTTCACCCTGATCTGTGGAAGCCTTTGAGTGTTCAGGTCTGAAAAGACAAAACTGCTTGCACCTGTTTCAGATTTTCTGTTAAATCACATGACCCAGAGTCTCACCTAATCCTCCACCCTCCTCACTGATTCATGTCTGTTTCTCTGAGGAAAGAAAAATCAGCTATTGCAGACTAAAAACATCCTGTTCATATGTGCAAATGTACATTTGCTGTACAGGTGGCTGTGGCTCGTGAGGAACAGGAAGTCATGGTTTGTTCCCCGGTTGCTCTACTCTGTGTTTTAGTGTCCTTGGGTGAAATGCTGAAACCCAAGTTCCCCCCAGTGCACCTACTGGAGGATGAGTGTGTGAATTTTAGGTTAAAACACTCAGAAATATAGAACTGTATGAATGGATTAATAAACCAATCAGTTTCTTTGTAAGAAAATTTAAAAGCAACAGGTTGACCAAAGTGCTGTACAAAGTAAAAAAGTAAAACAAACACAGAAAAAACAAAACAATTAAAAGCTAGGGAGTAAAGTCGTGTTTTCAGACGGGATTTAAAAATGTTCAGTGTTGGAGAGATCTTAATTCGAAGAGGCAAACTGTTCCAAAGTTTAGGCGCAGCAATCACAAAGTCCCGGTCTCCTCTGTGTTTCAATCTGCTTCTAGGAACATTCAGAAGCAACTGATCAGCTGACCTAAGAGTTCTGTTTGGAGTATTTTTAGTTAACAGATCAGAGAGGCACGAGGAGCTAATCCATTTAGAGACTTAAAAACAAGCAATAAAATCTTAAAATCAGTTCTAGAACCTACTGGAAGCCAGTGTGAACGAGCCAAGACTGGGAAATTATGGTCACGTTTACGTGTGCCTGTCAAGAGTCGGGCTGCAGCATTCTGAACAAGCTGAAGACGAGAGAGCAGAGCCTGGCTGAATGAGGCGTGCAGTGATAAATTGCTTTGCGTGTTTAAGTAAAGGGTTAGAGTTCTTTATTCTGAATATAATCATACAAAACAATAAAACCACATTAATTATTCATCCATAATGCAAACACACATGCAGCCTCATAACCTTCTTTCATTGCAGCTGAGTGATGCTGTGGACGCATGAATACATCAGTAATAAAAAAAAGATTATAGTCAGTCGGTACAGTATGTTTACTTGCATCACAGAACTATGGAGCCCATTACAACACTGGTTCATCCCTTGTGCCTTCACAGGTCTGGTTACAGTTTAAATTTTTTTCTTTGATTTGGCTTCATTAATTACTTTAATAATTACTTGTTTAACACTGTTAAACTATTCTGTATAGAGTCTTTAAGGGTCCACGAGATTTCACTAATACCCAGTGACTGATTTTGTAAATAACACATATGCACCATGTATACTTAACACATCACATATTTTTCGTTACTCTGTTTCTGCACGCAGGTTCTTAAATTCTTGATGTTGCTTGGACACAATAGCCTAAGATCGTTTATCAGCAGGGGTTAAAGTGAGATTTGGTAGGTGGAGGAACCCTAAGATCAGGTGTAGCCATGCAGCGTAGGAACAAGAATCACTTAGAAATGCAGCAGGAGAAACAGAGAGGACAAGTTTAAGGCAAATGTTAAAGAATTACTTTCATAAATGAAGAGTTAAAATATAACTCGTGGATCATCAGTGCTCAAATTCATGAATATGAATGAACTCTGATCATTTTTGTTTGTAACTGCTGTGTCTGACTCAGAGCTGCATCACTGAGCGACAAAAAGTTCAGGCTCATGAATGTTATTTATGAACAAACATGAATATAAAATCAGATCAGATCAGTGCTGGTGGGGAAAATGAAATTCTCACAGATTTAATCACACAGTCGTCCTGTTTTCAGGGCTTTGGGTTTTTGATTCGTGTTCATCTTTCTTGTTTTTATGATGACAGTGTTGTGATACTATTCTGTTCTTGGCTTTTGTGTTCAGTCATTATTAGAGACAAATTGTTGAAAAGAGCTACTTTTTACTGTCTTGAACTGTTTTACTTTTTCTTGAGTTTAGCTTATACCGAGTGAAAAAACAGATTTACCAACATACAGAAATAAAATGACCTTTGACCCTTAGTTGTACCGCTAAATCCTCTACTTCAAACACTTTATTCAATCGTGCAGAAAAAACAAAGAACAAAAAATTTAATTTAAATATAAACTATTTGACCTGTATAATTATCATCTGTTTTCAGTATGGCTTCATGTCACATCTGAAGATCTGTGGGGATCCTGTGTCCTTTTCCCCTTTCCCAAAAGTTAATGACAAACAGTCTTTAGGTTCTCATACAATTCCTTCTTTTCTCCTCTCAGTGTTTTCTGTACTTCTTCAATCGTGTCTTCATCTGCCAGCCGATGAAGGAGAGGTCCACAGTAAAGCCTGACAAAGCAGAAAATCTCAGTTAAAGTTGATGAAGTGTGTTAAACATCTGTGGAGCGCATCATTGGTCTGGTGTTTACCGGGCACACTGAGGTTCTGGTAGAGGGGAACACAGCAGCTGGTTCAGGTGGAGGCTCTGCCTCATGCAGCACTGCCATTGGCTGAAAGCATGAGCCACACAAGGCTGCCATTTCCTCCTGATAGCTGCATCCTTTAAAGCTTTCACCTTCCTCTCAAACTCGTCCTCTAAAGACAAGATAAGACAAAGTTTCAGTGACACAGAACCAGAGACCAGCAGCAGTTTGTCTTCTTGTTCAGGCTGATGTGGAAGCATCAGTGCTGCTGCTGTCACACAAACTCTGACTACAGGAAGTCTGACTACAGTCCATCTGCTGACTGCTTTCAGAGAGACTAACCTGCTGACAGCTGACTGTGAATAATAAACAGAATAATCAGATTTATGGAGCTGAAACTGTAGAAATTTCATCAGAATGGCAGAGCTGTCACAGGTGTTCCTAATAAAGTGACATGTAGCTATGCATTTCATTGTAAATATCCATCATGGTATCAAGTAAGACTTACCTGGACCATGTTGGTCAAACACAAACCCCAGCAGGAGGGCGTGGAGGCAGTGGACAGTTTCAGGTTTTGGGTGGTGTTGTAGCCTCTTGAACCAGAAAACAGTCACACAGACTGGCAGCTTCAGCTGGTCGGGGATGTTTTCTAAGGCTGAAGTCTGAACCTGCAGAGCTTCTTCAAACACCCTGCGACGCAAACCCTCAGGAGCCTGCACAGAGGTACCACACAGACAAGATGCTCACATGTACCACAGAAACACGTCTATGACCTGTCAGAGGAATTAAACACATATTTCATGATTGACCTCAGTACCTTATGTAGACGCTGTAATTTCAGTTGTTTCTGTTCATCACTGCTGAGGAGTATGGATGGGACACGCTTGTCTTTGATCTCTTCTCTATCCCTGTCATATTCAGTGCACATCTGACCTCCAGTTAACAGTCCATAGAAGTACTGTCTGATGCGGTAAGCAGCTGTGTAACTACTGCGCTGTGAAAAGTCCTCCACAAGAGCAGGCAGCAGAATAGTCTTCTGATCTAAAACACTTATGACGAAAGTGGTGAGTTCTCCACTCTCAACTTTTTTACTCACCCATGTCGGCAACTCAAGACATTTTTTTTCTGGTTCAACATATTTTTGAATGGCGAGTTTGAATGTTTGGTTTTCTTTTTTACCAACATGATTTAAAGCTTCACTCAGAGCACGTTCTCTCTTCTGTGAGTCGTTCAAACCGTCCAGATTCACTTTACTTAAAAATCTGAGCATACCATCCAGTCTTTTAATGCTGTACTCACCAGGTGAAGATGATTCATTTGCAAAGGTACCATTGTCTTTTAATCTTGAATAATCATTTCCTGCTATTGAAGCAAAGACTGGCATGAGAGCAGGGTCCAATTTAAAATGCTCACAAAACTTTGAACGTGTGTAGAGCTTAGCAGGAATTTTGCCATCCTCTTTGCTTTTCCACTCAAAGTTGTCGAGATGAAGGAAACCTTTGCACAAATCAAAGATGTAAAAATCCTTATCAATGGACAGCACAGCACATTGTTTCTGATTTGCAGCAGAAACAATTACAGGGTCAGCTTCTCCTAAACACTGTTCAAACATGATGTCTTTTTCCTTTAAGATTTCTATGAAGACATCTTTTACCAGAGGTGGTAAGACGTTACATCCTTTTGGTGCAGCGTCAGGCTCAGTCTCTGCTACTGTCTTTGCTTTTTCCAGTTTATGTTTTAGACGAGACACAAGATGTTCACGCTTCTCAGGCCCTGAGCCTCCATCCAGGAAGACGTACGGAGTGACTTCACAGTCCTGCAGAGTCTTAAAGAAGTTACAGACCTCATCTTTGAATCCAGGATAATCTCCTCCACAGCGCTGGTCCAGCTTTGGATCAGACGTATAATACAAAGAGTAGTACAGAGCTGCACCATCAATGATGAGACCTGTTTTTTCTATGTTAACCTCTTCAGAGACACAAAAATCATCTATAATTTTCTTTAAGGTTGAAACCTCCATGATTCCTTAAAGTGTTGTGAAGGTGAGTGGTGGTTATTGTGCTAATGCCTCTGTGTCTGCAGATATTTACACACCTCCTAGAACATCGTACAGGTACACACCCACACTGACAGAACCAGTCACACCTGTTCTGACTAATCTAGCATACCTATGTTACTCTTTGGTTTCATTTCTTTCATCTTCATGTTGTGGTCTTCTGTTTTATTTCATTTGATTTGATTTGATTTCAAGTAAACTCAGGTGCCCTGGCTTTTTGTGAAACAATTAATTGGTTCTCGACCCGTCAGAGCATTCACCCATTCTTTTAAATGACAGAGTAAAAACGGTGTTAGTGATAAGTTAGACAGAATCATTACCTCAGACTGTCTTCTGATTATTGAGAGAAATAGAAGTGGAGATACTTCTGTTACAAATGCAATATTAATATAATATCAATAGATAATAATACAAATTTTATTTCAATGAATGTAATCACTCACATCTTTTATGTAGAACATAAGCAAAGAAAAACATTGTACAGCTGTGGTCAGAAGATCTTAATGATAACCCCGAACCACTAAGGCTGCAAACAAGTCGACAGCTGAGCTACTAAGTTATACATGAAACAAAACTATTTTTTTAAAGAAAGATAGCGATGTAGAAATACACACGACTGTGTTTTCAGATAAAAGTAACAGTCACACAGTGAAAAGCAGAAATAGATGAGGAACAAACGGTGCTAAAAGAGAAAGTTATCATATTCATGAAGCTAAACTTAATAAATTGTGCGTTTTTGATCAGTATTTACTCAGGTTTGGATTTACGCATTTGTAATATAGTCTTACATGTGTTTATATTGATTATTTGTGTGTGGATTGAAGCACGCATTTCCTGAAAAGTTACACACAAATCATTGTACACATTTGTGAGTCTAATTTTAAGCTTTTGGATGATCCTTGAATGAATGTTTGGATGAAACACCCTCGCTTTCGCAGAGAATTCATTCCAACAGCATTTTGACTCTATAACTCCTCAATCACGATATCATGAGTCACAGGACATTCTGGACATTCACAGACATGCTTCATGCAAAATGCACCTTTTATTTGTATGGATGTGTGCAGGTATATGTATACGTATGTATATTTAGTGTACATATAGTATAGACATGTACATGTGTATGTGCATGTACATGTCTATACTTATTGATATTTACAGATATCTATTACTTACATAGTAATAGTAGTAGTAGAATAGTTAAATTCATGTCAATCTCTGCTACACTTCATGTAACCTACCTGTGACCATGAAACCACCAACACTGTGCAGCAGTCACACACAGTTCTTTACTTTGAATCCATCACAGTACAGCAAACTAACCTGTTTATCCTGCACTAACCTGCAGAGGATGTTCATGTAACCTTTAACACAGTTTACCTCAGTTCGTTTAGCAGCAGGTTTCACAATATGAAAAAGCACAAGGTCACATGTATGCAATGTGTGATTTAAAAACATGAGCACTTACATGTAAGCTTTAACACTTGGATGCACAACCTACCAATACCTACGCTCTTTCTTTTTGTGGGGTCAAAAATGACCCCAAATAAAATCTGTTTTTGCAATAAACTGGGTGTTATTCTTCAAAATCTTTAAAACAAAGAGTTGTAATATATTCATATTCCAGGTATTCCTCATAAAACACATTTGTGACATGAGGCCATTAGCATTTTTATATATTTTTTCATTAATTTTAAGAAATTGCAGTTTTTGTATCACTACCTAAGTCTTCACAAAAAATCAATGCTTTTTTGCAATAAACTAAAGACATTTCTCTCATTTTGGTTAAGTTGATATATCTTGTTCAAACAAAAGAGTAATTTCATTTTTGACATGTACATTTTTTTATTTTCATTCACATTTGAGCACTTAGCAATCAATCAATCAGGCGTCAAAACATGTTTGTGTTCAGAACTACAAATTAAATTTCTTTTATCAATTATTGTTTTTTTTAATGTCACAATTCCAACCCTCCTCCTTTATCCGGGCTTGGACCAAGAAAAAAAGTGACCCGAAATAGGCACTCTGGTGAAGTTACTTTGTGTGTGTGTTTGCATTTATAAGTAGTTTTAAATCTTGTGATCCACAAAACATCATAACAGTAAAAGAAGAAGTGACTGCATTACAGTCATTACGGGAGCAGCGGCTTCGCTCATGCACATTTCATTTGGAGGTGTGAACATCTTCTGCCCTGATAGCAGCTGGGGGAGGACTATCCTCCGCCTGTGAGCGCTTTGGCACGGGCAAGGTGCCCACGGCAGCACCCGTTGCTTGTTGAGAGTAAGAGTGATACACACTTTCACGTCAAAAAGTCGTCATAAATAAGTCTCCAATAACACCAGAAAACGTCGCCAGATTTGTCGCTAGTCGCTTTTTAGAAAAATAAGTCGCTATGGGGGTCTGAAAACTCACTAAATATAGCGACAAAGTCGCTAAGTTGGCAACACAGGTCCTGGATCATTTGTAGGGCAAGGTCCACAGGGATCCTAGCTGGCCTTCGAGCAGCCATGTTTAGATCAGAGGTTCCCAAAGTGTGGGGCACCTAGATAAACACAAAGCAGGAGATGAAACATCGGCAGATATGTTTCCAAACCAACTTCATTCCAAGCCAAAGACTAGAAAATATGATGAAGCTTGATTGAACTGCTCCAGTAGGAGTAACTTTTTAAGTTATTTTACTTTTCCTTTCTTGTTATTTTTCCTTGCTTTTGTTTAAATACATGGTACCTGCACAATCGTTTTGTGTTGTGTTTATTTATTGATTATTGAACATCAGCTCCAGTAGCCCTTCTTAAGTCTAACGATCGAGTCAACTGATAATCGCACAATATCTAGCTTAATACCTGGTTTCTATGAATTCATTAGCACTTCATCAGTGCTACATGAGGTTATAGTCTGAGAAGCAGTGCCAAGACAAAAGGTACTGATATTTATGCAAACAAAAAGAGAAAATAAAATGTCTTTATCTTAAATAATATTTGCTTTTTTCCTGCTAATGTGCCCGGTAAACTCTGTAACATTGTTCATGGTGTTACATGTGATTTCTGTGTCATAGATCTTTTACATGTTGGTTAAACTGCAATAAAAATGATGGGGCACATAAGGATGTTGAGTAATTTGAACTCAACAGTATAATGTGGACTCATAAAAAGATTAATCCTTGATGATATTAGTGAACAAAAAAACCTCCAAAATCATATTTTCAAATTTGTTGTCCATAACGCAGTTGAAAAATAACTAATTCGAATGATAATTTTAATTTTATTTTGTTTTTTATTCCAACATTTTATATCCCACTACGTTTTTCTGACCAATCCCAAAACAAAATAGAAAACATTCTTTTAAAACAATTTATTACTTAGACTGTAAATTTGTATTTACAAACTCATAAAGCATAAAACTCCTAACAACATGTCACCTGTACTTGATGAGGTACGGGCTAAAGCATGGAGATACAAATGACATGCAACACACACACACACAGCATTAACTTTGTACAACAGCAGCACAAGCTGAAGCACAATATGCAACACAAACTGTGCTCACCCAACATTATTGATCATCAATGACACGTTCTATTAAAAGGGTCCAGGTGATCAGGAAAATTGACAAAATGTGTCCCAGTCAGAAAAAGGAGATAGGGAGGCAAAAGGGTTAAATTAAAGAGTTTTATTTAAGTTTCTATTAATAACTCAACTAAAAGAGAAGGACAAGCCGCTATGACCAGTTAAAGAAACAAACAACTCAGACATTGGTCAGTAAACTGAAAAGTAAGTAAAAAGAAAAAAAAGAGTGTGGTCACCAAACACTCCTCGCCACAGAGCAGGAGTAAACAATCACCGAACATAGCTCTCCAGCTGCAACAACCAGAGCTCACCTTTCTCCTGCCTTAAATACCTTTAATTGCTGATGGGAGTCAGCTGTTCAAAAGCAAAAAGGTGGCACCTCAGGCAGGACATACGTAGGACACGCCCACACAGGCAACTTCAGGAGAAGGCCCTGCTAGGGCCGTAACAGAAACAAACACCCCTACAATCAAACACCAGTGAAACACACACACACACACACACACACACACACACAGGGACATTAGACAGAGCAAAACAATGTATTTATTTTTCATCACCTTTTATTTCCTGAACTAGCAAAACTGAGGCTGGTCCAAGTTTGTATTTGTTAAACTGAGCATAAGGGGGGGGGGATCTGATGAAAAGAAAATCACCGGAGAACAGCATGAAATCACAGAGATAACAGGATTAGGGGCTGTATGTCAGTATGAGCAAACAGAATGTAAGATGGCTGATTACAGACACCACCTGAGATTCAGCCTCAGATGCAGAAAAAACAGGATTACTCCTAAGCTGCAAATGAGCTCTGTTAAGGCCTTGAAGCAACAAAAATACTCCAGAAAGCACAGCACCAGTTGAACGGGTAAGACAAACACATTTTTACCATCAACATGCTAAAATTTAAAGAGGACCGGATCTGACAGAGACTACAGTTTTTCTGGATGAGAATACTCTCCAAAAGGTGTTTGATTTCACAAAAAACCTTGTCTATACCAAATGATTTGTCTGATAAATTCTTGAAAAGTTCCTCCTTTCCTCTCTCAGCTGCTCATTAAACACCTGACTGGCATCCATGTTCCTGTTTTCTTCAGTTTCCTGCTGCTCATAAACTATATTTGAGTTAGTGCAGTTCAATCACCTGACTGAAAAAAGTAAAACAAACCAAACTGACAGCTCTTTATTTCCCTGATTTTGTTCTTTTCTTCTTGCTGTATTAAATGTTGAGGCAGGATTGTGTTTTATTTCTGCATTACTTTAAGTTTTAAAAACGTCATCATGTTTATCCAAAAATAAAAGGAAGCCATTCATCTCTTAAACCTGCATCACTTCATTTCTCTGTGTTCTTAACGTCTACTGTAAAAATAATATATTTAGTAAACCACATTTAGCTGTTTTGACTCTTTGGTGTTATGGAGTCACAGCCTCTATGACAACAGACCCTAACTCTGCTTTCTTGTCCAAATTCTGTATAAATTCATCCAGACGTCTAGAAAGGAGAGCTGCACCATCCAAAGTGGGATGGATGCCATCTTCCTCAATAAGACCAGGGTTTTCCCAGAAGGTTTGCCAGTTATCTAAGAATTTCACGCTGTTTTCTGAACACCATTTAGACAGCCAGTGGTTCAATGACAGCATGCGGCTATAGATGACATCATTGGTCTCATAGGGGAGGGGACCAGAGAAAACTACAGTGTCTGACATTTTTTTGGCAAAGTTACAAACTGATGCAATGCTAATTTTAGTGACCTCGGATTGACTGAAAATGCTGTCATTACTGCCAACGTGAATTACAATCTTCCCATATCTATGTTCATTCTGAAACAGCAGTTTCAGATAAGCTTTAATGTCACCTGCTCTTGCTCCTGGAATGCAATTGATCACAGTTCCTGGAGTCTCTAGCTGCACATCTCTGAGTACAGCATCACCAATAAGCAGAGTTTTTTCCACAATGTGTGGATTGTCTGGATTGGTTTTGGAATCTTCATCTGAGTTCTCCTCTTCCTCAGGCTTCTGTACTTGTTCCTCACTTGAGGGCCCTTCCCCAGTAGTTTTTGGATAAGAAATCGTCTTTAAATATTCATATAATTCCTTCTTTTCTCCTCTCAGTGTTTTCTGTACTTCTTCAATCGTGTCTTCATCTGCCAGCCGATGAAGGAGAGGTCCACAGTAAAGCCTGACAAAGCAGAAAATCTCAGTTAAAGTTGATGAAGTGTGTTAAACATCTGTGGAGCGCATCATTGGTCTGGTGTTTACCGGGCACACTGAGGTTCTGGTAGAGGGGAACACAGCAGCTGGTTCAGGTGGAGGCTCTGCCTCATGCAGCACTGCCATTGGCTGAAAGCATGAGCCACACAAGGCTGCCATTTCCTCCTGATAGCTGCATCCTTTAAAGCTTTCATCTTCCTCTCAAACTCATCCTCTACAGACAAAATAAGACAAAGTTTCAGTGACACAGAACCAGAGACCAGCAGCAGTTTGTCTTCTTGTTCAGGCTGATGTGGAAGCATCAGTGCTGCTGCTGTCACACAAACTCTGACTACAGGAAGTCTGACTACAGGAAGTCTGATTACAGGAAGTCTGATTACAGTCTTAACCTGCTGTGACATGCAAGGGCATGAGTCATCTCTGTGGGCCCTCTTCCTTTCAGTGTAGCCAGTAGTGATTCATATTCTACATTTGTTAACAGTCCACGATGTCCATGTCTGCACAGTTTTCACATTGATTTCCCAACACTTTATAATCTACAAATATTTTTTGGTTAAATAAGTTTTATTTTGTGTATCTTGAAACATTGAAAACTCCGATTACACTTGTAACACTAAAGACAACTAACAACATTTCACCAGAAACATGTTTTTGCCACTGTCATCCTCTGTCATGCTCACAATCTTCTTCTAGCCTGGTCCCCTGTTAACCTGCTTAGAGCCTCAGACTGTTTTCGACCTGTTTGGTGTTGAAGGTCAACAGGGGTCAAAGCAGCTCATCAAGACACACCAGAATAACTGTAAATAATATAATTATCTTTGTAACTGAGAAAGTTTAAATACATTTTGAAACTTGTACTTAGAGTGTTGATACTGATAGATACAACTGTTTATAACTTAAGGTCTCCGCTATATGAGCTCACCTTGTTTCCCATCATTTGGAGAGGAGGCTGTCGATGCTGCTTCAACTTCTCTGTTAGCTTCTGAAATGAAGGAACATCTTTCACATGTGACACTTTTTCATTGTTTTCAGTGACAGCTGATAGCTAAACCAGATTTTATTTTAAATTGTATAACAGTTAACTTCCCTCATTTTGCTTTTCTTGATTTTCTTCTTTTCATTTTTAATACCTTTTATTTTGCTTCCATGGGGAAAGATATCCCTCATGGTGCACATTCGCAATTACTTAGATAGAATAAATAAGCAGTGACATCCAGTGTAGGGCGGACAACACAATTTTATAAGTGCCATCAGAAAGCCTCCATTATATTATTGTTTTTTTCTCAACCATTCTTCCATAAAAAACAATTGTAAGGTCACTGATGTTGGACGAGTAGGCCTTGCTCGTACTCTCAACTGTAAATCATCCCACAGTTGTTCTGTCAGGTTGAGGTCAGGACTCTGTGCAGGTCAGTCAAGTTTGTCCACATCAAACCTACTCATCCATGTCTTTATGGACCTACTTTGTGCAGTTATGTGCAGCGATGTTGGAACACGAAGGGGCTGTCCCAAACTGTTCCCACACAGTTGGCCAAAATGTATTGGTATGCTGAAGCATTAAGAGTTCCTTTCACTGGAACTAAGGGGATGGGACCAGCTCCTGAAAAACAATCCCACATCATAATCCCCTCTCCACCAAACTTTACTCTTGGCACATTGCAGTCAGACAAGTACTGTTGTCCTGACCACCATCAAGAACAGACTCATCAGTCGGATATCCAGACAGAGAAGTGTGGTTCATCACTTTAGATAACATGTCTCCACTGCTCTAGAGTCCAGTGGCAGCTTGCTTTACATCATTGCATCCCACTCTTTGCATTGTGGTTGGTGATGCAAAGCTTGGATACAGTTAGTCGCCATAGAAACCCTTTACACAAGACTCTCTACGCACTGTTCTTGAGCTAATCTGAATGCCACGCGAAGTGTGGAGGTCTGTAGTGACTGTCTGCACAAAGTTGGTGACCTCTGAGCACAATGGGTCTGCTTACTCTGTAATTTTACATGGCCTACTACTTTGTGAGTTGCTGTCATTCCCTATCGCTCCCACTTTGTTATACTGCCACTAACAGCTGACTATGGAATTTTAGACTACGTCCACATGTACACGGGTATTTTTTAAAATGCAGCCTTTTCTATGCGTTTGGGCCTTTCGTCCACACGTAAAAGGTGTTTTGGATCATTGAAAACTGAGATTTTTAAAAACTCCTGCCTGGGTGGAGATTTTTTAAAATTCTTTGCATTTACGTGTGAACGAGGAAAACTGAGATTTAGTCAACCAACGTCAAAGGTGTGCGCCTTTTTTGACTTCACGCTGTGCGCCACGTTATTGTTTACATGAGATAAATTTCTACAATAGCAGATATAGACAAAATAGTGTTGCAGTTTTTTCACGCTTATATACACACACGGAGTTACTTTCCCTCCATTTAGAAAGACTGAGGCGTCAGAGTGAACTTCTACTTCTGTGGCTTCTACATTCAACACATATGCTCTCACAACC
Organism: Perissodus microlepis; assembly: GCF_051167445.1. Lineage (NCBI taxonomy): Eukaryota > Metazoa > Chordata > Actinopteri > Cichliformes > Cichlidae > Perissodus > Perissodus microlepis. Next base: position 28,859,750 of record NC_140467.1, on the reverse strand, counting down.
CAAATCCCAACGCCAAAGTTGTCTGTTTCGGACGAAGACTGGGTCGAACCACCTCTTGATAGACAACTTTGAAAGCACGGAGGTACTTCCAGAAAAATGGCGAGAGAATTTTTGCATGTTGAGGACTTCACTTTTGGCTCTTTGTGAGCTACTTCGTCTGCACTTTGAAGCCCAAACAACCAAAATGAAGTTGCCTGTCAGTGTTGTAAAAAAAAAAGTTGCATGCACATTGCATTATTTAGCTGATGAAGTGAGGTTATGCAAGACTGCAAACGCTTTCGGACTATTAAGGCAAGTGGTGTTGAAAATTGTAAGACAAGTTTGTACTGCAATTACTGTTCACTTGGGCCCTGTGTTTATACAGTTACCAGCAAGTACAAAGTAGAGGAACTTGTAGCAGGGTTTTACTGAGCCTATGGAATTCCTCAGTGTATTGGTCCTGTGGATGGGACCCATGTGGAAATAAAGCAACCATCCATGAATTCTATGGACCATGTTAACAGGAAGGGTATGTTTTCTCTGAACATACAAGCCACCTGTGACTATAGGTATTAATTTATTGATGTTGCGTTGGCAAGGCAGTGTACACAAAACCCATATTTTTGCAAATTCTATGCTGAACACACATTTGAAAAATGGCATGAACTGTGGAACATAAAGAGGCAATTCCAGTTTTCCTTATTGAGGATCCAGCATACCCATGGCTTCCTTACCTAAAGAAAGAATACGCAACCGTGGGAAGCACTGCTCACGAACACTATTTTGGACTATGCTTATGTCGAGCTCATTGAATTTGTTTTTACAGACTGAAAGCATGGTTTAGAGCATTGCAAAGGCCCTGGCAAGTCTCCCAGTTCGTGTTTTCGTGTGTTTTTGCTGTTTTATATTCTAGCGTGATATTGAGGAATAATTCCACCTCACTGTCTCTCCACACATAGGACTCCTTTCTGCTTTTATGTGCCATCTTTGTTTGTGCTTAACTGGCCAACATGGTTAGGATTATTTTGCCACCTTTTTTTTTTTTTTTTTAAGCATGTTCTTGACAGCATTTGATTTGTTTTTTGCCTTTACATGTGGACAGAGATATTTTTTCAAAACTGCACGTGTGGTCCGTTTTTTTTTTTTAACGAAAACTGAAATTCTCTGTTTACAAAAGTACCTGTGTACATGTGGACATAGCCTTGGTAGGCAGGAAATTTCATGACTGTACTTGTTACACAGGTTGCGTGGTACCATACTGGAATTCACTGAGCTCCTGAGAGCGAAGCATTCTTTTACTCATGTTTGTAGGAGCAGTCTGCATTCCTAGGAGCTTGAGTTCATACACCCTAGACCACGAGAGTCATTGGAACACCTAAACTCAATGATTTGGATGGGTGAGTGACTACTTTTAGTACAGGGTGTGCCATTTATATGGATACGTCGTAATAAAATGGGAATGGTTGGTGATATTAAAGTCCTGTTTGTGGCACATTAGTATATGTGAGGGGGCAAACTCCTCAAGATGGGTGATGACCAGGGTGGCCATTTAGAAGTCGGCCATCTTGGATACAACTTTTGTTTTTTCAATAGGAAGAGGGCCATGTGACACATCAAACTTATTGGTAATGTCACAAGAAAAACAATGGTGTGCTTGGTTTCAACGTAACTTTATTCTTTCATGAATTATTTACAAGTTTCTCTTTGTTCACAGCCATTGACATGTCGACGAGATTAACACGTGAGGAGCGGATCGAAATTGTGTTGATATCTGGTGAACGCAGTAACTGGGTCATTGCAGCAGATTTCAATGCAAGACACCCTACGAGACCACCCATCTCCCATGCTACAGTTAGCAAACTGCTTGCTAAGTTTCGTGAAACTGGTTCAGTGTTGGATTTGCCAAAATGTGGACACAAGAAAACTGTCACTAATGAAGAAACATCAGTGGATGTCCTAGCTTCATTCAGCAAGAGCCCAAAGCGTTGCACTCGCCGCATGTCACTGGAGAGTGCCATTAGTCAAACATTCCTTCGGCGGATATTAGCTACTCACAAATGGCACCCTTACAAACTCCAGCTACTGCAGCATCTCAATGAGGATGACCCAGATCGGCGCACAGAATTTGCAGAATGGGCAAAACAAAAATTGGAACAGGACCCTCAGTTCACGCAGAAGATTTTGTTCAGTGATGAGGCAAACTTTTATGTGAATGGTGAAGTTAACAAACAAAACCACCGCTATTGGTCTGACACTAACCCACATTGGATGGATCCCTCCAAGACTGTTGGAACAACAAAAGTGATGGTTTGGTGAGGTATATGGGGTACAACGATAGTGGGTCCATTCTTCATCAATGGAAACCTCAAGGCCACTGGATATTTGAAATTGCTACATGATGATGTGTTTCCCTCTTTGTGCACTGAAGCTGGCATGTTCCCTGAGTTTTTCCAGCAAGATGGTGCACCACCACATTACGGGTGCCAGGTCCGAGCATTCCTAGATGAACAGTTTCCTGGAAAGTTGATTGGTCGTCGTGGGCCAGTTGAATGGCCCCCAGGGTCTCCCGATCTGACCCCCTTAGACTTTTATCTTTGGGGTCATCTGAAGGCAATTGTCTATGGTGTGAAGATACGAGATGTGCAGCACCTGAAACTACGGATACTGGATGCCTGTGCTGGCATTTCTCCAGCGGTGTTGCTATCAGTGTGTGAAGAGTGGGAGAAGAGGGTTGCATTGACAATCCAACACAATGGGCAGCACATTGAACACATTTTATAAGTGGTCAGAAACTTGTAAATAACTCATGAAAGAATAAAGAAACCAAGCACACCATTGTTTTTCTTGTGACATTACCAATAAGTTTGATGTGTCACATGGCCCTCTTCCTATTGCAAAAACAAAAGTTGTATCCAAGATGGCCGACTTCTAAATGGCCACCATGGTCACCACCCATCTTGAGGAGTTTGCCCCCTCACATATACTAATGTGCCCCAAACAGGACTTTAATATCACCAACCATATATAAATGGCCATATAAATGGCCCACCCTGTAGTACAGTATATTTTCTATCCATTATCTGGGAAATATCTACCATGTTACCCAGTGAGACTTACCTGGACTGTCATGGTGATACATAAACCCCAGTAGGAGGGCGTGGAGGCAGTGGACAGTTTCAGGTTTTGGGTGGTGTTGTAGCCTCTTGAACCAGAAAACAGTCACACAGACTGGCAGCTTCAGCTGGTCGGGGATGTTTTCTAAGTCTAAAGTCTGAACCTGCAGAGCTTCTTCAAACACCCTGCGACGCAAACCCTCAGGAGCCTGCACAGAGGTACCACACAGACAAGATGCTCATGTGTATCACGGAAACACGTTTATGACCTGTCAGAGTAATTAAACACATATTTATTGATTAACCTCAGTACCTCATGCAGACGCTCTAGTTCCAGTTGTTTCTGTTCATCACTGCTGAGGAGTATGGATGGGACATGCTTGTCTTTGATCTCTTCTCTATCCCTGTCATATTCAGTGCACATCTGACCTCCAGTTAACAGTCCATAGAAGTACTGTCTGATGCAGTAAGCAGCTCTGTAACTGCTTGGCTGTGAAAAGTCCTCCACAAGAGCAGGCAGGATCATTGTCTTCTGATCCACAATATTTATGATGAAAGTAGTGAGTTCTCCACGCTCAATTTTTTGAAGAACCCATAAAGGGAGCTCAGACTCAGTCTTTGTTGGTTCAACATATTTTTGAATGGAGAGTTTGAAAGATCTGTCCTCGATCTCACGAACGTGATTTACAGCATTTTGCAGAGCGTGTTCTCTCTTCACTGAATCACTACAGCTGTCCAGCTTCAATTTGCTTAAAAATGTGAGCATACCATACAGTCGTTTGATGTCGTTTTGGCCAGGTGAAGATGATTCATTTGCAAATATTTCTTTACCTAATCTTGAACAATCATTTCCTGCTATTGAAGCAAAGACTGGCATGAGAGCAGGGTCCAATTTGAAATGCTCACAAAACTTTGAACGTGTGTAGAGCTTAGCAGGAATTTTTCCATCCTTCTTTCTTTTCCACTCAAAGTGTTTAAGATGAAGGAAACCTTTGTTCACATCATAGATGCAGAAATCTGTGTCAATGGACAGCACAGCACATTGTTTCTGATTTGCAGCAGAAAAAATCTCAGGGTCTGCCTCTCCTAAACACTGTTTAAACTCTATGCCTTTCTCCTTCAAGATTTCTATGAAGACATCTCTGACCAGAGGTGGTAAGACGTTAGACCTGTATCTTTTTCGTACAGTGCAGCCAAGCTCAGTCTCTGCTACTGTCTTTGCTTTTTCCAGTTTTTTTTTTAGATGAGACACAAGATGTTCACGCTTGTCAGATCCTAAGCCTCCATCCAGGAAGACGTACGGAGTGACTTCACAGTCCTGCAGAGTCTTAAAGAAGTTACAGACCTCATCTTTAAATCCAGGATAATCTCCCCCACAGCGCTGGTCCAGCTTCAGATTAGAGTAATAATACAAAAAATAGTACAGAGCTGCACCATCAATGATGAGACCTGCTTTTTCTATGTTAACCTCCTCACAGAGAGAAGGTATCTGATCTATCAAGTCCTCTAACTTTAAAATTCCCATTATTCCTTAAAGTGTGGTGAAGGTGAGCGGTGGTTATTGTGCTAATGCCTCTGTGTCTGCAGATATTTATACACCTACTAGAACATCGTACAGGTACACGCCCACACTGACAGATCCAGTCACACCTGCTCTGACTAATCTAGCATACCTATGTTACTCTTTTGGTTTCATTTCTTTCATCTTCATGTTGTGGCTTTCAGTTTTATTTCACTATGTGGAGCAAAATGAAATGTGTTTCATTAACTTTCCAGCTCTGTTAATATATCAAAGATACTTAGTTCTTTAAGATAAGAAAACGATACGATAAACCTTTATTAGTCCCAAACTAATAAAGGTTAAAAAAGGTTTTATTATCAACACATGTCCCAACTGGTGTTTAAAGAAATCAGTATTTAAATTCAGTAATGAACCATGTTGTGAAGAGGAGCTTTTCAAATTGAGAGCCACTGCTAAAGAAAGGCACGATTTTACCACCTCTCGGGTTGATCGCTGTAACACTGCCTATTCAGTCCATGTTCTCCTTTCTTTACTACAAACAGTCCAAACTCAGGTGCACTGGCTTTCTGTGAAACAATGAATTGATTGACTCATTAGAGCATTCACCCATACTTTTAAATAACAGAGTGAAAACAGTGTTTGTGATAAGCTAGAGAGAATCATTACCTCAGACTGTCATCGGATTATTGTGAGAAAACCTGATATTGTTGGAGACTATGTGAGGAGCAGGCATTGCACTGAAGTAAAACACATTTACAAAAGATTTCAACATTTCATATCTTGACTCATGATCTTTGAATAGCTGCAAATCACTGCAGTGTGTTTGTATTCACATTTTTAGGTTTCTAATCAGAGGTGAAACAACTAGAGTCATTTGTCACCTAAGTAGAAGTAGAGATACTTGTTACAAACGCCATATTAATATAATATTAATGCATAATAATAAAAAGTTTATTTCAATTAATGTAATCACCTTGAACATCTGTTATGTAGAAAGTAAGCAGAGGAAAACACTGTACAGATGTGGTCAGAAGATTACATACTCTAAAAGATTAAGAATAACCCAGGAACCACCAAGGCTGCAAAACCAACAGCTGAGTTAGTAAGTTACACATGAAAGCGGTAGAAAGAAGAACAAAGATAGTCTCTGTCACCAGCTGCATCTGGAGAGGCCCAGCATCCACCTATTGCTTTTCACTGTCCAAAGCACTGTTTGTTGCTTATCTATTTCTTCCTTTCTCTAAGCTGATGTGGACTTGAAAGAGCAGTTTGTAAGAACTGATCCTGCCACTGAGACAGGTTTCTCAGGTAGGAGGAAAGTAGCTCTGTGCATCTTGACCACGTTTGGCTCCACTCCACAGTGAACTTTATCAAAACTAAATACCGATCCCAGCTCATCAATGAGCACCCCACATGTGTATAAGGATGACCCTGACTCCATTCAAGCCCAGGTTTAAAATGCTGTCAGAATAAGCTAAAGCTCAATTCATTCACTGAGCAGAAAAGTGGGGAGTTGATTAAATATGGAGAGAAATTTGCACCCAAATGTCTGAAACTACACGTAACATCTCCCTCACTCACTCACAATACCTCAAATACGTGTGCACCAATCACCTGGTACACACAGATCATATCACATGCCCACGTGGGGTTCACACAGATCGACAAGTGTAAGCTATGTTCAAGTCCCAGTTAAAACTGGGACTTCTGGGCTTCAACTGTGTACCTGTGTCTATTTGTTTTGTTTTGTTTGTTTATTCTTTTTACTTATGACTTAGGACACTTGTGCTCCCAGCAAGGTTTTTGAAAGATAAAATTATCGGATTCATGAAGCTAAACTTAATCAACTGTTTGTTAATGATCAGTATTTACACGGGTTTGGATTTATGCATTTGTAAAATAGTCTTGTGTGTTCAGATTGATTCTTATTTCTTTGTGGTTTGAAGCATGCACATGTGAGTCCTCAAAAGTTACACACAAATCATTGTACACATCTGTAAATATTATTTTACGCTTGTGGATCATGTTGTATGCATTTCCAACACTTTTGAGGGAAATTTCTCTCTTTTTCGACCTCTTTAAATTTTAGTTGAATACCCCAAATATATACTGTTTATGCTGTGTTTATATTAGACTCTGTAAAGCTGGTATGAAGGTGGAATTCAGTGAATGAATCTCAGGATCATCATCTAAAATTCATGTGAATCTCTGCTACACTTGACGTAACCTACCATGAAACTACAGACACTGTGCACCAGTCACACACTGTTCTTTACTTTGAATCCATCACAGTACAGCAAACTAACCTGTTAACCTGCACTAACCTGCAGAGGATGTTCATATAACCTTTAACACAGTTTACCTCCGTTTGTTTAGCAGCAGGTTTCACAATATAAAAAAGCACAATGTCACATTACAGACCCAATGTGTGATTTAAAATCATGAGGACTTACATGTAAGCTTTAAATGAGCAGTCCTTACCTTTAAATATCACCTGCCTGTGAAATACAGCAGCTGGACCTTTAGCTAGCAGCACAGTTTGTGCGTTTGTTAAGCTGATAGAAACATTGCATTTGAAATTACCTGCCACTTAAAAATATTTTACTCCTTTTATGTTTTTATTGTCTTTATTTTTATCTCATCTTCAGTAGAGCTAGCTAGATGCTGAAGCAACATACAGACACCTGCAGTGTCATGGTCCGGAGTCTGGTGACTCTGTGTTTATGTTTTGTTTTCTTATATTTATATGATTTAGTGGTTTGTCATGGCTTTGTCTTTCGTATTTCTAGTATTCTTAGTTATTCTTTGGTAATTTAGAGATTTTCCAGGCCTTAGGTTTTGTCAGTGTGCCTATACCTTGTGTTCCTTGTGTTACATCTAGAGTCCTGGTTTCTATGTTCGTGTATTTCCTTTGACAGTGCCATGTCCCGCGTCAGTGTATTCTGTTTGCTCCCCCTCTGTCTTATCTCGTTTGATTATGTTTAGCTGTGTTCTCTGCCTGTTTGCCATTTCCTCGTTTCCCTCTGTGTACATTTATTGTGCGTGTTCACCTCTGTTCCTCGTCAGATCGTCTGTTTTCTCCTGGGTGTAATGTGTCTCATCCCCGGTGTTTATGTCTCAGGCTCCACATTCCTGGTGTTCAGGTTTTTGTAACATTTACTACTAATAGTACTACTAATTACTTTCCTCATGTTCTTTTGTTAGTTTATCCCAGTGTAGGTTTTGTTAGTCTAAGTCCCCCTCATGCTCTGCTTTTGTTTCATTTTGTCTTTCACTAAATAAATTCACTCACAGCTACGCTGTCATCAGTGCCTGCACTTTGGTCTGCTTTCTCTTCTCTCCACACGGTTCCCTCGCCAACTGTGACCAAACCAGTTAACCTCTGACTATGGCACACAGTTTTGCCTATTTTGTCTCTGTTCATCGGTCGGTATAACACATAATACATCCTAGATAAGCGGAAGAAAATGGATGGATGGACAACGGGTTTACTTGTAGCACAGAACTATGGAGCCCAGCACAGCACTGTTTAATCCCTTGTGTTTGGAACTTTTTAATGTTTGAATTATGAACAGGCCAGTGTTTTATCAAAGAATCAACCATTCATTGTTTGTTTAAATACATACTAGTTTTACTGTAGTGTTTAATTGCTTGAAGCAAAATATAATAAAATGAGGGGTTACTCAACAATTCTGCACAGTACTATATTTAAACAAACTGATAAACATCAGACTGAAAAAAAGCAAATTATTTTCATGCTGTTAAAGCTAAACAATCACCAATGGTCAGTATTTGATACCAACTGGAGACCAACACTATTGGTTGCCGCTACAGTTCAATATGAAATAGAATAGATCTTTATTGTCACTGTTACAAGAACAACGAAACACAGTTTGGCATCTCTCCGTTGGCAGCATGTAGACTTACATTCAGATTCTTACAACGTAAGTATCTAGAAGGTAAGATAGTCGTTTTTATCTATACAAAAAAGGTATGTAAGATAAAAAGATATGCAATGTAAGCAGGAAGTGAGGGATTAGTGCATTATAAGGTGCTATGTGAACAGTGGTATTGCACATTGAGTAAGGTTTAGAGCTGCTGGGTTGCTACTATAATAAATACAGTTATATAGCTAGAGGTAGGAGTGTTGGTTGCAATATAGTATAATAAATACGATTTATAAATACAGTGTAAATGTCCATGAATGTAAAAAGCACAGTTAGCCTTCAATCAGGGTAGAAGTCGGGCATGTTTTCACAACCACATCACTTCCTTATTTCTTTCCTTTAATTTGGCTTCATTAATTACTTTAATATTTACTCATTAAACAATGTTTTTGTCATTGTACTACATTTGTCTGCAACTATTCTGCATAGTCATTAAATGTCAAGAATGTCTTCATTCTTGACACTCGATGTTGCTTGGACATAATAGCCTGAGATCATTTATCAGCACAGGTTAAAGTGAGATTTGGTAGGTGGAGGAACCTTAAGATCAGGTGTAGCGGTGCAGCGTGGGAACAAGAATCCCCTAGAAATAAGTCATATATAAAAAGTCTGCTGAAAGAGCTTTTTTTATATATCAGTCTGCACCTTTTTAACACCAACAATACACCTTTAATGTTTACCTGCATGAACTCTGAAGTGTCATATTAGAAACAAACGGCATCACTGAGAGCACATTCAGTAGTCCTGTTGTGAGTTCATCAGATTTAATGATTTTGTACTGAAGCATTCATTTTACTGATACATATTCTTTATTGATCTCTGCCACCTGTTCCTCTAATAGTGTTTGACTGCTGTAAGCTGCTCAGCTGATCCACTTTGTTTAGTCAACGTGTGACGCCCCTCCTTTCATGTGAGCGCACTCAGAGCTTGAAGTCGAAACTTTGGTTGGCAAACACAGTTAATAACTGGTTTCCCAAACTATCAGCCGATGTTCAACTAATAGACAGAATTCAGAGAGTGAATCTAATCAGCATCTCCAGCTTAAAGTTAAATTGATGTTTCAGACAGAAAGATGGACAATAGAAAGTGAATAAAAGAAAGTTAAGACAGAAAACATCTGACAAAGAAACACAAACTGTCACCATAATTCAGAAATAATAAAAATAATAAAGCTGTTTAAACATCAAAAATTAAGTGATGATCAGTGTAACCTGCTGTTGTACAACATGTTACTTCCAGTGGATTCTGTGTGACGTAAAACAGCCACTAAGTGTCATTTGTCATGTTAGCATTTCCACGTTCAGTGATCAAGAAATTAAGAAAATAAAATAATGGACGATGAAACAAATGGTCTTGATGGTAAAAGTCCTGATTTTTAAACATTCAGATGAGGATGTGGGATGGGGATCACATCAACATTTCTGCTATAGATCTCCAGAACAGGCTTATAACGTCATCAATACAGACATACAGATAAATCAAATGAGCAGGTAACTGATGTAGAGAAGCAAGCTTGAAAACAGCTGAAAATAATCCCCATCTCAGTCAGTCCTGATTAAAAGACCAAGTGTGTTTAAATCTGTGCAGGCAGCATTTTATCTTGGAGGGCCAGATTGCCACTGAGACAGGAACACATAACAAACAGCTGGAGTATTAATGTGGTCTTTATCTTACAATATAAAATGCTGTGAGGAGTGTTGTTGTGATTTGGTGTTAATTAAATGAAACCTGGGGATCAAGTTCATGAATATGAATGAACTCAGATCATTTCTATTTCTATATTACTCAGAGCTGGATCACAAGTGAAGCAAAGTTCAGGCTCATGAACATTATTTATGAACAAACATGAATATAAAATATTGCAGCTCAGTGTTGGTGAGAAGTTGAATTCCCACTAATTTAATCACACACTTGTCATGTTTTCAGCATTTTGAGTTTTTGGTTCTTGTTTAACTTTATTGTTTTTATGATGACTTTTACTTTTGTGATGATTTTCTGTTTTTAGCTCAGCTAAGTTTCACCGTTTTGTTTTCCTCTGCAGTTCATCCATGTTTACTATTCGTTTTTTATGTTTTGTTGTCTTCTTGTTCCACTTCCTGTTTATGTTAGTAGCTGCTTTTCTTTTTTTCTGTGTGTGGTTTTATCAGAATCAGAATACTTTATTGATCCCTAGGGGAAATTATTTTTCGTTACAGTGCTCCATTATAAACAAACATTAAGACAGACAATACACTAACTAAGAATAGCACAATATATACAGGCATATATATACATAAAAGTCACTTATTAATAAATAGCTGAAAAAGAACATGTGCAAGAAGGGTGTAGCTGTTGCAGTAAACAGTGTGTTAAGTGGATGAGTTGTACAGGTAGATGGCCACAGGCAGGAATGATTTCCTGTGTCGTTCAGTGGTGCTTTTCAGTAATCTCAGTCTTTCACTGAACGAGCTCCTGTGACTGACCAGCATGTCATGGAGTGGGTGGGAGGTGTTATCCAACATTGTCTTTATCTTGGACAACATCCGCCTCTCCGACACCACCTTGAGGGAGTCCAGCTCCATCCCCACAACATTACTGGCCTTACGGATCAGTTTATCAAGTCTGTTGGCATCTGCGACCCTCAGCCTGCTCCCCCAGCATGCAACAGCATAGAGGATCCCACTGGCCACAACAGACTCATAGAAAATCCTGAGCATTTTCTGGCAGATGTTGAAGGACCTCAGTCGCCTCAAAAAATAGAGACGACTCTGGCCCTTCCTGTAAAGTGCTGTGGTGTTTTTAGCCCAGTCCAGTTTATTGTCAATGTGTACTCCAAGGTATTTATAGTCCTCCACAACGTCAACACTGACCCCCTGAATTGAAACAGGGGTCAAGTGTTTCCTGGTCTTCCTGAAGTCCACGATCAATTCCTTGGTCTTTGCCACGTTGAGCTGATGATGATTCTGCTCACACCACGTGACAAAGGAGTCGACCACAGCCCCGTACTCTGTCTCTAACTTCAGCCTGTGTGAGTGTCTGACCTGGCCTCATTATTTTTCTCTGCTGTTAATTATTTGTATCTGTTGTTGAATGTTCTCACCTCCATCTCATCTTCAATCAGTCCTCTGTATATCTCTATAGCTCTCAGCACCTTCCCGTATTCATTGGTGTCTGTTTAATTCACCAGTAGTGTTATCCTGTTTTTCTGCTCTTTAGTTTTTTCCAGTTGAAATTTAGCTCCTGGTGTGTTTTTCTGTATGTTTCTGGACTCCAGTCTTTGTTTCCTTTTGTACTTTGGGTTTGGATGTTTTTCTTTGGCCAAATAAAGATACTTCCCATCAGCTACATTGTTCTCCTACATTTTGATTCTCTTCAAACCCCTCTCCATGCTTCTTTTGTTTTATTGTGATCTACAATAAAAACAGTCCTGTGAGGACAGATGCACACACAAAAATATTAATGATTAAACCGAGTGCAGTGCATTAACTATGCACAGTGCAGTATGTATGCTGATTGCAATGGTAAATGAAATAATTTGATGATAATAAAAATTATAAAAAATATATAACGAAATAATAATACAAAATGCCCTCAATGCAATAATACCCATAATGATAATAATAGCAATAACACTAATAACATAAAATAACAACATAGTAGTCTCATTACAAAGTAAAAGTAGCAATTAATAATAAATAAATAATAACCACAACCTCATATAAATATCATGTAAGTACAATTGTTAAGAGAAAATACCGTAAGTTTTTGTGTGTGCATGTGCGTAGTTATGCAGTTGTCTAGTAGGTATAGTCAGATTTAGAAATATGTAACAACTTCTGTGATTTCCAGGTAAGAAGAATCATTTTCTTGGAGTTAGTTAGAGAGACAAGGAGGGGATTTATGTATTTGTTTGGGAGATTTTCAACTTCAGTGACTGCCCAGCAAACAAAGGGTTGGTAAAGCAGGGACTTACTAATATCCAGAATAGGTTAGCAGGTGTGCAGGTCCATGTGGCATTAAAATAGTTGTCAGTGCTACTCAAGGTGCAATATGCAGTTGGATGTCTCTAAACCCATTTAAATGTATAAAGTATCAAGTCTGTGAATAACTGTGAATGATATTGTGGCAGGTTTTAATCTAGAAGTCAGAGCCGTGAGAGAAGGCCAGATCTTTTCCACATTGCGGTACTGGAATTGCCGTTGTCATTTCCGAGGTACACATTAATATTTATAGTCTGGATACTCGATATGTTCCTTGTATTAGTATTTTTTATGGATTCATTTAATAATCTAGGTCAGTGGTTCTCCAACTATGGTACACGTACCACTGGTGGTATCTGGGCACCCTGTATTGGTACATGGGAAATCTCCAAAATGTTTTTTAAGATTAAATAATATACTGTGGCAAGTTGAGGCATCTTTAGAACAAAGGATCAAAACAGAGGTTTCAAAAGGTCACAAAATCATCAAAGTTGGGATGCTGTTTAATATGTAAATAAGAACAGAACACAAGTATTCATAATTCTCATAAACCTATATTTTATTCATAATATAACATAAAAAAAATGTGAAATGTTTAAACTGAGAAATAAAGGGTAATTTTAAATATGATGCCTACAAAACTGAAATTTAATTGATTTTGTTGTCGTGGTCCTGAGTCTGACAACTCAGTGTTTTGTGTTTCTTAATAATATTTAATGTTCTTGTTTATTATGATTATGTATTCTGTTAAGATTTGCCATTTGTTAGGTTTCTGTTCGGTGCCTGCCCTGGTCCCACTTCTCTGTATTCCGTCTGTCTGTCCATGATGTTATTATGTCCACTCATGAGTCTGTGTCTGTAAAGTTCTGTCTCGCCTGGATTTAATGTAAATATAATATGGCCAATATTATATGTATTGTCAGATTATTATGATATATATTACAGGATATATTACAGCAGTGAGCTTGAACTCTGTGTCAAAGATTCAAGTTGCAGTTATTTATATTTCCTATCACATTAAATCTTCACTCAAAGACAAGTATCTTTGACAGTGTATATATAGATGTATTATACATAAGAGACAAACATTGTTCGTTTAATATGTTGGCATTATTACATTTGGCTCAATGCTTACATACATGTGTAAAAAGCTAATGTACAAGCTGTGATAACTGTTTCTGATAGAATGAAGAGTAGACTGATATATGAAATATTCCTTTATTGGGTGAGAAAATCAGACCATGTCATAACTGCTTTAAGTCACACAGAATAGATATCAGAGCCTTAAACAGGCTGACTTCTGCTAAATGGGTCAAACTGGGCAGAAAGTACACAAACACATAACATCCTTATAAAATATGATGTAACACTATAGATCAACTTACCTCAGAATATATAAAGCATATAAACAATTACAGCAATATGATGCAACAAACACAGCAGTACTACTAATCCAAAATACTCAAAGCTTCATAGAACTGAAACAAACATTTATTTTTAGCTCCATTCTGCTGCTGATACATACTTTAGGTTTCTGAATGTTAAACTTGTTGCTGCCTTTCATAGTGTGTAACTTGAAGGCCCTGAGTACTTTCTCCCACACTGAAAACACTGGAATGATAAAATTATTTGAACATTACCTAATAAGACTGATTCAGGACAGACAGTTAGTTATTTTAAACTTTCCTAGCAGTCCTTCACAAACAGGGAACAGTCTGTCTATTCTCTCCATCTGTCAGCTGCTGCTGGCTCTTCCTCCTCCTCTTCCTCACACACTGCTGAGTTTGTCCTGGTGGATCATCAGGGGTGCAAAGCCTCACAGATGATGTGCAGCAGTGGGTCCCTCAGTCTGTCCTCACTCTGGACACTTGCAGTTGTCACACATGGAAATCAAATGTGTGATAAGCTGCAGGATTCAAACAGTGTAACTTATAAATGAATGTTCATACTTTTATTCCACAATCAGAGAGAAAGAAACAGAGAGAGAGTGCAGGACAGACAGACAGGTGACAGTCTCAGGTGTATACACTGCTACAAAACAGCACAAGAGAAGGAGGATTTAGTGTTTGTGTTATTACGAGTGCTAAACAAGAAGAGTTTCCAGATGGTACAGTGGACACATGTGTGACTCCTGTGATTAAAGCATCTTTCTTTCAGCTTAACGAGTGAACCGTCAGCTCGTTCAAACACACGTTAAAGTCCGTTTGGCTCGACACCACCGAACAGAGGCAGCAATATAACATAGCTAACGTTAACAGTGCAGTGAATCCTGCTTGTGCCGTGATATTCAGGACTGCAAACCGAGCAGCATCACTGACTTTCAGCCTGTTGTGTTTGTGGATATTGTGGTGGCAGATTTCTTTTCTCATGTATCAATCACATATTTAATCATATCACATTAGTTATAGTAATATCACGTTCTCACTTTACTATAGTAAGAGCACTCCTGTCACTAGTTTACATGCATGTGTTATGTTAACACAGTGAGGCAATTGTAATGGGAGACGTTAAACAGATAGTGGGACTCCTTCTGCTTATCAGGGATGTAAATCCTTAGGTGACGGCCAAGCAGAAAACAAGGTCATAATTCTCTCTGTATAGCACCCCCCTTTAATTATCCATAAAATTCTCACATTGTCTTTAAGATTAAGTTCAACTATTGAACAGCGTATATTTTAAAGTAAAGGCTTTAAAATCAAGTTAACGCTCAAGTACAAACATCGCTACTGTCACATAACTTTGCTGACATGTGGCCAACAGTAATGTTTCAATGTTCTTCATTATTAAACATTCGCACATAAATAAGTGACATAATATTCAGTACTTACTTTTGAAAGTTTACTCTTCGGCCGCCTCGCTTCAGCCGTCCGCCGTTTTTTCCCAAAAAAATATCCACACCCACCGCCGCGCTATGAATTGTGGGATATATGGGACCATGAAGTCTACACGGACCCAGACTTCAAATTTGGGGAAATGAACTGCGCATTTGTTGACCGCATTTGGAGTACACTTCGAATTAGGACACCCTTCGTCGCATCGCTGCGATGTAATCCGTCTACAAATGTGCACTACGAAGCGTGCGGTCGCTGGATTGGGACTAGTGATGGTAAATTTGATTCTTTTTACTGAATCGAGTTTGAATGAGTCACTCACCAAAGTGAATTGGGTTTTTTGAGTCATTTGAGTCCCTGAGTCAGTTGCCCAGAGAGTGCAAAAAATGTAGATTTTCACTCAAACTTAATTTGTTTCTCTTTTCATGTAAATCCTACTGCTAAGATGAGTGATTGAAAAAGAAAAACAACTATTTTTATAGAGCAAAAAAGAGCAAAAAAAGATTTCTAAAGGGAATATTTATTTTATTTTATTAGTATTTTCCTCAAATGTGTCAAATATATATTTTCTCATCTCAATGTCCACTGAGCTGTGGGCGGTAATGTGCCTTAACATTGGTTGCCAACCAAGAAGAAGAAGAAGCTGTGAGCCAGGATGAGAGAGGGTGAGTGAGTCCTGAGTGATTCGTTCATGTTACTATTCACCACAGGAAAGGAGGGGGTGAGTGAGTAGCTGTGTCCCAAAACATAGGCTGCATCCTCCGGAGGCCGCATTTGAAGGCCGATTACGTCACAGCCAGGCAACGAAGGCTGTCCCAATTCGTCGACTCCTTCAAATGCGGCCGACAAATGCGTCCTTCATTTCCCCGAATTTGAAGGATGGGTCGGGTGTGTCCTTCGTGGCCCACCATATCCCAGAATTCATAGCGCGACCCAGCCAATTCCAGTTTCCAACAATGGCGGCCGCTAGTAAGTTTTAATATTACTCTAATTAATCTTTCTGGGTCAAACTTTCAACATATTTTCAGGCAAGAAAGTAGCTGTTGAAACTTTAAATATCTGCTCGGTTTATCGAGACATCGCATATTTTCAAAAGTGCTTCGACGTTTTCGGAAACGTCTGTTACCCTCCCGCTCGATAGGTAGCCGGGGGTTTCCATGGTCACTCGACCCGGCGAGAGCAGCGGACTCCTGGCTTCATCGTTTTCAGACCCCTGCAGGTTAAACATGATATATAAGTCACTCGGATAACTTAAAAATGTAAATGTTTGGCTTTTTTCAGTGTTTGTTTTGTTCCAGAGTAAATAAGTTTGCCTGAGATCAGAAGTTGTTAGCTTAGATAAGATTAAATAAAGCTTTATTAATCCATCGGGTGGGTTCCTCCGGGGTTTTCACACAGCTGAATAAACCTCAAAAAGAAAACTGATTAAACAGAAGTGTGAGACGGTCCTGTTATATTTTAGATAGCAAGGGGCAGACGGCTGACTTCTCGGTCTTCGAAGGACCCGGCCCACGTAGACTACAAAGGCCCGGTCCTCCGAAGGATGCAGCCGACATTTTGGGACACAGCTAGTGAGTGATTTGTTCATGCTATGATTCAGCACAGGAAGGGAAGGGGTGAGTAACTCAAATGTGCTGTTAGCATGTTAGCAGAGCGATGCTACTGTGATCCGAGGAGCTATTGTCTTTATGTGAGCTTCTACTCAGGGTTTTTTCTTCCAGTTCAGTGCAGAAATGTTTCTGTTAAGAAACTGGCTGTTGTTTTTTTTCCCAGAATTTTAATCACAAGTGAGATACATTTCTACTAATGAAATTAGTTTGCTAACAGCAACACGAGTCAGTAAAGTGTTTCTCGAGTATTGAACGATTCGTTCATGATTCGCACATCACTAATTGGGACACAGCTCTAGTCTGCGTCTGCCCCTGCTCATTGTCGCGTCGTCCCTCATACTTCACTGTGTGTTCTATTTGCCAACTTGCCTGCCTGTTAGTTTTTCTTTCCCAGTTTGGCTAGTGTTCTGTTCTGTCTGCTACCCCTCAATAAAGCTGGATGTTTTGAATCCACTTTGCTTACATGAGTCCAGCTCTTGGGTCCGCCATTCCTGCCTACCTTCACACAGCCATGACATTTTTTTCCCCATTACATCTTCCTTGCATCCATCCAGCCATTTCTTCTTATTTAATTAAGGTTTGTCAGGAGATGAAATTAAACTGTAATTTTTCTTAATGTGTTAATGTTTGACATTTTTGGTTATAATTCTAAGCTGCTTTATTATTTCTGTTGTCTGGGAACAGTTTGTTCATGTTTTACAGTAAAAACATACCATCTGTATGACAATGCTTTATGAATAAAGTTAAACAACCAAAAAAACAAGTTAAGTAACCTCTTCCTGAAACCAGTGAGGGCGGGTGTGTCTTAATAAGGAAGTTTGAGTCACTGCCATTTTGAAGCGTGAGTCATCAGAAGGACACAGCACTGCAGGTCAAAGGAGGACTCTAACCCTCAGATAAACTCTGCACTGAGTGGGAAAGTGAAGGTGAAACTTTAAAAAGTTTTAACTTTAAATTATTTTTCATGAAGTTTTTTTCAGAGACTGAAGATTCTTTCAGGTCAGGTTGCTTCATCCTTTCTCATTCTTTCTGTTTCCGTGTGTAAGCACATGTGCTGCTATTTGTCTACATGGCAGTGTAGAGTTCATGCACATACCTACATGCGCACACACGTTTGAATTATTTGTTTATATGGCTGGTTCAGTCTGTTCTCATTTCTATGTCATCGTTTAGTGCTGTTTTATTAAAGCAGCTGGTGTGGCTCATTTATGCATAGGTTTCTTTTAGTATTTGAGCCTTGTACACCAGATTATGGCATCATTGTGAGTGATCAGTAATTCTCAGTTCTAAATCTGGTA
The DNA here is from genome assembly GCF_051167445.1 of Perissodus microlepis. Taxonomy (NCBI): domain Eukaryota; kingdom Metazoa; phylum Chordata; class Actinopteri; order Cichliformes; family Cichlidae; genus Perissodus; species Perissodus microlepis. The sequence goes on along the minus strand of NC_140467.1, from coordinate 28,841,491 downwards.
ACAGGCCGTTGTGTTGTGAACTTTAATTACTTAACTTAGATTTTATTGCCCAAATGTAACCAGTGGAAACGCACATAGAAAAGTCTGAGTGGGATGAAAACCATGTTTTCCAGGCAGGTAACACTGAAAATGATCCCACTTCCATCCAATCAGTCTGCTAATGCAAGTGTAGTTGGCCAGGTTACTCTCCCCGCTCTGTTACTACTATGCCTTCTCCAGGTCATGATATCTCACAGCTACAACAGCAGCAGCTACAGGTAGGCTGCATGTCTGTCGTCATCTGGTTCTGTTGGCTTAAACGATAAGAGATTTAGAAAGTTACCCGGTAGCTGGCAACACTGTTTATAGTGTAACCAGCTACTCATTTCCAGCAGACACAGAGTAAGTTGTGATCCTTCTATCAGCAGTTTTGAAACAGAGTCCTGTCCTGTGTTTGTGGTGAGTGGATATGTTATTCTTATTGAATGCTAATTGTTAAATCTACGCTAATGCAATTGTTTTATCTTGGTAAATGGACTGATTCTTATATAGCACTTTTCTTCTCTCCCAGTAGGGCTGTTCGATATAACAATATATATCGGATGACGATATAAAAACATCTATCGTTTCATTTTACACTATCGTTTGTTTCATGGTGTCGCAAAATAAACTGTTTACGGCAATATTTGTTCATTGTTTTGATGGTCACTGTAGTGGCTATATTAATTTCTTAAAGTTCTCTCTTTCTCTTATATTTAATATAACCACACTACTGACGGACAAGCGCCTGTTTTTATGCGTTGTCGTTAGAAACAGTGACGGTAACACCTTCGCGTGTCCGCTTGTTTATGTTCCACATAAACCTTTCACAATAAAGCTCAAGATCCTTGTGGTATCGCAAGAAATTAGTTGGTTATATAAATATATGAGTATGCATAATAGTTATTATTCATAGATACCTACATCCTAAGTTCCTGTTATTCATCTGAAAGAAACAGAATGAGTGTGTCGTTACAATGGTAATGCCAGGAGAGGCAGTAGTGGTTCTGTGTTACATTAATGTTGTAAGGAAGTGGAAGAAGAGTGTGTCCTGTAGGAGGCAGTAAAAAAACGGATACTGATGTTCTGTACATGCACTGAAAAGAAGGTTCAGTAAACCAGTTGCAACGATACTCCATTGTAAGTCTCAGTTATTTTATTTTTATTTTTTGAAGATGCAACAATCCTGTTGAGACTTTTCAAAATAAACTGAATCACGTGAAAGAGCAGATTATTTGCGCGTGAGAAGTAAAAGAAGAGCTGCCAGGTGCTAAAAAATAAACCTTAGACTCAAACGTTAGAACAGGCTTTTCCCCGCAGCACGCCGTGTAATAAATACAAAGAAAACGGCGGCTGTTACAACTTATGTCTAAAAATGTATAGTTTCATACATTGGTTAAAACACTCGACTCCGGGTAAAGGACGTGCAGCTGGAAACACTTCACGCAAGTCGAGCTGCCCGAGATTGACAGAAAATTTTAAATTTTTGTGATTTATATCGTTATCGGGATGATAGAATTCTTATATCGGGATATGAGATTTTGGTCATATCGCACAGCCCTATCTCCCAGAGTACTCAGAGCGCTCTATACAACATACCACAATCACCCATTCACAGAAGCACTGTCCTCTATGCTTTTAAATGTTTCTAACTATCATTCACACACATTAATACTCCAATGGATGCATCAGAGAGCAAGATGGGTTTAATATCTTGCCCAAGGATATTTGCAGACTGGGGGAGCAAGGGATCGAACCACCAACCGATCAGTAGTAGACCTGCTCTACCTCCTGAGCTACAGCCACCCCTTATCTTTAGAACTTTGTTCTTGTCTCCATCAGCGGCTGGTGTTTGACACCCTCCAGCATTTCGACTATATGTAGTTTAACCCTTGTAATGTCCTCGGGATTCCTATACACCTGTTTGCCATATGTGACCAAGTGGTCGGCGGGGTTCTAAAAGAAATAATAAAATGACGCCACCTAGGGGAATTCCATCCCCAGGAAATATATGTTTAAGAAAAATAGATAAAAAGAATAAAAAGAGGCTGCACAGATTCAAGGATGCACACTGAGGCAGGTTGGCTCCAATATTAAAACAGATTTATTTATAGTAAAAGAAATAAAGAATAAAATATTAGGAAAACAAAATGTAGCGTCTTTGTTGACAGTGTCCTAAAAGTACAATAAAACAATGATGGAACTTGGACTTACCAGCAGCCGTGGACCCAAAAGAAGATCACACAAAAAGAAAATCACTGCAGCCCACCCGGTGCTGTACAAAAGAAAGTGTGAAAACGACCCACCACCTGAGGTCCCAGGGCCACTGGCACGTCCTCCGTTCACTGAAATAAAACACAGAAAAATACGTTAAAGGAATAAAAGGACACTGAGGGTCTGGCTCGCTACAGATCATAAAAAAACTAAAACACACGTTAATAACTTTAATAAAAGAAATCGCACATGCACACACACACACCACACTGGAAGCCTTATACCCCACGGGTCAAACTACCACTCGTGCTGGTAGTAGTTGTCCAAGCCTCAATCGCAAGCTGGTCTGGCTCCCCACAGGCTGAGACCAGCAACGGAGGCAATTTAAAATTTCCGGCACGACACTCGGGCAGAGGATCGCTTCAGCCCGCTCATGGGGCCGAAGACCTCGACTAGCATAAGCCACTGGCCTAACTACACCTTCTACGTCTTGGGAGAGAACTGCACCCAAACCACTATGGCTGGTGTCAATCTCCAAGATAAATGGGCGTGCGAAGTCAGCATACGCCAGCACAGGGGTAGACACAAGCTTTGCTTTCAGGGCCTCAAAGCTCTCCTCACACTGAGGGGTCCAAATAGCACTCAAACTCTGTCCCGAGCCCTTCTTTGTCTTAGTGCCAGCCAATTTAGCCACCACTTGATGCAGGGGAGCCGCCAACGTGGCAAACCCCTCCACAAAGTGCCGGTAATAGCTGGCGAAACCCAAAAAGGATCTCAACTCTGACACGGAGCGAGGACACTGCCATTTGGCTACTGCATCGACCTTGGCTGGATTGGTGGAGACACCCTCGCAAGAGATTACATGGCCCAAGTAGTTAACCTTCTGCTGGAAAAAGGCACACTTTTCTATCTTAGCCTTGAGCGCCTCTTGCTGCAGCCTTGCCATCACCATCTCTAGCCGTTGCAGGTGCTGAGAGACAGACAAGGAGAACACAATGATGTCGTCTAGGTACAGCAGTAGCGACTGGCACTGCTGATCCCCGAACATCCTCTGCATTAGGCGCTGGAAGGTACCAGGAGCATTGCACAGCCCGAACGGCATACGATTCCACTCGAACAGGCCAAACGGCGTGCAAAATCGGTCTTGGGCTTATCCTGCTCAGAAACTGGCACCTGGTTGTACCCGCTGGCCAGGTCGATGGTAGAAAACCAGCGTGCGCCAGCAAGGGCATCCAGACTTTCCTCGATGCGAGGTAAAGGGAAGGAGTCCTTCCTCGTTTTGCTATTCAGCAAACGGTAGTCAACGCACAGACGTAGACTTCCATCCTTCTTGCGGACCAACACAATGGGAGAGGCATAAGGACTGCTACTCTACCTGGGCCTCCAATAGCTGATTGATATGGGCCCTGACAGCCTCATAATCAGAAGAAGGAATTCGCCTGTACCTCTGCCGGACGGGTGCGTCATCAAGCAGAGGTATGTCGTGCGAAATGAGGTTTGTGCAGCCCAAGTCTCCCTCATGAGTGGAGAAAACAGAGCGGTACTTCTGCAAAAGTAACCGTACCTCATGTTGCTCTGACTCAGCGAGAGCTGACAGGTCAATTGCATCCACCATGTCTTGAGCAGGGCTGCTGGTTGTATGGGAGGAAACTGTGACGGGAAAAGAGTGTTCCTCGCTAACACCAGCAGGGAGGCTAACAACCATAGCTTGGCTTATCACTCCCAAACGGGTCCGCGGGTGGAGAACAGCTTCAGCTGTCCCCACATTGGTGACTGGGATGTAGGCAACGCCCTTATCCACCTGGACCAAACATGGAGAGGCCAGCAACCCAACTGGCAACCCGGACTCAGAAGGCTCAAAAAGCACAGCCTGACCTGACAACTGCTGAGAACAGGTGGTAGCCACCAGCTGCATGACGCCACCAGGTATCCGCACGGCCCGCGGGCCCTGTACCTTGACGGTACCGACAGGGTCCTCCAAGGCTTGGGCTGCAGACTGGTGACACTGATGTAAGGCCTCCAAAACTGGTCTCGGTGCCTGTGACACAGAAGGAGAATTAAACAAGGAGCCTCCGAAAGCCCCAAACAGCTCTTGATAACAGCGGCGAATTACATTCATTCCTAAAATACCAGGGACAGAGGGCGTGGCACCAGGAGGGTCCTTCACTATAAGGACATACACCAGGGTCATTTTTGACAACACAAGGGTTAAGAATGTATAACCTGCAGAGGCCACCATTGTTGCTGTATGTCCTCTGGGAAGAGCTGCTGTCTACCCTGCATGGTTTTCCATGCAGTGTTTTGCTTAGTGTTTCACTTCTGCTGGATTGCCTAATACTGAACTGTTTGTTTGTAAAGTTGCCTGGCTTCAGCAGCTTAGTATGGGACCTTTGCCTGGAGTTGTCCTGGGGACCGGGTAGGTTTTGCTTTCGGTTTTCATTTCATTGTGTTCAGCTATTCCCTTCATGGAGCAGTTGTTGAGCCAGACATAATTGTGGATCTAACTGCGGCTACCCGGCTCAGTTGGCAGCCTGATTATGTTAAAAAGCTGCAACTGGAAAGTTGGAGCAGTGACATCTTTCACATACAATGGTGATGAAGGAGCCCTCTAATGAACAACATTAGCCATTTATTGTAATTTATCCTGAACTGCCTCATGCCTTTTGACACCAACATCATGTCACAGATTTCTCATTAAAACACTTCTGGTGGTGCATTTCCTTGTTAGCCCCATAAAACTGGTGAAAGCCTTACTGGTTAACCTACAGTCTCACTGTAAAATAATGCATCTCTGTTTGTGTCCACAGAGTCTCCATGACCACAGTTTGATTTACAATCCAAAGCAAAAGTTTAGAGGGCAAGTTGGTCATCTGACGAAAATGGCTTCTGGACCAAAAAGAAGACACAGCAAACAGCTGCCTCCTAATCTGTCTGAATTAATGGACAAACTTACTGAAGAAGCAGCTTTATTCATCCAGCAGTTTAGCAGCAGTGAACCAAGGATGAGAGAAATTGTAGAAGAGTTTCTGAGGATTTCAAATAAAATAAAAGACATGCAGTGGAAAATGGACACAGTGAGAAACGTGGGAGCTGTTACTGGAGGAGCAGCAGTAGCAGCAGCTGTAGTCATTGGAGCCTCAATCGTTGCAGCTCCGTTCACTGGTGGGATGAGTTTACCATTTGGAGCTGCTGCTGTAGGCAAAGTTTTTGCTGCTGGTGGAGTTGCTGTTGTTGCAGCCAATATAAGAAAAATGATGTCAGAGAGTGGAAGTGCAAAGAAAGTAGAAGAACTGGGGAAAGAATTCATGGTGATTGTGGAACCAATGAAGAAGAACCTGGAAGAAATAAAGATGACGTGTGAAAAGTTGGAGGAAAAATCAGCAGAAGCTCAGGCTGAAAACTCTCTGACTGATGTGGAGGAGCTTCAGAGGTTTCTTAGACGAGTGTCTGAACTTAAAGAGAAAAGTGCAGGAGTTTTGACTGAATCTGTATCAGTGCTGTATGCAATCAATCAGCTACTGATTCTCATTGTCAGCATCTTCAGGGTGACTGCAACCCCTGAAAACGATAAAAGGTTAGAAGAGGCCATTATCCAGTCAGCCGATCAGAGTCAAAAGGTTGTTAATGAGTTAAATGAGATGAGAAATGAACTCGGTGAGTTCACAGAAAAGACGGGAGAATAGAAACCACCCTGTGAACCAGTTCAGACTAACAAATAAAATTTTAAGAATAAAGGATCATCAGACTGTGATCTGGACTGTATGAAGGACTCATGTAGTTTGAGCCTGAGCTTCCTCATGACCTCCGTTAGCAGACTGGATGTTGTTGTATAGCCATGTAAAGCTGATCCACAGCAGCCTGACGTCACACAAGGTCACAGAGAGGTCGTATGAAGAGGGTCCACAGCCTCTCCACGGATTTGACTGTTTTCACTCCACATTTAACCTGAATTAAGAGATTCTCACTGATTTTCTTTTGTTCTCACTGGAAAAGCTGTGTTCTTGTGTCATCACTAATTAAAAGCCTTCAGAGACAAACACATGAGACATGACAAACCATGTTTTTTTTTCTGTTCAGTTCAACCACAGACTTAACAAAATAAAACAAAACAAACTGTCAGCCAAATTCTGTACTTTATATTTTTAATGTTTTTTCTACTTACTGTTTTTAATTTAGAGGTAGAATCATGTTTTATTCATGCATTACTTTCAGTTTTAAAAACTATCATGTTCAGCTCAATGCAAAAGGGAACATGAAAAGGAGTTCTCTTGTTCTTGACTTTCATTATCAAAGGATGTGCTTCGATTGGAAAATGTGTGTTTCTTTTAAATGCATGTATTACAGAGAACATTTGGGATCATCAGGTGACTGGACTACCTGCAATTCATCACCAGTTTAACCATGTGAAAATGACTTTAATTACTTCACTGATTAATATCAAAGGCATACATGTAAAATAATGAAAAAAAAAACCCATTTTATTTTATGTAAATTTTTATGGTAACTTGTTTTGGTTTTTGCTCATTTTTGGTTCAGTTTATTAGGTAGTCTGCCAGGATAAACAGTCTCTTTGCATGATATTTTGGATTGTATTGTACTGTATTTGTCAGGCTCAGGAGAGACTCGGAGGCAGACCGTCACTTAAGTTCACAATTTATTTACACACAGACACCAGGTGCAGATATATACAGGTGAGGGGGCACAGGAAGAGGGTCTCCGGGGAACACAGGCACGGGAAGGGGACGGGCTATGTACACAATCCTTCACTGAAGCTCAGGTAGCTCGGACTTCGGCTTTTAGCTCACCAAACGGCGGTCCTCAGGCTGGCGAGAAATCTGGCACAGGGAGGAAGAACAGGTAAGTTGCGGCATGAAAGAAACTCGGGAAAAAGCTCAGATGTGCAATGACACTGACGAGTGTTACACAATAATCCAGCGAAGAAGCACTCTCAGCAGCCGCCTTAAGAAGTGAATGAGATGAGACGATTGTTTGCAGGTGTCCGAGCCAGGGGCTGGAGCCGTCATGACTCCGCCCCAGTAGAGCGCAGTGCGCGGGAGGGGAGAGAGAGACGCAGCACAACAAAAACACTTGTAGCCAAACTGAGTCAGCCGAGAAGGCACAGGGTCATGACAGTACCCCCCCCCCCTCAACGGGAGCCCCTCGGCGACCCACCCGGCTTACCCGGATGCCGCTGGTGAAACTCGCGGAGCAGACCAGGAGCCAGAACCGCCGACCGGGGCACCCAGGAACGTTCCTCTGGCCCGTAGCCCTCCCAGTCCACCAGGTACTGAACGCCCCTCCCCCGCCGCCGAGAGTCCATAATGCGGGTGATGCCAAACACTTCCTGCCCATCCACGAGCCGGGCGGGCGGAGGGGGCCCGGAAGGAGGGCACAACGGGCTGGAGAGCACGGGTTTGACCTGGGAGACATGGAAAACATTATGGATACGCATGTTGCGAGGCAGCTTCAGACGGACAGACACCGGATTGACCAGGGCCTCGATCTCGAACGGACCGATGAACGCCGGGCAAAGCTTCTTCGACTCAACACGAATGGGAACGAAGCGTGAGGAGAGCCATACCTGTTGCCCAACCATATAGGCAGGTGCAGGGATCCGGCGGCGGTCGGCGAGCGCCTTGTTGCGCTCTGCTGTCCGCAGCAGAGCAGCTTGGGTGGACCGCCCAGCCCGGCGGCACCTGCGGAAATGATGTTGTACTGATGGGACGGTATGCTCACCTTCCACAGCCGGGAACAGGGGTGGTTGGTAGCCCAGTGAGGCTTCGAACGGCGACAGTCCAGTGGCTGATGAGGTCAGGCAGTTGTGGGCGTACTCAATCCAGGGGAGTTGCTCGCTCCAAGTGGTCTGGTTGTGAGAGACGACACAGCGGAGTGCTGCTTCGAGCTCTTGGTTGGTACGCTCGGTCTGTCCATTGCTCTGAGGGTGGAAGCCTGAAGAGAGACTGACCTTGGCGCCGATCTGCGTGCAGAACTCCTTCCAAGCCCGATCGGAGACGATGTCCATCGGAATGCCATGAAGCCGGAAGACGTGGGTGGTGAGCAGCTGAGCGGTCTCCAGGGCCGTAGGGAGCTTCGGGAGGGCGATGAAATGAGCTGCCTTAGAAAAACGATCAACGATAGTGAGGATGGTGGCGTTACCTGATGACGGTGGGAGCCCCGTAATGAAGTCCAGCGCTATGTGGGACCAGGGCCGTCCTGGTGTGGGGAGCGGTTGAAGAAGCCCGGCGGGCAATTGGTTGGGACGTTTGTTCCGGGCACATGTGGTGCATGCCATAACGTACTCCCTGGCGTCCTTGTCCAAGGAGGGCCACCAGAAAAACTGCTGGAGGAAGGTGATGGTGCGGCGGGCTCCTGGATGACAGGTGAACCGGGCAGTGTGGCCCCAGTGGAGCACCTGGGGTCGGACAGCAGCAGGGACAAACAACCGACCAGGGGGGCCCGTGCCCAGGTCGGGGTCAGTATCCTGGGCCTCGCGCACGAGAGCTTCGATCTCCCATGTGACAGCTCCAATAACACAGGTAGCTGGAAGAATCGGTTCAGGATCGGAGTCCCCCTCCATACTGGAAAACTGACGGGAGAGTGCATCGGGCTTCACGTTGCACGACCCTGGTCTGTAAGTGATGGAGAAATTGAATCTTGTGAAGAAGAGGGCCCACCTGGCTTGCCATGAATTTAGGCGTTTGGCGGACCGGATGTACTCAAGGTTCTTATGGTCGGTCCACACGATGAACGGGTGTTCCGTGCCCTCAAGCCAGTGCCTCCACTCCTCCAGGGCCAGTTTGACCGCTAGCAACTCCCGATCACCGATGCCGTAGTTCTGTTCTGCGGGTGAGAGACGACGAGAAAAGAACGCACAGGGATGGAGCGTACCTTCGAATTGCTGTGACAGAACTGCTCCCACTCCAGAGTCCGAAGCATCCACCTCCACCACGAACGGTTGCCTGAGGTCGGGCTGACGGAGGATGGGGGCGGTAGTGAACTTCTCCTTTAGTAGGGAAAAGGCCTCCTGAGCAGAGAGGTCCCACTGAAAAGGAACTTTGGGGGAGGTAAGTGTGGTGAGAGGTGAGGCAATCTTACTGTAGTCCTTTATGAAGCGTCGGTGGAAGTTGGCGAATCCCAGGAACCGTCGGAGTTGCTGGCGGTTCGGCGGTTGAGGCCAGTCCACCACGGCCCGGACCTTCTCAGGGTCAGGTTTGAGATCCCCCTGAGAGATGATATAACCAAGGAAGGCCACTGTGTCAACGTGAAATTCACATTTCTCCGCTTTCACGAACAGCCGGTTCTCCAGGAGGCGCTGCAGGACCTGCCTCACGTGACTCTCGTGCTCCGCCTGGGACTTAGAGAAAATGAGAATGTCATCAAGGTACACAAAAGCACATCGATTAATAAAATCCCTCAGAACATCGTTAACTAGGGCCTGGAAGACCGCGGGCGCATTGGTTAAGCCAAAGGGCATGACGAGATACTCGAAGTGTCCAATATGTGTGTTGAAAGCGGTCTTCCACTCATCTCCTTCCCGGATTCTCACCAGGTGGTAAGCGTTTTGCAGGTCTAGTTTGCTGAACACTGTGGCCCCCTGGAGTAGCTCGAAAGCCGAATTTAGGAGGGGAAGAGGGTACTTGTTCTTTACAGTGATCTTGTTGAGGCCGCGGTAATCAATACACGGCCGGAGCGTCTTGTCTTTCTTGTCAACAAAGAAGAAACCTGCCCCCACCGGGGAAGATGACGGGCGAATTATCCCAGCAGCCAGAGAGTCATTGATGTATCTCTCCATGGTTTCCCTTTCGGGCTGTGTGAGGCTGTAGAGGCGGCCAGAGGGCAGAGGCGCCCCAGGGAGAAGATCGATGGCACAGTCATAGGGCCGGTGTGGTGGAAGCGAGCTCGCCTCATCCTTACTAAAAACTGCTGCGAGGTCATGATAGACGGAAGGAACTGAAGATAGCTCTGGCGCTTTTGAAGGCTTCCCGGGGAGGGAAGAAGGGACAGAAGGCGTGGCGGCCCGAAGGCAGGTCATGTGGCAGCACATACTCCACCCCATAACTTGCTCTTTCTTCCAGTCGATGTGTGGGTTGTGTTGTGAAAGCCATGGATAACCTAGTACGAGCGGGGTCACTGGGGCCTTAAACACACAGAAACAAATGTTCTCAACGTGGTTACCGGAGAGAGTGAGTGTGACAGGTAGGGTGATGTGTGTTATGTCAGGCAACCGGTGACCAGACAGGCCGGACACGCGGAGAGGATGAGGCAGTGGCCGTGTGCCAATGTTGAACTTTGAGACTAGCGACGCATCAATGAAATTCTGTTCTGCACCAGAGTCAATTAACACAGAGAGGGAATGGGACAACGACCGGAGGGTGATGAAATGCCCCTTGCGACTGCAATACAAACACTCACCCGCGGAAACCCGGCATTGTCGCTCCGCAGGAGTGAGTCGAGAACGTCCCAGCTGCATGGGTACCTCCTCCTCAGTTCCAAAAGCTCTAGCCTCCCGTGCGTCGGGCTGGGGGTCCCGAGAAGCCAGGGGCTCGTGAAACTGCTGTCTTCGTGAGCTCTGGCGCGCCCGCAGGCGATCATCCACCTGAATACACAGGGACATTAAAGCATTTAGAGAAGCAGGAAGCTCCCGCATCATTATCTCATCCTTGAGCTCTTCGCGGATATTATTTAGCAGAGTGGTCTTCAGGGCCTCAGGTCCCCACTTGGTCTGTGCAGCTAGGGTCCAGAAATCAACAGAAAAGTCAGCCATGCTTCGCCTACCTTGCTTCAGATTAATCAAACGATAGCCGGCAGCCTCCGTACTAGAGCCTTTATCAAACACCGACTTGAAGCGAGACAGGAAGTCATCGTAAGACATTCCGGGGCAAGCCTGCAGCTGGGCCTGGGCCCAGGCCAGGGCTCGATCACGTAGTAGCTGGGTGACGTAAGCGATCTTAACCCCGTCAGTAACAAACACATGAGGTAGTAATTGAAACTGCATGGAACACTGCAACAAAAATCCCGCACATTTTCCCATGTCCCCAGAAAAAGCCTCAGGCGAAGGCAAAAGCTTATCCAGCGAAACCGCGGAAGCTACTGAAGCTACCGCGCTAGCGGCCGGAGTACCTGTGGCTGCTGTAGTGACGGCAGGAGCATGTGTTACCTGGGGAGGGGCCGCAGGAAGCGGGTAGTCGGCCAGTGGAATCCGTTGGGCGAAAGCCTGAGTTAGAGATGCCACTTCTCCGCTGAGCCTTACTAGCATTTGTTCGTGTCGGTGCAGAAGCTCCTCCAGAGACATGGGGGCTGTCGCTGCCGAGGCTGGGTCTGCCGAGTCCATAGCGATGGCTGGATTATTCTGTCAGGCTCAGGAGAGACTCGGAGGCAGACCGTCACTTAAGTTCACAATTTATTTACACACAGACACCAGGTGCAGATATATACAGGTGAGGGGGCACAGGAAGAGGGTCTCCGGGGAACACAGGCACGGGAAGGGGACGGGCTATGTACACAATCCTTCACTGAAGCTCAGGTAGCTCGGACTTCGGCTTTTAGCTCACCAAACGGCGGTCCTCAGGCTGGCGAGAAATCTGGCACAGGGAGGAAGAACAGGTAAGTTGCGGCACGAAAGAAACTCGGGAAAAAGCTCAGATGTGCAATGACACTGACGAGTGTTACACAATAATCCAGCGAAGAAGCACTCTCAGCAGCCGCCTTAAGAAGTGAATGAGATGAGATGGTTGTTTGCAGGTGTCCGAGCCAGGGGCTGGAGCCGTCATGACTCCGCCCCAGTAGAGCGCAGTGCGCGGGAGGGGAGAGAGAGACGCAGCACAACAAAAACACTTGTAGCCAAACTGAGTCAGCCGAGAAGGCACAGGGTCATGATAGTATTTGTCTGCAACTAGTCTACATAAAGTCATCAAATGTCAACTAGATTCTTCATTCTTGACACTCGAATTTGCTTGGACATAATAGCCTGAGATCATTTATCAGCACAGCTTAAAGTGAGATTTGGTAGGTGGAGGCAGTAGCGGTTTTAGATACAGGCGACACGGGCAGTTGCCCGGGGCGGCATCGTGGTGGGGGGGCGGCATCACGGGCACCGGCAAAAAAAAAAAAAAAAATGCTTGTACTCATGCTGCCCCGACGTCAGCCAGCGCATATTGGGAATGGCATAGACACCGTTCGGTTTTCTATCGCCCATTTGCTGGGAGTAAGGGCGCCCTTCGTTCGCGAGGTGCGCCTGCTGCTTGCGGCGCAGAGAGCAGAGGGCGGGGCGGTGGGGGATTCTCTGACCGGCTGGAGCGGCATCTAATAACCAACTCGCAAAATAAAACTAAATAAAAACAAACCAACAAACACGAAAACACCAGACATTATGATACAAACTTATATTTTGCACCAATGTTTTTTCGAAATTCTATACACGAAAAGTGAGCGCGAGAGCCCTCGGTGCACCTGCTTGCTGCTGAAGTCAAAGTAAACTTTATTGTCATCTCTGCTACAATACAGTATGTAGAGATACGAGACGACGAGGCTCTAGTTACAGCAGTGCAAGAAGAGTGCATATAAGAAGAGTAAGAAAATAAATATACACTTTAGGACTCGGGGTAAAGGGATCAATAACAATTTAAAATTTACAGTTTGATGATTTAAAGTCTCACACACAACGCGTTGAAAGGGGAGGGGGGCCCCGCTGCTTCCAAATAGAGCACATTTCATTTATAATGTTGTAAATCCAAGCCCATTATGTATTCATGATTTGAATCCTGGGTTGTGTGAAATCTCAGAAGTGCACCCTAGACAAAGTGAATCTGTGAACTAAGGTGTAGGTGTGTTAGATCATGTTGTGGTGATCCTTGAGTTGAGGGATGGGTGTTCATACTGGAGTGCAAAACTAAAACCAATGGAAGATGGACAAGAAAAGTTCAAAGCCATCAGGTGCTCAGTTTAGAAAAAAGAGAAAAGAAGAGGAGGAGAAACGAGCAAAAGATACAGGTAAGCAGATGTGTCATTGGATAATGGCAGGTCATCCTGAAACAATCAGAATCAGAATACTTTATTAATCCCTAAGGAAATTATGTGCGTTACAGTTGCTCCAAGAAGAAATGGTAAAAATAGCAACAGTAACAGACTAAACTCCAAACAATACATTATGTTACAGATTTTAATATTAATTAGTCAGTGTCAATTGTTGATTTGTCCTGTTCTCATTGTATGACAAATTATGATGGCTGGGGGGGGGGCGCAAGAGGGAGTGTTCGCCCAGGGCGCCAAACAGGCTAGGACCGCCACTGGGTTAAAGAACCAACAGGTTGTTCTCAACCATTGTGCACTGTTGTGTGTTGTCCTATTTTATCAGTTCAATTCAATTATGTTACATACATTCATATAGCACCAAATCACAACAACAGTTGGCCAGTTGGGGATCATCTCGGTAAGACATGTTGTGGAAGAGAGCCAGAGATTAATAATAACTACTAATTAAATGCAGAGAGGTGAGAAAAGAAGAAATATTCCATGCATCATGGGAATCCTAAAGCAGCTTACACCTATCCGGTCTTTAAGTCAGACTTTGTTCACGATTACCGCCTTCTTCAGCGAAGTACCAATTAGGGTTAAAAAGGGTCTTAATTCCTTCAACTCTAGTAAAGTGGTCAGTGTAACCGTTCTCCCAGGTGGCATTATAAAGGGTAGTGTCCAGGCATCCATAAAAAAGAAGATACAAGGTTGAGTTGAGTTAGGAGTAATCTAGCTGGCTGATGATTAAACATGAGGTATTCTGTACTGGCAGAAAGCAAAGCAAAGCACATGTACAGCACTGCTATAACAGTGGAAGTAAATGAAGGTCTAAATCTACATAACAGGGACGTTTTGGAGAGTTAGTTATGTTAGCCTAGTTGAGATTATCTACCTGCTGGGTGGCTAGCTATATTGGTACCAGTACACACAAAAAGCACTGCCAGTGTTTGGGGTAAGCATTAACTTTCTTTCAATGTAGGTGCATGTTGAGGAACAGTCAGTGAGGTTCAGCCCCTGTTAGTGCCCGATTGGCAAAGATAAGTGCCATCATATGGCTGCATTGTTGATTTTGGTGGAGAAGAATGTGTCTCGCACTGACGTGGAATGTGTGTGGAAGAGGGTGAAATCATCCAAAGCAGAAGAAATTGCTGCTGAGAGAGTGTCTGAGATGACATCATCAACAACACAAGGTCAGTTATTAATTTAAAATTTGCTCTTTGTATTAATTATTCTCTTAACTTTTTAAAAAGCATTGTGTTTTATAGTGAGACACACACGTAGCATACATCAAAAAATTTTCAATGTGCTTTAAGTGAATAGTCCTATATAAAATGCTTGATGGTATCTGAGCTTAAAATGATTATTTATTTAGAGCACTAAAAGTATGTTTTGTTTTGTTTTCATTTTTTTATTTTGCAGCTGGAGTCAAAAGACCTGTCACCCAGGAGGACAAAGAATGGGTACTGGCATCTCTATTGAAATTTCAGCATTTTACTGGGATGGGGTGGATTTGGAGTCCAGAATGCCCTCAGGTAATTTTACTTTAACACGTGGTATAAATTATACATGTAAACTCGTGTAAACTAGAGACATCAGATTGTTTGCCTCCGCTGTCCCAACTTTAATTTTATGACTTTGTCTACTCTGTGGTCAAAATTGCTTGGTCCCAGGAAAACCTTTAAAATCCTTTTGCTTTAAATCTAGACTCTACCATCCAAGACATTTAATGGAGTGCTGAGGAACCTGGGTTATGCCCAAGCAGAAGACAAGGTTAGTTATCTACTGGCATCACTGGCTGTGTCTGAGGAAGAGAAGAAACAGATCAAGGAAGGAGCAGTTGGGCAAATAAAGAATGCATTGTGGTAAGAAATTGGTTTGAAATTAAATCTATGGTGTTAGGTGTTAAGCAAGAAATTTTAGTGAACTGTGTGAATGCATTGAGGAAATTAATGACTGGTTGTGCCACAATTTTCTCCAGCTAAACAAAAACAAAACTGAAGTAATAGTCTTTGGTGCCAAAGAAAAACGATTACAGGTCACCAGAGAACTTCAATCTATACACCTAAAAACCACAAACCAGGCGAGAAATTTGGGTGTAGTGATGGATGCAGACCTAAACTTAGAAAAACACATTAAGACAATAACAAAATCAGCTTACTATCACCAAGAATAATTCAAGGATAAAAGATCTGATGTCTCAACAGGACCAGGAAAAACTGGTCCATGCATTCATCTTTAGCAGGCTTGATTACTGTAACAGCATCTTTACAGGTCTACCTAAAAAATCAGTCAGACAACTACAGCTCATTGAGAACTCTGCTGCTCGAGTCCTCACTAAGACCAAAAAAGTGGACCACATCAGTCCAGCTCTGAGGTCTTTACACTGGCTGCCTGTCCATCAGAGGATAGACTTTAAAGTTCTGATGCTGGTCTATAAAGCTCTGAATGGTTTAGGACCAAAATACATCAGTGACCTCCTGACCCAGTATGAACCTTCCAGATCCCTCAGGTCATCTGGATCCGGTTTTTTATCAGTTCCCAGAGTCAGAACCAGACACAGAGAAGCTGCATTCAGCTTTTATGCTCCATATATCTGGAACAAACTCCCAGAAAGCCTCAGATCAGCTGAAACACTCAGTTTATTTAAATCCAGGTTGAAGACTCACCTATTCTCAGCTGCATTTGAATAAAACACCAAATCCACACTTTTAAGCTTAAATTTCAAAACTTAAAATTTTAACTACTGATTTTATCTACTGTTTTTTAATCAATTTTAAATCATGCTTTTTATTTGTTTTTGTTTTTAATGTCTCTGTAAAGCACTTTGAATCACCTTGTTGTTGAATTGTGCTATATAAATAAACTTGTCTTGCCTTGCCTCTTAATTTGTATTTATTTATAAAAGGTCAGCATATTGCAAGAAGAGAATCACAGCCAGCAACTTTGGTTTGGTCCTGGGTGCAGTCCAGCGGCGCTCATACCCTCCTTCCTTATTTAAGACTCTGCTTGGCCAGTACAACTTGACAGAAGGATCTAAAGTAATTTGTTAGTGGAAAGGGTCTGTGCTTCTAAGAATTCATTTATGACTAAGTGGTATTTTCATCCCCAAAGGCATGTGATTGGGGGATCCTTCATGAGCCAAGGACAAGCAGCTGTACACTGACTGTACTGGTGCAGCTATCAAGGAGAGGGGACAGTTTTTATCCAACAGTGGCCTGCTTGGTGGTTCTCCAGATGGGACAGTTTCTAATGACTGCATCATTGAGGTGAAATGCACCTTAGTCAGCCAGAACCAGAACTGTTTTGCAGGCAGTAGAAAGTAAGGACTTTTTCTTACAGCTGGACAAGACAAGTGGTTCCCTGGTATTAAAAAAGAATCACAACTACTGTCATCAGATCCAGGGCAACCTATATCTCATGGGGGCAAAAAGCTCTCACTTTATTATTTGGACTCCATGTGACTTTGTAATCTTGCCTGTCATTAGAGAACAAACTTGGGCTGTTAATGACACCATGACACCATCTCACTGGTATAATTCATTCAATTTCACGGAGAATATGTCACGGTTCTGGGTCATTTTGACCCAGCATTTTGAATTTCTTATGTTTTGGTTTATTTTTGAATGATTGATTGTTTTCTGTTTCACTGGTGCTTTGTTGATTATTATAATAAATCTATGTTTCAGTTATTCTGGTATATTTCTGTATTATGATTAAAGTTCTGGTTGTATTTTGTATTTTTGGTTATTTTCTTGATCTATTGTATGATGATGATGATGATGATGATTATTAGTATTATTTAGTATGTTCCAGCTCATTCTGGTTTAGGAATAGTTCTGCCCGTGTAAAGTCTCTGTTTCTTAGTCTGTGTCTTTGTGTATTGTTTCCTGTTTTATTTTGAAAGATTGTGTCTTATGTCAGTGCGTCCAGCTTCGCTTCCCCCCCTGTCTCGTTAGCCGGGGGGCCTTTCTCAATATGCGTACTTGTGCGTACTTGCGTTCTCGTGTACTCGTGACACGTCATCAGTCAGAGACCAAGTACTGTTCCAATTCGAAGTACGCATCAAGCCGAGAATGCGAAAAATGTGTTCTCGCTCTGCCCGTTTTATCGAGCATGCATCGGTGGTGACTTGTGTGGACTTGGTACAGCTAAATATCCCAGAATGCATTTCGTCCAAAACTCAAACGTGGCAATGGCGGATGAGTGGGGCTAAAAACTTTTAAATATTACTCTTTCTGGGTCACAAAATAAACGTTTAAGTTCTTTTCAAGCGAGAATGTAGCTGTGTAAACTTCAAATATCTGCTCGATTTATCAAGATATCATATATTTCCAAACGCGCTCCGACGTTTTCGGAGACGTCTGTGACCCGCTCGCTCCATAGCAGACAGCGAGGTCGAGGATTATTAGAGCCGGCGAGAACAGCGGACTCCCGGCACATCGTTTTCAACCCCCCCGTGGTCTTTTCGCTACGCAGGTTAAACAAACCCCAGCAGCTGTCTATTGTATTGAGTGTCCACTAAAATAAAAATAAAAAGCGTTCTAACATCTCACCTGCTTGTTTTTATTAAGGTATGTACACGTATGTACATGTACACTATTTTTATTAATAGAGATTTCACTACTGAGGTTAAACATGATATATAAGTCACTTAGATCACTTCTAAATGTTAATGTTTGGTTTATTTCAGTGTTTTATTTCTTCCTGAGTAAACCGGTTTGGCTGTGATTAAAGTTAAGCTTCATAACATATTACTCACAGTTAAATTAAGAGGGGACGGCAGTAAAAACTCTGGACCTGTGACATCATCAAGTACGCTGGTGTTCCAATTGTACAAATCGCGAGTCCGTACTCGCGTTCTCGGCGAGTCCGTACTCCCGTGCGTTCTACGTACTCGCGTACTTGAGAATTGAGAAAGGGCACTAATCTCTCCCAGCGGTGTCTCCCTCCCGTCTTCCATTTCCTGATTACCTCCCTGTTTATATTAGCCCTGCGTTTGCCCTTGCTCAGTGTCGCATCGAACCCTCAGACTTCCCTGTGTGTTTCTGTGTTCAGTATCATTGCTCAGTTAATATTTTGGTTTTTTTGGCCAGCAATAAAGCTGAGGTTTTTGCAATTCAGTGTCCGAGTCCTGCATTTGGATCCTCATCTCCACCTGCCCGCACACAGAGCCCTGACAGAATAGGTTTTCATAAATTTGTAAGACATACACATGCTTTCAAGATCTTATTAATATTTTTTCTGAAGTGATGTAGGATGTGATACAAAATTGAGAAAAATTTTCAGTCTTTGAATGGAACGTGCAATGTTCTTATTCCTCTATGAATAAAACATCAAGAATTGCTCCTGGTGCTAGCTTCAGCTAGCTGTTTATTATTCTTTCTACAACGATCACTTCTTCTTCTAGTCTGTATATCTTATTGATTCCAGAGCGCCCCCTGTGGGTAGCTTCAACAATAGCAACTATCATTACAGAACGCTCTACATGTATTCTTGCGCAGGAAATCTTCCTGTTGTTGTTGTTCACTTCCTCCTGCGTGAACTGTCCATTGGTAAAGAAAGACGGAATGTTCAGTGAGACCCCCTCTAGTAGGATGTCCCAAATTGTAAAGCCCTTATCTGCAATGACCATGTCACCTGGTTGTAGATGTTGCAGTGCTCCACAGTCAGCTGTTATGGCCTTATCTGAGGCACTTCCATCATACAAGTTGCTTACAAAGGTTATTACACCATTAGGAGGAATGTTGTTTTCCAGCATGCCAACATACAAAATGTCATACAGTTTCATATTGTTGTAAAAATATTAGTTGCTGTGGCTGTGCTGCAGTTAAACCTTGTAGCTAGGTCTACATGGCCACAATTAAGCCACAATTGAGCTTCATCAGGGTTAGAAATAACTGGTCAACCAGGGGCATCATTTGGACAGTCCAATCAGAATGATATTTGAGCTCAAATCTGTAAAGAAGGGTTTCTAAAAACAGGACAGTAGCAGCATCAGGCAATTGTAACGTCGGGTTGCGTTTAGTGGTTGAGAGGAGGCGGCAAAACACTTAGCAGAGTAGCCAAAAGAATACACACTCGCGCTGGCGTTGGGAATTCCACAGTGTGTGCTTTAATATACCTTCTCTTCATCAACCATATAAGCCCGGTTGAACGGCTGCAGCTTAACAAACATAGCGCACAGTGTTCGTACAACCCATAACGTTGCAAACAAAGATGTCTGGAGAGGTAAAACATAAAATCCGTCCCTCCTCATGCACTAGCGTGCAAGCACATGTCCACACAATCACAGAGAGAGAGAGCAGCAGTGGCACAAACTGATCACACCATCAACCCTCGACTTGGGTTGTCTTAAAGGGACACCACACCATTGTGACTGTTACATATTCCCCCCGGGTTAAACAAAGGCTGTCCTCAGCCGGACCCAGGTGACCCTCCTCCCGCTACCCCCTTTCACTACACATAGCTACTTTAGGTAGTAAGCAGGTTGTGGAGGAATTGTTACACACCCTTACAGCATTGGTACAGTCCAGACTTAACCAGCCTCCATACATGGTCAGCAGGATAAGACGTTAAAACCAAAACAGGGAAATGTACAGTGCAAAATCGACAAACTGGCATACATGACAGTGTCCCGCATGGTGAATGTCCATTTAAATAAATGCTAAAGAAAGAAAATAAACTTAGGATAGCCAGGACAATTACAGAATGAAATTCCCTTTTTCTTTCATTGTGTTTCTTCTTTTTCCTCAAAAACAGTAACAGTAAGCATAATATGCGACAACAGTACCAGGAAGTACAGTAGAAAACTTAAACAACAGTCACGTTACAACAGTAACCAACACGAAATACATAAGAAAAAAATGCAAATTCAGGAACTATGGCAAAGCTGCCTCGAACCCACGCCCAGGAAACGCAGGTCCCCGCACATCCAATGGAGCCACGACGAAGAGGCCAAACAGAGAACGGCACCACAGTCCACAAACAGCGCTGGAGCGGCTCCAGTCGTTGCCACGGAAATGCACCGCCGCGACCCTTTGATCCTCCCGACGTCCGCGTCCAGGCCAGCCTGGTCCGTTCCCGCGAAACACGGCAGACATCCACTTCGCCGCGTCGTACCTTTTTATGTAACAATCATCAACTGCTCGAAGATACTGCACACTGAGGTCCAAGAGAAGATGTTCGGGCGCCATTTTGTAACGTCGGGTTGCGTTTAGTGGTTGAGAGGAGGCGGCAAAACACTTAGCAGAGTAGCCAAAAGAATACACACTCGCGCTGGCGTTGGGAATTCCACAGTGTGTGCTTTAATATACCTTCTCTTCATCAACCATATAAGCCCGGTTGAACGGCTGCAGCTTAACAAACATAGCGCACAGTGTTCGTACAACCCATAACGTTGCAAACAAAGATGTCTGGAGAGGTAAAACATAAAATCCGTCCCTCCTCATGCACTAGCGTGCAAGCACATGTCCACACAATCACAGAGAGAGAGAGCAGCAGTGGCACAAACTGATGACACCATCAACCCTCGACTTGGGTTGTCTTAAAGGGACACCACACCATTGTGACTGTTACACAATCCAGTATAGTACTGGACCCTTTCAGGGTTGTCAGATATTTGACTGAATGAGAAAGTCTGATTCTGATTCTCTACTTGTTTTTTTTTTAGTTTTTCATTCTCTTGTCTTAGTATGTCATTCTGAATCTCTAGCACCAGAAGACTGTTGGAAAAACTTGAGTAACTTGCAGTAGCTATCTGTGTATCTGCATTGCTGGAATGATGTATCTTTCACTCTGATTTTCACCACTAGCTGGGACCTCTGTTTTTTCTTATTTTTTCTAACAGGTTTGTGGTCATCTGGGAACTGGAAAGACTTACCGTCGTTCCATGCAAATGTTTCCTTGAGGGAAGTGCCAACTGCAGACTCTTGAGTTGCAGTTTGGGGTGAAGTTTTCACATCTGTGGACGTGTTTAAAAAGGGAGAGAGAAATTTCTGATCCTACAGTAGCCCTCCATTAGTTACATGACAGTAATTTAAGGAGCTTGAAAAGAAAAGCGTCTTGACTTCTTAAAGTTTCTTGAAGCTTCTCTCATCC
The DNA here is from genome assembly GCF_051167445.1 of Perissodus microlepis. Lineage (NCBI taxonomy): Eukaryota > Metazoa > Chordata > Actinopteri > Cichliformes > Cichlidae > Perissodus > Perissodus microlepis. Next base: position 28,820,149 of record NC_140467.1, on the reverse strand, counting down.
GGATGAGAGGTGAAATGTCTTCAAGAAACTTAAAGAAGTCCAGACGCTTTTCTTTCCATGCTCCTTAGATTACAATGACCTGGATGACTGAGAGCCTTCACAGACAGTGACCCTAATTATTAAAATCTTACATATTGTTGTACTATTTGGTTTTTAAACTTAGCAGAAAGGTTAAGTGCTGTCAAATTTTGCAAGCTATTTGTTGGTTAGATCTCTGTTTTGGTCATTAACTCACACATAAGCTATGGATTTTAATGTATTTTCTTACATAGACAACACTTTTTGGATGTAATTTTGATTCCTCTGAGTGTTGAAAGCTAGCTATGGTTAATATATAGCAAAGTGACCCTTAGCTTTCAATCTTTGCTTGGAGAAATAAAAATGACATCAAACATGCGGTGATGTCTTTCAGTGCGAAAATACAATAAAATCCATAGTCTATATAAGTAAAATTACTTGTAAAAGCCGGTGTGTCTTTTACTAGCGGGTTTTAGCCATTACTTCCGGCGCCCCCCGTGTGCGGCAGCCTGTTACAGCAGCTCTGCTCATTCTGAGTTTCTTTCTTTCTTATCTTTTTTCTCGTAATTTTTTTTATAACTAACGTATTAGTAATTAGACTCTGCAACCATGTTCTACCGTTTTGTGCTAGTCCTGGTCGTTTTTCTCAGTTTATTTCTACTTTTTTCACCCGTGTCTGGGGACCCAGAGCAGCGATCCTTTGTTTACAGTAAGGATCAGCTGTTAGCGCTGCGTCCTGCAGCGGTACTGCCGGCGGACAGACCCGACATTCCCAGCGAGCTGAGGAGGAAAAGACGGGGGTGTCGTGCTGGGAAGGAGCGCCGTCGCCCGAGAAGGAGACGTTATCGACCATCTCTTCCTTCTGTAATTATTGGAAACGTAAGATCTTTGCCCAATAAGATGGATGAGCTCACGTCGCTAACCTGGTCACAGAGGGAGTACCGGCAATGTAGCATCATGATGCTAACGGAGTCGTGGCTAACATCGCTAACTCCGGACACGAGCGTGACACTACCGGGATTCCAGCTGCTGCGAGCGGACAGGACCAGAGACAGCGGTAAGAGGAAAGGAGGGGGACTGGCAGTTTTTGTGAACGACAGATGGTGTAACCCTGGGCACATCACTGTAAAAGAGCAACTCTGCAGCAGAGACATTGAGCTGTTAGCCGTTAGCATGCGTCCGTACTACCTGCCCCGGGAGTTCTCGCATGTTATCGCGATAACAGCGTATGTCCCCCCCTCAGCCAACGCGGATGCAGCCTGTGACTCTCTCCACTCTGTGGTCAGCAGACTGCAAACACAATCACCGAGAGCCCTTCTCATAATATCAGGGGACTTCAATCATGCCTCACTGGACTCCACACTGCCCACCTTCACCCAGTATGTGACCTGCCCAACCAGAGACAATAAAACACTGGACTTACTGTATGCCAATGCAGAAGAGGCATACAGATCATCACCTCTCCCTCGCCTGGGCAGATCTGATCACAACCTGGTGCACCTTGTCCCTGTGTATGAGCCCTTAGTGCGCAGGGAGCCACCAGCCACCCGCACAGTACAGAGATGGTCGGAGGAGAGCGAGGAGGCTCTTAAGGATTGTTTTGAGTCGACTGTGTGGGAGGTGATTTGTGATGACCACGGAGAGGACATCGACAGCCTTACTACATGCATTACTGACTATATAAATTTCTGTGTGGATAACACCGTACCTACCAGGACTGTGCGGTGTTTCTCCAACAACAAACCTTGGATTACCCCAGAAATTAAAACCGTCCTCAAGCAGAAGAGGGGGGCCTTCAAATCCAGAGACAAAGAGGAGTTGAAAAGGGTGCAGAGAGAGCTGAGGGGACTGATAAGGAATGGGAAGGACAGCTACAGGCAGAAGATGGAGAACCAGCTACAGGCAGAAGATGGAGAACCAGCTTCAACAAAACAACGTTGGTGAAGTCTGGAGAGGCCTCAGAACCATCTCGGGCCACAAACAGCAGAACTCTCTGCCTGGGAGGGATGTGAGGTGGGCAAATGAACTGAATCATTTCTTCAACCGATTTGATTCAGCCATGAGGCAGTCTGCAACATCGGCTGCAGACTCACCCACCCCCACTGCTGCTGTTCCACCTCTGACACCTCAGACACTTCACACCTCCTCTATTCACCCTGCTCACTCCTCCCCACCCCCAACAACAGCATCCAATACACACTCAACACAAGGCTCCAGCCTGTCTCTCTCAACCACCCAGGTTAGGAGGGAACTGAGGAGGATTAATGGCAAGAAGGCAGCGGGCCCAGATGGCATCAGCTCGAGGGTCGTCAGGTCCTGCGCGGACCAACTGTGTGGGGTGATGGAGCACCTCTTCAACCTGAGCCTGAGGCTGGGAAGAGTCCCACAGCTCTGGAAAACCTCCTGTGTTGTACCAGTGCCAAAGACTTCACGCCCCAAGGACCTCAACAGCTACAGGCCGGTGGCTCTGACATCCCACCTGATGAAGACCCTGGAGCGGTTGGTCCTGGCTCAGCTTTGGCGCCTAATAAGCTCATCACTGGACCCACTTCAGTTTGCCTACCAGCCTGGAATTGGAGCGGATGATGCCGTCATTCACCTCCTACATCGTTCCCTCGCTCACCTGGAGACCGCTGGGAGCACTGTGAGAATCATGTTCTTTGATTTCTCCAGTGCCTTCAACACCATTCTTCCCTCGGTTCTAAAGGACAAGCTGGTGAACTCTGGAGTGGACCACCACCTCACTACCTGGATTATGGACTACCTCACCGACCGACCACAGTATGTGAGGACTCAGGGCTGTGTGTCGGACAGGGTCGTCTGCAGTACGGGGGCCCCACAGGGAACGGTTCTGGCTCCGTTCCTCTTCACCATCTACACTGCAGACTTCTCCCACAATTCCACCCAGTGCTTCCTGCAGAAGTTCTCTGATGACTCTGCAATAGTCGGCCTCATCACTGATGGGGACGACAAGGAGTACAGAGGACTGACCCAAGACTTTGTGGACTGGTGCCAGCTGAACTACCTCCAGATCAATGCCAGTAAAACCAAGGAACTGGTGGTAGACTTCCGCAGGCACAAGCATTCTCCACTGCAACCACTGAACATCCAAGGTATGGACATTGAGGCTGTGGACAGCTACAGGTACCTTGGTGTTCATCTGAACAACAGACTGGACTGGACTCATAACTCAGACACCCTCTACAGGAAAGGGCAGAGCAGGCTGTACCTGCTGCAGAGACTCAGGTCGTTTGGAGTGGAGGGCCCACTCCTGAAGACCTTCTATGACTCTGTGGTGGCTTCTGCTATCTTTTATGGTGTGGTCTGCTGGGGCGGCAGCATCTCTGCCGGGGACAGGAAGAGACTGAACAGGCTGATCTGAAGGGCCAGCTCTGTTCTAGGATGCCCTCTGGACCCAGTGGAGGTGGTGAGTGACCGGAGAATGGTGGCTAAGCTGTCATCACTGTTGGACAACATCTCCCACCCCATGCAGCAGACTGTGACAGCACTGAGCAGCTCCTTCAGTGGGAGACTGCGGCACCCACGGTGTGGGACGGAGAGATTTCGCAGGTCTTTCCTCCCCACTGCTGTCAGACTCCACAATAAAGACTTTAACTGATCAAACACACACATCCACACATGTGCAATAACACTAAGTGCAATAATCTTTTCTGTCATCGTTGTATTTTTACTCAGTTGTATATAGCATTTGTATTCTATTTTTACCTTATTGTATATTTATTTTATTTTATTCTACTGTATATAGTATTTTATTTTATTCTATTCTGTACAGTTGTGTACTGTATTTATTCTTATTGTATCCTAATTTTTGCCTCATAACTTTTGCACTGTCCACTTCCTGCTGTGACAAAACAAATTTCCCACGTGTGGGACTAATAAAGGTTTTCTTATCTTATCTTATCTTATCTTTAGTTGTTCAGCGCTAGCTATATTAGCTAACTAAAGTAAGAACCCACTTGCTCTTATCTTACAAGTTTATTCATTCATTTATTCATTGTAAGGTACCTTATCAACTTCACAAGGAAACCGGTAAAATGACAGATTAGAGTGTTGTTTTGAACCAGATCGGTTAAAACAACAAGGATCACAGATTGCGCCATATTGAACACAGGAGAGTTTGGGCCTGGGAGCAGGGGTCATACGTCATCACTTAAAGACCGTATTAGAGCATAACTAAGAGATGATTCAGGTTTACCTGATCCAGCCTAACGTATTTTTCGGGCTATAAGGTGCACTTAAATCCTTTAATTTTCTCAAAAATCGACAGTGCGCCTTATGTATGAATCACTGAAAGTTAAAAACTGTCTAAATTCTTTCATCTTTAATAAAATGAGCAGCGTTGCTTCTTTACCAGGTGTAACAATTAGGTTTAACATCCAGGCATCCATGGATGTTAAACCTAATTATTAAATTTAACAGAGTTAGAAGTTAGCAGGAAATTAGCTCGCTAGTTTCCACCTAAACATGATACAGCATGTTCTGACTCAGAGATTTCTGAAAAAATGAAAATGTACAACTCTGCTATCACTTCCAACATAAATGAAGACATAAAACTAAACAGCAATGACCTCTGTAGGGTTACTGAAGTTGGACTAGCTGGTATATAATGATGTGCTACATGACACAGCTATGTTAGCATAACATAAACACAGTGAAGCTGGAGGATGAAGGCTAACTTTTTTCCACTGGACAAAAGTTAATGTGAGGGTTCCCGATGGTTGGGGACAAATGCAATCGCCTGGCAGGATGCTGTAAACGGACCAAACTTCAGTCAGGAGAACAACTGAGATAATCCATCCACAATATGAGGTTAGTCATTAATCTACTACAACAACATGGGAATAGAGCAACTGTGAGAGAATTTAACATTAATGAATCGATGGTAGAGAAGTGGAGGAAGCAAGAAGAATGAGTTGAGTAAAGTTTGACTTGATTTTGTTTCGCTTAATGCATCTTATAATCTGGTGCGGCTTATGGTCAGAAAAATGTGGTATTTGCTTTAGCAAAAAGGAAAGTTTTTAGCCTAATCTTAAAAGTAGAGATAGTGTCTGTCTCCCGAATCCAAACAGGAAGCTGGTTCCACAGAAGAGGGGCCTGAAAACTGAAGGCTCTCCCTCCCATTCTACTTTTAAATACTCTAGGAACAACAAGTAGGCCTGCAGAGCGAGAGCGAAGTGCTCTAATAGGGTGATATGGTACTACAAGGTCATTAAGATAAGATGGGGCCTGATTATTTAACACCTTTATGTGAGGAGCAGGATTTTGAATTCTGGATTTAACAGGGAGCCAATGAAGGGAAGCCAAAACAGGAGAAATCTGCTCTCTCTTTCTAGTCCCTGTCAGGACTCTTGCTGCAGAATTTTGGATTAACTGAAGGCTTTTTTTGTTTGTTATTACACTCTAAGACAGGATGTTTCTAATTTTAGAGAGCACAAATGTTAGAAAGCAAATTGGTTTAATTTGTGCATTGAAGGACATATCCTGGTCAACCAGCTTCAACCTGTTCACCCTGATCTGTGGAAGCCTTTGAGAATTCAAATATGAAAAGATGAAACTACTTGTACCAGTTTCACGGTCAGTGCCAAAGTTTCTGTGAAATCACATGACACAAAGCCTCACCTCCTCCCCCACCCATCTCAATAATCCTTCCATGTTTCTCAGAGAAAATCAGCTAATGCAGCAAACAGACTGAACACATCCTGATGATGATGAATAAGGCTTGCAGTAATAAAATTCTTTGAGTGCGCAAGTAAGGAAAAAACTGCACCACTACATTTACCATTTCTGTCAGGACAGATGAGAAAAAACAACAAACCAACATCAAACATTCTGAAAAAATCTTGCAAAAAAATCAAATCAGATCAATTGTTGATCCATAATGCAAATACAAATGCAGCCTGACATAGCCCACTTTCATTTTAGCTGAGTGGTGCTGTGGACACATAAATGCATCAATAATAAAAAAGATTATTATTGGTCGGTACAACACTTTTCCTTCTAACACAGAATCATGGAGCCTAACACAACATTGGTTCATTTCTTGTGTTTGGAGCTTTTTTATGCTTGAATTATTCACAGATCAGTGTTTTACGAAACAAGCAAACATTCCTGTGAAAATGGTGAGCGAAAAGGATTGGATTGAAAATGAGTGAAAAAGCAGCCGATGTCCACAGAAGAACTTTGACCTTTGAATTGCTTGAAGTGAAATATAAAGAAATGAGGGGTGACTGAAGAATTCTGTACAGTACTGTATTTAAACAAACTGATAAACATCAGACTGGAGAAAAAGAAAATTATTTTTATGCTATTAAAGCTAACCAGTCACCAATGGTGACTATTTGATACCAACTGGAGACCAACACTATTGGTTGCTGCTGCAGTTCAATATGAAATCCATCATTAGATGAAGATCAGTCATCATTCTGGTCTCTTTCTATCTAATAACATCTGTCTTCACAACCACATCACTTCCTGTTTGGTTAACTTATTTTTTCCTTTCATTTGGCATCATTAATTACTTTAATAATTACTTGTTTGACACGTGTTTCTGTAATTGTACCGCATTTGTCTACAACATCTGCATAGTGTCTTCAAGTGTCCACTACCTTTCATTAATACACAGTGAGCAAGTAACATAATGGACTAACACAGTGGCTGATTTTGTAAATAAAACATATACATCATATATACTACACATCATTGTTCTGACACACACAACAAAACTACTGACTACACACAGTAGCGGTTTTTGATACGGGTGGCACGGGCGGTTGCCCAGGGCGGCATCGTGGTGGGGAGCGGCATCACGGGCATTGGCAAAAAAAAAAAAAAAAAATTGCTCGTACTGATGCTGCCCTGACATCAGCCAGCGCATATTGGGAATGGCACAGGCACCAATCGGTTTTCCGCCGCCCATTTGCTGGGAGTAAGGGCGCCCTCCGTTTGGAAGGTGCGCCTGCTGCTTGCGGCACAGGGAGGAGAGGGCGGGGGATTCTCTGGCTGGCTGGAGCAGCATCTAATAACCAACCAAAATAAAACTAAATAAAAACAAACTAACAAGCACAAAAACACCACACATTATGATACAGACTTATAATTTGCACCGATGTTTTTTCGAAATTCTATACGCGAAAAGTGAGCGCGAGAGCCCTCGGTGCACCGGCTTGCTGCTGAAGTCAAAGTAAACTTTATTGTCATCTCCGCTACAAATTTGTCCTCTGTAGAGCAGCGGTCTCCAACCTTTTTTGCGCCACGGACCGGTTTATGCCCGACAATATTTTCACGGACCGGCCTTTAAGGTGTCGCGGATAAATACAACAAAATAAAACTAGTACCGGTACCGAAAAAAAGAAGATTTATTCATAACACACGTGAAAAGACCCAGGAAAACCGAGTTAACGATCAAAACGATAACAAAATAACGCTGAAACCGATAAAAACCCTGAAAACCATACATTTCACGCCTGAGCCTCAACTCTCGCGGCCCGGTACCAAACGACTCATGGACCGGTTAACATATTTTAAATAAGTCTCTTGATAACACATTAAAACATAGTATGCTAATTCTAACTTCATTTTAGTATAGTATTGAAGTGTTTAAAAAATGTCCTCCGTAGTGGACATTTGTAGTAATTTCCTCCATTTTGTTCTGTTTTTTTAAATGACCAGAAAAGGAGTCATTTTTAGAAGCAGAAAGAAATTTATTGCAGTTTGATGAGGGAAACTCAGATCTTGAGTTGTCTGATGAAGAAGATCATAGGGAATAAGCCCTTGAAGAAGAAAGAAGGAGGAGCATCAGAGATGGTACTCAGACCTGAACTTGCTGTCATTAAGTGGTTGGACAACAAGCCAGTTGTCATGGCATCCTCTGCCTATGGTAATCAACCTCAGGACAGACGCACAAGATGGTCTAAGAAAAACAAAAGGTTCGTCCATGTGCCAAGTCCACTGGCAATTGCTGAGTACACTACCAATATAGGTGACGTGGACCTTGTTGCCGAATGTTGAGTTTCTACAGGATGGTCTCTTGCACTCAGAAATTGACAGTATGTGCAGTTCTCTACTTTTTGATCTGGCAATCACCAACTCGTGGCTTCAGTATAGCAGTGACTTGCAGTTTTGGGGGAAGAAACCACTACAGTTCCTTGAGTTCAAACTTCTCCTTGGTGAAGAGTTGCAGCAAATATTTGCCATCAAAGTTCATTTTTACATGTTTGGCCTTCCAATGTCCTCTACAGTGGACATGTGATATCTAAAAAATGGCTGCTTCCAAATAGAGCACATTTCATTTATAATGTTGTAAATCCAAGCCCATTATGTATTCATGATTTGAATCCTGGGTTGTGCGAAATCCCAGAAATAAACCCTAGACAAAGCAAATCTATGGACTAAGTAAGGTGTAGGTTTATTAGGTTATGTTGTGGTGATCCCTGAGTTGGGGGATGGGTGTTCATACTGGAGTGCAAAATTAAAACCAATGGAAGATGGACAAGAAAAGTTCAAAGCCATCATGTCTTCAGTTTAGAAAAAAGAGAAAAGAACAGGACAACCCAGGATTCAAATCATGAAAACATAATGGGCTTGGATTTACAGCAGTAAATATAAACAGTCATGGTCTGGCAGCCAGTCACTTACTGACTAACACTGCAAAACAGAATTGTTAACGTATTTATTTTCATTTCAATTCAGGTTAGAATTTTTTTTTGTGCGCAACGCAGATTTTTTCTGCGCAGAGACCGTGCCAGCAGTGCGCAATTGCTCATGCGCGCAGCTTAGAGGGAACATTGGTTAAAGTGGGATTTGGTAGGTGGAGAAACCCTAAGATCAGGTGTAGCGGTACTTTGCCCTCTTGTGGATGGCTATAGACACTGCAGTGGTGAAGCAGGAGCAGGCAGATTCGGGATACATTTATAAGAGTCATAAACTCATGATGAAGAGAAGTATGCAAGGGCTCTTTTCTTTCACTCATGAAGTGAGCAGGAAACTGATGTAGAGAAGCAGGATGGGACTGGCGAACCCTGATCCAAACATTTTTTACTCAAGATTCAAACAATGCTGAATCTGAAATAATGCTGCTTTGAAAAATACTTTGAATACAGTTACATTTACTCCACCTCACATACTCAGTAAATCAGTTTTTTCATAGATGGAAAATTCACCAATCACATTTTTTGTGGCACATTTCACAACAACTGCCACTGAGACAGAAAGTGAAGGACAACACAACAAACAGCTGGAGTATTACTGTAGTCTTCATCTTTTAATATGAAAAGCCTTGAGACCGTTGTTGTGATTTGGTGTGATTTAAATAAAACTGAGTTTAACTGAAGTGTGACACACTGAGGCTTGGTGACCTTTAACCAGGGAGCAAATTTAAGAAAATGAATGTTCGCAGATCATTTCTGTTTCTCACTGCTGCATCTGACTCAGATCACTGAGTGAAGCAAAGTTCAGGCTCATGAACATTATTTATGAACAAACATGAATATAAAATATTGCAGATCAGTGCTGGTGGGGAAAGCTGAATTCTCACAGATTTAATCACACACTTGTCGTGTTTTGAGCGTTTTTAGTTTTTGGTTCTTGTTTAACTTTATTATTTTTATGATGACTTTTACTTTTGTGATGATTTTCTGTTTTTGGCTCCAGTCTTCAGCCATTATCATTTGTCTTCTCAGAGTTTCACCGTTTGGTTTCCCTCTGCAGTTCTTCTGTGTTTGTTTTTTATGTTTTATTGTCTTCTTGTTTCACTTAATGTTTATGTTAGTAGCTGCTTTTCTTTTTTCTGTGTGTGGTTTTACTTCAGCCTGTGTGAGCGTCTGCCCTGGCCTCATCATTTTATTCTGCTGCTAATTATTTTTATCTGTTGTTGAATGCTCTCACCTCCATCTCATCTTCAATCAGTCCTCTGTATAGCTCTATAGCTCTCAGCACTTTCCTGTCTTTATGTCTGTTTAGTTCCCCGGTAGTGTTGCCCAGTTTTTCTGCTCTTGAGATTTTTCCAGTTGAAATTCAGCTCCTGATGTGTATTTCTGTGTGTTTCTGGTCTCCAGCTTTTGTTTCCTTTTGTACTTTAGTTTTGGATGTTTTTCTTTGGCCAAATAAAGATACTTCACATTGTTGCATTGTTGTCCTACATTTTGATTCTCTTTACACGCCTCTCCATGCTTCTTTTGTTTTATTGTGAAGACCTGTAAGGAGAGATGAACAGAGAAAAAAAAAAAGATTAAACTGAGTCCATTGTATTAACAATACACAGTGCAGTATGTGTGGGGACTGAAATGGTACATGAAGTAATTTCATGGTCATGAAAATGATATAAAGTCATAATGCCTTAGATGTGGAATTATTTATTCTTACAGCTATTGCCAAGTCCTAAGAGTTCACATATTGGTTTATTATTTCTATTGAATGCCAGATGCTGGAGTTGTTATTGGAATTTAAATAGTTGATTTTGGGATGATAATGTAGGCCAGGAAATGCGGCACCTCACAGGACACAATTTCTGGGGTTCTTAATGTGAAGTCTTTTATTGTGAGTGAGGACTGAAAATACAAAAGTGTCCCTTTTACTTCTGTCTAAAAACAAGAATATGGACGTTAGCAGCAAAAGATGAAATGTGGCAAATTAACAGAAAAAAAACAAAAAAACAAAAATGCACCAGAGAAATAAAACCTGCTGAAATGTTACATGCATTATCTTATAAACACTTATATTTCACAGCAATGTCTCAGCTCTCCCTGGAAACTGAAGTACACAAATGATCTCACAACTTATCCCCTACACGCACAAAATGGCCGCCCTGCTCTGCACATGGATGTTACTTAAAATTTAACCTCACTGCTTTTTTTTGGAAGGTGTAACTGTTTGGGCTGGGGCCTTGTTTTCAATCCATACAAACCTTTATAACATATGAACTGTAAATTCTTTACCCCTGTATTTATTTGAATGCTTTGTGTCAGCTTTTGAACATGTGTGGCATCTATTAATGTCAAATCTAGCCTTTCTTTAACAACATAAGCAAACTGCTTTTATATTTAACCGACTTTTCTGTTTAATTACATTTTAAATAATAATAATAATAACAATAGTACTTATTTTGTTAAAAATGTGTTTAAAAACAAGTTTTGTTGTGAAAGCTACAATCCAGATTAGTGGCCTGTTAAATGGTTAAAGTCTAAATGGTTAAAATAAGTTTCCACTTATTTTCATAGTGGAAAATAAAGTAATGTAGCTTGTCCTTCTAAAGAATTAAGTTAAATTCCACAGTTGAATGATAAGAAACATTTTTGGGTTGCTTTTTTTTTTTTTTTTTTTTTACATATAAACACTCCCACATGTTTTATCTGGTCACTGTGCTTATTAGAAACTTTATATGCTGGAAGTTATCTTTTAACAAGCATGTAATGATTACATTTAAATTAGTTGGTCTTTTTTAAAGCACATATAAAGCACATAAGCCTAAACTGACAGTGTCAATACCTCACATTCAGACACAGTAGTAGATGGTATTTTTAATACTATATGTGTTAGTCTAATTTGTTTGCCTGAGGTCTGCATTGACCTTCTGTGTTTTAAGTTATAATGGTTGCACAGCCATTAAGGATCAAATCAGCTTCTAAATAATTTTCTGTTTTTTCTCCCTCTGCTTGCTTCTTACTGTCTTTGAGGCTCAGGACCAGCACTCCTGCCATTACATCAAACCCTTACAAGTCTAGAAAAAGAGCTGTTGGACAGAAAGACATCAAGTGAGTGGTAAGGATTTTGGTTTTCCAATATATTAGCAACTGTCAGTAACATTTATATTAATCAGGCTGAACTTTAATCATAGTTTAGATCAGCCTGTTTTACTTATTGTTTTATTTGTGCTTTGGTTTGGGGAAGTTGTTTCTTCACTGATCTTTTCCTGTCTTCTGTCATTAGACTTGAGATATGACTGCACGATGCTGTTGCTGGGGACTCCAGTTAATTTTACAAGACATGCTGTGTAAGTAAACAAACAACAACAATTTGGTCTGCATTTCTTGAAAGATCACATCCCCCAAACTTAGTTTAGAGGGTCTACACTGTCTGCACAGCATATCAAGGTTCAAGATTCAAGGTCTTTATTGTGAGTACAACAATATACACAGTATGCAGCGTACCGAAATGCTGTTTCACCCCAAGCCCCCCATGGTTCATTTATAAGAATATAAAAAATATATCTCCAGATATAAAACTAGAAATTACAAATAAATAATAACTCGCTAAATTTGGGTAACATTAAGAGCTAAAAAAAGTTACTATTACTAACTACATCTGTGTACAATACACAAAGACAGGACAGAGACAATATGAAGTGGATTGTGCAGTAGGTATTGAATACCAGGTTCAAGTAATAAGTCAGGATATTGTAGACAAGACAGGACAAAGACATGTGCAAGATGCGAAATGTGCAATATAGCATTATGTAGATGTGTTCAGTAACTATGTGACTGAGGAGTGCAAATAAGCATATTGTTCCCAGGTCCAGTTTGCAGAAGATTTGTGGATGTTTGTGTTGTTTTTGAGTCTTTTGGTGAGTATTGTAAGGTGTTTGTAAAAGTGTTTGTGTATATCAGTCCTTTGGTGATAGTGAGTTGAGGGCTCAGACTGCTTGAGGGTAAAAGCTCTTACAGTGTGTAGTCGTTACATTTTTGATGCTGCAAAACCGTCTGTCAGATGGAAGGAGGGAGAACAGTTCATGTGAGGGGTGGAAAGTTTCCTTCACTATGCTGTTCGCACGTCGGATGATGTGTCTGTCGTAGAGTTGGGAGATGGGTGGGAGAGGCCTCCAATGATCCTCTCTGCTGTCCTCACTATCTGCTGCAGAGACTTCTTTTCAGCAAAGGTGCAGTTCCCGTACCAGATAGTGATGTAGCAGCAGAGGACGCTCTCAATGCTTGCCTGGTAAAATGAGCATGGCAGGAGGGAGACTGGCCTTCTTCAGTTTTCTAAGAAAGTGAAGACGTTGTTGGGCTTTGTTCATGATGGTGGTGGTGTTCAGGTTCCAGGAGAGGTCATCTGATATTTGCACACCCAGGAACTTCACACTGTTGACCATCTCAACAGCAGATCCGTTGATGTGCAGTGGGGTGTGGGTCGTTGAGCTCTACCTGAAGTTAACAACCATTTCCTTGAGAGTTTGCTTGCTAAACATGATTGCGCCTGTGTGTTTGGCACGCCGTCTACTGCTCTCTCTTATCTGTCTCATTTTATTGTTTTTAGCCAATCACCAGCACACAGCTTTGAAACCTCACCTGAGTTTTAGCTCTCAGTGGTTAAACACTGGACTTAATTCATTCAGGTTCTGTCTGTCGGGTCACGTTTAGTTCGCTGTTTTATTTACAACTGAGCAAATCGGGTTGGCTCAGATTAAAGTTACGTAACTGCATAGTTTTACTGAAGTTTAATGTCTCACTGGTACATGAACCAAGACTGAACCATTCACTTTTCTTTATTATCTGGTGTGATTTGGATTTTTAAACAGTGAATTTTGAGATTAAACTGACTTTTAATGTTTTTTTATACAAAGAGAAAAGAGAAGGTGTATTATCACCGAGAGGAGCAGAGCTTGCAACAGCATGTTCATCATAACGACTGCAACCTGTACAGAAATATTACATCATCTGTTTTTTCATAGTTATTCAGCTGTATTATAAGGATCAGCTATCTGTTAGAATTTTCCTAGTTTACTAACAACGTAACAAATATATTCAAATAAACACATTTCTTATTTTGGAACTAATCTTTCAAGAAGTGAAAACAGTCTGTCCATCCTCTCCCTGCTCTCCTGCGCTCTCCTCTCCTCAGCATCTCTTTGCTGAGTTTCTTCCTGTTAAAAGGGAGTTTTTCTGGATGAAGCTTGCAGCCATATGTTGTATTTGAGTTTTATAAATTTTCTAGCTCAACACATGGCAAAATGTGAAAAAGTCAGAGGTGTGTTTAAAACATACTGAAAATAAGGAGGGAAATTCAAGTCCAGAAACAAAAACTAAAAGATTAATTGTTGTGTTGTGCTGCCCTCTAACAACAAAGTCTGAAACAACCTTCATGGAAAAACCAGGAAGGTTGTTTAAACCTCTGATGCCATAAACACATTAACCTACGGCTTTGCTATTGTTTAAGCAGTGAGGTATCCAGGTGACTGTGTGCTCCAAAGAACAGCTTCAACCTGTTCACCCTGATCTGTGGAAGCCTTTGAGTGTTCAGGTCTGAAAAGACAAAACTGCTTGCACCTGTTTCAGATTTTCTGTTAAATCACATGACCCAGAGTCTCACCTAATCCTCCACCCTCCTCACTGATTCATGTCTGTTTCTCTGAGGAAAGAAAAATCAGCTATTGCAGACTAAAAACATCCTGTTCATATGTGCAAATGTACATTTGCTGTACAGGTGGCTGTGGCTCGTGAGGAACAGGAAGTCATGGTTTGTTCCCCGGTTGCTCTACTCTGTGTTTTAGTGTCCTTGGGTGAAATGCTGAAACCCAAGTTCCCCCCAGTGCACCTACTGGAGGATGAGTGTGTGAATTTTAGGTTAAAACACTCAGAAATATAGAACTGTATGAATGGATTAATAAACCAATCAGTTTCTTTGTAAGAAAATTTAAAAGCAACAGGTTGACCAAAGTGCTGTACAAAGTAAAAAAGTAAAACAAACACAGAAAAAACAAAACAATTAAAAGCTAGGGAGTAAAGTCGTGTTTTCAGACGGGATTTAAAAATGTTCAGTGTTGGAGAGATCTTAATTCGAAGAGGCAAACTGTTCCAAAGTTTAGGCGCAGCAATCACAAAGGCCCGGTCTCCTCTGTGTTTCAGTCTGCTTCTAGGAACATTCAGAAGCAACTGATCAGCTGACCTAAGAGTTCTGTTTGGAGTATTTTTAGTTAACAGATCAGAGAGGCACGAGGAGCTAATCCATTTAGAGACTTAAAAACAAGCAATAAAATCTTAAAATCAGTTCTAGAACCTACTGGAAGCCAGTGTGAACGAGCCAAGACTGGGAAATTATGGTCACGTTTACGTGTGCCTGTCAAGAGTCGGGCTGCAGCATTCTGAACAAGCTGAAGACGAGAGAGCAGAGCCTGGCTGAATGAGGCGTGCAGTGATAAATTGCTTTGCGTGTTTAAGTAAAGGGTTAGAGTTCTTTATTCTGAATATAATCATACAAAACAATAAAACCACATTAATTATTCATCCATAATGCAAACACACATGCAGCCTCATAACCTTCTTTCATTGCAGCTGAGTGATGCTGTGGACGCATGAATACATCAGTAATAAAAAAAAGATTATAGTCAGTCGGTACAGTATGTTTACTTGCATCACAGAACTATGGAGCCCATTACAACACTGGTTCATCCCTTGTGCCTTCACAGGTCTGGTTACAGTTTAAATTTTTTTCTTTGATTTGGCTTCATTAATTACTTTAATAATTACTTGTTTAACACTGTTAAACTATTCTGTATAGAGTCTTTAAGGGTCCACGAGATTTCACTAATACCCAGTGACTGATTTTGTAAATAACACATATGCACCATGTATACTTAACACATCACATATTTTTCGTTACTCTGTTTCTGCACGCAGGTTCTTAAATTCTTGATGTTGCTTGGACACAATAGCCTAAGATCGTTTATCAGCAGGGGTTAAAGTGAGATTTGGTAGGTGGAGGAACCCTAAGATCAGGTGTAGCCATGCAGCGTAGGAACAAGAATCACTTAGAAATGCAGCAGGAGAAACAGAGAGGACAAGTTTAAGGCAAATGTTAAAGAATTACTTTCATAAATGAAGAGTTAAAATATAACTCGTGGATCATCAGTGCTCAAATTCATGAATATGAATGAACTCTGATCATTTTTGTTTGTAACTGCTGTGTCTGACTCAGAGCTGCATCACTGAGCGACAAAAAGTTCAGGCTCATGAATGTTATTTATGAACAAACATGAATATAAAATCAGATCAGATCAGTGCTGGTGGGGAAAATGAAATTCTCACAGATTTAATCACACAGTCGTCCTGTTTTCAGGGCTTTGGGTTTTTGATTCGTGTTCATCTTTCTTGTTTTTATGATGACAGTGTTGTGATACTATTCTGTTCTTGGCTTTTGTGTTCAGTCATTATTAGAGACAAATTGTTGAAAAGAGCTACTTTTTACTGTCTTGAACTGTTTTACTTTTTCTTGAGTTTAGCTTATACCGAGTGAAAAAACAGATTTACCAACATACAGAAATAAAATGACCTTTGACCCTTAGTTGTACCGCTAAATCCTCTACTTCAAACACTTTATTCAATCGTGCAGAAAAAACAAAGAACAAAAAATTTAATTTAAATATAAACTATTTGACCTGTATAATTATCATCTGTTTTCAGTATGGCTTCATGTCACATCTGAAGATCTGTGGGGATCCTGTGTCCTTTTCCCCTTTCCCAAAAGTTAATGACAAACAGTCTTTAGGTTCTCATACAATTCCTTCTTTTCTCCTCTCAGTGTTTTCTGTACTTCTTCAATCGTGTCTTCATCTGCCAGCCGATGAAGGAGAGGTCCACAGTAAAGCCTGACAAAGCAGAAAATCTCAGTTAAAGTTGATGAAGTGTGTTAAACATCTGTGGAGCGCATCATTGGTCTGGTGTTTACCGGGCACACTGAGGTTCTGGTAGAGGGGAACACAGCAGCTGGTTCAGGTGGAGGCTCTGCCTCATGCAGCACTGCCATTGGCTGAAAGCATGAGCCACACAAGGCTGCCATTTCCTCCTGATAGCTGCATCCTTTAAAGCTTTCACCTTCCTCTCAAACTCGTCCTCTAAAGACAAGATAAGACAAAGTTTCAGTGACACAGAACCAGAGACCAGCAGCAGTTTGTCTTCTTGTTCAGGCTGATGTGGAAGCATCAGTGCTGCTGCTGTCACACAAACTCTGACTACAGGAAGTCTGACTACAGTCCATCTGCTGACTGCTTTCAGAGAGACTAACCTGCTGACAGCTGACTGTGAATAATAAACAGAATAATCAGATTTATGGAGCTGAAACTGTAGAAATTTCATCAGAATGGCAGAGCTGTCACAGGTGTTCCTAATAAAGTGACATGTAGCTATGCATTTCATTGTAAATATCCATCATGGTATCAAGTAAGACTTACCTGGACCATGTTGGTCAAACACAAACCCCAGCAGGAGGGCGTGGAGGCAGTGGACAGTTTCAGGTTTTGGGTGGTGTTGTAGCCTCTTGAACCAGAAAACAGTCACACAGACTGGCAGCTTCAGCTGGTCGGGGATGTTTTCTAAGGCTGAAGTCTGAACCTGCAGAGCTTCTTCAAACACCCTGCGACGCAAACCCTCAGGAGCCTGCACAGAGGTACCACACAGACAAGATGCTCACATGTACCACAGAAACACGTCTATGACCTGTCAGAGCAATTAAACACATATTTCATGATTGACCTCAGTACCTTATGTAGACGCTGTAATTTCAGTTGTTTCTGTTCATCACTGCTGAGGAGTATGGATGGGACACGCTTGTCTTTGATCTCTTCTCTATCCCTGTCATATTCAGTGCACATCTGACCTCCAGTTAACAGTCCATAGAAGTACTGTCTGATGCGGTAAGCAGCTGTGTAACTACTGCGCTGTGAAAAGTCCTCCACAAGAGCAGGCAGCAGAATAGTCTTCTGATCTAAAACACTTATGACGAAAGTGGTGAGTTCTCCACTCTCAACTTTTTTACTCACCCATGTCGGCAACTCAAGACATTTTTTTTCTGGTTCAACATATTTTTGAATGGCGAGTTTGAATGTTTGGTTTTCTTTTTTACCAACATGATTTAAAGCTTCACTCAGAGCACGTTCTCTCTTCTGTGAGTCGTTCAAACCGTCCAGATTCACTTTACTTAAAAATCTGAGCATACCATCCAGTCTTTTAATGCTGTACTCACCAGGTGAAGATGATTCATTTGCAAAGGTACCATTGTCTTTTAATCTTGAATAATCATTTCCTGCTATTGAAGCAAAGACTGGCATGAGAGCAGGGTCCAATTTAAAATGCTCACAAAACTTTGAACGTGTGTAGAGCTTAGCAGGAATTTTGCCATCCTCTTTGCTTTTCCACTCAAAGTTGTCGAGATGAAGGAAACCTTTGCACAAATCAAAGATGTAAAAATCCTTATCAATGGACAGCACAGCACATTGTTTCTGATTTGCAGCAGAAACAATTACAGGGTCAGCTTCTCCTAAACACTGTTCAAACATGATGTCTTTTTCCTTTAAGATTTCTATGAAGACATCTTTTACCAGAGGTGGTAAGACGTTACATCCTTTTGGTGCAGCGTCAGGCTCAGTCTCTGCTACTGTCTTTGCTTTTTCCAGTTTATGTTTTAGACGAGACACAAGATGTTCACGCTTCTCAGGCCCTGAGCCTCCATCCAGGAAGACGTACGGAGTGACTTCACAGTCCTGCAGAGTCTTAAAGAAGTTACAGACCTCATCTTTGAATCCAGGATAATCTCCTCCACAGCGCTGGTCCAGCTTTGGATCAGACGTATAATACAAAGAGTAGTACAGAGCTGCACCATCAATGATGAGACCTGTTTTTTCTATGTTAACCTCTTCAGAGACACAAAAATCATCTATAATTTTCTTTAAGGTTGAAACCTCCATGATTCCTTAAAGTGTTGTGAAGGTGAGTGGTGGTTATTGTGCTAATGCCTCTGTGTCTGCAGATATTTACACACCTCCTAGAACATCGTACAGGTACACACCCACACTGACAGAACCAGTCACACCTGTTCTGACTAATCTAGCATACCTATGTTACTCTTTGGTTTCATTTCTTTCATCTTCATGTTGTGGTCTTCTGTTTTATTTCATTTGATTTGATTTGATTTCAAGTAAACTCAGGTGCCCTGGCTTTTTGTGAAACAATTAATTGGTTCTCGACCCGTCAGAGCATTCACCCATTCTTTTAAATGACAGAGTAAAAACGGTGTTAGTGATAAGTTAGACAGAATCATTACCTCAGACTGTCTTCTGATTATTGAGAGAAATAGAAGTGGAGATACTTCTGTTACAAATGCAATATTAATATAATATCAATAGATAATAATACAAATTTTATTTCAATGAATGTAATCACTCACATCTTTTATGTAGAACATAAGCAAAGAAAAACATTGTACAGCTGTGGTCAGAAGATCTTAATGATAACCCCGAACCACTAAGGCTGCAAACAAGTCGACAGCTGAGCTACTAAGTTATACATGAAACAAAACTATTTTTTTAAAGAAAGATAGCGATGTAGAAATACACACGACTGTGTTTTCAGATAAAAGTAACAGTCACACAGTGAAAAGCAGAAATAGATGAGGAACAAACGGTGCTAAAAGAGAAAGTTATCATATTCATGAAGCTAAACTTAATAAATTGTGCGTTTTTGATCAGTATTTACTCAGGTTTGGATTTACGCATTTGTAATATAGTCTTACATGTGTTTATATTGATTATTTGTGTGTGGATTGAAGCACGCATTTCCTGAAAAGTTACACACAAATCATTGTACACATTTGTGAGTCTAATTTTAAGCTTTTGGATGATCCTTGAATGAATGTTTGGATGAAACACCCTCGCTTTCGCAGAGAATTCATTCCAACAGCATTTTGACTCTATAACTCCTCAATCACGATATCATGAGTCACAGGACATTCTGGACATTCACAGACATGCTTCATGCAAAATGCACCTTTTATTTGTATGGATGTGTGCAGGTATATGTATACGTATGTATATTTAGTGTACATATAGTATAGACATGTACATGTGTATGTGCATGTACATGTCTATACTTATTGATATTTACAGATATCTATTACTTACATAGTAATAGTAGTAGTAGAATAGTTAAATTCATGTCAATCTCTGCTACACTTCATGTAACCTACCTGTGACCATGAAACCACCGACACTGTGCAGCAGTCACACACAGTTCTTTACTTTGAATCCATCACAGTACAGCAAACTAACCTGTTTATCCTGCACTAACCTGCAGAGGATGTTCATGTAACCTTTAACACAGTTTACCTCAGTTCGTTTAGCAGCAGGTTTCACAATATGAAAAAGCACAAGGTCACATGTATGCAATGTGTGATTTAAAAACATGAGCACTTACATGTAAGCTTTAACACTTGGATGCACAACCTACCAATACCTACGCTCTTTCTTTTTGTGGGGTCAAAAATGACCCCAAATAAAATCTGTTTTTGCAATAAACTGGGTGTTATTCTTCAAAATCTTTAAAACAAAGAGTTGTAATATATTCATATTCCAGGTATTCCTCATAAAACACATTTGTGACATGAGGCCATTAGCATTTTTATATATTTTTTCATTAATTTTAAGAAATTGCAGTTTTTGTATCACTACCTTAGTCTTCACAAAAAATCAGTGCTTTTTTGCAATAAACTAAAGACATTTCTCTCATTTTGGTTAAGTTGATATATCTTGTTCAAACAAAAGAGTAATTTCATTTTTGACATGTACATTTTTTTATTTTCATTCACATTTGAGCACTTAGCAATCAATCAATCAGGCGTCAAAACATGTTTGTGTTCAGAACTACAAATTAAATTTCTTTTATCAATTATTGTTTTTTTTAATGTCACAATTCCAACCCTCCTCCTTTATCCGGGCTTGGACCAAGAAAAAAAGTGACCCGAAATAGGCACTCTGGTGAAGTTACTTTGTGTGTGTGTTTGCATTTATAAGTAGTTTTAAATCTTGTGATCCACAAAACATCATAACAGTAAAAGAAGAAGTGACTGCATTACAGTCATTACGGGAGCAGCGGCTTCGCTCATGCACATTTCATTTGGAGGTGTGAACATCTTCTGCCCTGATAGCAGCTGGGGGAGGACTATCCTCCGCCTGTGAGCGCTTTGGCACGGGCAAGGTGCCCACGGCAGCACCCGTTGCTTGTTGAGAGTAAGAGTGATACACACTTTCACGTCAAAAGTCGTCATAAATAAGTCTCCAATAACACCAGAAAAAGTCGCCAGATTTGTCGCTAGTCGCTTTTTAGAAAAATAAGTCGCTATGGGGGTCTGAAAACTCACTAAATATAGCGACAAAGTCGCTAAGTTGGCAACACAGGTCCTGGATTATTTGTAGGGCAAGGTCCACAGGGATCCTAGCTGGCCTTCGAGCAGCCATGTTTAGATCAGAGGTTCCCAAAGTGTGGGGCACCTAGATAAACACAAAGCAGGAGATGAAACATCGGCAGATATGTTTCCAAACCAACTTCATTCCAAGCCAAAGACTAGAAAATATGATGAAGCTTGATTGAACTGCTCCAGTAGGAGTAACTTTTTAAGTTATTTTACTTTTCCTTTCTTGTTATTTTTCCTTGCTTTTGTTTAAATACATGGTACCTGCACAATCGTTTTGTGTTGTGTTTATTTATTGATTATTGAACATCAGCTCCAGTAGCCCTTCTTAAGTCTAACGATCGAGTCAACTGATAATCGCACAATATCTAGCTTAATACCTGGTTTCTATGAATTCATTAGCACTTCATCAGTGCTACATGAGGTTATAGTCTGAGAAGCAGTGCCAAGACAAAAGGTACTGATATTTATGCAAACAAAAAGAGAAAATAAAATGTCTTTATCTTAAATAATATTTGCTTTTTTCCTGCTAATGTGCCCGGTAAACTCTGTAACATTGTTCATGGTGTTACATGTGATTTCTGTGTCATAGATCTTTTACATGTTGGTTAAACTGCAATAAAAATGATGGGGCACATAAGGATGTTGAGTAATTTGAACTCAACAGTATAATGTGGACTCATAAAAAGATTAATCCTTGATGATATTAGTGAACAAAAAAACCTCCAAAATCATATTTTCAAATTTGTTGTCCATAACGCAGTTGAAAAATAACTAATTCGAATGATAATTTTAATTTTATTTTGTTTTTTATTCCAACATTTTATATCCCACTACATTTTTCTGACCAATCCCAAAACAAAATAGAAAACATTCTTTTAAAACAATTTATTACTTAGACTGTAAATTAGTATTTACAAACTCATAAAGCATAAAACTCCTAACAACATGTCACCTGTACTTGATGAGGTACGGGCTAAAGCATGGAGATACAAATGACATGCAACACACACACACACACACACACACACACACACCATTAACCTTGTACAACAGCAGCACAAGCTGAAGCACAATATGCAACACAAACTGTGCTCACCCAACATTATTGATCATCAATGACACGTTCTATTAAAAGGGTCCAGGTGATCAGGAAAATTGACAAAATGTGTCCCAGTCAGAAAAAGGAGATAGGGAGGCAAAAGGGTTAAATTAAAGAGTTTTATTTAAGTTTCTATTAATAACTCAACTAAAAGAGAAGGACAAGCCGCTATGACCAGTTAAAGAAACAAACAACTCAGACATTGGTCAGTAAACTGAAAAGTAAGTAAAAAGAAAAAAAAGAGTGTGGTCACCAAACACTCCTCGCCACAGAGCAGGAGTAAACAATCACCGAACATAGCTCTCCAGCTGCAACAACCAGAGCTCACCTTTCTCCTGCCTTAAATACCTTTAATTGCTGATGGGAGTCAGCTGTTCAAAAGCAAAAAGGTGGCACCTCAGGCAGGACATACGTAGGACACGCCCACACAGGCAACTTCAGGAGAAGGCCCTGCTAGGGCCGTAACAGAAACAAACACCCCTACAATCAAACTCCAGTGAAACACACACACACACACACACACACACACACACACACACAGGGACATTAGACAGAGCAAAACAATGTATTTATTTTTCATCACCTTTTATTTCCTGAACTAGCAAAACTGAGGCTGGTCCAAGTTTGTATTTGTTAAACTGAGCATAAGGGGGGGGGGGATCTGATGAAAAGAAAATCACCGGAGAACAGCATGAAATCACAGAGATAACAGGATTAGGGGCTGTATGTCAGTATGAGCAAACAGAATGTAAGATGGCTGATTACAGACACCACCTGAGATTCAGCCTCAGATGCAGAAAAAACAGGATTACTCCTAAGCTGCAAATGAGCTCTGTTAAGGCCTTGAAGCAACAAAAATACTCCAGAAAGCACAGCACCAGTTGAACGGGTAAGACAAACACATTTTTACCATCAACATGCTAAAATTTAAAGAGGACCGGATCTGACAGAGACTACAGTTTTTCTGGATGAGAATACTCTCCAAAAGGTGTTTGATTTCACAAAAAAACCTTGTCTATACCAAATGATTTGTCTGATAAATTCTTGAAAAGTTCCTCCTTTCCTCTCTCAGCTGCTCATTAAACACCTGACTGGCATCCATGTTCCTGTTTTCTTCAGTTTCCTGCTGCTCATAAACTATATTTGAGTTAGTGCAGTTCAATCACCTGACTGAAAAAAGTAAAACAAACCAAACTGACAGCTCTTTATTTCCCTGATTTTGTTCTTTTCTTCTTGCTGTATTAAATGTTGAGGCAGGATTGTGTTTTATTTCTGCATTACTTTAAGTTTTAAAAACGTCATCATGTTTATCCAAAAATAAAAGGAAGCCATTCATCTCTTAAACCTGCATCACTTCATTTCTCTGTGTTCTTAACGTCTACTGTAAAAATAATATATTTAGTAAACCACATTTAGCTGTTTTGACTCTTTGGTGTTATGGAGTCACAGCCTCTATGACAAAAGACCCTAACTCTGCTTTCTTGTCCAAATTCTGTATAAATTCATCCAGACGTCTAGAAAGGAGAGCTGCACCATCCAAAGTGGGATGGATGCCATCTTCCTCAATAAGACCAGGGTTTTCCCAGAAGGTTTTCCAGTTATCTAAGAATTTCACGCTGTTTTCTGAACACCATTCAGACAGCCAGTGGTTCAATGACAGCATGCGGCTATAGATGACATCATTGGTCTCATAGGGGAGGGGACCAGAGAAAACTACAGTGTCTGACATTTTTTTGGCAAAGTTACAAACTGATGCAATGCTAATTTTAGTGACCTCGGATTGACTGAAAATGCTGTCATTACTGCCAACGTGAATTACAATCTTCCCATATCTATGTTCATTCTGAAACAGCAGTTTCAGATAAGCTTTAATGTCACCTGCTCTTGCTCCTGGAATGCAATTGATCACAGTTCCTGGAGTCTCTAGCTGCACATCTCTGAGTACAGCATCACCAATAAGCAGAGTTTTTTCCACAATGTGTGGATTGTCTGGATTGGTTTTGGAATCTTCATCTGAGTTCTCCTCTTCCTCAGGCTTCTGTACTTGTTCCTCACTTGAGGGCCCTTCCCCAGTAGTTTTTGGATAAGAAATCGTCTTTAAATATTCATATAATTCCTTCTTTTCTCCTCTCAGTGTTTTCTGTACTTCTTCAATCGTGTCTTCATCTGCCAGCCGATGAAGGAGAGGTCCACAGTAAAGCCTGACAAAGCAAAAAATCTCAGTTAAAGTTGATGAAGTGTGTTAAACATCTGTGGAGCGCATCATTGGTCTGGTGTTTACCGGGCACACTGAGGTTCTGGTAGAGGGGAACACAGCAGCTGGTTCAGGTGGAGGCTCTGCCTCATGCAGCACTGCCATTGGCTGAAAGCATGAGCCACACAGGGCTGCCATTTCCTCCTGATAGCTGCATCCTTTAAAGCTTTCATCTTCCTCTCAAACTCATCCTCTACAGACAAAATAAGACAAAGTTTCAGTGACACAGAACCAGAGACCAGCAGCAGTTTGTCTTCTTGTTCAGGCTGATGTGGAAGCATCAGTGCTGCTGCTGTCACACAAACTCTGACTACAGGAAGTCTGACTACAGGAAGTCTGATTACAGGAAGTCTGATTACAGTCTTAACCTGCTGTGACATGCAAGGGCATGAGTCATCTCTGTGGGCCCTCTTCCTTTCAGTGTAGCCAGTAGTGATTCATATTCTACATTTGTTAACAGTCCACGATGTCCATGTCTGCACAGTTTTCACATTGATTTCCCAACACTTTATAATCTACAAATATTTTTTGGTTAAATAAGTTTTATTTTGTGTATCTTGAAACATTGAAAACTCCGATTACACTTGTAACACTAAAGACAACTAACAACATTTCACCAGAAACATGTTTTTGCCACTGTCATCCTCTGTCATGCTCACAATCTTCTTCTAGCCTGGTCCCCTGTTAACCTGCTTAGAGCCTCAGACTGTTTTCAACCTGTTTGGTGTTGAAGGTCAACAGGGGTCAAAGCAGCTCATCAAGACACACCAGAATAACTGTAAATAATATAATTATCTTTTTAACTGAGAAAGTTTAAATACATTTTGAAACTTGTACTTAGAGTGTTGATACTGATAGATACAACTGTTTATAACTTAAGGTCTCCGCTATATGAGCTCACCTTGTTTCCCATCATTTGGAGAGGAGGCTGTCGATGCTGCTTCAACCTCTCTGTTAGCTTCTGAAATGAAGGAACATCTTTCACATGTGACACTTTTTCATTGTTTTCAGTGACAGCTGATAGCTAAACCAGATTTTATTTTAAATTGTATAACAGTTAACTTCCCTCATTTTGCTTTTCTTGATTTCCTTCTTTTCATTTTTAATACCTTTTATTTTGCTTCCATGGGGAAAGATATCCCTCATGGTGCACATTCGCAATTACTTAGATAGAATAAATAAGCAGTGACATCCAGTGTAGGGCGGACAACACAATTTTATAAGTGCCATCAGAAAGCCTCCATTATATTATTGTTTTTTTCTCAACCATTCTTCCATAAAAAACAATTGTAAGGTCACTGATGTTGGACGAGTAGGCCTTGCTCGTACTCTCAACTGTAAATCATCCCACAGTTGTTCTGTCAGGTTGAGGTCAGGACTCTGTGCAACTCTGTGCAGGGCAGTCAAGTTTGTCCACATCAAACCTACTCATCCATGTCTTTATGGACCTACTTTGTGCAGTTATGTGCAGCGATGTTGGAACAGGAAGGGGCTGTCCCCAAACTGTTCCCACACAGTTGGCCAAAATGTATTGGTATGCTGAAGCATTAAGAGTTCCTTTCACTGGAACTAAGGGGATGGGACCAGCTCCTGAAAAACAATCCCACATCATAATCCCCTCTCCACCAAACTTTACTCTTGGCACATTGCAGTCAGACAAGTACTGTTGTCCTGACCACCATCAAGAACAGACTCATCAGTCGGATATCCAGACAGAGAAGTGTGGTTCATCACTTTAGATAACATGTCTCCACTGCTCTAGAGTCCAGTGGCAGCTTGCTTTACATCATTGCATCCCACTCTTTGCATTGTGGTTGGTGATGCAAAGCTTGGATACAGTTAGTCGCCATAGAAACCCTTTACACAAGACTCTCTACGCACTGTTCTTGAGCTAATCTGAATGCCACGCGAAGTGTGGAGGTCTGTAGTGACTGTTTGCACAAAGTTGGTGACCTCTGAGCACAATGGGTCTGCTTGCTCTGTAATTTTACATGGCCTACTACTTTGTGAGTTGCTGTCATTCCCTATCGCTCCCACTTTGTTATACTGCCACTAACAGCTGACTATGGAATTTTAGGCTACGTCCACATTTTTTAAAATGCAGCCTTTTCTATGCGTTTGGGCCTTTCGTCCACACATAAACGGTGTTTTGGATCATTGAAAACTGAGATTTTTAAAAACTCCTGCCTGGGTGGAGATTTTTTAAAACTCTTTGCATTTACGTGTGGACGAGGAAAACTGAGATTTAGTCAACCAACGTCAAAGGTGTGCGCCTTTTTTGACTTCACGCTGTGCGCCACGTTATTGTTTACATGAGATAAATTTCTACAATGGCAGATATAGACAAAATACTGTTGCAGTTTTTTCACGCTTATATACACACACGGAGTTACTTTCCCTCCATTTAGAAAGACTGAGGCGTCAGAGTGAACTTCTACTTCTGTGGCTTCTACATTCAACACATATGCTCTCACAACCCAAATCCCAACGCCAAAGTCGTCTGTTTCGGACGAAGACTGGGTCGAACCACCTCTTGATAGACAACTTTGAAAGCACGGAGGTACTTCCAGAAAAATGGCGAGAGAATTTTTGCATGTTGAGGACTTCACTTTTGGCTCTTTGTGAGCTACTTCGTCTGCACATTGAAGCCCAAACAACCAAAATGAAGTTGCCTGTCAGTGTTGTAAAAAAAAAAGTTGCATGTACATTGCATTATTTAGCTGATGAAGTGAGGTTATGCAAGACTGCAAACGCTTTCGGACTATTAAGGCAAGTGGTGTTGAAAATAGTAAGACAAGTTTGTACTGCAATTACTGTTCACTTGGGCCCTGTGTTTATACAGTTACCACCAAGTACAAAGTAGAGGAACTTGTAGCAGGGTTTTACTGAGCCTATGGAATTCCTCAGTGTATTGGTCCTGTGGATGGGACCCATGTGGAAATAAAGCAACCATCCATGAATTCTATGGACCATGTTAACAGGAAGGGTATGTTTTCTCTGAACATACAAGCCACCTGTGACTATAGGTATTAATTTATTGATGTTGCGTTGGCAAGGCAGTGTACACAAAACCCATATTTTTGCAAATTCTACGCTGAACACACATTTGAAAAATGGCATGAACTGTGGAACATAAAGAGGCAATTCCAGTTTTCCTTATTGAGGATCCAGCATACCCATGGCTTCCTTACCTAAAGAAAGAATACGCAACCGTGGGAAGCACTGCTCACGAACACTATTTTGGACTATGCTTATATCGAGCTCATTGAATTTGTTTTTACAGACTGAAAGCATGGTTTAGAGCATTGCAAAGGCCCTGGCAAGTCTCCCAGTTCGTGTTTTCGTGTGTTTTTGCTGTTTTATATTCCAGCGTGATATTGAGGAATAATTCCACCTCACTGTCTCTCCACACATAGGACTCCTTTCTGCTTTTATGTGCCATCTTTGTTTGTGCTTAACTGGCCAACATGGTTAGGATTATTTTGCCACCTTTTTTTTTTTTTTTTAGCATGTTCTTGACAGCATTTGATTTGTTTTTTGCCTTTACATGTGGACAGAGATATTTTTTCAAAACTGCACGTGTGGTCCGTTTTTTTTTTTTAACGAAAACTGAAATTCTCTGTTTACAAAAGTACCTGTGTACATGTGGACATAGCCTTGGTAGGCAGGAAATTTCATGACTGTACTTGTTACACAGGTTGCGTGGTACCATACTGGAATTCACTGAGCTCCTGAGAGCGAAGCATTCTTTTACTCATGTTTGTAGGAGCAGTCTGCATTCCTAGGAGCTTGAGTTCATACACCCTAGACCACGAGAGTCATTGGAACACCTAAACTCAATGATTTGGATGGGTGAGTGACTACTTTTAGTACAGGGTGTGCCATTTATATGGATACGTCGTAATAAAATGGGAATGGTTGGTGATATTAAAGTCCTGTTTGTGGCACATTAGTATATGTGAGGGGGCAAACTCCTCAAGATGGGTGATGACCAGGGTGGCCATTTAGAAGTCGGCCATCTTGGATACAACTTTTGTTTTTTCAATAGGAAGAGGGCCATGTGACACATCAAACTTATTGGTAATGTCACAAGAAAAACAATGGTGTGCTTGGTTTCAACGTAACTTTATTCTTTCATGAATTATTTACAAGTTTCTCTTTGTTCACAGCCATTGACATGTCGACGAGGTTAACACGTGAGGAGCGGATCGAAATTGTGTTGATATCTGGTGAACGCAGTAACTGGGTCATTGCAGCAGATTTCAATGCAAGACACCCTACGAGACCACCCATCTCCCATGCTACAGTTAGCAAACTGCTTGCTAAGTTTTGTGAAACTGGTTCAGTGTTGGATTTGCCAAAATGTGGACACAAGAAAACTGTCACTAATGAAGAAACATCAGTGGCTGTCCTAGCTTCATTCAGCAAGAGCCCACAGCGTTGCACTCGCCGCATGTCACTGGAGAGTGCCATTAGTCAAACATTCCTTCGGCGGATATTAGCTACTCACAAATGGCACCCTTACAAACTCCAGCTACTGCAGCATGTCAGCGAGGATGACCCAGATCGGCGCACAGAATTTGCAGAATGGGCAAAACAAAAATTGGAACAGGACCCTCAGTTCACGCAGAAGATTTTGTTCAGTGATGAGGCAAACTTTTATGTGAATGGTGAAGTTAACAAACAAAACCACCGCTATTGGTCTGACACTAACCCACATTGGATGGATCCCTCCAAGACTGTTGGAACAACAAAAGTGATGGTTTGGTGAGGTATATGGGGTACAACGATAGTGGGTCCATTCTTCATCAATGGAAACCTCAAGGCCACTGGATATTTGAAATTGCTACATGATGATGTGTTTCCCTCTTTGTGCACTGAAGCTGGCACGTTCCCTGAGTTTTTCCAGCAAGATGGTGCACCACCACATTATGGGTGCCAGGTCCGAGCATTCCTAGATGAACAGTTTCCTGGAAAGGTCGTCGTGGGCCAGTTGAATGGCCCCCGAGGTCTCCCGATCTGACCCCCTTAGACTTTTATCTTTGGGGTCGTCTGAAGGCAATTGTCTATGGTGTGAAGATACGAGATGTGCAGCACCTGAAACTACGGATACTGGATGCCTGTGCTGGCATTTCTCCTGCGGTGTTGCTATCAGTGTGTGAAGAGTGGGAGAAGAGGGTTGCATTGACAATCCAACACAATGGGCAGCACATTGAACACATTTTATAAGTGGTCAGAAACTTGTAAATAACTCATGAAAGAATAAAGTTACGTTGAAACCAAGCACACCATTGTTTTTCTTGTGACATTACCAATAAGTTTGATGTGTCACATGGCCCTCTTCCTATTGAAAAAACAAAAGTTGTATCCAAGATGGCCGACTTCTAAATGGCCACCATGGTCACCACCCATCTTGAGGAGTTTGCCCCCTCACATATACTAATGTGCCCCAAACAGGACTTTAATATCACCAACCATATATAAATGGCCATATAAATGGCCCACCCTGTAGTACAGTATATTTTCTATCCATTATCTGGGAAATATCTACCATGTTACCCAGTGACACTTACCTGGACTGTCATGGTGATACATAAACCCCAGCAGGAGGGCGTGGAGGCAGTGGACAGTTTCAGGTTTTGGGTGGTGTTGTAGCCTCTTGAACAGTCACACAGACTGGCAGCTTCGGATGGTCGGGGATGTTTTCTAAGTCTAAAGTCTGAACCTGCAGAGCTTCTTCAAACACCCTGCGACGCAAACCCTCAGGAGCCTGCACAGAGAGGTACCGCACAGACAAGATGCTCATGTGTATCACGGAAACACGTTTATGACCTGTCAGAGCAATTAAACACATATTTATTGATTAACCTCAGTACCTCATGCAGACGCTCTAGTTCCAGTTGTTTCTGTTCATCACTGCTGAGGAGTATGGATGGGACACACTTGTCTTTGATCTCTTCTCTATCCCTGTCATATTCAGTGCACATCTGACCTCCAGTTAACAGTCCATAGAAGTACTGTCTGATGCAGTAAGCAGCTGTGTAACTGCTTGGCTGTGAAAAGTCCTCCACAAGAGCAGGCAGGATCATTGTCTTCTGATCCACAATATTTATGATGAAAGTAGTGAGTTCTCCACGCTCAATTTTTTGAAGAACCCATAAAGGCAGCTCAGAATCAGTCTTTGTTGGTTCAACATATTTTTGAATGGAGAGTTTGAAAGATCTGTCCTCGATCTCACGAACGTGATTTACAGCATTTTGCAGAGCGTGTTCTCTCTTCACTGAATCATTACAGCTGTCCAGCTTCAATTTGCTTAAAAATGTGAGCATACCATACAGTCGTTTGATGTCGTTTTGGCCAGGTGAAGATGATTCATTTGCAAATATTTCTTTACCTAATCTTGAACAATCATTTCCTGCTATTGAAGCAAAGACTGGCATGAGAGCAGGGTCCAATTTAAAATGCTCACAAAACTTTGAACGTGTGTAGAGCTTAGCAGGAATTTTTCCATCCTTCTTTCTTTTCCACTCAAAGTGTTTAAGATGAAGGAAAACTTTGTTCACATCATAGATGCAGAAATCTGTGTCAATGGACAGCACAGCACATTGTTTCTGATTTGCAGCAGAAAAAATCTCAGGGTCTGCCTCTCCTAAACACTGTTTAAACTCTATGCCTTTCTCCTTCAAGATTTCTATGAAGACATCTCTGACCAGAGGTGGTAAGACGTTAGGCCTGTATCTTTTTCGTACAGTGCAGCCAAGCTCAGTCTCTGCTACTGTCTTTGCTTTTTCCAGTTTTTTTTTTTAGATGAGACACAAGATGTTCACGCTTGTCAGATCCTAAGCCTCCATCCAGGAAGACGTACGGAGTGACTTCACAGTCCTGCGGAGTCTTAAAGAAGTTACAGACCTCATCTTTAAATCCAGGATAATCTCCTCCACAGCGCTGGTCCAGCTTCAGATTAGAGTAATAATACAAAAAATAGTACAGAGCTGCACCATCAATGATGAGACCTGTTTTTTCTACTTTAACCTCCTCACAGAGAGAAGGTATCTGATCTATCAAGTCCTCTAACTTTAAAATTCCCATTATTCCTTAAAGTGTGGTGAAGGTGAGCGGTGGTTATTGTGCTAATGCCTCTGTGTCTGCAGATATTTATACACCTACTAGAACATCGTACAGGTACACGCCCACACTGACAGATCCAGTCACACCTGCTCTGACTAATCTAGCATACCTATGTTACTCTTTTGGTTTCATTTCTTTCATCTTCATGTTGTGGCTTTCAGTTTTATTTCACTATGTGGAGCAAAATGAAATGTGTTTCATTAACTTTCCAGCTCTGTTAATATATCAAAGATACTTAGTTCTTTAAGATAAGAAAACGATACGATAAACCTTTATTAGTCCCAAACTAATAAAGGTTAAAAAAGGTTTTATTATCAACACATGTCCCAACTGGTGTTTAAAGAAATCAGTATTTAAATTCAGTAATGAACCATGTTGTGAAGAGGAGCTTTTCAAATTGAGAGCCACTGCTAAAGAAAGGCACGATTTTACCACCTCTCGGGTTGATCACTGTAACACTGCCTATTCAGTCCATGTTCTCCTTTCTTTACTACAAACAGTCCAAACTCAGGTGCACTGGCTTTCTGTGAAACAATGAATTGATTGACTCATTAGAGCATTCACCCATACTTTTAAATAACAGAGTGAAAACAGTGTTTGTGATAAGCTAGAGAGAATCATTACCTCAGACTGTCATCGGATTATTGTGAGAAAACCTGATATTGTTGGAGACTATGTGAGGAGCAGGCATTGCACTGAAGTAAAACACATTTACAAAAGATTTCAACATTTCATATCTTGACTCATGAGCTTTGAATAGCTGCAAATCACTGCAGTGTGTTTGTATTCACATTTTTAGGTTTCTAATCAGAGGTGAAACAACTAGAGTCATTTGTCACCTAAGTAGAAGTAGAGATACTTGTTACAAATGCCATATTAATATAATATTAATGCATAATAATAAAAAGTTTATTTCAATTAATGTAATCACCTTGAACATCTGTTATGTAGAAAGTAAGCAGAGGAAAACACTGTACAGATGTGGTCAGAAGATTACATACTCAAAAAGATTAAGAATAACCCAGGAACCACCAAGGCTGCAAAACCAACAGCTGAGTTAGTAAGTTACACATGAAAGCGGTAGAAAGAAGAACAAAGATAGTCTCTGTCACCAGCTGCATCTGGAGAGGCCCAGCATCCACCTATTGCTTTTCACTGTCCAAAGCACTGTTTGTTGCTTATCTATTTCTTCCTTTCTCTAAGCTGATGTGGACTTGAAAGAGCAGTTTGTAAGAACTGATCCTGCCACTGAGACAGGTTTCTCAGGTAGGAGGAAAGTAGCTCTGTGCATCTTGACCATGTTTGGCTCCACTCCACAGTGAACTTTATCAAAACTAAATACCGATCCCAGCTCATCAATGAGCACCCCACATGTGTATAAGGATGACCCTGACTCCATTCAAGCCCAGGTTTAAAATGCTGTCAGAATAAGCTAAAGCTCAATTCATTCACTGAGCAGAAAAGTGGGGAGTTGATTAAATATGGAGAGAAATTTGCACCCAAATGTCTGAAACTACACGTAACATCTCCCTCACTCACTCACAATACCTCAAATACGTGTGCACCAATCACCTGGTACACACAGATCATATCACATGCCCACGTGGGGTTCACACAGATCGACAAGTGTAAGCTATGTTCAAGTCCCAGTGTAAAACTGGGACTTCTGGGCTTCAACTGTGTACCTGTGTCTATTTGTTTTGTTTTGTTTGTTTATTCTTTTTACTTATTTCAAATAAAGTGGACACTTATGCTCCCAGCAAGGTTTTTGAAAGATAAAATTATCAGATTCATGAAGCTAAACTTAATCAACTGTTTGTTAATGATCAGTATTTACACGGGTTTGGATTTATGCATTTGTAAAATAGTCTTCTGTGTTCAGATTGATTCTTATTTCTTTGTGGTTTGAAGCACGCACATGTGAGTCCTCAAACGTTACACACAAATCATTGTACACATCTGTAAATATTATTTTACGCTTGTGGATCATGTTGTATGCATTTCCAACACTTTTGAGGGAAATTTCTCTCTTTTTCGACCTCTTTAAATTTTAGTTGAATACCCCTAATATATACTGTTTATGCTGTGTTTATATTAGACTCTGTATAGCTGGTATGAAGGTGGAATTCAGTGAATGAATCTCAGGATCACCAGCTAAAATTCATGTGAATCTCTGCTACACTTGATGTAACCTACCATGAAACCACAGACACTGTGCACCAGTCACACACTGTTCTTTACTTTGAATCCATCACAGTACAGCAAACTAACCTGTTTATCCTGCACTAACCTGCAGAGGATGTTCATATAACCTTTAACACAGTTTACCTCCGTTTGTTTAGCAGCAGGTTTCACAATATAAAAAAGCACAATGTCACATTTACAGACCCAGTGTGTGATTTAAAATCATGAGGACTTACATGTAAGCTTTAAATGAGCAGTCCTTACCTTTAAATATCACCTGCCTGTGAAATACAGCAGCTGGACCTTTAGCTAGCAGCACAGTTTGTGCGTTTGTTAAGCTGATAGAAACATTGCATTTGAAATTACCTGCCACTTAAAAATATTTTACTCCTTTTATGTTTTTATTGTCTTTATTTTTATCTCATCTTCAGTAGAGCTAGCTAGATGCTGAAGCAACATACAGACACCTGCAGTGCACTCAGAAAAATTATGGTTCTTAAAAGGTTCTTCAGATGTCTTCATGGTTCTTTAAAGAACCATCATACGTCAAAGAACCTTTTTATTTTGTGGATGGTTCTTCAGCTATTACAAATGGTTCTTTAAAGAACAAAAGGTTCTTCATCCTTAGCAATCTAAGTTTGATGGTGTAAATGGCATAAATATTTATTCACTATAACGAGGCTGTGAATTATACTGTGTGTTTTCTTTGTGTGCATGTGTGTGCGAAGGGGGAGGGCGGGTTACCTGGCAATTACCCTTTAAGAGAAGATGGTAGGAAACTGAATATTCAAATAAAAGTTAGAAATATTTGCTTAGACCAAGGAACTGATCGTGGACTTCAGGAAGACCAGGAAACACTTGACCACTGTTTCAATCCAGGGGGTCAGTGTTGACATTGTGGAGGACTATAAATACCTTGGAGTACACATTGACAATAAACTGGACTGGGCTAAAAACACCACAGCACTTTACAGGAAGGGCCAGAGTCGTCTCTATTTTTTGAGGCGACTGAGGTCCTTCAACATCTGCCAGAAAATGCTCAGGATTTTCTATGAGTCTGTTGTGGCCAGTGCGATCCTCTATGCTGTTGCATGCTGGGGGAGCAGGCTGAGGGTCGCAGATGCCAACAGACTTAATAAACTGATCCGTAAGGCCAGTAATGTTGTGGGGATGGAGCTGGACTCCCTCAAGGTGGTGTCGGAGAGGCGGATGCTGTCCAAGATAAAGACAATGTTGGATAACACCTCCCACCCACTCCATGACATGCTGGTCAGTCACAGGAGCTCGTTCAGTGAGAGACTAAGATTACCGAAAAGCACCACTGAACGACACAGGAAATCTTTCCTGCCTGTGGCCATCTCCCTGTACAACGCATCCACTTAACACACTGGTTACTGCTACAACTACACATGTTTCTTTTCCAGCTATTTATTTATGAGTGACTTATGTATGTATATATATGTATATATTGTACTATTCTTAGTTAGCGTATTGTCTGTCTTGTCTTAATGTTGGTTTATAATGGAGCACTGTAACAAAAAATAATTTCCCCCAGGGATTAATAAAGTGATTCTGATTAAAAATATACTGGTGGCAGGGGTGGCGGGGGAAAGCCTAAAGACCCTAACCCCCCCCCCCCCCACACACACACACACACACACACACACACACACACCCCTAACCCTGCAAACCCATTATGAATATGGTGAGTTAACAAACAGTAGACACAATACACACATTCAAATACTGTACTTTAGTTTTAAATGTTAATAAAGTATTACTATTTTCTACTCCAAGGCATTACTTTTGAGATTATTATATATTTTTTGAAAATATAGCATAATGATAATACTAGTTGTTGGAAACTTTACAAACCACCCAGCAGTATGTAAGTCAAATTATAAAATACAAGTAAATAACAATTGCAGAACAGAATGTCAGTGTAATGAACACACACTTCGTTTTGACAAAGCACACTGCTTAGGTAAATGATCTGAGTAGTTGTTCATCACTGAGCAATTTGTTAATATGTGTTTCGAGCCAAATAAATACAGGGAGAGAGAGAGTGACGTCAGAACACGTCATACTATAACCTCCCGGGAGCGGACGGAGGGGGTCAGTCGTTGGGATGCGCATGCGCAGACAGAGTGCGCGAGCGGCGGGCCTTGACCTTTCGGGGGGAAAAAAACTCTTTCTCACGGACGGTGACAGCGAAACGGATAACAGTCTTCATTACCTGCTGGACTTTGAAGCTCCGGATTCTAGGACTGTTGGAAAAGGTAAAACATTTTCATTAAAACCTTATTACTGTTTTGTTTTTGTTACTCGTCATTGTAGCTTGCTGTTAATGTTGTGCTAACAGTAGCGATTAGCTAGATACGTTAGCCGTTGACGTCAGCGCAATTTAGTATCCGGTATACAGAAACTGTTTTCCTAACAAAACCACTGTTATAATTAAGTGAAGCTGCTCCCAACTATTTTGAACCTTTGGCTTCTAAAATATATACACACATGAACCTGTACTTTGAATTCTGTATGAGTAAAATACAGCTATGCATAAGTGTTTTGAATGAATAATTAGATTAGATAACTCTAACTCTAATTATATAGAAATGTAATTATATAGAAATGAATAGAAATGTGACATGAGAAGGTGTGTCTTTGACTGTTCCTGTATAACTTATTTTCGGACTAGTTGACAAGTTATGCTCCGGTC
Source organism: Perissodus microlepis (assembly GCF_051167445.1). Lineage (NCBI taxonomy): Eukaryota > Metazoa > Chordata > Actinopteri > Cichliformes > Cichlidae > Perissodus > Perissodus microlepis. The sequence continues at coordinate 28,783,561 of NC_140467.1, read as the reverse complement.
TTTTCTTTGTATATTTCATTTATCCACCATCATACATACAAGCTAAGAAGAGGTCGTTATACTAACAAGAGGTATCAACGCTGGGCCAAAGTTCAGCACATGGTTAAAGTTTGTAATCCAGCCAGGGTGTAAATATCACTCAGCAGCCAGAGCTGAAGCAGGTAGCATCAACACATAAATCTACTCTACCCGGCTTAAATCACAAGAGCACCTCTGACCAAAAAGCTGTAGATTTTTCTTGTTTGCACAAATTAATCCAGATTCACATTAATTGTGTTCACAGCTCCAACAAAATGAGGAAGAGGAGGGGGAGAAACACAATTAGGTTGAATTACAATTGGATGGAAGGCGAGGACAAGGAGAAGGAAGCTTAGGATGAGGAGGAAGAGAAGCAGCAGGAGCATATTTAGGGATCCCTATGATGTCATTGAGGTTTGTTTCATTAATATGGTCCTCTCACAAAGAAAGATGACTTGTTTTAGTTGACTTACTTCCTGTATTAAATAGTGATGTGGAAAACCACAGAGTAGGCACGTATAGGGCATCTGCAGGTAAATGAACATCAAATCTCTAAGACAGACTGAAATCTGTATATTTATCACCCTTATGATGAAACCCATGTCAGCCATTGGTTTATGGACTTTGTATTTTGAAGCCTCAACATTTGCTTTATTGCTGTTGCTATGTTGGGACCATATTAGGATGAGGGATCAGAATCTGGAGTCATGCACACTATTGTTTCATTTAGTGTGTATCCATAAGATTCGTACAGCAGATCCAAGTTGTGCCTTGAAAACAGGAAAGTCGTCTGCATAGAGGAGAACTTTAATAGCAGGCTTGTACAAAGTGAGGCTTTGTGCTCACATTTGCTGTAAACACTCGTTTTACCCTGTTTTGATGCAGAATTCATTTGAAATCAGGCAAGAACTGGACTTGTTTTTTATAATGTGTTCTTGTGAATTGATTGTGTATCGCATATGTTTGATTGATTTGACCTTCTGCAAGACAACAGTCGTCCGCTGGCCAAAAAAGTTTTCCAAATACCTCCACGTGATCTAGCCTGGATTTAGAAAAGAATAGCAAAAAAAATCTGCACCTCCTGCTTCAGATGCAATTTGTGTTTCTGTGTTCAGAGGCAGCGGCGAGAGGGGAGACCTCGGCTCATCCAGCTGGAGAGCCTGACCAGGAGGAGTCGAACATTAACTCAGCTCTTCCAGGGCACCCTGCAGACTCGGCTGCTGGCATCGGCGAGGGATGACGTGAACGCCAAACTGGAGTCCATCACAGGTCAACTGCAGGTATGCGAGTCAGACCTTCTGAGGAGGGTTTCACTTTTCTCTCTTCTTTATAATTGACTCTTTTCTCTCTCTTTCAGCTCCTTGTCTCAGAGTGGGAGGGATTTGAAGCACAAAGGGAGGAACTTGTCGTTTGGTTGGCTGATATGGATGTCCACCTGAGTGAGGTTGACCAGCTAACAGGAAACACCAGTGAAAAACTGAAACAACTGCAGGTGTGGGCTTGTTTTGATATGAAATATATTTGATATGATACATACGTCAGAGACATTATCCTAAACTGGACTAACAAAGGACCATGAGTACAACATGAAAGGTACATTACATAGCGTAAGGCTGAAGTTCATTGATCATTTTAATCATAAACTTGTTGTTGAAATGTTTTTACTGAACATGCAAGCATCTGCTCATGAAAATGTGTTGATTTATTGGTCTGTTATGAAGCTATTGCTATTTCTAATGTGTTTTATCACTTTCTGATGTTTTATTAATTAAACAATACATGTATTCATTGTTGTGTTATCTGTAGATATAGTATTTATATATATTTATTTATAGTATAGCAAATATATTTAATTATTACTGTTTAAAACACTAATATGTGACTAGGGCTGCCACAAACGATTATTTTGATAGTCGACTAGTCACCGATTATTTTTGCGACTAGTCGACTAATCAGATCATGAACGTAAAACGTACAGCTTATTGCACCAGCATGCATCTGCTCTTATATAACTATCATTAGCTTACAGCTTTAAGTGTTTAAGGTATGTGCTAGGTAAAAATAAAGACAAGATGATAGTTTATTAAATTTTAATGACATTTGTAGATTGTTTCGGTGAAGTTTAATAAACACCTTGCTATCTAAAATATAACAGGACACCGGAGTATATTCTCGAGCATCTCACACTTCTGATAATCAGTTGTCTGCTTGACATTTATTCAGCTGTGTAAAAACTAGAACTTTAATCTCAGCCAAACCGATTTACTTGGGAACAAATAAAATACTGAAAAAAAGCCAAACAATAACATTTTTAAGTTATCTAAGTGACTTATATATCATGTTTAACCTGAGTAGCGAAAGACGGCGGTGGGTTTGAAAACGATTTGCCGGGAGTCCGGTGTTCTCACCGGGTCTACTGAGCGTTAAACCCCGGCTAGCTATCGAGCTAGTGGGTAACAGACGTCTCCGAAAACGTCAGAGCGCTTTTGAAAATATGTGGTGTCTTGATAAACTGAGCAGATATTTGAAGTTTACACAGCTACATTCCCGCCTGAAAATATGTTAAACGTTTATTTTGTGACCCAGAAAGAATAATAAGAGTAACATTAAAACTAACTAGCTGCCGCCATTGTTGGAAACTGAGCAGGGCTGCGCTGTGAATTCTGGGACACAGTCTTCTTCTTCGGGGTTTAACGGCAGCTGGCATCCTTGTACATGCAGTGCTGCCATCTTCTGTTTCAGTCCGTTATTACACTCTTAAATCCTACTACTTATTCCTGCATCCTTTGGGATCTTACAAAGCTTCAAACGATGCGTCGACTATTAAATTAGTCATCGACGATTTTGATACTCGACGTAATCGTGACTAGTCGACTAATCGTGGCAGCCCTATATGTGACATGTATTAGTAGTGATGTTGTGCTGAGGGTTAAAATGCCTTTTTGTCTTTTGGTAACTACAAAATGACAATAAACCATTAATATATGTCTATGCTGTGCTCGTATTTATTTTACCCTACTCAAATTCAATTTATGATACATTTTATTTTGAAAGATTTAAAATGGTTTTTTAAAGAACCACTCAAAAAAGGTTCTTTAAAATGGTTTTTTTAAAGAACCATTTGAAGGACCTTTTTAAAAATGGTTCTTTAAAGAACCATTTTTAAAAAGGTTCTTTGAAAAACCATTAAAGGTGCCCCAAAGAACCATTTCTTGATGGTTCTTTGGGGCACCTTTAAAGGTTCTTCAATGAACCACTGAAAGAAATGGTTCTTCAAAGAACCATTGTTTGAAAGGTTCTTTGTGGCACCAAAAAAGGTTCTTCTATGGCATCAGTCTAAAGAACCACTTTTGGTTCCAGTTGGCACCTTTATTTTTCTGAGTGTGTCATGGTCCGGAGTCTGGTGACTCTGTGTTTATGTTTTGTTTTCTTATATTTATATGATTTAGTGGTTTGTCATGGCTTTGTCTTTCGTATTTCTAGTATTCTTAGTTATTCTTTGGTAATTTAAAGATTTTCCAGGCCTTAGGCTTTGTCAGTGTGCCTACCTTGTGTTCCTTGTGTTACATCTAGAGTCCTGGTTTCTATGTTCGTGTATTTCCTTTGACAGTGCCATGCCCTGCGTCAGTGTATTCTGTTTTGCTCCCCCTCTGTCTTATCTCGTTTGATTATGTTTAGCTGTGTTCTCTGCCTGTTTGCCATTTCCTCGTTTCCCTCTGTGTACATTTATTGTGCGTGTTCACCTCTGTTCCTCGTCAGATCGTCTGTTTTCTCCTGGGTGTAATGTGTCTCATCCCTGGTGTTTATGTCTCAGGCTCCGCATTCCTGGTGTTCAGGTTTTTGTAACATTTACTACTAATAGTACTACTAATTACTTTCCTCATGTTCTTTTGTTAGTTTATCCCAGTGTAGGTTTTGTTAGTCAAAGTTCCCCTCATGCTCTGCTTTTGTTTCATTTTATCTTTCACTAAATAAATTCACTCACAGCTACGCTGTCATCAGTGCCTGCACTTTGGTCTGCTTTCTCTTCTCTCCACACGGTTCCCTCGCCAACTGACCAAACCAGTTAACCTCTGACTATGGCACACAGTTTTGCCTATTTGGTCTCTTTTCATCGGTCGGTATAACACATAATACATCGTAGATAAGCCCAGCACAGCACTGTTTAATCCCTTGTGTTTGGAGCTTTTTAATGTTTGAATTATGAACAGGCCAGTGTTTTATCAAAGAATCAACCATTCATTGTTTGTTTAAATACATACTAGTTTTACTGTAGTGTTTAATTGCTTGAAGCAAAATATAATAAAATGAGGGGTTACTCAACAATTCTGCACAGTACTATATTTAAACAAACTGATAAACATCAGACTGAAAAAAAGCAAATTATTTTCATGCTGTTTCAGCTAAGCAATCACCAATGGTCAGTATTTGATACCAACTGGAGACCAACACTATTGGTTGCCGCTACAGTTCAATATGAAATAGAATAGATCTTTATTGTCACTGTTACAAGAACAACGAAACACAGTTTGGCATCTCTCCGTTGGCAGCATGTAGATTTACATTCAGATTCTTACAACGTAAGTATCTAGAAAGTAAGATAGTCATTTTTTATCTTTACAAAAAAAGGTATGTAAGATAAAAAGATATGCAATGGAAGTGAGGGATTAGTGCATTATAAGGTGCTATGTGAACAGTGGTATTGCACATTGAGTAAGGTTTAGAGCTGCTGGGTTGCTACTATAATAAATACAGTTATATAGCTAGAGGTAGGAGTGTTGGTTGCAATATAGTATAATAAATACGGTTTATAAATACAGTGTAAATGTCCATGAATGTAAACAGCACAGTTAGCCTTCAATCAGGGTGGAAGTCGGGCATGTTTTCACAACCACATCACTTCCTTATTTCTTTCCTTTAATTTGGCTTCATTAATTACTTTAATATTTACTCATTAAACAATGTTTTTGTCATTGTACTATATTTGTCTGCAACTATTCTGCATAGTCATTAAATGTCAAGAATGTCTTCATTCTTGACACTCGATGTTGCTTGGACATAATAGCCTGAGATCATTTATCAGCACAGGTTAAAGTGAGATTTGGTAGGTGGAGGAACCTTAAGATCAGGTGTAGCGGTGCAGCGTGGGAACAAGAATCCCCTAGAAATAAGTCATATATAAAAAGTCTGCTGAAAGAGCTTTTTTTATATATCAGTCTGCACCTTTTTAACACCAACAATACACCTTTAATGTTTACCTGCATGAACTCTGAAGTGTCATATTAGAAACAAACGGCATCACTGAGAGCACATTCAGTAGTCCTGTTGTGAGTTCATCAGATTTAATGATTTTGTACTGAAGCATTCATTTTACTGATACATATTCTTTATTGATCTCTGCCACCTGTTCCTCTAATAGTGTTTGACTGCTGTAAGCTGCTCAGCTGATCCACTTTGTGTAGTCAACGTGTGACGCCCCTCCTTTCATGTGAGCGCACTCAGAGCTTGAAGTCGAAACTTTGGTTGGCAAACACAGTTAATAACTGGTTTCCCAAACTATCAGCCGATGTTCAACTAATAGACAGAATTCAGAGAGTGAATCTAATCAGCATCTCCAGCTTAAAGTTAAATTGATGTTTCAGACAGAAAGATGGACAATAGAAAGTGAATAAAAGAAAGTTAAGACAGAAAACATCTGACAAAGAAACACAAACTGTCACCATAATTCAGAAATAATAAAAATAATAAAACTTAATCAAATTAAGTGATGATCAGTGTAACCTGCTGTTGTACAACATGTTACTTCCAGTGAATTCTGTGTGACGTAAAACAGCCACTAAGTGTCATTTGTCATGTTAGCATTTCCACGTTCAGTGATCAAGAAATTAAGAAAATAAAATAATGGATGATGAAACAAATGGTCTTGATGGTAAAAGTCCTGATTTTTAAACATTCAGATGAGGATGTGGGATGGGGATCACATCAACATTTCTGCTATGGATCTCCAGAATTAGACAGGCTTATAACGTCATCAATACAGACATACAGATAAATCAAATGAGCAGGTAACTGATGTAGAGAAGCAAGCTTGAAAACAGCTGAAAATAATCCCCATCTCAGTCAGTCCTGATTAAAAGACCAAGTGTGTTTAAATCTGTGCAGGCAGCATTTTATCTTGGAGGGCCAGATTGCCACTGAGACAGGAACACATAACAAACAGCTGGAGTCTCCAAAAGTTGATTCTGTTCATCTGGACGTAGCGTTTTCTGGGAGAAACGTTTCATCACTCATCCAAGTGACTTGTTCAGTCTCTGAAGAACCATCCAAGTGACTGAAGAAGTCACTTGGATGAGTGATGAAACGTTTCTCCCAGAAAACGCTACGTCCAGATGAACAGAATCAACTTTTGGAGATTTATTTTCCTGGATGATTGAGAATGCATCAAGACGAAACAGCTGGAGTATTAATGTGGTCTTTATCTTACAATATAAAATGCTGTGAGGAGAGTGTTGTTGTGATTTGGTGTTAATTAAATGAAACCTGGGGATCAAGTTCATGAATATGAATGAACTCAGATCATTTCTATTTCTATATTACTCAGAGCTGGATCACAAGTGAAGCAAAGTTCGGGCTCATGAATATTATTTATGAACAAACATGAATATAAAATATTGCAGGTCAGTGTTGGTGAGAAGTTGAATTCCCACTAATTTAATCACACACTTGTCATGTTTTCAGCATTTTCTGTTTTTGGCTCCAGTCTTTGTCTTTGTTGCACATTTTGCAAACTGTCTGTAAGAAGCTCTGGACATTGCTGCTCCAAATCCACCGTGCTGGCGCTCACTTTTGTTTTAGCGTCAAGACTGCATCTTAGAGCTGTCCGCGAATCACTCTGCATTCCTTCTATACAGAAAACATGTCCTCCACCCTCTGGAAACACGGGAATACATAGCCTATACGTGTATACGTCTATACGGGCTGAATTCAAAATCCTGCTCCTCACATACAAGGTCTTAAATAATCAGGCCCCATCTTATCCTAACCTGACCTTATAGTACCATATCATCCCATTAGAGCACTTCGTTCTCATACTGCAGGCTTACTTGTGTTACATCCTGTGAGGGTGTAGGAGTGTGTGGACGTGGTGTTGTCCTCTCCCTCTCCTCCTCCTCCTTCTTCTTTCTTGCCCCTCCCCTTGTCTCTCTCTGTCCCTGCCTTTTCCTTTAGGACACACCTGCTGCTCATCTGCCCTCGTTTACCACCAATTACCCTCCAGAGGTGATATAAGCTGGAGAGGAGCAGTGTGGGTGTGGGAGAGGCTTTTGGCGGATTTCATCTGCGTTGGGCAGTGTGTGAGAGATTCTGGTCTAGGTGTGTGTGAGATTCTGGTCTAGGTGTGTGTGAGATTCTGGTCTAGGTGTGTGTGAGATTCTGGTCTAGGTGTGTGTGAGATTCTGGTCTAGGTGTGTGTGAGACCAGCCCCACCATGTGTGGCTCTTTGTGAGTAACTCTCAACTGAGTAGTGTTTTTTCTTAAGTGACGGTGGCCTCCATTTCTTGGTTTGGCCTGTCTGGTTCATTGCTTTTTTTTTTTTTTTTGCCTGTCCTGTTTGGATCTTTAGCCATCAGAATTGTTGTCTGAAGGCCAAGAAAGATGCCAAGTGGATTTACTTTACCAAGTGGATCATCATGGCCTTGCCATATTGGTCCATTTGATTGACCTTTATTATAATTATGTATTTATTTTATTTTCGTTTTTTAAAGACGGGACAGACATGACTGGGGGATAGGACAGGGAGAAAGAATGAAAGAAAGAGAGGGGGAGAAAGAAAAATAGAGGGGAGAAGAGATGGTGAGAAAGGGGGGAAGTGAAAAGAAAAAGAAAAACAAACAAAACACCTGGATCACCACGATCACCAAAGAGCAACATAATAAAAACAACACCATCACAATAAACTAGCTAATAATAGATAACAGTAGATACTTGTTTAATTTCACCTGTTGAGAATGAAAAAAGAAAACAAGCAGAAGAAAACGAGAGCAATACAATAAACAACATCACGATGATATATGGGAATATAACTGTAAATACTAAATATTAAACATTATTGTGCAGCACGTAAGATCGACAGCGCACAGTGTGCTTTGAGGTAGGAGCCAAAAAGGGTGTAGTTTGTGTGTGTGAGTACCCGTGTGTACACCTGTGAGCATGGACGTGCTTGTTTTAAAAGGTTCCTTCATGTAATGATCTGCTAGAGGGTGTGGGGAGCCACAGCCCCGTCCTCCAGGGCATGAAGCAGGTATGGAGGAGATCAAAACTCGAGACATCCAGAGGCCCTCAGAACACAAGAGACCAAGGAAGACCAACAGAGGGGCAGCCGCGCCACTGTCCCAGAAAGAGCTGAGGAGAGTCCCAGATGAGGGGTCACTCAGCAGCCGCGGAGCAGAAGCCGGGGGGGTTGCAGTGACGTGCCTGTGAGCTCCGCCGGCAGCCAGCTGCGCCAGAGTCTGTCTGGTTCATTGCTAATAGCAGCATTGCTGTCTTTTTCTGTTGAATCCTTATAGTTATTTTCTTAGTTGAAACGGCCACCATGTCTTTGGGTCGGCCTGTCTAATTTATCATTAAAGCAGCGTTGCTGCCTCTTTCTGTTGTTACTGTTTATATGATTATTGGGTTAATTGATTATTAAACCAATAATCATTGGGTTAATAGATTTATTTTGTGTTAAACACCTCTGCCTGGCGTCTTTTTCATTCCAATCCGGATCCAATTGTTACTGTCCCCCCTACCCTCTTCGCCTAGCTTTCATGTGGGGACATAACACTTGTTGTTCCTGGAGTATTTAAAAGTAGAATGGGAGGGAGAGCCTTCAGTTTTCAAGCCCCTCTTTTGTGGAGCCAGCTTCCAGTTTGGATTTGGGAGACAGACACTATCTGTACTTTTAAGATTAGCCTTAAAACTTCCCCTCACATATAGTTAGGGCTGGATCAGGTGACCCTGAATCCTCCCTGAGTTATGCTGCAATAGGTGTAGGCTGCTGGGGGATTCCCATGATGCACTGAGTGTTTCTTCTTCACTTATTATGTGTTTATACGCCTATCTGCATTGAATCATTAGTTTCTCTGTATTTATTATTGTCAGGTCTACTGTAGCTGCCGTCATAGGCAACTCACGCATTTAAGTTCATTTTATTAGATAGTTAAGGTTGAAACAATTAGTAGTTGAAATATTAATAAATAATAAATAAATAGTAATTCATGTTTTGTTGATTAGATTTATATGTTTAAATGTGTTATTTGTGCTAATTGTGCAATTAGATAGGAACCTTTTCTATAGTTCCGTCTGTTGTTGCTAAGAGGGCATATTTTTTGGCTGTCACACTCAGCAAGCTAATTAAGAGACGAGCCACGAGGTTTGCACGTCTACAGAAAGATAAATAAAAGAGTGCCTTTTTTGGACCTCCCCACGACGTAAAGATGAAAGTTTTATTCCCTTTGAGTGAAGCCAATGAGGTAAATGTTTTATTTTGTTGATTATTGTCATTGTATGTAAATACGCTAGTGTTGCGTGATATTCCAGTGCAATTACCGCAGTGTGAGGTGTAATGTGTATTTTATTGATCGTTATGTTGGAATGTTTCGTTATATTTAATGCTTAAGGACTTTATTAAGAATATTCATTTAAGTTTGTGTTTCTTTTTAGTTCTGACGGCATTGTATCGGCTGTGGTTGGACATCATTACATGTCAAGACATGTCGTAGAATCCTCCTGTCCGAAATAAATGTCAGTTAAAACGCAAAGAACAAGTTGAGCTTTATTAAGACTCGAGGGGAGTAACATCTACCTTACAATATAAAGTGCCTTGAGGCAACAGTTGTTTATGATTTGGCACTATATAAATAAAATTGAATTGAAATTATGTTGTTTTATGTTGGTGAGGGGAGATAGACCTATACTTTGGAGGGCCTGAGATGTTCCCAGAGAGGTGGAGTCTAAGATCTGACCTGACATATAGACACAGACAAACAGGCACACACAGACACAAACGTGCATTTCCACCCTCATGCACACATATACAAAAACTCAGCACTCACCCAACATAAAGACAGACACAAATGGACACTGTACACACAATCACACTCCCCAAACACGCTCTATACCCCAGGTCCAGGTACCCTCGCCCCCAGAGGGGGAAACCGCACCTAGACCAAGGAGACGTTACCCTTTCCCTACAACTTGCTGTAGATGGATGTGACAGAGGTGTGGTGCCTGGCTCAACTGCAGGAAAGGTGTGGTGCAGTGAGCTCAAGGGGCAGTGCCTGGGAGGTTGGAGGGACAGGTAGGTGTAATGAGGTCTTCCCTTCTTTATAGCTATGTCGGAGACCAGAAGAGGAGACGCATGTATAAGGAAAGCTGACTGTGCTGAGACGCTGGCGTTGAAACTGAGTGGGTCTGTGTGCAGCACCAACAAAAATCATAAACAGCGATCAAAACGCTATGTGGGGTCTGAATTGGACTCCAAACAGATATCCCATTAACTTCGTTAACTTCGCAGGCTCTTCGTTACTGAGCCTGGAGCTTGAAATTAAAAATGAAATGTTTGTCTCAGTGAGTTTAGTTTCTCATCTTTCCCCTTACTGCTGCAGAGATGATCCAGTGTAACTCCTCCTTTATTCAGGTTTCTTGTGACTGAAGTCATGTTCAGTCATGATCATCCTGAAGGCTGACAGAATTAACAACAGACAGAATTAATGCAAACTGAACTATGCAGAAGCTCAAACTTATTCTATTCTTTATACCACATAGCAAAATTGGTATGGCCCAGATCTGGCCCACACAATGTGCTTACACATGGCCCACATACCACAAAGAATGACGGCCCTTTGGTGGCCAAGATCTGGTTTGCCCGATGTGGCCCACACATGGGCCAGCACAAGGCCAGTTGCAGACACACGGTGGTCCTGTGCTGGCCCATGTGTGGATTACCTCTGGGAAAACCAGATCTGGGCCACCAAAGGGCCGTCATTCTTTGTGGTATGTAGGCCATGAGTAAGTTGTGAGGAGCCATGGGCTTCAGACACACTGCTGGTCCTGTGCTGGCCCAGAACAGTTTCTGGCCCCAGATGTCAGCCTAATGTGTACCTTAATCAAGCCATATAATAACATGTGCCGGAACATAATAGTGCAAAAGTAACATGTCAAAACTCTGTTCAGACAGTGAATGGAGTGATTCTTACATAGCGCTTTTCTATTTTCCAGGATTACTCAAAGTGCTTTATGCAACATGCCGCATTAACCTAACCACACACTTTCTCTAGCTACATGCTTCCTAATTACATTCCTACACATTCACACTCTTGACATGCAGACAGGAGGAACCAGGGATCAAACCAATAACCTTGTGATTAGTAGGTGACCTGCTCTACCTCCTGATGTACAGCCACCTGGTGGTAAACATGAGTAAACCCTCACTAGGTTTTGGATAAAGTGTACACTCACAAACCTGTCAAACCTGCATTTGAAAAGTTGGCTACCATAGCAGTATAGTATTGCAACATGGATTTTGGGTCTTCTAACTAAAACAGGAAAATAGGAACATAAATAGTGCCATCATTGCCAGACTTGGCCCACGTCTGACATCCTCCCTGCCATGACACCAGTCAGAAGTGCCAGCTTGATGCCAGACCCGGGCCAGACCTGTTTTCTATGAGACTGGGCCACATAAACCAAATCATAATCGGTCCAGATGTGGCATGCCATCACATAAATAGTGCCATCTACACCAAGCCTGGCCCATATCTGGATGATATACCACTTACCATGCCAGAAGTCAGCCAGCAGTGCCGGCTTGACACCAGATACGGGCCAGACTTGTCTGCTATGTGGGATTTAGAGAGATTTATGTTTTTGTTACAAACTTGCATTCAGTGTGATGATCAGAGTTCAGCTGAAGAATCAAACACTAGGTTATAGCAGGACAGAGAAAACACACAGTTAATCATCATTTTCATGATGTCATGTTGATGTTTTGTTTGTGTTTTGTGGTGAGCGGCATGTGTGGCTGCCTACAGCATGGGAACACTTCTGGGCCAACTGATCACCTAGAGCCCAACACTTCTGGGAGCGCGAGCAACAGCCAGTTGCTTATTTTGCTCCATTGTCCAGAGGAGCGCTGTCCTTGTGGTCCACCATGGCCAGCGGCAGCGCCACCATATGGTACTGAACGGAAGGCACGGAGGGGGGGATTGGTACCCTAAGGAGATACCACACCCTTAGGGTACCAACCCCGCTTTCACACCTTGGCTCATGTGATTAGGTAGAGGATCATCAGGGGGTCCTTTGTCCCTCTTTGGGGGGAAAACTCCCACTGGGTTTAAATCTGGGACTCTCCACCTTTTGACCCTTAGAACTGAAGAAGCTTCTTGGATGAGAGGTGAAACGTCTTCAAGCAACTTACACAAGTCCAGACGCTTTTCTTTCCAAGCTCCTTAGACTACCCTAAGGAGGCTTTTAACGATGAAACTCCAGTGGCTGCCAATGTGCTGGAGTTGTGGGCGTACTCCACCCATGCCAACTGATCACTTCATGTAGACTATTTAGATGAGGCGACACACCAAAGGATGGCTTCCGGCTCCTGATTGGCCCTCTCCACTTGGCCGTTAGTTTGTCCTCTGGCTTCCACTGCCAGACTAACTTGTGCCCCAGGTAGGTATTAAAAGCCGTTTTCCACTTCTCATCTTGACGTATGTGGACCAGATGATAGGCGTTGCCTAGGTTTAACTTTGTAAAAACGGTTGCCCCCTATAGGCTGATGACAGAAGTGGTAGAGAATTTTTTTTTTTTTTACCGTGATTTCATTGTTGAGGACCAAATGATGCCTGCAGCTAAGGAGTCTGTAATGTACCTCTCCATTGCTTCTCTCTCTGGTTTAGAGAGGCTGTATAACCGACGGGTGGGCAAGGGAGCACCGGGGAGTAGGTCTATTCCGCAATCATAGGGCCGGTGGGGAGGCAGTGACAACACCAAGCCCTTACTGAATACCCCGGCCAAATTATGGTATTCAGAGGGGATGGTGGACAAGTTGAGCGGAGCAGACAGCTCAACGGGTTTGGGTGTCACAATGCTAGGAGTAGCTGACTGCAAACGGTGCTCATGGCACCATGTGCTCCATCCCAATATTCTACCCTTGGTTGGTGGAGCCATGGGTAGCCCAACACCAGGGGCATTCAGTGAGCAGCTCAGTCAGGAATCTTCTGAGAGAAAACTGCGAATTTATTTACAGTGAATGGTAACAGGCAAATATATACAGGTCCCGGCACCTTGGCTCCCCTTGGTGATCTTCTCCATTCCCCACAGTGCTCGTGTCCATAAACACTGAATAAACAAACTCCAAACTCCAGTCCGTAGCTCTGCTCCCATGAAAACACACTCCGCTCCTGATCCATAGTGAAAATAAATACAATCAGTTAGCTAAGCAATCTTTCTCTAACCAGGGTACATCAGTGTCTACTGTTTACTATCATAGCCAAGTGGCTAACAAACGTAAACAGAAGTTTTCACTATCCCTACTAATTAATGTTTTCTTGTTGTATCTCTGTTGTGGTCAGTGCTGTCCTCCATGCTGTTGCATGCTGGAGCAGCAGGTTGAGGGTCGCAGATGCCAACAGACATGATCCACAAGTCCAGTAATGTTGTGGGGATGGAGCTGGTAGTGATGTGACGGTCGCGAACGAAACTGCTCTTAGAGCCGACTCTTTGAAGTGAACGACGCGAGCCGGCTCTTTATTGGGAGCCGTGGGTTTTTGTTTTTTTTCTTTCTCTCACCCTATCTCTTCCACGTTTTTTCCGCTTCACTCCGCACGCGAGGCTTGTGCTTTGTGCTGGGTAGAGGTGGGAGGGGCGGTAGTTACACTCTCAGGCTACGTCCACACGTACCCGGGTATTTTTGAAAACTGAGATTTTTCTATGCGTTTGCACCTTTCGTCCACACGTAAGCTGCGTTTTCGGTCACTGAAAACGGAGATTTCTAAAAACGCCTGCCAGGGTGGATAATTTAGAAAACTCAGTTTTTGCATTTACGTGTGGACGAGAAAAACGGAGAAAACGCAGCGTCAAAGGTGTGCGCCTTTTTTGACGTCACACTGTGCGCCATGTTATTGTTTCGGTGAAATGAATTTCTACAATACTGTTACTGTTAATTGTACTCTCTGCAGTATTTACACACACAGTTACTGTCCCTCCACACATACGACTCGGCTCTGCTTCTATGCCCCATCCTTGTTTACTATTTCCCACCGAGGCTTCTAGACTTCTGATTGGCCAACATTTCTACACGGTTAGGAATATATCGCCACCTGTTGCTTTGGCATGTTCCTAGCAGCGTTTTCCTTCATTTCTGCGTTTACATATGGACAGGATTATTTTTTTTAAACTAAACGGAAAATCTCTGTTTTCAAAAATACTCGTGTACGTGTGGACGTAGCCTCAGTAGCACAGGAACAGAGCCAGAGGGAAAGAGAGAGAAAGAGAGCCAGGGACAACAACGTCACATTAGAAAGGTATAGTAATCATCCACAACTATTTTCAGTTGCAGATGATAAAGGATTCAGAAAGTTTATTCATGCAGGCCTATGACAGAGAATATGCATGTTCTTTTTGTTTTCATACTTTAATTTATATTTAATTGTGTTGTGGTTTGCAGTGTTTTGTGTTGTTTCACTTTAAATTTGTTTAAAAGGAAAAAGTTGAAAATTTTAAATAGTTAAAAGTTGAAATGTAAATATTTGGTTTTTGTATTATATGATTTTTTTATTACATTTTATGTGGAGTGAATAAATAAAAGTATATTTATGGTGGCCCCTAGAGACAAAACACGTACGAACTCCAAAACACGTAAAAACGCCAAAATACGTAAAAAACCTCCAAAACACGTAAAAACTCTATAGCACATACAAACCCCGAAGCACATAAAAACTCAAAACACGTACAAAAGACAACAGAAGTGCTCCAGGATGCTAGGGCGCAGTGTTGAGCTTTTGTTACCTAGTGGCTACACAAGCCAGCAAGTACCAACGACCAGATTTGGTGTGCGGTAGTAACAGGTAAATGAACATTTTTTTTTAATTATTTGAATATATATGAGTGCTTGTGTATAAATACACAAACAATACACACATGCTTTCAATTGTGTAATTTAAGTGATCTAGGTAGCTCTGTTTTGGAAGTTCAGTTAACGCTAGAAATGTGTTTTGGAGTTTGTACGTGCTTTGTCTCTAGGGTCCACCGTATATATTTATATAGAAACATATATAAATAAAACCTCGTTTTTTTTTTACATTAGTAATTCCTTTTGTGCATAATTTTATATTGTTGTTAATAATAAATTAATTAAAGCAACAAAACAACCTGAAGAGCCGGTTGGGAGCCGAAAGAGCCGGTTCTCTAAAAAGAGCCGGAAATCCCATCACTACAAACTCGCAGGCAGCAGCTTGTCCCCCCTCGCTCACATGCGTAAGTGCTGTGCTCAGTCGCCTAGTGCCTGAGTTTGGATCATGCCAAAATTAGGGTGAATTTGCCCTGTGTTCTTCGAATATTGTGTGTAGTGTTTGTCAGTGTTTGTCAAGTTACTTGAAAAAAGTAATCAGTAACTAATTACTGATTACTTCCCCAAAAAAGTAATCCCGTTACTTTACTGATTACTTATTTTCAAAAGCAATTAATTACTTAGTTACTTTTTAAAAACACGATTTACAACCTGAATAGGTGATAAAGCGATAGATCTTTCAGCCCAATTCTACTTTTTCTGCATAATCCATCATACAAAATGTAATCAAATGGAAAAGTCCCTTTGTAAAACTTCTTTTATTAGTTTTAATCTTTTAACTTTATGCATCAAGCAAAAATTTAATTATATGCAACATTCTCTGACTGGAAGAAATTTGTTTAATATTTAAACTTATTTTCTGCACATTCCAGCACATAATTTTTTTTTTGTGTGTTTGCACTCACTCTTTCAAATAGATGCAAGTAAAACACAGCAGAAAATAAATTAAGTCAAAGACTAGCGGTCCTTTTGCTCTATTTTCACCTGTAAAGCAGGAGTTGGGTAGGCGGAGGTTTGCTCTGGTGCAGGTGAGCTGCAGCGGTCAGTGGAAGAATCCGCGAGTTTCTCTGTGAATTTCCCATTACGTCGTAGCGCACTCGGTGCTTGCTTGGAAGTTTAGGGGGGGTTTTTTTCGCTGTAAAAAGAAGTTTTCTTCCCACGCACAACGGACGCTAATGTTTTTGTCACTTTTTATGGAATCAAACTTAAAGTAAGGTCAGTACTTCCACGCTTTAAACGCTGCATGCTCATACTCTCTCCCGCACTCGATATATTATCCATTGTTGATCTGCACACAGCTGTTGTCACGAACGTCGCACTTGCTTACGTCACTGTCATGAGACATTCTCGCAAAAAAATCACGGTTTTAGTAACGTAGTAACGCAGCATTCCTACGGGAAAGTAACGGTAATCTAATTACCGTTTTTGCAATAGTAATCCCTTACTTTACTCGTTACTTGAAAAAAGTAATCGGATTACAGTAACGCGTTACAAGTAACGTTACAAGTAACGCGTTACTGCCCATCTCTGGTCTTTGTTTTATACAGTTGTCAGCCAGGCATCTAACTATGAAAAAATTACACTCCAAAAGACCCGGGGCTTAAGCCTAGTAAGTCCACCCCCCGCTCTGCCGGTGCTGGGCAACCGCCCATGTCGCCCATATCAAAAACCGCTACTGGGTGGGACTGAATGAGGATTATGTTTGTCTATTATATTTAGTAGTATATTTTCTGTATTCCATCTACACAGATAGTGGCAGCCCCAGTTTGACATGTGACATGTGTTACCAGAAAGATTAAGAAAATTGTTCAGAAATGTGTTGATTTATTTATTTATTTATTGTTAATAGAACTAAACTATTCAAAAAAGTTGGTTCCATCTGTGTGAGTACAGGAAGTGACAGAAACTCTCACATCCTGAGTGCGACAGAGAGGCAGAACACAGGCAGCAGCAAACATCCGGTGGGTATACAAAGAGCTTCGAGTTTCTCAAGAGAGGCAACGGCAGCGGTGACACAGGTATAGATATTCTTCACTTATCTACATGTAGAAGTACAGATACATTTGTCTAAAATTGTCTTATCTTAAATTAAAGATGCTTGGTCTAAGGAGCGTGGAAAGAAAAGCGTCTGGACTTCTTTAGGTTGCTTGAAAATGTTTCACCTCTCATCCGAGAAGCTTCTTCAGTTCTAGGGTCAAGCAACTTAAAGAAGTCCAGACGCCTTTCTTTCCAAGCTCCTTAGACTACGATGACCTGGATGACTGAGAACCTTCAGAGATATGATGCTTGATTTTCAGTGATCTTCCATATCACAGTTCAAAGTACAGTAAAAGTTTCTGATGATTTTCTGTCTTACTTATTCTCCTAATCTGTTTGTGCTGTTGATGTCAGCTCACTGAAAAATTTGTGCAGCTCTGCAGCCCGAAGAGTGACATTATGGAGAGGACAACTTCTCAAGACGCTGAGTTTGGATCCCCTTGCCTGAAAATGGCTTCTGATTCACAACGGAGCATGGAGTCAACACCAGACTTTTCTTCATCACAGATAACAACAGGTAGAGAAACCAAAAGCTGTAACAAATACAAATATAAGACTTTGGCATGTAACGGCTTTCATAAACTTTTTATAAATCATTTTAGTGAATACAGCCAGATTGTTTAGTCAGACAACAGACCAATATTTGAACATCAAACAGTATAGATTAATCTGAATCTTTATGTGTAGTGTCTTTGGACACACTGGAGATGTGACAAGTACATGACACAAAAATGTGAAATACTTCGCATAAAAGAGTGGTTCAGCATCTTTTAGTAAAACAGTCAATGAAACTTTAGTGGACAGATAGATAGCTGAACATTGGGCAACATAAACAGTCTAACAATGGTCAGGAGAATTTACGTGATGAAAAACCAAAAAAGAAAAACAGCACAACAATTTCAATTTACAAAAGACCATCCATCCATTGAAAGAATCCAGTTGAGGTGGTTTGGACATATGACTAGGATGCCTCCTTGGCATTTTCTCTGTGAGGTTTTTCAGGCATATCCCATTGGAAGGAGGCCCCGGGGCAGAACCAGGACATGCTGGAGAGATGACATTTTTCAGCCAGGCTTAGAACGACTTGGTGTTTCTCTAAATAAGCTGGAGGTGAGGGCTGGGGCAGCTGCACCCGTGACCCAGCTGTGGACAAGGAGAAGAAAATGGATGGATGGACAGATGAATTGACATCTTTATCTCAGATTAATTAAGTTAATCTATTTTGTGTTGATGTCACTCAGAGATTCAAGAACAGCCACCCCAATATGAAAAGCTCTATGCACAAGGCCACACTGGGAGAAAGTGAGTAACAAAATCACATTTATGTGTTCAACTGAATTTTCTTTCTCATTTCTGCAAAGTCTTCACCCTTCAACAGATGTCTCTGTTTGAATACAGATATGACTGCTCAAATGAACAGTTTTAATTTTGTTGACTTCATGGAGTGTAGTGTAGTCAACAATGTGTGACAAAAGACAGAATGCTTGCTTTACAAAAATACCTTCTTTTTGTTAGGCAATGAAATTACAAAGACAAAAAAAAAACATTTTATACAAGAAGACGGGAAAAAATAACAGAATGGTTCAAGTTGTTGTATTTATATTTGGTGTTTAATTTATTAATTAATCAGCTTATGGACTGAGTAATATGGAATTTAAACATCCATGTTAACTAGTAATAATTTAAAAAGTTCAAAAGCCACCTTTCATTTTTAAAACACATGATAAAGTCTAGTAAAAGCAGTGTTTATGTAAAATTTAAGTGGCATTTGAACCTTTATTTACCTTAATCTGTACAGAACCTTTTTTAGCATTTTTTTTTTATCTGCTCCCTCTTTGCTAAGGTCCTGCAAAGACACTGCAGTATAATAATCACATATTTTATTTTAACAGTCTAATCATAGCAGAGCATTACACAACAACCAGACCGGCTAATGACAGTGGTCACAGTTTCAGGTATTTCCTTCAATTTTTCATCTGTCTGTAGATATATGATTTTGAATAACTATTTAACTTTAAAATAGAAAACAACCACATATTTAATTTCAGAAAGAATAAAATTTGTAACCCAGGTTTAAAGATGTACTGAGCTCTTTCGCTTTTTTCTACAGAAACATCTCATCCAAATACAAGGACATTATATGCAGAAGTATTAAAATTCATCCAAGATCTCCTGCTGTTTACCAGTTCAGACCAAAGAAACAAGAGTTTGGAACTCTAACAAGAATGACTGTTGGTGAAAAAAACCCAAACAAGACAAATAAAACCATCTTACTTGTGGGTGAAACAGGAGCAGGAAAATCTACTCTGATCAACGCTCTGTTCAACTACGCCATGGGAGTGAAGTGGGAGGATGAAGTCTGGTTTCAGATTGTAGAGGAGGAGGAGAATAATCACGCAGGCAGTCAGACATTAGATGTGATCGTGTACGAAATCTTTGGTTTTGAAGATAAAACTCTGCCCTACTCTCTGACCGTCATCGATACTCCTGGATATGGAGACACCAGAGGGACTGAGCATGATGACTAGGGCTGCACGATTAATCGTTAGAAAATCGCGATCTCGATTCATAATTATGTGCAATCCCATTTCCAAATGACAACGATTTAAAAAAAAAGAAAAAAAGAAAAAAAAAGACGACGACGATGATTGTACCGCGTTTTGATCCGGGACGTAATCTGCATGAAAACAAGCGCTCACTCTTCCTGCTCAACAAATGACAAGGGCGGAGCCTTATACCACACGATACAGAAGCTGTGCCGTGTGATGCTAAAATTAGCAGGGAAAAAACAACGGAGAACACGTCAGGGATGACGAGAAAGTGACAGGAGAAAATCCGTCCCAGTCAGCCACCCAAACATCAATAACGGGAACCTTATACAGCGCTTCCCTATACACGTCGAACTCCCGCAGGCACAAAGAAATTACAGAGGCTATTACTTATCACCTGACCAAAGATATGGCTCCCATCAACACTGTGCAAAACGAGGGATTTAGGAAAATGATCACCACCCTAGACAAACGCTACACAGTGCTGTCCCGCAACTATTTTTCTATTGTTGCACTACCTGCTCTATACACGCAGTGTCGAGCAATGGTGGAGACGGAATTTCAAGCAGTACAACATTTTGCGGCAACGACAAAATGTGAGACATTTGTTGTTTTTATGTTTATTTATTGTTTTTATGTTCAGTCTCAACTGTTACGAAGTTGATGTGCAGTTAATAAGTGCAATAAATATTTATACTGGAAAAGAAAATCGTGAGAGAATCGTGATCTCAATTCTAACGGTGTGTTCACACTGAACGCGATGGACACGAACAAAAACGCCCCAAACGCCCCTAATTTGACGCGTGCACATTCGTGCCTCAACGCGTGTCTAAGAAAAATCCATCGCGCGTGAACCGGGAATGTGGGAGGAAGTTGTGCCAGACGGTATCTTTGCAAGATGGCAGCTGGCGAGCTAGCGCTTGAAGATAGAGTCTCCCTTCTCTATGTACAGTGGAGAGCAGAGCAGCGGCGTAAAAGACGTCCTCGCCGTACCTGGGTCCATCAGGTCCTCCAGAGGCGTGAGCAGTGGATGACGGCCGATTCCAGCGATATCACAGTCTTTCACTCGGCCAGTTTGAGGACCTGCTTTCCCGCGTCGGTCCCAGAATCGCCCGCCTAGACACCAATTACAGGCGCTCAATCCCACCTGCAGAGCGCCTGTCCATCTGCCTGAGGTTAGTAAAAGTATTTAATACGGTAGTCCTTTATTGATACCTGTGCTAATATATGCTAAACCATCCATTTATACACTGCTAACATGGATGTGCTATGCTAACAGTGAATGCTCTTGGTGTTTACTGATAGCAAACTGTGGTACGGAGACTGTTTATAATATTTCTAGTGATACTCAGAAGGTCTCATCAAGTCCCGATTTAATTCGATTTATGCTGTTATCAGTGTTTGCAATGATAGCATGGCTGTGGTGTCCTATCAATGTATGCGCTCGGTGTTTGCTGATATCAAACTGTAGCATTAGGACCACTGAGTTAACCTTTTTAGTGATACTCACTCCTTTTTATTTAGACCTGGTTTAATTCTGGGATAGTTGAATATTTGTATATAATCACCGCAGACTGCTTTAGATTATATCTAATATATATCATGTAATTATCCTTATAATTACAAAATGTTTTCTGTAAGATTTATGTTTTGTAATTTGTAATTTTCGAATTTCAATAATGTATTTTGTAACTGCAGTACACATAATACTCATTTTAAACAATTTTGTCCAGGTTCCTTGCCACCGGGGACTCCTTCAGGACCATCGCATTCAGTTTTCGAGTTGGTGTGTCCACAGCGAGCCAGATCATCCCCCAGGTAGCGACGGCCATCTGGGACTGTCTAGTGGACGATTTCATGGCTGTGCCTTCACCTGGAGACTGGCGGTCCATCACAGAGGGATTCCAGGAGCGCTGGAACTTCCCTCTGTGCTGTGGAGCTCTGGATGGGAAGCACGCCCAAAGGAACCCCATATATCATATAGGAGACACACACATTGATATACACTAAATATTTATTCCATTTCTTTTTTTGTGGTGCCCAAATTTATGCACCTGCTTGATTTTGTTTAAACAATTATTGCACACTTTTTGTAAATCCAGTGAACTTCTTTTCACTTCTCAAATATCACTGTGTGTGTCTCCTGTATGATATATTTAACTGACATTTTTTATTGTAACAACGATTTATACAGGAAAATAATGGCTATTAACAAGGTTGCCCAAACCTTTGCATCCCACTGTATTAGTATATTTTGTCATTAGTATAATATGAAATAAATTCTACATGTGTCAAGTCGTGTGCCAACATTTGCTGTGTAGTAGAACTGAGACATTAGTCATTACAAAAATTTATTTGAAATAATATTAAAATTCTCAAACAGAAATACATTAAACATAAATATATAAAATATAAGTATTTACAGAGAGACAGGAATAAAAAGGACCCAGCTGCTCTCCAGAGCAGGAACAAGGCTGAGGAGGAAATGCTCCATTGGAGACTGGTGTGGCCTCTTCAGGGACTCCAGGATGGCCAGCTCCACCGCCGATGGACCGTCCTGGGACCCGTCCCTCATCTGCCTCGGAGCTGTCCTCCTCTGTGGGCCTGTAAAACAGCACAAAACAAAGAAATGAGAAGGCTGCTACTAGATTTTAATTTCAACATTGAAAAAAAACCAAACAGGATATAATCAGATTGGTTGTAGACATTTAGTAAAGGTAATCATAAGGGAATCCCACAGAGTAAAAAGTTATCAGTGCTTGCTGTACATCTGATGCTACAATTACATACCTGTGGGTGCAGCAGCAGGAGCTGAGGGGCTGGGGAGCCAGGAGAAGCAACAGGGGATGCTCTGCTGCAGAATCCGTTGGTTCTATCAATACAGTATTAAATGTTAACAGGTTGAATATAATAATCATAGAGTAGACAGTGGTCCCTCATTTAATGCAGCAGGGGTTCTCAGAATAACTAGCCCCTCGCCACGCACTTTATACACTTTTTTCCCCACACACATGAACATTGGTCACAGTTCTCACAATTGATTCTCAAAGTGCAAACCTTTGTAGATTGCAAAACGTAAAAGTATTATTATGCCGCGTTTTGTCTTCATCTGCCTGCCACTTTCGTGCGCCTTTTTCCCTCGCGGTGCAGGTGTGTATTTCCGAATGAGGCTCGTAGTTATGGGTATTTTTGTGCAGTTTTTTCTATTGGACGTGATGATTATCAAAACCAAACGTGATAAATTTGGCAAGCGCAGGAGACACGACTCGGAGCAGATTTGTCAATCAGGCTGCAGAATGCAATGCTGTACTGTGCAATAAAAAATCAGCGAAAAAGCAAAGCAGTGACGGATGAGCGGGACCACTGTGTGCTGTTTATTAATAAACAAAATATATTCCTATATGACAACATGCATAAAAGCAGAACGGTATTTGTACGTCAGTGGGAAAATAGCGGTGGCTTGCTAGCTTTTGTGCGGCTTCCCCGGGTCAGTGAAAACTTTCAAAAGAGAAATGAATGAACTTACCAGGTTGCCCGATCTCTTCACATATCTTCCTCCAAGCTCGGTCCTTTTTATTCCTGTCTCGGTACAGAAAGCAGCTGGTGTCGTACAGCTCCCGGTTGTTTGCTACGGCATTGATTAGCCTTCCCTCCATTGAAGAATGAAGGGCTTTGGCTGGATCTGCCCCTTTGACCTAGGTCACAGCCACGTCACCAGGCTCCTGATTGGTTGTCGCGGCGCGATTTGACGCTGGAGTTCAGATTTTTCCAACTCGAGCAGTAGACGCGAAACGCGCGTATGCACAAAATGCAACACAAAAACTCACGCGCGTGGTTTTATTCGCGAGTCAGACGCGCTACACTGACACGCGTTTCACGCGTTTTCGCGACGCAAATCTGCTTCCGAATTTTCGCGGGACCCGCAATCGCGGGTCATCGCGCTTTTCCATTGACTTTACATGTAAACCTAAAGCTCTATTCGCGTTCGGTGTGAACACACTGTAAGCCAAAAAATCGTGATTCTCATTTTATGCAAAATCGTGCAGCCCTAATGATGACATTATCTACCAAAGATTATTGGACCTGTTTCAATCAGAGGATGGAGTTCATGAAGTTAATGTAGTGGGTCTGGTGATGAAGGCAACAGATAACAGACTGAGTGACCGATTGATGTACGTCTTTGATGCAATGATGTCTCTGTTTGGAAAAGACGTAGAGAAAAATATCATAACTCTCATCACAAATTCAAATGGAATTGCACCTAAAAATGCTTTTAAAGCTCTTAAAGCTGCAAAATTTAAATGTGCCAGAAATGAGAAGGATCAGCCCATTCACTTCCTGTTTGATAACCAACAGAAGGAAGATAGAACAGAGGAAGATGTGTCTGTCTTTGAGTTCTCTTGGGGAGTAACAGATAAAGGAATGAGAGAGTTCTCAGACTTTCTAGAACGATCTGCACCTCAAAATGTAAAGAAAACACAGAAAGTATTGACAGAACGAATCAGACTGACAGCCTCCATGCAAAACCTGAAAGAGAGAATCGACCTGGCAGAACGAAGCAGACAGAAATCAGACAGAGTCAAGAAGCTCTGAAGAAATATAAAGAAAAGATAAAGAAGAATGAAAACTTCACTGTAGAAGTTGATGAGCCCTACATTGATGCTGGGATGAGGGTTTGTTTTTACAAAGCAGCTACCTGCTGTACTGTCTGTAAGGAGAACTGTCACTGTCCTGGATGTACAATGGCCTGGTATCCTGAACACTGTGAGGTCATGAAAGATGGCCGCTGCACTGTTTGTACCAATAAGTGTCCTGCATCAGCTCATGTGAAAGAAAAACAAAAATATGTGACCAAGACAAGGAAAGTTCAGAGGACTTTGGAAGAAATGAAGAAAAAGTATGAGAAGAATAAATCGAAAAGTGACCAGAAGTCAACTCTTTTGGAAGATCTTAATAAAGAAATGAACCAACTGACAACAGAGAAGTCACAGTTCCTGGATGAGTCCTACCAACATGTTGTCAGACTGGAGCAGATCGCTCTGAAAGCTGATTCAGTGTCCACATTTGTCCACCTGGACTTCCTGATTAAGAAGATAGATGAGAAAGGAGACACAGAGAAGGTCCAGAAGCTGAAAGAGATGCAAAGCAGAGTGGATGAAGGAACCAGAGGAGCTCTGCAGTACAAGTTTGGAAAACAGTTTAAGAAATAACCCCCCCTCCCTCCCTCGAATGAAGGATGATACTTTACTGTTTTGTTATAACTGAAAGGTGGGATTAAATGTAAATATGGTTAATATAGATATCAAATATGTTCATCTGCTCTTTGTTATTGTAATAGTTTATAATAATGTTGTTTTTTTTTGTCAAAATAAACTGTAAAAGTGTTCTCTGTTTCAGAGCATCTTTTCACTCCATGGAGGAGTTTATTTTTTTGTTGTTGTTGTGTTTCTTCTTTCAGATGCTTTGATTTTCTTCATGTTGTAAAATAAACAGATTTCATTAAGACCCTACAAGTGTTTCATGTGTTTTTGTTATACGGCAGTTTGTGATGACAGGAGCTGCTCAGGTTCCTCCTCCTCCACGAACCTTCATGCTGAGAACATTAAAAAGGAGTCAAACAGGATGAGAACTTCAGCCATGAGTCTGTAAATTAAGCTCAGATTTTGAGGGAAATGTAGAAAAAGGTGAGCTCCTGTCGAGGTCAAGACGCTCCTCAGTAAGGAAACATTCCCACAGAAATTCTTTACATCTGACGATTTTCTGCTTTTCTTTCAGCTAAACTAAAGATTATTTCAAGGATGAGAACCAAATTTAGCAGTGTTTCTCTCTATGAATTCATTTGTTTATGCTTTGAGAAATATTCTTCATCATAAATGTTGTCGTCAACATGTTCAGGTGTTTCCTGCAGTGCTGCTGTTGGACTTCCTGTCAGGTGTAAATGAGACTCAAAGGTAGAAACTATATTTAAAAACCAGATGAACCAGAGTCCAGCAGGATTATACAATGCAGAAAAAGTAAACTAACTAAACACAGAGCAGGAAGAAGAAAGGCAGACAAAAAGAACACCAAAGTTTTCTGCTCAGATTATAGTTAAGAATACTATTGTTGCTACTACTGGTTTCATTGATGTGGGCCTGTTGTGAAGAAACTACAACTTCCTGCAGATAGACTACAAATAGATAATTTCACAGACTTCAGCACATCAGTTCTTCCTGCAGGCTAGATAAAAATATCTCTTCATTAGTGAGGCTGGAGTTTGAAAGGAAAACGGACAAACAGCCTCTAAAGGAAAATGAAATGTTTGTCCCAGTGAGATCAGTTTCTCATCTTTCTTCTTCTTACTGCAGAGATGATTCAGTGTAACTCCTCCTTTATTCAGGCTTCCTGTGACTGACAGTACAAATGATAAAAAAAAGAAATATAAATCTATAAGGTACAAAAAAAGAATTTAGGATATAAATACATAAGAATAGAAGCTCTGTGTGATCCGTGTTATAGAGGAGCAGTTATAAAGCATGCAGTTGTATAACTCCTGGTCCCTCCAGAAGTTATAGAAAGAGACAGAAGCTTTCAGTTGTTTGTCCTGAATGGCACAAATGCCAAAGCTCCAAACTTACTCCACGTGTGAGTGCACTTACTGAAGTATATATCATTCTCACCTTAAAAGCAGGAGTTTAAGCAGGAGTATAATGCCAGAATATTTTCCTTTTAAATTACACATTGTTGACTCCTTGTTTTTCTCTAATTACCTAGGTATTTTGAAGTTAGAATTACAGCACAAGTTCAGAGAAATGAAACATTAACGTCAGACTCCTGACGATTTGACGTGTATATGTGGTTTTCTGAGGTGCGTGTTCACATCTGCAATTCATTATTATCAGGATGTCCAAAAAACTCCCTGAAAAGCCTTCAGTTAATCCAATATGCTGCAGCAAGAGTACAGACAGGGACTAGAAAGAGAGAACAGATTTCTCCTGTTTTGGCTTCCCTTCATTCAGGGCTGGACTGGGACAAAAAATCGGCCCGGGCATTTTGACTAGAGACCGGCCCATCAGGCATTATAGGAAAAGCCATAAAGCCTTTGCATGAAAACAACTGCTTTGATGTACACTGCCTTGTTGGTATATATGTATCAATCTAATAAACTTAAACCTACACCATCCTCCCTATTCTGGATTTTAAACAGTACACAGCGGAAACAAAAAGACTGCTTGGTCGAGTTAACCTCCTGAACTATCTACAACACATGGTAGAAACCTGAAATTAAGACCAAGAACACTAGAGGTGAGACATGATCATTAATTAATATTAAAATTAATAAATGACAGATTTAGTGATATTTTCATAAACTATTTATTTACCAAAACAATACAAAACAGCAGGTTAGCACAATATATTTTTTTAACACAGCAACCGTTAAATATGAAAGGAGACAGAGAAAGAAAGGTGAGAAATAAGAATAAGAATAACACTTAATTGAGTTTTTGATGGCATTTTACACACAGTACTAATACAGTATCTAGAAAATATGGGAAAATACTGGCATCATATACAGTACTTACTTCTGAAAAAATTATATGGGACCCTGAAAAACAGGACACAAGTGAAAGGACAAAGAACAGTGATGGACTTGCTCATATTGATCACCTTACTGGCATCTTTATTCCACAAAATTAGAGGAATCATATACAGCAGTACTTACGTTGATGAACTTAAAAAATTGAATGGTCTAGAGAACCTCTTAAACAAACAAACAAACAATGTATGATTAGACCCTGACAAACAGGACAGAATGGAACAAAGATTAGATGAATATTAAAATCTATAAAGGACAGATTGTGATTGAATTGTATCGCCAAAGACTATTCACTCATCAATAAAAGGTCACCTACAACACTTCCACAGCAGCAACACTGAACAGATCTTAAGACATGGAAACCTTTAAGAAGTGAAAGGACAGACAGTGAAGGTTGAGAAAGAATTGCACTTAATAGATTTTTTTCAGACGATGACAGTACTGGTATGCTTACTCTAGAAAAATGGTTGAATCATATTCCATATAGTACTTACTTAAAATGAACACACTTCAGTCCTCCTTAAATGACTGACAGCATCTGAAATGAAACAATGACAGATTAAGACTGTAAGAATATATGTTTATAAATGCCTAATACTCCAATCTCATATTTATTCTATCTATTAAGATGGACAAATTCTAAGCATTTACCGAGCACTTGACTTGTTTGAAGTGAAGGTAGATACTAAACGTATTCATTTGACTGTACTTTAGGCAATAACAATAAAGCTGAATTTAATATTAACAATAGATAATTAGGAATGTTTTGCTCATTTTTATTTCACCTCACCAGGTTACAAAAGGAGCTTTCTCAGCAGGTCACTCTTCTCAGCTACCCTGTCAATGACCATGTCAGAGTCCAATGACATGAGAATGTCCTTTTCAGTGGCCATCAGCATAAACATCTCCAGCTTGTTTGCAGACAGGCTTTCACAGGCAACCTAAGTGAGGGAGAGGGTCAGCAGGTACTTGTATGCCAGCCCAAGGAGACGATAGGCATCAGACAGCATGTTGAACGGCCTGAGTATTTGATAGCAGCACAGTGGGCAATTTTTGCAAGAACCACAGCTTTTGGTCACAATTTTACTTTCTTCGTCCCATTCTTCAGATCTGTCCTTTGCTGTTCTGGTCCTGTAGTCATCTACATGTGATGTCTTAAGCCTTTCCCACTGTTCAGCAAAACGTTTCAGTTCTGACTGAAGGTTATTAACAGTAGCCCTGCTGTCAAATTTAAGTAGACGGGTGCTGAGGTTTTGAAATGCATTACTTGGAAGAGAAACTGTTCTGACCTGGGGTCCAACCATGCCAAATCCGCAAGAAGAGGGCCATGTATGACAAATCGTCTGTGGATTGCTTGAATAACTGTATCCAGGATGATGTTGTGCACTTTCACTTCATATGATTTCTCAGCATTGATTTGCAACTCATCTTCAGGCATCTCTCCGGCCATGCCTTTTCTCTTCTTGGCTCTCTTTTCAGGTTGTTCAGCCTCCACTTCCATGTCTGCGTTGTTCTCCCTCTCCTCTAGTTTTTGATTTGTCTGTTTCACAAATGTGTCTGCAGCTGCCTTCACAGTTGGAAAGTCCCTGGCGATACTTTTGAGGCTATCTTGTGTGGCAGTCACCATATGATGGGCAGAGAGAATGTCCATCCCCTTTGACTGGAGGTACTTCGACAGAGAAGTTGTTTGCTCAAACACTCTAAGAAATATCTGTGCTGTTAACACAGTTTCATGCTTCAAGAGACACTCTTTAAAGCCTCGTGCTTTGGCGCGAATAGCTGGCTTTTCTTTTTCCCCTCTTTTCAATGGCTTCCAGCGTCAGCGCTACATCAACGAAGAGGCCATCATCTGGTTTTCCAAAATGTCCAAAGATTTATTGGAGGGCATCATGCTTGGCCCACCACCGTGTCTCACCTATTGGACTGAGGCGTCTGTGTCTTGTCTCTTGGGTTTGCTTCTCCCACAGATTAACCCTGTGATAGCTGTGTTCATCAAGGAGTCCTATGTCATTAAGTAAATTAAAGAGTGATCCACTTTCAATGACACTTTGTGTTGTGTCAGCAAGCACAAGATTAAGTATGTGTGCATAGCACCACACATGCACATGATTTGGAGACTGGGCAGTCATAAGTGCTGAAAAGCCTTTGTACTGGCCCTGCATATTTGAAGCACCATCTGTTGCATTCCCAATGCACATGGCCTTGTCTAGATTCAGATGCTCTAAAACTCCGGAAAGCAAGTTTACAAAGTACTGCCCCGTGGATGCTTCGCACCTCACTATGGAGACAAGCCTCTCCTGCACAGCCTCAGTAACATACCTGATGATTACTGAACACTGATCATAACCTGTGATGTCTTGGGTTGTGTCTAGCTGAACAGAAAACATCCCAGCTTTCTGGACATCACTGGCAATGCTCTCTTGAATGAGATGGCCAAGTGCATCAATCACTGAGTTGACAGTTGTTTTGGAGAGTAGGGTGATGAGAGATCCTCTACCTCTTGATCCACTGGTCTGATGCAACTTCTTGCTTTTTTCAATGCAGTCATTCAAATGTTCTCCAAGGCACATATCATACTTGCCTAATAACACAATCAGTTCCAGAAAGTTACCATGATCAATGATGTTATCACCCAAAGTGTATGCAGCCTCATTCTCCACATGCCTATAGCTGAGTCCCCTCTTCCCAAGTACTTTGATCACATCCACTATACGCTCTAAAACTTGCCGTCTCTTTTTCACTTGTGCTCTGTGAGCTGACAACTGACTGCCAGCAAACAAGCTCCTGATGTTGCCTTTTGAGCACCTTAAGAAAAAAGCTTCAGCACAGGTCTGGTGTGTAGTGCTCTTTTCATGCTCCTCTGTGCGCAGATGTATATGTCGCCAGTCACTCATGCCTGTAATAAATGCGCTGGTGTCAGTCCGCCTTGCAAATGCCAGACGCACAAAGCAGAACAATAAATGGCGTTCTTTGCAATAAGTAAGCCACTTCCTGTTGGTGCCATCTTTACAGCTCAACACCCTCATCACAACTGCACTGCTGCTGTTCTGCTGTGGGTGGTAATCTAAGAAGGCCTGTAATATGGCAGGTTCAGGGCGAGCAAAGTAATCTATGCCCTGGCTCTCACTCTCCTGCTCTTCCAACTCTCGCTCTTGCTCCATTTCTCTCTCCCGCTCTTCTGTATGTCCCTGCTGCTCCGTCTCTCTCTGTTGCTCCATCTCTCTCTGCAGCTCTTCTGTCTCCTCTGTCACAGACTTCTCCACTTTTGATGATAAATCAGTCTGGTGCAACATGTAAGGATTGGCACAATTTGTTAAGATTTTGAGGAGTTTGAGAAACTAACCTTAAGCATAAAATAAAATTCACTATCAGTAACATCATAGCACCCGCCCAGCAGTATATAAACTCCGTCATGCTAGCTAGCACGCAGTACGAGTTATTCTAAGCAATTGTAAAAACTCAGCACAACGAAAATAAACTACAACTAAACTTGGTTTATATCTGACCCAGATAGACTGCAGGTCATAACTTCTTACCTGAAGTTCAGTTCACCTGACACTCGGACCGCCTCGGGTCTCTCCTTCTCTTGCCTCCCCTTCCCTCATCCACCTGCTGGCCTCCACCACTTGCTGATGTTGCTAAATCTGTGGAATCTCCGCCATAGCCACCACCAAACAATTCAGTTATTTTTACACATTTGGCAGCGTCTGCCTGAAGGGCTTGTTTCTTTTTGGCCCTAATTTTTTCTGCACCTCCTTTCCTTTTTTTGTTCTCCATTTTCTTTAGTTCGTCTATAAGATTGCTAAACAAGGGGGAGGGTGCATCCGACCTCCTCGGCTGTAATTGGTCCAGCCCAGAGTCGATCATGACCAATTGGCCAATCCAACACATCCAGCACCAGAGGTGCCAAAGACCAGGTGGGTTGTAATTTGCTGGGCACCCCTCAGGAATTGGGAGATCAAGGAGGAGTCCACCCCGCTAAGTGGTGGGTGACATATATATATGTATATATATAAAATGTATATTATGTATACATATACATATAAAAAAAAATTCCCCGCTCTCCCCTGTGGGCGGTCAATCCTTCAAGCTCGGGTCCTCTACCAGAGGCCTGGGAGCTTGAGGGTCCTGCGCAGTATCTTAGCTGTTCCTAGGGACTGCGCTCTTCTGGACAGAGATCTCTGATGTTGTTCCCGGGATCTGCTGGAGCCACTCGCCTAGCTTGGGAGTCACCGCACCTAGTGCTCCGATTACCACTGGGACCACCGTCACCTTCACCCTCCACATCTTCTTGAGCTCTTCTCTGAGCCCTTGGTATTTCTCGAGCTTCTCGTGTTATTTCTTTCTGATGTTGCTGTCATTCGGAACCACTACATCGATCACTACGGCCGTCTTCTTCTGTTTGTCTACCACCACTATGTCCGGTTGGTTACCCACCACCATTTTGTCCGTCTGTATCTGGAAGTCCCACAGGATCTTAGCTTCGGCAGTGATGGGAATAACGGCGTTACAAGTAACGGCGTTACAAGTAACGGCGTTACTAACGGCGTTACTTTTTTCAGTAACGAGTAATCTAACTAATTACTATTCTTATCGTTACAACGCCGTTACAGTTACTAACAAGAAAATGCGGTCTGTTACTATTTTTCAACAACGGTTGAAGCTCTGTTCAGCTTACTGCATCTTATATCATTTGCACGGAAGTAGCTGACTACGTAAGTAATCTGGACGCTACAGCTTTAAACAGCTGTGCGCTCCCGCGGACGTAATCACAATCACTGTCTGGCACAACACCTGGAGCTAAGGGGGCAAAACAATCGCATGAGTGCTGCTGTTTGACTGAGGAAGAATAAAGTAGTCGTGGTAAGCCAATCACATGACCACTTAAAGACAAAGCAACAAGGTGATATATACCAGTTTTTAAATTGTGTTGATAGGCCACGTAAAACCAGAGTCATGGTAAACAATATATACACGTGTTTTTTCCTGAGTAGTTTCGTCACATTTACTGTCTGAGGACAGCGCAGCAAGCACTCTCTGCTTGTGACCCAAAAAAAAACAAAAAAAAAAAACAGGTGAAGTTTTAGGAGTGACGGCGAGAGAGAGAGAGAGCAGAAAAAAGAGAGAGAGCGAGTTTTGAGATGTGAGAGATTTGTGATGCTTAGCGTGTTTGGAGTGTGTAGTTAATGTGTTGTCTTGTGTAGTTAGTGTGTAGTGTTGTGGATAGTTTTGTGTTGTGTTTCAGAACAATGAGGCGACTGCTGTCTCCAGGTAGAAACAGCAGTGATACACCTGCTGCTGTCAGACCTGCAGGTATCAGGCTGTGATGTTCTCCTTTATAGTGGACAGAAATTTTTTTTTTTTTTGGAGTGGCACAAATAATTTTTGTGGCATCTTACTGAATGCAGAACAGCTGATTGTTATGTAAACAGTTTGAATGGTTATTAAAAAGGGTAAAAGGTAAATGGCTGCAAATAACTTTGTTGTTTACAAAACTTGTGCATAGGATTTTAAAACTGACAATTTATATTTGCATTTAAAGTTATGAAATCTGATTCAATAAACATTGTTCAGAAGAGTTAAAGAAATCTGAGCTGGCAGCAATCACTTCAGAGTGTCGGGTCAGAACACTTGCAAATGTTCAGATGTGAGAGGAACAAACAGGCAGAGTCCAGGAATAAAGTTGTCATTCTTTGTATTTCCAATTGAGAATGTGCCCGCAGCTGGGCGAGAGAGTGTGTGTGGGTGTGGGTGTGTGTGTGTGTGTGTGTGGTTTCTGCAGACAAAGCATAATGATACAAATCAATTAGGAATCAAATTACATAATAAACATAAAGATACAACTGAGGTGTACTCAAGTACAGTATATAACTAAATAAGCTGACATTATACTTCAGCCTGGTTACATAAACTTAAAGTCAGACATTATGCATTAACACACCGCATACAACTATGCACTGAAGGCAACTTTACATTGGTTTATCATCTGTTACACGGAGCACAGAATCAACAACATGATTAAACGAATTTCTCTGCTAGAAGCTAATTAGCAAACAAATCTGTTATGCTAGCGAACTGCCACTTGTACATAACGTCACTTAAACAGAAGCAGAAACTGCTGGTAAGTCATCAAATACAGGATGTCTCTCCTTTTGTGAAACTTGCCTCTCCCTGTCGGAGTGGCCACAATATTGGTCTCCAATTACCTGGACACGCACCTCATACTCAAGCCATTCAGCCAGATCAAGCAGTGTTGGTATAGGAGTGTTGATGGGATTGACAAATCTCTGGAAATTTGCTCTTAGGTCATAAGGTAGCTTAGCTAAGAGGCGAGATACGTGTGAGCCACACCTCAACTCTGTCCGACCTTGTTCTCCCAACTGGTGTAACATACCCACTAGTGCACGGACTTGGAGTGTAAAAGGCTTGAAGGCTCTGATGTCACCACTCCTAATGTTGGGTCCATCCTTCAATTTGGTAATCCTTTTTAAGGCCAGATGTTGAGGTTGCCCATACATTTCTGTAAGTGCTCTCATGGTGTCAGCAAATGGGAATGGACTGTTACTGTATGAGTCAGCTACAAGTAGTGCATCTTCACACTTAAGGTGATCTGTCAAGATCTGGAACTTGAAGTGTTCAGGAGCATCAAGTGGAAGTATGTTATCTAGGGCTAACTTTAATCTTGCAAACTCACGTGGGTCCTCGTGCACAAGGTCGGGGATCGTTGGTTGAGGTCCACGATAAGTCACTATCGGTTGGGCTCTGCTGAGAGAGAGTGGTGTCTGAGGGCACCCACCTGGTTGCAGGCGATCGGGTGGACACTGTCGGCAGTCATCTGGGTAGTTACCACAGCGCCTGTACAGATAACTCGAATCCTGATACCCATATCCATAAGGAGAACGATAGTGACTGTCAGGGCAGCTTGGGTGACCAGGGGTAGGATACCTGTCATCTTGTCTGTAGTATGGATCATCTTCATAGCAGGCCCCTAGCCTTGGCAATCTAGGAGGAGTGGCAGGCTGACTGCAGTTCCTTTGGCGACGAGCATACACCTCATCAACCCTTCTTTGGTCTGCATGATACGGTGACCGTCCCCTTGCTGCTGACGCTTGAAGTGGAGGGGGCCTCTCACCTGGTGTCATTGGTGGAAGAAAATCTTGAGATTCAGGGCATGAGTCGACTGAAGGTGATGGTGACTGTGCGCTGCGCTCCCTGTCAAGATCTGCGTCATTTAGACTGTGAGTGAGCTCCTCA
This sequence comes from Perissodus microlepis, assembly GCF_051167445.1. Lineage (NCBI taxonomy): Eukaryota > Metazoa > Chordata > Actinopteri > Cichliformes > Cichlidae > Perissodus > Perissodus microlepis. The sequence continues at coordinate 28,749,024 of NC_140467.1, read as the reverse complement.
ATCAGGCCATGCTGGCTGTCCTTTGGATGTTGAGACTCATCCCCAAATGGCACCTGTGGAGCACTTTCAGGCTGATGTGGGCTCTTCTGACCTTTGATTGGCACCAGCTTACTAGTGTGGGCAGGTGTGGTTGACGTCCCATCCTCACAAAGTCCAGACCGTGATGTGGCATGCTGTGGAGCTAATACAGGTGAGCTAGAGATCAATTCTGTCAGGCGTTGCACATCTAGTCGGAGTTGATTGTGTTCCTCTTTCATGTGATGAATATATTGGAGAATTTCAGGATGAGTAGAATGCTTGCCCTGATCATCATGTGAGAGTCGGTTCTTAGCGAGGTCGTCCACTTCATAGTTCTGGAGGTATGATGGCAGCTTGCTATGTCTGTGCGGACGGTCAGACTCTCTGTATGGGTATCGGTCTTCCATTCTGAACATATAAGGCTGAAGCAGTTGCTCACCTCCGGCTCGAAGGACCAAATGTTCAGAAGGGTTAAAGAAATCTGAGCTGGCAGCAATCACTTCAGAGTGTCGGGTCAGAACACTTGCAAATGTTCAGATGTGAGAGGAACAAACAGGCAGAGTCCAGGAATAAAGTTGTCATTCTTTGTATTTCCAATTGAGAATGTGCCCGCAGCTGGGCGAGAGAGTGTGTGTGGGTGTGGGTGTGTGTGTGTGTGTGTGTGGTTTCTGCAGACAAAGCATAATGATACAAATCAATTAGGAATCAAATTACATAATAAACATAAAGATACAACTGAGGTGTACTCAAGTACAGTATATAACTAAATAAGCTGACATTATACTTCAGCCTGGTTACATAAACTTAAAGTCAGACATTATGCATTAACACACCGCATACAACTATGCACTGAAGGCAACTTTACATTGGTTTATCATCTGTTACACGGAGCACAGAATCAACAACATGATTAAACGAATCTCTCTGCTAGAAGCTAATTAGCAAACAAATCTGTTATGCTAGCGAACTGCCACTTGTACATAACGTCACTTAAACAGAAGCAGAAACTGCTGGTAAGTCATCAAATACACTCATGGCTGAACACCAACATAACTGAGTGAAGTAAGACATTAATTTACGGTCTTATGAACGCACACACTGTCCGTTGTTCGGCTGCCGTTTGTCTCTGAACTAAAGTTGCGGACATGCACCCCGATGGTGCATTCAGGGGGCATAGGAAATCCCATACACAAACCTAACCCTTTTGTACAAACATGTTTGTGGTTGTTACAGTAAAAAAGAATATAACTTTTTCTACTCTGATTTTATGTTTTTTGTCTGATTTTAGATCAATTGTGTTAATACAGTATGTCAAAATGAAAACATAACTGTAAATTCAGACACATGAGGTTGTGCTGAAAAGAATGATACTAAACAAGGCAAAGTAAATAGTTTTTAAAGATGAAATGTAGAGGAAACATCAAAAGTAGTTAAAAATGGCCAATTATAACCTGGACCCCAGAGGGATAAACGTTTTTGGTTTTTTTTAAGTAATGCAATAGTTACTTTTCAAGTAATTAATTACTTTCAGAATATTATAACTCAGTTACTAACTCAGTTACTTTTTTGAAGAAGTAACTAGTAACTATAATTAATTACTTTTTCAAATTAACTTGCCCAACACTGCTCGTCGGTATCCATAGCCAGTCTTGTCAATGATCTCACTGAGGGGGTTAGGGCCTATGCAGAACAGCAGCGGGGACAGAGCATCTCCTTGGTAGATCCCGCACTTGATGGCAACTTGTGCTATGGGCTTGAGTTTGGCCTCTAGCGTTGTATGCCATGTTGTCATGGTGTGTGGTCGCTTTTCAGAAGCTGGGCTTGGCGCCTTGGTTCTATTGACAAAAACTCTAAATGCTTGGATGATTTCATGCATCATTATTTAAATATGCATAACAACAGAACTCACTCCAAACAATCTAAGCCAGCAAAGAAAATTTAACACATTTTTAATATGTGCAGCAGTAGACAGTTTGTGTCTCACCTGGGCATTTTGTGCTTTACTACTATAATCTTGCCCTTTTGTCCAATAAACATAAAAGTAATGTTTGTCATGTCTGCGCTGGCAGACCGTGAGGAGTGGCGAGAGAGAGGACCCAAATGCAAATATGAGAGACAGAACGGAATCTGAACTAAAAGGGAGCCTTTATTCATGACTGAGAAAAACAAACAAAAAAAGCAACAAAGAGTAAACTGCAGCTGGATAGTGTAGTGGTAAGACTGCACACCTTTGTAGTGGAAGTCGCAATTTAGTAAGGGTCCTGGCTAGACCCCCGTGCTAAAAAACCAAGCCCTGTAAAGGCGCGGCTACGTCTGCAGCCTGTCCGTAGCTCAGACACACGCACTTCACTACATGTTCACTATATGTTGTACTGTGTATGTGACAAATAAAAAATTTGTAAGTTGTTTGTTAATTGTAAACTAACAAAACAAAAACTGGGAAGCAACTAAAAAACAAATTCATAGAAACTAAAGTCCTGAAAACATGAAGCCTGGAACGTGAAAAACCTGGGACTTGGAAATACAGGGGAGATGAGCGACAACAGACAAAGGAAGAAACAGGACTAAATACACAAAGGAAAACGAGGGGATGTGAAACAGGAGGGGAACGCAGCTGGAACTACTCACACTGACACAGTGAGACAGGGAGGAAGCAAAACTGAATACATTAAACACAAGATTTCACACTGTCAAAATAAAACAAAAAACAAGAGACACACACTGAAATGCAGACTTGGCACTGTGACATGGAGGACTGACAGGGAGACACAGAGGGAACGAGAGCCATGACTGGGAGAGAGATGAACAATCCTGTGGACAGAACTTTACATGCATGAGAGACGAGATGGGCTACACATGGAGGCACGAAAAGGGAACAGACTAAAAAAAACAAGAAACTCAGATCCAGAAATACAAATGATTAAACCAGGAAGAACAAGGAATCTATACAATACTAAATGAGGACATCGGAACCCTAGACACACCGGGTCATAGACCCAGAACCATCACAATGTTCTCTCCATTCTACCTTTTTTCTTATTCCTGTGCACAAAAGTCAGCCGATGTTAGTGCGCAGGAAAATTTGACATTTTTCCCCCCATGATGCAGATAATTGAAAAACCTAATACTTGTGACTCAGTAATCTGATTACTGAGTTTAATACAAAAATACAATATTACTTACTGCCTTGTAGAAAAATAAGTAGTAGGTATTATGTACTTTTCCCACCCCTCTGACCACCCCACATTGGGGGGCTCTATTGTGTTATAAGGTTTGGAACGAAACCGTAGGAAATGTAGCAGGTCAGGATAATTGTTGGGGGTGATCATGTACTCCTGCCTCAAACACATCCTATTTGGCACTACGGTGTGGGAAAGTTTCAGGACAGTATATCAGCTCTAGTCATATGCAACAAATTCATGTCTTTTCTCTTTGAAGTTCATGTGCTGAGGAGCTGTCATGCTATCCAAAGTGGCACCTTATCAGCTTTCCTGTAATTTATTTAAATTGTTGACTGTGTGCTTTAGTGTGTGCAATGAAATATTCACTGAGATTGAGACTTTCAGTCAGTCAGTTTAAGAGTGACTGACATGGTCGGCTGGGGGAGCAACATCACAGACCAACAGGGCCTGCACACTGCACACACTGAAGCATCTCAGCTTATGTTGTCTTATTGCTCATCTGAGGTGGTATTTAAATAAGGCCAACTAAAACCAGATGATTTATTTTCTCTTACTTCAGGATACATTATATTCTCATGTATGAAACCTTGGAACTGATGGAGGTTGTACTCTCTTTATCTTAACTGACTGAAACAGTTGCTGACGTGGGTCTGACGTTCTGCAGTGATGTTTTGTCTGAATGGTTCATGTTCAGTCTTGTTCACTGACGTGATGAGATTTCTCGGAAAGAGTTCATGCCGGTAGAAGATGAAAACTTCTCAGGTGCTCTGACATCTTGAAGAGTGACTCCTCTGAGATGCTCAGACTCATGGCTTCTGCAGAGAAATAGGTGAGAATAAACTCATGATATCAAACTAAGTAGGTAGGAGAGAGAGAGAGAGGCTGGAAGGACTCACATTGTAGGATTTCTGCCTGTTAAAGAAGCAGCACAAACTTAATTTGGAACTTAATGCAAAGCTTTGAACGATTGATTAGTTTTCTGCAGATCTGTGTTTATTCCTGATGTATGAAGCACAGCACTGAGTGCAGTTTTTATCGACTGATCAGTGGTTTTAACTGAAGGATGAGCATTTGGTGGCGATGGAGTGACCGTGTGAGGGGATGATGAGACTTTGCTTTGCACATGCTTTGTTTGTTAAATGGGGATTTTTACATCCAGATCTGTTGAGCTTTGTAGATATGAAAAAGTTGGACCAACAGTAATCTGGGATTTGATATTTCTTATTTGCTAATTTGATTAATTATTACTTCTAATTTGCATTAACCTAAGGTAAATTTCAAATGTAAAGATGTTTTAAACATCGTTCTAGTTTCTTCTCTGCTGCTTTTGGCGTGGACACTTTGTGACCACATACTTGTAATGGTTATATCTCCACTCCACCATTTTTGCACATGAACTAATATCAGCTGATTGTAGACGAATGTGCAGGAAAACAAGACATTTATTTTTTGTTGTTGTTGTGTAGATAACTGAAGGCCATTTGTAATGCAAATAATGGCATAATTGTGATTATAATGCAATCAGTGAGTTTAATAGAACATTACATTAATGACAAACAGAAAAAATGTAATGTGATTACAGTAACTTTACACTCAGCAAAAATCAGTAAACGCAGAGTTTCTTCATGTTCTGCATCTCTGCACCTGAACTATGTGTGTGTGCTTTTTGCCAACTACACCAAAGTCTTACATTCAGGACACGTTCAGACAAGAATCACTGCTGTGTGAGAACAAGTTTTCACATCTGTGCATTTAACTTTTCAAAACTGGAGGTATTGGCTTTGTGTTTTTTATTGTATTTTATTCTATGTTAGTCCAGTGCATTTAACACATTCTATCACTGCGATACTTATATCTACTGGACTAAGCTTAAAAATACATAATTGTTATTTCAGATTTATGCACCATGTGGTTTAAAAGCTTTCAGCACAAATTTCTCAGGAATTTATAGATAAAGATAAATTCTTAGCACAAATATCCGTCTGCATTCAGTGAGAAACATTTATTGCTTTCTTAGGGAGACATAAGAAATTCTGTCAGAATGTGATTGATTTGTCATTAAAATACACCCTTTCTTTTAATCATTTATGCTGAATAGAGTTAATACACCTGCACTGAAATTAAAGCTTTACTAAAGTCACAGGACCAATAATATTTCTATTAAAGTTGTTGTCCTCATATGGGTTAAAGTATAGTTGTTGATATGAAGTTCAAGTCTAGTAAAGTAAAAATCTAAGAGGAACAATTTGATGTTAAGCTCCTTTACTTTACTATCTAGGCCTTTATTGTGAAACACTTCCAGGAACATAATGTGAATAAATGTAATCCATGAGGTCGAATAGAGATTATCTCTGGGTGACAACATTTACTTATTTTACCAGAGAAGAAGAGAAAGAGACAAACTTCACATAGAGGAAGATGAATATTAGAAGAAAAAAACCCTCTAAATAACAAAAATGGTAAATGGTAAATGGCCTGTATTTATATAGCGCTTTACTAGTCCCTAAGGACCCCAAAGCGCTTTACATGTCCAGTCATCCACCCATTCACACACACATTCACACACAAAAATGTCTTGAAACTGTGGAGGTTAATGAATTTAAAGGTTCATTAACCTGTACTAATGATGAAGGTCTTTCATCAGGAGGGACACACACACAGTCTCACACTGGCTCTGTTTTCACTGCTTTCACTCATCATACAGATTTTAATTTGTAGACTACAGTTTGGTCTCTTCCAGTTCGTGATGTGTTTGATTCACCTACAGTCACCCTGTAAAAACAACATGTTTCTGCTTGTGTCCGCAGAATCTAACTGACCAGAGTTTGATTCACAATCCAAAGCAAAAGGTCAGAGGTCAAGCTACTCATCAGACTGTCCAGAGGAAAACTAGTCAACAAGTTTTTAGTTTGAAGGAAACTTCACAAAATGTCCTTGGCTCCCAAAAAAAGAGGAAGCAAAGACCTGCCTCCCAGTTTGTCTGACTTCATGGGCAAACGTATTAACGATGCATCTTACATCCAGCAGTTTGACAGCAGAAATCCAACACTGGGAGAAAGTTTAAGAATGTTCCTGAGGATGTCTAAAGATGTAAAAGAAATACAGAAGGCCACAGATGTACAAAGGACAGCAGGAGGACTGGGGGAGCAGGAGGCCGTTCATTCACTGGAGGACTGACTTCAGCTTTTGGATTTTAGCTGCTGTTGCAGGTGGAAGTGCTGTTGTGTAGGAGTTCTAACTACATATTTATAAGTGCTTAATGTGACCAATCAGCTACCAGCTCTCATTGCTGGAATCTTCAGAGTCACTCCTGAAGAGCATAAAAAGGTATGATGTTGCCATCTAAGTCAGCTGAACAGAGTCAAATGAGACAAAGAACAAACTCAGAAATTTTTCCTACAATTAAAGAGAATGAAAATAAAACCCCTTCCTGCTCCTCCACCCTGTGAGCCTGTACTGTTCACACTAACTAAGAAATGAAGTATGTGAATAAAGGATCATCAGACTGTGAACTGGACTGTATGAAGGACAATATGAATGGACTGTATGACGTGTTCCCTTAAAGTCATTTAAAAAGCAAACAGAGGATAGTCATGCTCTGTAGAAATATATTATGAACTAGAGTGGAAACTTTACAGCGACAATGGAAATTTGGAGAAATATGACTGGAAAATAAACCAGGGGAACTCTAATCTCTAATCACATCTCAGTCAGAGGACACATCCGACTGGCCTGAGGACTGCCACTGCTTCCCTTGTACAGCTTCTTGATTCCTCAGAAGGAACATTTCAGAGCACCACATAAAGATATTCAATAATCTGACTCAAGGAGACTGAAAAGTGTTTTCTTATTGGTTGTAATAGCTGTGTTCCACCACAGGGTGCAGCTGTGTATAGTAAAGCACATTTCCACTGTTTTCCTTAAAGTTTCTGTTCCATGTGGTATCATCTCTAGTGATTACCTGTTTCTGTTCATGTTCCTTTTATCTGCCTTAATAAATGGCACGCCCTTGGTTAGAGTACAGCTTTGTCTCCTGTGGTCAGCAGCTGCAGATTGTGGGTTGCAGATAGAGAATAATTTCAGTTCTGGGATTTTATTTAATCTGATTAAACAGACTTTTAGGTGAAATAAATCTTTTTAAATCCTTAAAGCTGGATATAGATGTGTTTTTAAATTTTGTAAAAGTGTTTTATTCTAAGGTTTATTATAATGTTTTAGTTAAAGTTAATAGTTTATTATTAAATTACATAAATTACTGACATCTGCGAAGCTGAGCTACATACTTAGCTTTTGGCTTTCAGAGATGGACATAAAAGACTGTAAAGCGTTAAATTTAGGGTTTGTTGGGGGGTTTTTTTATTGAGGAGTCAGAACAGAATATAGAGAAATTGAACAAATCAAGTCCAACGTGAAAGAATCCAAATGTTTCCACTCGGTCTGAGTCATCAGAAATATTTCAAGCAGTCATTCAGAGCATGAACACACATGAAGAATCCAAGGTATCAATCAGGTGAAAGAAGATCAGATTTCAGGACTGGACTTTTCTCTTTTTCCCATATGCTGTTAGTTTGTCAAAAATGTTTGGCCCTGATTTGTTTGCTTCAGCCACTCTCTTTTTCATCTCCTCCAGTTTAATGACTTTCTCTGAGTCTCCTTCACCCTCCTCCTCCTTAATCTTCTCAATCAGGAAGTCCAAGTTATCAAGAGTGGACGCTGAATCAGTTTTCAGAGCGATCTGCTCCAGTCTGACAAGATGCTGGTAGGACTCATCCAGTAACTGTGACTTCTCTGCTGTTAGTTTGTTCATTTCCTCTTCAAGATTTTCAAAAAGACTTTGCTTGTTCTGACCTTTAGTTTTATTCATTTCATATTTGTTTTTCATGTCTTCATTGGTCTTCTTAACGTACCTTTTCTTGGTCTCATAGATCCACTTTTCTTTCACATGAGCTGATACAGGACACTTCCTGGTACATGCAGTGCAGCGGTCATTTTTCATGACCTCACAGCTTCCAGCAGACCAGGCCACTGTGCATCCAGGATGGTGACAGTTCTCCTCACAGACTATACAGCACACAGCTCCTTCATAAAAACCTAAGCCCCACCACCCACCATCAATGGATTTTTTGTCTTTGTAGTACTCTGGAACTTCTACAGTAAACTTTTCATTATTCTCCATCTCCTTTCTATGTAGTTTCAGAGCTTCTTTTGTCTCTGTGATTTCTTTCTGTTTTTCCTCCGTGAACTTGATTCTCTCCTGCAGGTTTTGGATGCATGCTTTCAGTCTGATTTGTGAATTCAACACTTCGACCGTTGTCTTCAGTTTCTGAGGAGGAGTTTTTTCCAGGAAGACTTTGAATTGATTCATTCCCCTCTCTGTCACCCTCCATGCTGTGTCCAAACCAAACTCATTATCCTCTGTTATTGCTGTGTTCAAGCAGTTATTAAACAGCAAGTGAGCAGGCTGGTTCTTCTCATTTATGGCACATTTAATGTTTGCTGCTTGAAGAGCCTCAAGAACATTTTTAGCTGGCATTCCATCTGAGTGTGTGATCAGAGCTACGATGTTTTTCTCCACATCTTTTCCAAACAGAGACATCACTGAATCAAAGATGTACTTCTGTCGGTCACTCACTCGATTCAAAGCTGCCTTCATCACCAGACCCACTGCATGAACTTCATGAACTCCATCCTCTGCTCGAAATAATTCAAATAACCTTGTAATGACGATGTCATCTTTTTCAGTCCCTCTGGTGTCTCCATATCCAGGAGTATCAATGATGGTCAGAGAGTAGGGCAGAGTTTCATCTTCAAAACCAAAGATCTCGTACACGATCACATCTGAAGTCTGACTTTCTGCCTGACTTCTCTTCTCATCCTCTACGATCTGAAACCAGACTTTATCGTCACACTTCACTCCCATGGTGTAGTTGACCATAGAGTTGATCAGAGTAGATTTTCCTGCTCCTGTTTCACCCACAAGTAAGATGGTTTTATTTGCCTTGTTCATGTTTTTTTCACCAACAGTCTTTCTAGTCAGAGAACCGATCTTAGTTTCCTTTGGTCTCAGCTGGTAGACAGCAGGAGGTCCTGAACGGATCTGAACACTTTTGGAGATGATGTCTTTGTATTTCGGGGAGATGTTACTGATCCTAAAAGCAAAAGTAAAACATTACTTATTTCACATTTACACTTTTAATAGATAATATCAGTAACATTTCTATCTGTCCAAGATTATGGAGATTCCATTTTGAGTCTTTGTTTACCACTAAAGTTTAAAACTTAGTATTTTATCTTTTAATGGTTCATAGACATTGTTCTAATCCCTAAAATTAACAGATACCTGGAGTATTTTTTTCCTGGCTTCTAAAGTACAAACTAACAATTTTACCAAGAACGAGGATCTATAAGAGGAGAGCTGCCATGAACAGGTGTGGCTGTTGATTGTACTTAACTACAAGGCTGCGAGTGTGTTGCATCATCAAAGGTTAGTGTAATCAGCATCTGGATGTAGGCAGTTAGAGTTAAATTAGTTTCTGAATCACCTCCAAGGGTAATACTCTTTGTTTGTAACTAGAATCTAACAACTCCTGATGAGTGTCTCTGTCAGGGTTCTTCTGAAAACACAATGATCAAGTTGTTCCGTACGTAGACCCGACTGCTCAGCTGATTTTACATCAGGACTTATCTCACCTACTCCTGCTTGTATCCAGTATAAGAAACAGTCAGAACTAAAACGAGGCTTTTATGATTTCATTGATTTACATTAATGTACTAAGATCATGTTCAATGGACAAAATAATCTCTTTACAAAATGTGTTCAGAGTTTGTTTGAAATTAAAGTTACAGCATGAACTTAGACAAAAAGGTTTTTAAAACAGGAGAATAAATAGTAATAAAGATTTATACTATTAAATGTGACGTGGAATAAAGAATATGTTGTTTACTACATAAATAAATAATAATTTAAAAGTAAGGAAATACATATAAAGCATATCAAGCATATCATTAAATATTGTTTATTTATTTATCCTTAATCACAGTTTTTTGTTTGTTTGTGGTGAAATCTACGCATGAATATCACAAGAAGAAACAAACCTTAAAGAACCTCAGTCTGTTAACTGTCAGAAATATGACTCAGGGATGGACCAAAGTTAATAAAATGCAGGAGTGGAAAGAAGTGGATAATAAAGTCGGCCAGCAGCCTGAGCCTCAGACTGAGGGGAGTGTTTTCTGTTTGCTGATGTTTTCTTTAGTCAGTGTATTTAACCTGCCAGAGCCACTGCAAAGGAGTGATTATGGTCCTAATTAAAAACAGTGTAACACAGTTTTTACTTCTCTCTGAAAACATTGTGACGGTGAATGGGTGCAAGAAATAATATCTATATTATAGCTGGTACTATGCGAGCTCTGAAACTCTTCTGAATGAATCCTGCACTCCACCAGAGCTGCAGAGATCTCTGTTACTCTGACATTAGAGATAAATATACTGCTTAACAGATTTATTAGACCACCAAACAGCATAAGGTTTATGCCACAGCTGCTCTAAATTAAAAGTATTGCTAATTATGTACGAGCTCTTTTATCAAAATGACATTTTTAATGCTAAAATGCATTTGTGTTATTAACTGTTTTACACAGAAGCAGAAAAAATAGTAAAGCATGTTATTATATTTTCATTAAAATGCCAGATTACAGTTATTTAGTTGCAGAACCCTGGAGAACAGATCCTGAAGACAAATAAATTTCAAAGGGGTGGCTGTAGCTCAGGAGGTAGAGTAGGAAGGTGATCGGAAGGTTGGTGGCTTGATCCCTGGCTTTCTCTAGTCTGTATGACAAATATTCTTGGGCATGATATTAACCCCAAGTTGCTCTCCGATGCATCCATCTGATCTGTTTGTGAATTGTAATAAGCACTTAAAAGCATAGAGGACAGTCCTGGTGTGAATGGGTGACTATGGCATTATGTATAGAGCGCTTTGAGTAGTAGAGGGTAGAAAAGCGCTATATAAGAATAATTCCTTTCCTGAACAGAAAAACTTCATTTTAGTGGTTGAATGTTGCACTTGATTAATTTCTGAAATGATAAATTTGTTTGAAATTCCTGTTCAAAATAGTAAAATGCTGAGAACTCACTAAAAAGCAGAGTCCACATTAGAACATTTCATGAAGCTGAACGGCCTTTTTGTTTTTATGACAGCTGGTCTAATGAATTTGCAAAGCACTGCATACCACCTACCTCTGAAAATCAGTGGAATTCAAAATTCACTAGAGCATAAAGAAGGGATAGAAACTGTGTGTGTATAAGAGAGAGGACACCATCATAAACATGAAGCTGGAGTTTTATCTTAACTGTTCGGTGTCATACTTACGTTGCCATGTTGATGAATGAGATCTACACAGTCAGGTCACAGTCGGCTCTCTAGTTTACAAAAACAGATATATACTATTTTTTCTGCTTCTGTGTAAAACAGTTAATAACATAAAGAAGAACAGAATTCACCTGCTTGTTGCATACAATGCTACTACTGCACATTCACCTAATGCAGCGGTCCCCAACCTTTTTTTGCGCCACGGACCGGTTTATGCCTGACAATATTTTCACGGACCGGCCTTTAAGGTGTCGCGGATGAATACAACAAAATAAAACTAGTACCGGTACCGAAAAAAAGAAGATTTATTCATAACACACGTGAAAAGACCCAGGAAAACCGAGTTAACGATAAAAACGATAACAAAATAACGCTGAAAACCGATAAAAACCCTGAAAATCACACATTTCACACCTGAGCCTCAACTCTCGCGGCCCGGTACCAAACGACTCACGGACCGGTACCGGTCCGAGGCCCGGGGGTTGGGGACCGCTGACCTAATGTATATAATATATAATGTTCTTCTTCTCTATACTTGTATAATGTGCATGTGACGAATAAAGAATCTTGAATCTTGAATATATGAACTGAAGTATGCAGATTTTTAAATAGGTTAAAACAGTGGTCCCCAACCCCCGGGCCTCGGACCGGTACTGGTCCGTGAGTCGTTTGGTAGCGGGCCGCGAGAGTTGAGGCTCAGGTGTGAAATGTATGGTTTTCAGGGTTTTTATCGGTTTTCAGCGTTATTTTGTTATCGTTTTTATCGTTAACTCTGTTTTCCTGGGTCTTTTCACGTGTGTTATGAACAAATCTTCTTTTTTTCGGTACCGGTACTCGTTTTATTTTGTTGTATTTATCCGCGACACCTTAAAGGCCGGTCCGTGAAAATATTGTCGGGCATAAACCGGTCCGTGGCGCAAAAAAGGTTGGGGACCGCTGGGTTAAAACATTCGCAAGATTTTAATGGCATGAATCTGCATAACAGAACGATGTACCTGCTGCCTTATTGGTAAATCTGCGCTGTCACATTCATTCAGATGATTGGAATTAAATTAGGAGAATAAATGAAATTAGGCTTTTCTTGTCTTTTTTAATTAAATAATCTCTCTCTTTAATTCATCACTAATTTAATCTCCTGAGACTAACATTTGAAAAGATCTTACCTGTGCTGTTAGTGTCAGGAGGCCCTCTGAGTCTCAGGAAGCAGAAAGAGTAGAGGACTGAGAATTCAACCTTTTTATATGCTCAGAGCCATCCTATTAAAAATGAAAGTGAGTCTAGAAATGTTGTTACACCTAACTAACAGTTGCACAGTTATTGTATTAGAAGTGAAAGAACAGTGGGGAACCCCCACCCACCAAACGTGAACACACACCTAAAAATGTCGTTTTACTAAACTAACAGTTGCACTTTGCAGACAGACGGTTATTTTTCTTTTGCATGTTCATTGTAAATGTTGTCAAATGTTCAGTTTCTTTGCCTTATGTCAGAGCAACAGGGTCTGATTAAAATGATAAGTGAATTCAATTACACTTTTACAAAGCCATTTTAGTCTAACAGCCACTTAGATGAATTGCTGAGGCCACTGTATTAAACATCTGTGTGAATAGCAAAAAATATTATGGTGTTTTATGTTTTCCAGTTAGGTTGCACAGGGCTGTGGTTTAGATCTTCAGTGGATGAGAGCTGCCACTGCTCCTCGTCTATCTCCTGATCAGTTAGTTCCCTTGATATCTTTCCTCTATTAGATTTAACAGGAAATCAGATTATAGACATTGGAGGGATTTTTCACTGTGAAGGCTGCTGGTTGTCTCTGGGTTGGTGACTTGTTAGTGAGAGGTGGTGCTGCAGGAAGTTCTCTGATCCTGGCTTACAGTCAAAGTATTGAGCCCACTCTGTAGCAGTCCTCCATAGCACACAGTGGTGTTTTGTGGAGCTTATCTGTTTAATTAAAAATCTATAGAGAACGACTCATTTCATAGTGTAAACTTTACATGCTTTATCCAACGCACAGTCTTTGCTGAATCACCTGCTAATTTTATTCACAGTGTTCATTTACTGTTTCTTCAGGGATTTGCTAGCTTAGCTTGTAGCCAAGTGACTACCAGCATGGCTTCTCCTCATGTAAGTGAAGTTACCCCCCCCCCCACACACACACACACACGCACACACACACCTTCTTCAAATCCAACAAAAGTGGTGTCACATGTTTGTGCTACGTTTGTGCTGGTTTGTGCTGCAAAAATTGTCATTTGTGCTGCTTCTGTTTCAAAGATATTAATGAAAATGTAAAGGTCAAAAGGTCAACCAGCTCCCCCATATTACCCAAATTTTAAAAACAATTGATGTCAAACATTTGTGCTACGTTTGTTGCCTGTTGGACCTAACTGGTCAACAGAATCTTTAATTCGGGTCCGACTGATATGCACCAACTGGCAGGCTCCTTTGAATTTCTTCAGAAATGTTGTTTTATTAATGATTTTAAAACAGAAGCAGCACAAACGACAATGTTAGCAGCACAAACCAGCACAAACGTAGCACAGTTGATTGACACCAATTCTGTTTGATTTCATTAATGTGTGTGTGTGTGTGTGTGTGGGGGGGGGGGGGGGGGGGGGGGGGGGGGGGCTGACCTTGGATGACCTCTAGAAACTTTTGTTAATATTTTTAAAATGATGAAATGAAATGAAAAATTTTTGCAAATGTTTGACATCAATTTTTTTTCATTTGGTCAATGTGGGGGGCCTGTTTGACCTTTTGACCTTTACATGTTCATTAATATCTTTACAACAGAAACAGCACAAATTACAATTTTTGCAGCACAAACCAGCAAATCCACTTTTGTTGGGTATGAAGAATTTGGGGGGGGTGGGGGCGCAACTTCACTCACATCGTCTTCCACCTGCTCCTCCTGCGCTTTTTTGCTCAGTGTGTCAAATTTTTCATTACTCCTCTGCTTTCTTTAGTAATAACGATATTTGTAATATGTTTAGCCCATTTTTATCTTTGAGGGGAGGCTCAATGACTATCAATTGCATCCTAGGTCATATTGCAGCTTCCCAGGCCCCTGTATTCATTGGACCAAGGCTAACTCTCTTCTGGCTGATTGTCCTGAACAGCTGGGAAACCAGACTGCCTGGGTGACAGTGAGGAGCAACATACCAGACCACCAAAAACAAATCAAAAATAATGAACAAATGCTTCAGACACTGAAGAGAGAGATTTTTTTCCTGTCCCTGTTAGTAAATTAATTTAGTGATGAACAGATTGATTTGCTCTGCCTTACAAAAACCTGGTTAAAGCAGGATGATTGCTAGTTTGAAACTGATAGCCTCCACATGGCATTTAATTATTTAATTAATTATTAGACTTAATAGCTATTGTGGTACCTCCCTGAGGCAGAAGTGTTTCTCTGTGCCACTCTTGAATACCAGCTTTATTCTTTATTTCTTTTGTTAACTGCATTTTTCTACAGTGTGCAAATGCCATGTGTTGCAATGATACAACGGACAGGTACTGTTGGACACCACCAACTCACACAATCTTTTGAATTCCTGGCTTTATGCCACCAGATCTACAATTTTTGGTTCACTCCCACAACTGCCCTCTGCCCCCCAGGAAGGCAAAAAGGTTGTGCTAACTGACCATCACTACCCAGCCTCTTGCTAGCCAACATATGGTTTCTGGAAAACAAACTGGATGAGCTTAGAGTCAGGATTACAACACAGTGCGAAATAAGAGAGTGCTGAACCCTAATTTTCACCAAGACCTGGCTCTCAGACACAGTCTCAGAATGCAGTGTTCAGCCACAGACTCTTTCCATACATCAAGCAGGCCAGACCTCAACCTCCAGTATGGCTACATGGGAGGAGTGTGTTTATTAATAACTTGTGACATGTGGAGTTTTTACTGCTGAAATGCCATCCACCTTGAAATTCTGAACAAACATCACCTATAAAATTGCTAATGCAAAGGACATGTTAGCTAAATGGAGCAAACCTGTTTGGAGTGGAGGCAGGAAGTCAGAGTTTCTGTTAACTCTGCCATTTCAAGGAAATCATATTGTTCAGTAGTGTTATGGTCCCTCCTCTGCCTCTCCTATTTCTGTTTCACTTTCAACATGACAGCTGCAGGCATGTGAAAATGGAGATCTCATTCATCTCATTCATCTCTGCCTTCTTGGTATCACTTTATATCACATAGATACCGTTTCAGGTGAAGATGGCGGTTAAAGGGGTCAAAAATATCAAATAATATTTGTTTCTTTGTAACTGTGTTTGCTCTCCACACCCTTGCCTAAACCTCAACATGCAGATGTAACACACACGTAATAACACTGAGGACACCAGTAAGAGCTTATGTCACACAGTGGAAAATTGTGTTTTTATATTTTGTGAGGGAGAGGGTCAGCAGGTACTTGTATGCCAGCCCAAGGAGACGATAGGCATTAGACAGCATGTTGAACGGCCTGAGTATTTGATAGCAGCACAGTGGGCAATTTTTGCAAGAACCACAGCTTTTGGTCACAGTTTCACTTTCTTCATCCCATTCTTCAGATCTGTCCTTTGCTGTCAGTCAGAACTGAAACGTTTTGCTGAACAGTGGGAAAGGCTTAAGACATCACATGTAGATGACTACAGGACCAGAACAGCAAAGGACAGATCTGAAGAATGGGACGAAGAAAGTGAAACTGTGACCAAAAGCTGTGGTTCTTGCAAAAATTGCCCACTGTGCTGCTATCAAATACTCAGGCCGTTCAACATGCTGTCTAATGCCTATCGTCTCCTTGGGCTGGCATACAAGTACCTGCTGACCCTCTCCCTCACTTAGGTTGCCTGTGAAAGCCTGTCTGCAAACAAGCTGGAGATGTTTATGCTGATGGCCACTGAAAAGGACATTCTCATGTCATTGGACTCTGACATGGTCATTGACAGGGTAGCTGAGAAGAGTGACCTGCTGAGAAAGCTCCTTTTGTAACCTGGTGAGGTGAAATAAAAATGAGCAAAACATTCCTAATTATCTATTGTTAATATTAAATTCAGCTTTATTGTTATTGCCTAAAGTACAGTCAAATGAATACGTTTAGTATCTACCTTCACTTCAAACAAGTCAAGTGCTCGGTAAATGCTTAGAATTTGTCCATCTTAATAGATAGAATAAATATGAGATTGGAGTATTAGGCATTTATAAACATATATTCTTACAGTCTTAATCTGTCATTGTTTCATTTCAGATGCTGTCAGTCATTTAAGGAGGACTGAAGTGTGTTCATTTTAAGTAAGTACTATACGGAATATGATTCAACCATTTTTCTAGAGTAAGCATACCAGTACTGTCATCGTCTGAAAAAAATCTATTAAGTGCAATTCTTTCTCAACCTTCACTGTCTGTCCTTTCACTTCTTAAAGGTTTCCATGTCTTAAGATCTGTTCAGTGTTGCTGCTGTGGAAGTGTTGTAGGTGACCTTTTATTGATGAGTGAATAGTCTTTGGCGATACAATTCAATCACAATCTGTCCTTTATAGATTTTAATATTCATCTAATCTTTGTTCCATTCTGTCCTGTTTGTCAGGGTCTAATCATACATTGTTTGTTTGTTTAAGAGGTTCTCTAGACCATTCAACTTTTTAAGTTCATCAACGTAAGTACTGCTGTATATGATTCCTCTAATTTTGTGGAATAAAGATGCCAGTACTGTGATCATCTGAGCAAGTCCATCAATTGCCATTCACTGTTCTTTGTCCTTTCACTTGTGTCCTGTTTTTCAGGGTAATTTTTTCAGAAGTAAGTACTGTATATGATGCCAGTATTTTCCCATATTTTCTAGATACTGTATTAGTACTGTGTGTAAAATGCCATCAAAAACTCAATTAAGTGTTATTCTTATTCTTCTTTCTCACCTTTCTTTCTCTGTCTCCTTTCATATTTAAAGGTTGCTGTGTTTAAAAAAATATATTGTGCTAACCTGCTGTTTTGTATTGTTTTGGTAAATAAATAGTTTATGAAAATATCAGTAAATCTGTCATTTATTAATTTTAATGTTAATTAATGATCATGTCTCACCTCTAGTGTTCTTGGTCTTAATTTCAGGTTTCTACCATGTGTTGTAGATAGTTCAGGAGGTTAACTCGACCAAGCAGTCTTTTTGTTTCCGCTGTGTACTGTTTAAAATCCAGAATAGGGAGGATGGTGTAGATTTAAGTTTATTAGATTGATACATATATACCAACAAGGCAGTGTACATCAAAGCAGTTGTTTTCATGCAAAGGCTTTATGGCTTTTCCTATAATGCCTGATGGGCCGGTCTCTAGTCAAAATGCCCAGGCCGATTTTTTGTCCCAGTCCTGCCTGGCACTCGGACTGGCGGCCGCCTCGGGTCTCTCCTCCTCTTGCCTCCCCTTCCCTCATCCACCTGCTGGCCTCCACCACTTGCTGATGTTGCTAAATCTGTGGAATCTCCGCCATAGCCACCACCAAACAATTCAGTTATTTTTACACATTTGGCAGCGTCTGCCTGAAGGGCTTGTTTCTTTTTGGCCCTAATTTTTTCTGCACCTCCTTTCCTTTTTTTGTTCTCCATTTTCTTTAGTTCGTCTATAAGATTGCTAAACAAGGGGGAGGGTGCATCCGACCTCCTCGGCTGTAATTGGTCCAGCCCAGAGTCGATCATGACCAATTGGCCAATCCAACACATCCAGCACCAGAGGTGCCAAAGACCAGGTGGGTTGTAATTTGCTGGGCACCCCTCAGGAATTGGGAGATCAAGGAGGAGTCCACCCCGCTAAGTGGTGGGTGACATATATATATGTATATATATAAAATGTATATTATGTATACATATACATATAAAAAAAAATTCCCCGCTCGCCCCTGTGGGCAGTCAATCCTTCAAGCTCGGGTCCTCTACCAGAGGCCTGGGAGCTTGAGGGTCCTGCGCAGTATCTTAGCTGTTCCTAGGGACTGCGCTCTTCTGGACAGAGATCTCTGATGTTGTTCCCAGGATCTGCTGGAGCCACTCGCCTAGCTTGGGAGTCACCGCACCTAGTGCTCCGATTACCACTGGGACCACCGTCACCTTCACCCTCCACATCTTCTTGAGCTCTTCTCTGAGCCCTTGGTATTTCTCGAGCTTCTCGTGTTATTTCTTTCTGATGTTGCTGTCATTCGGAACCACTACATCGATCACTACGGCCGTCTTCTTCTGTTTGTCTACCACCACTATGTCCGGTTGGTTACCCACCACCATTTTGTCCGTCTGTATCTGGAAGTCCCACAGGATCTTAGCTTCGGCAGTGATGGGAATAACGGCGTTACAAGTAACGGCGTTACAAGTAACGGCGTTACTAACGGCGTTACTTTTTTCAGTAACGAGTAATCTAACTAATTACTATTCTTATCGTTACAACGCCGTTACAGTTACTAACAAGAAAATGCGGTCTGTTACTATTTTTCAACAACGCTTGAAGCTCTGTTCAGCTTACTGCATCTTATATCATTTGCACGGAAGTAGCTGACTACGTAAGTAATCTGGACGCTACAGCTTTAAACAGCTGTGCGCTCCCGCGGACGTAATCACAATCACTGTCTGGCACAACACCTGGAGCTAAGGGGGCAAAACAATCGCATGAGTGCTGCTGTTTGACTGAGGAAGAATAAAGTAGTCGTGGTAAGCCAATCACATGACCACTTAAAGACAAAGCAACAAGGTGATATATACCAGTTTTTAAATTGTGTTGATAGGCCACGTAAAACCAGAGTCATGGTAAACAATATATACACGTGTTTTTTCCTGAGTAGTTTCGTCACATTTACTGTCTGAGGACAGCGCAGCAAGCACTCTCTGCTTGTGACCCAAAAAAATAAATAAATAAATAAACAGGTGAAGTTTTAGGAGTGATGGCGAGAGAGAGAGAGAGCAGAAAAAAGAGAGAGAGCGAGTTTTGAGATGTGAGAGATTTGTGATGCTTAGTGTGTTTGGAGTGTGTAGTTAATGTGTCGTCTTGTGTAGTTAGTGTGTAGTGTTGTGGATAGTTTTGTGTTGTGTTTCAGAACAATGAGGCGACTGCTGTCTCCAGGTAGAAACAGCAGTGATACACCTGCTGCTGTCAGACCTGCAGGTATCAGGCTGTGATGTTCTCCTTTATAGTGGACAGAAATAATTTTTTTTTTTGGAGTGGCACAAATAATTTTTGTGGCATCTTACTGAATGCAGAACAGCTGATTGTTATGTAAACAGTTTGAATGGTTATTAAAAAGGGTAAAAGGTAAATGGCTGCAAATAACTTTGTTGTTTACAAAACTTGTGCATAGGATTTTAAAACTGACAATTTATATTTGCATTTAAAGTTATGAAATCTGATTCAATAAACATTGTTCAGAAGAGTTAAAGAAATCTGAGCTGGCAGCAATCACTTCAGAGTGTCGGGTCAGAACACTTGCAAATGTTCAGATGTGAGAGGAACAAACAGGCAGAGTCCAGGAATAAAGTTGTCATTCTTTGTATTTCCAATTGAGAATGTGCCCGCAGCTGGGCGAGAGAGTGTGTGTGTGTGTGGGTGTGTGTGTGTGTGTGTGTGTGTGTGTGGTTTCTGCAGACAAAGCATAATGATACAAATCAATTAGGAATCAAATTACATAATAAACATAAAGATACAACTGAGGTGTACTCAAGTACAGTATATAACTAAATAAGCTGACATTATACTTCAGCCTGGTTACATAAACTTAAAGTCAGACATTATGCATTAACACACCGCATACAACTATGCACTGAAGGCAACTTTACATTGGTTTATCATCTGTTACACGGAGCACAGAATCAACAACATGATTAAACGAATCTCTCTGCTAGAAGCTAATTAGCAAACAAATCTGTTATGCTAGCGAACTGCCACTTGTACATAACGTCACTTAAACAGAAGCAGAAACTGCTGGTAAGTCATCAAATACACTCATGGCTGAACACCAACATAACTGAGTGAAGTAAGACATTAACTTACGGTCTTATGAACGCACACACTGTCCGTTGTTCGGCTGCCGTTTGTCTCTGAACTAAAGTTGCGGACATGCACCCCGATGGTGCATTCAGGGGGCATAGGAAATCCCATACACAAACCTAACCCTTTTGTACAAACATGTTTGTGGTTGTTACAGTAAAAAAGAATATAACTTTTTCTACTCTGATTTTATGTTTTTTGTCTGATTTTAGATCAATTGTGTTAATACAGTATGTCAAAATGAAAACATAACTGTAAATTCAGACACATGAGGTTGTGCTGAAAAGAATGATACTAAACAAGGCAAAGTAAATAGTTTTTAAAGATGAAATGTAGAGGAAACATCAAAAGTAGTTAAAAATGGCCAATTATAACCTGGACCCCAGAGGGATAAACGTTTTTTGTTTTTTTTTTAAGTAATGCAATAGTTACTTTTCAAGTAATTAATTACTTTCAGAATATTATAACTCAGTTACTAACTCAGTTACTTTTCTGAAGAAGTAACTAGTAACTATAATTAATTACTTTTTCAAATTAACTTGCCCAACACTGCTCGTCGGTATCCATAGCCAGTCTTGTCAATGATCTCACTGAGGGGGTTAGGGCCTATGCAGAACAGCAGCGGGGACAGAGCATCTCCTTGGTAGATCCCGCACTTGATGGCAACTTGTGCTATGGGCTTGAGTTTGGCCTCTAGCGTTGTATGCCATGTTGTCATGGTGTGTGGTCGTTTTTCAGAAGCTGGGCTTGGCGCCTTGGTTCTAGTGACAAAAACTCTAAATGCTTGGATGATTTCATGCATCATTATTTAAATATGCATAACAACAGAACTCACTCCAAACAATCTAAGCCAGCAAAGAAAATTTAACACATTTTTAATATGTGCAGCAGTAGACAGTTTGTGTCTCACCTGGGCATTTTGTGCTTTACTACTATAATCTTGCCCTTTTGTCCAATAAACATAAAAGTAATGTTTGTCATGTCTGCGCTGGCAGACCGTGAGGAGTGGCGAGAGAGAGGACCCAAATGCAAATATGAGAGACAGAACGGAATCTGAACTAAAAGGGAGCCTTTATTCATGACTGAGAAAAACAAACAAAAAAAGCAACAAAGAGTAAACTGCAGCTGGATAGTGTAGTGGTAAGACTGCACACCTTTGTAGCGGAAGTCGCAATTTAGTAAGGGTCCTGGCTAGACCCCCGTGCTAAAAAACCAAGCCCTGTAATGGCGCGGCTACGTCTGCAGCCTGTCCGTAGCTCAGACACACGCACTTCACAACATGTTCACTATATGTTGTACTGTGTATGTGACAAATAAAAAATTTGTAAGTTGTTTGTTAATTGTAAACTAACAAAACAAAAACTGGGAAGCAACTAAAAAACAAATTCATAGAAACTAAAGTCCTGAAAACATGAAGCCTGGAACGTGAAAAACCTGGGACTTGGAAATACAGGGGAGATGAGCGACAACAGACAAAGGAAGAAACAGGACTAAATACACAAAGGAAAACGAGGGGATGTGAAACAGGAGGGGAACGCAGCTGGAACTACTCACACTGACACAGTGAGACAGGGAGGAAGCAAAACTGAATACATTAAACACAAGATTTCACACTGTCAAAATAAAACAAAAAACAAGAGACACACACTGAAATGCAGACTTGGCACTGTGACATGGAGGACTGACAGGGAGACACAGAGGGAACGAGAGCCATGACTGGGAGAGAGATGAACAATCCTGTGGACAGAACTTTACATGCATGAGAGACGAGATGGGCTACACATGGAGGCACGAAAAGGGAACAGACTAAAAAAAACAAGAAACTCAGATCCAGAAATACAAATGATTAAACCAGGAAGAACAAGGAATCTATACAATACTAAATGAGGACATCGGAACCCTAGACACACCGGGTCATAGACCCAGAACCATCACAATGTTCTCTCCATTCTACCTTTTTTCTTATTCCTGTGCACAAAAGTCAGCCGATGTTAGTGCGCAGGAAAATTTGACATTTTTCCCCCCATGATGCAGATAATTGAAAAACCTAATACTTGTGACTCAGTAATCTGATTACTGAGTTTAATACAAAAATACAATATTACTTACTGCCTTGTAGAAAAATAAGTAGTAGGTATTATGTACTTTTCCCACCCCTCTGACCACCCCACATTGGGGGGCTCTATTGTGTTATAAGGTTTGGAACGAAACCGTAGGAAATGTAGCAGGTCAGGATAATTGTTGGGGGTGATCATGTACTCCTGCCTCAAACACATCCTATTTGGCACTACGGTGTGGGAAAGTTTCAGGACAGTATATCAGCTCTAGTCATATGCAACAAATTCATGTCTTTTCTCTTTGAAGTTCATGTGCTGAGGAGCTGTCATGCTATCCAAAGTGGCACCTTATCAGCTTTCCTGTAATTTATTTAAATTGTTGACTGTGTGCTTTAGTGTGTGCAATGAAATATTCACTGAGATTGAGACTTTCAGTCAGTCAGTTTAAGAGTGACTGACATGGTCGGCTGGGGGAGCAACATCACAGACCAACAGGGCCTGCACACTGCACACACTGAAGCATCTCAGCTTATGTTGTCTTATTGCTCATCTGAGGTGGTATTTAAATAAGGCCAACTAAAACCAGATGATTTATTTTCTCTTACTTCAGGATACATTATATTCTCATGTATGAAACCTTGGAACTGATGGAGGTTGTACTCTCTTTATCTTAACTGACTGAAACAGTTGCTGACGTGGGTCTGACGTTCTGCAGTGATGTTTTGTCTGAATGGTTCATGTTCAGTCTTGTTCACTGACGTGATGAGATTTCTCGGAAAGAGTTCATGCCGGTAGAAGATGAAAACTTCTCAGGTGCTCTGACATCTTGAAGAGTGACTCCTCTGAGATGCTCAGACTCATGGCTTCTGCAGAGAAATAGGTGAGAATAAACTCATGATATCAAACTAAGTAGGTAGGAGAGAGAGAGAGAGGCTGGAAGGACTCACATTGTAGGATTTCTGCCTGTTAAAGAAGCAGCACAAACTTAATTTGGAACTTAATGCAAAGCTTTGAACGATTGATTAGTTTTCTGCAGATCTGTGTTTATTCCTGATGTATGAAGCACAGCACTGAGTGCAGTTTTTATCGACTGATCAGTGGTTTTAACTGAAGGATGAGCATTTGGTGGCGATGGAGTGACCGTGTGAGGGGATGATGAGACTTTGCTTTGCACATGCTTTGTTTGTTAAATGGGGATTTTTACATCCAGATCTGTTGAGCTTTGTAGATATGAAAAAGTTGGACCAACAGTAATCTGGGATTTGATATTTCTTATTTGCTAATTTGATTAATTATTACTTCTAATTTGCATTAACCTAAGGTAAATTTCAAATGTAAAGATGTTTTAAACATCGTTCTAGTTTCTTCTCTGCTGCTTTTGGCGTGGACACTTTGTGACCACATACTTGTAATGGTTATATCTCCACTCCACCATTTTTGCACATGAACTAATATCAGCTGATTGTAGACGAATGTGCAGGAAAACAAGACATTTATTTTTTGTTGTTGTTGTGTAGATAACTGAAGGCCAGTTGTAATGCAAATAATGGCATAATTGTGATTATAATGCAATCAGTGAGTTTAATAGAACATTACATTAATGACAAACAGAAAAAATGTAATGTGATTACAGTAACTTTACACTCAGCAAAAATCAGTAAACGCAGAGTTTCTTCATGTTCTGCATCTCTGCACCTGAACTATGTGTGTGTGCTTTTTGCCAACTACACCAAAGTCTTACATTCAGGACACGTTCAGACAAGAATCACTGCTGTGTGAGAACAAGTTTTCACATCTGTGCATTTAACTTTTCAAAACTGGAGGTATTGGCTTTGTGTTTTTTATTGTATTTTATTCTATGTTAGTCCAGTGCATTTAACACATTCTATCACTGCGATACTTATATCTACTGGACTAAGCTTAAAAATACATAATTGTTATTTCAGATTTATGCACCATGTGGTTTAAAAGCTTTCAGCACAAATTTCTCAGGAATTTATAGATAAAGATAAATTCTTAGCACAAATATCCGTCTGCATTCAGTGAGAAACATTTATTGCTTTCTTAGGGAGACATAAGAAATTCTGTCAGAATGTGATTGATTTGTCATTAAAATACACCCTTTCTTTTAATCATTTATGCTGAATAGAGTTAATACACCTGCACTGAAATTAAAGCTTTACTAAAGTCACAGGACCAATAATATTTCTATTAAAGTTGTTGTCCTCATATGGGTTAAAGTATAGTTGTTGATATGAAGTTCAAGTCTAGTAAAGTAAAAATCTAAGAGGAACAATTTGATGTTAAGCTCCTTTACTTTACTATCTAGGCCTTTATTGTGAAACACTTCCAGGAACATAATGTGAATAAATGTAATCCATGAGGTCGAATAGAGATTATCTCTGGGTGACAACATTTACTTATTTTACCAGAGAAGAAGAGAAAGAGACAAACTTCACATAGAGGAAGATGAATATTAGAAGAAAAAAACCCTCTAAATAACAAAAATGGTAAATGGTAAATGGCCTGTATTTATATAGCGCTTTACTAGTCCCTAAGGACCCCAAAGCGCTTTACATGTCCAGTCATCCACCCATTCACACACACATTCACACACAAAAATGTCTTGAAACTGTGGAGGTTAATGAATTTAAAGGTTCATTAACCTGTACTAATGATGAAGGTCTTTCATCAGGAGGGACACACACACAGTCTCACACTGGCTCTGTTTTCACTGCTTTCACTCATCATACAGATTTTAATTTGTAGACTACAGTTTGGTCTCTTCCAGTTCGTGATGTGTTTGATTCACCTACAGTCACCCTGTAAAAACAACATGTTTCTGCTTGTGTCCGCAGAATCTAACTGACCAGAGTTTGATTCACAATCCAAAGCAAAAGGTCAGAGGTCAAGCTACTCATCAGACTGTCCAGAGGAAAACTAGTCAACAAGTTTTTAGTTTGAAGGAAACTTCACAAAATGTCCTTGGCTCCCAAAAAAAGAGGAAGCAAAGACCTGCCTCCCAGTTTGTCTGACTTCATGGGCAAACGTATTAACGATGCATCTTACATCCAGCAGTTTGACAGCAGAAATCCAACACTGGGAGAAAGTTTAAGAATGTTCCTGAGGATGTCTAAAGATGTAAAAGAAATACAGAAGGCCACAGATGTACAAAGGACAGCAGGAGGACTGGGGGAGCAGGAGGCCGTTCATTCACTGGAGGACTGACTTCAGCTTTTGGATTTTTGCTACTGTTGTAGGTGGAAGTGCTGTTGTGTAGGAGTTCTAACTACATATTTATAAGTGCTTAATGTGACCAATCAGCTACCAGCTCTCATTGCTGGAATCTTCAGAGTCACTCCTGAAGAGCATAAAAAGGTATGATGTTGCCATCTAAGTCAGCTGAACAGAGTCAAATGAGACAAAGAACAAACTCAGAAATTTTTCCTACAATTAAAGAGAATGAAAATAAAACCCCTTCCTGCTCCTCCACCCTGTGAGCCTGTACTGTTCACACTAACTAAGAAATGAAGTATGTGAATAAAGGATCATCAGACTGTGAACTGGACTGTATGAAGGACAATATGAATGGACTGTATGACGTGTTCCCTTAAAGTCATTTAAAAAGCAAACAGAGGATAGTCATGCTCTGTAGAAATATATTATGAACTAGAGTGGAAACTTTACAGCGACAATGGAAATTTGGAGAAATATGACTGGAAAATAAACCAGGGGAACTCTAATCTCTAATCACATCTCAGTCAGAGGACACATCCGACTGGCCTGAGGACTGCCACTGCTTCCCTTGTACAGCTTCTTGATTCCTCAGAAGGAACATTTCAGAGCACCACATAAAGATATTCAATAATCTGACTCAAGGAGACTGAAAAGTGTTTTCTTATTGGTTGTAATAGCTGTGTTCCACCACAGGGTGCAGCTGTGTATAGTAAAGCACATTTCCACTGTTTTCCTTAAAGTTTCTGTTCCATGTGGTATCATCTCTAGTGATTACCTGTTTCTGTTCATGTTCCTTTTATCTGCCTTAATAAATGGCACGCCCTTGGTTAGAGTACAGCTTTGTCTCCTGTGGTCAGCAGCTGCAGATTGTGGGTTGCAGATAGAGAATAATTTCAGTTCTGGGATTTTATTTAATCTGATTAAACAGATTTTTAGGTGAAATAAATCTTTTTAAATCCTTAAAGCTGGATATAGATGTGTTTTTAAATTTTGTAAAAGTGTTTTATTCTAAGGTTTATTATAATGTCTTAGTTAAAGTTAATAGTTTATTATTAAATTACATAAATTACTGACATCTGCGAAGCTGAGCTACATACTTAGCTTTTGGCTTTCAGAGATGGACATAAAAGACTGTAAAGCGTTAAATTTAGGGTTTGTTGGGGGTTTTTTTTATTGAGGAGTCAGAACAGAATATAGAGAAATTGAACAAATCAAGTCCAACGTGAAAGAATCCAAATGTTTCCACTCGGTCTGAGTCATCAGAAATATTTCAAGCAGTCATTCAGAGCATGAACACACATGAAGAATCCAAGGTATCAATCAGGTGAAAGAAGATCAGATTTCAGGACTGGACTTTTCTCTTTTTCCCATATGCTGTTAGTTTGTCAAAAATGTTTGGCCCTGATTTGTTTGCTTCAGCCACTCTCTTTTTCATCTCCTCCAGTTTAATGACTTTCTCTGAGTCTCCTTCACCCTCCTCCTCCTTAATCTTCTCAATCAGGAAGTCCAAGTTATCAAGAGTGGACGCTGAATCAGTTTTCAGAGCGATCTGCTCCAGTCTGACAAGATGCTGGTAGGACTCATCCAGTAACTGTGACTTCTCTGCTGTTAGTTTGTTCATTTCCTCTTCAAGATTTTCAAAAAGACTTTGCTTGTTCTGACCTTTAGTTTTATTCATTTCATATTTGTTTTTCATGTCTTCATTGGTCTTCTTAACGTACCTTTTCTTGGTCTCATAGATCCACTTTTCTTTCACATGAGCTGATACAGGACACTTCCTGGTACATGCAGTGCAGCGGTCATTTTTCATGACCTCACAGCTTCCAGCAGACCAGGCCACTGTGCATCCAGGATGGTGACAGTTCTCCTCACAGACTATACAGCACACAGCTCCTTCATAAAAACCTAAGCCCCACCACCCACCATCAATGGATTTTTTGTCTTTGTAGTACTCTGGAACTTCTACAGTAAACTTTTCATTATTCTCCATCTCCTTTCTATGTAGTTTCAGAGCTTCTTTTGTCTCTGTGATTTCTTTCTGTTTTTCCTCCGTGAACTTGATTCTCTCCTGCAGGTTTTGGATGCATGCTTTCAGTCTGATTTGTGAATTCAACACTTCGACCGTTGTCTTCAGTTTCTGAGGAGGAGTTTTTTCCAGGAAGACTTTGAATTGATTCATTCCCCTCTCTGTCACCCTCCATGCTGTGTCCAAACCAAACTCATTATCCTCTGTTATTGCTGTGTTCAAGCAGTTATTAAACAGCAAGTGAGCAGGCTGGTTCTTCTCATTTATGGCACATTTAATGTTTGCTGCTTGAAGAGCCTCAAGAACATTTTTAGCTGGCATTCCATCTGAGTGTGTGATCAGAGCTACGATGTTTTTCTCCACATCTTTTCCAAACAGAGACATCACTGAATCAAAGATGTACTTCTGTCGGTCACTCACTCGATTCAAAGCTGCCTTCATCACCAGACCCACTGCATGAACTTCATGAACTCCATCCTCTGCTCGAAATAATTCAAATAACCTTGTAATGACGATGTCATCTTTTTTAGTCCCTCTGGTGTCTCCATATCCAGGAGTATCAATGATGGTCAGAGAGTAGGGCAGAGTTTCATCTTCAAAACCAAAGATCTCGTACACGATCACATCTGAAGTCTGACTTTCTGCCTGACTTCTCTTCTCATCCTCTACGATCTGAAACCAGACTTTATCGTCACACTTCACTCCCATGGTGTAGTTGACCATAGAGTTGATCAGAGTAGATTTTCCTGCTCCTGTTTCACCCACAAGTAAGATGGTTTTATTTGCCTTGTTCATGTTTTTTTCACCAACAGTCTTTCTAGTCAGAGAACCGATCTTAGTTTCCTTTGGTCTCAGCTGGTAGACAGCAGGAGGTCCTGAACGGATCTGAACACTTTTGGAGATGATGTCTTTGTATTTCGGGGAGATGTTACTGATCCTAAAAGCAAAAGTAAAACATTACTTATTTCACATTTACACTTTTAATAGATAATATCAGTAACATTTCTATCTGTCCAAGATTATGGAGATTCCATTTTGAGTCTTTGTTTACCACTAAAGTTTAAAACTTAGTATTTTATCTTTTAATGGTTCATAGACATTGTTCTAATCCCTAAAATTAACAGATACCTGGAGTATTTTTTTCCTGGCTTCTAAAGTACAAACTAACAATTTTACCAAGAACGAGGATCTATAAGAGGAGAGCTGCCATGAACAGGTGTGGCTGTTGATTGTACTTAACTACAAGGCTGCGAGTGTGTTGCATCATCAAAGGTTAGTGTAATCAGCATCTGGATGTAGGCAGTTAGAGTTAAATTAGTTTCTGAATCACCTCCAAGGGTAATACTCTTTGTTTGTAACTAGAATCTAACAACTCCTGATGAGTGTCTCTGTCAGGGTTCTTCTGAAAACACAATGATCAAGTTGTTCCGTACGTAGACCCGACTGCTCAGCTGATTTTACATCAGGACTTATCTCACCTACTCCTGCTTGTATCCAGTATAAGAAACAGTCAGAACTAAAACGAGGCTTTTATGATTTCATTGATTTACATTAATGTACTAAGATCATGTTCAATGGACAAAATAATCTCTTTACAAAATGTGTTCAGAGTTTGTTTGAAATTAAAGTTACAGCATGAACTTAGACAAAAAGGTTTTTAAAACAGGAGAATAAATAGTAATAAAGATTTATACTATTAAATGTGACGTGGAATAAAGAATATGTTGTTTACTACATAAATAAATAATAATTTAAAAGTAAGGAAATACATATAAAGCATATCAAGCATATCATTAAATATTGTTTATTTATTTATCCTTAATCACAGTTTTTTGTTTGTTTGTGGTGAAATCTACGCATGAATATCACAAGAAGAAACAAACCTTAAAGAACCTCAGTCTGTTAACTGTCAGAAATATGACTCAGGGATGGACCAAAGTTAATAAAATGCAGGAGTGGAAAGAAGTGGATAATAAAGTCGGCCAGCAGCCTGAGCCTCAGACTGAGGGGAGTGTTTTCTGTTTGCTGATGTTTTCTTTAGTCAGTGTATTTAACCTGCCAGAGCCACTGCAAAGGAGTGATTATGGTCCTAATTAAAAACAGTGTAACACAGTTTTTACTTCTCTCTGAAAACATTGTGACGGTGAATGGGTGCAAGAAATAATATCTATATTATAGCTGGTACTATGCGAGCTCTGAAACTCTTCTGAATGAATCCTGCACTCCACCAGAGCTGCAGAGATCTCTGTTACTCTGACATTAGAGATAAATATACTGCTTAACAGATTTATTAGACCACCAAACAGCATAAGGTTTATGCCACAGCTGCTCTAAATTAAAAGTATTGCTAATTATGTACGAGCTCTTTTATCAAAATGACATTTTTAATGCTAAAATGCATTTGTGTTATTAACTGTTTTACACAGAAGCAGAAAAAATAGTAAAGCATGTTATTATATTTTCATTAAAATGCCAGATTACAGTTATTTAGTTGCAGAACCCTGGAGAACAGATCCTGAAGACAAATAAATTTCAAAGGGGTGGCTGTAGCTCAGGAGGTAGAGCAGGAAGGTGATCGGAAGGTTGGTGGCTTGATCCCTGGCTTTCTCTAGTCTGTATGACAAATATTCTTGGGCATGATATTAACCCCAAGTTGCTCTCCGATGCATCCATCTGATCTGTTTGTGAATTGTAATAAGCACTTAAAAGCATAGAGGACAGTCCTGGTGTGAATGGGTGACTATGGCATTATGTATAGAGCGCTTTGAGTAGTAGAGGGTAGAAAAGCGCTATATAAGAATAATTCCTTTCCTGAACAGAAAAACTTCATTTTAGTGGTTGAATGTTGCACTTGATTAATTTCTGAAATGATAAATTTGTTTGAAATTCCTGTTCAAAATAGTAAAATGCTGAGAACTCACTAAAAAGCAGAGTCCACATTAGAACATTTCATGAAGCTGAACGGCCTTTTTGTTTTTATGACAGCTGGTCTAATGAATTTGCAAAGCACTGCATACCACCTACCTCTGAAAATCAGTGGAATTCAAAATTCACTAGAGCATAAAGAAGGGATAGAAACTGTGTGTGTATAAGAGAGAGGACACCATCATAAACATGAAGCTGGAGTTTTATCTTAACTGTTCGGTGTCATACTTACGTTGCCATGTTGATGAATGAGATCTACACAGTCAGGTCACAGTCGGCTCTCTAGTTTACAAAAACAGATATATACTATTTTTTCTGCTTCTGTGTAAAACAGTTAATAACATAAAGAAGAACAGAATTCACCTGCTTGTTGCATACAATGCTACTACTGCACATTCACCTAATGCAGCGGTCCCCAACCTTTTTTTGCGCCACGGACCGGTTTATGCCTGACAATATTTTCACGGACCGGCCTTTAAGGTGTCGCGGATAAATACAACAAAATAAAACTAGTACCGGTACCGAAAAAAAGAAGATTTATTCATAACACACGTGAAAAGACCCAGGAAAACCGAGTTAACGATAAAAACGATAACAAAATAACGCTGAAAACCGATAAAAACCCTGAAAATCACACATTTCACACCTGAGCCTCAACTCTCGCGGCCCGGTACCAAACGACTCACGGACCGGTACCGGTCCGAGGCCCGGGGGTTGGGGACCGCTGACCTAATGTATATAATATATAATGTTCTTCTTCTCTATACTTGTATAATGTGCATGTGACGAATAAAGAATCTTGAATCTTGAATATATGAACTGAAGTATGCAGATTTTTAAATAGGTTAAAACAGTGGTCCCCAACCCCCGGGCCTCGGACCGGTACCGGTCCGTGAGTCGTTTGGTACCGGGCCGCGAGAGTTGAGGCTCAGGTGTGAAATGTATGGTTTTCAGGGTTTTTATCGGTTTTCAGCGTTATTTTGTTATCGTTTTTATCGTTAACTCTGTTTTCCTGGGTCTTTTCACGTGTGTTATGAACAAATCTTCTTTTTTTCGGTACCGGTACTCGTTTTATTTTGTTGTATTTATCCGCGACACCTTAAAGGCCGGTCCGTGAAAATATTGTCGGGCATAAACCGGTCCGTGGCGCAAAAAAGGTTGGGGACCGCTGGGTTAAAACATTCGCAAGATTTTAATGGCATGAATCTGCATAACAGAACGATGTACCTGCTGCCTTATTGGTAAATCTGCGCTGTCACATTCATTCAGATGATTGGAATTAAATTAGGAGAATAAATGAAATTAGGCTTTTCTTGTCTTTTTTAATTAAATAATCTCTCTCTTTAATTCATCACTAATTTAATCTCCTGAGACTAACATTTGAAAAGATCTTACCTGTGCTGTTAGTGTCAGGAGGCCCTCTGAGTCTCAGGAAGCAGAAAGAGTAGAGGACTGAGAATTCAACCTTTTTATATGCTCAGAGCCATCCTATTAAAAATGAAAGTGAGTCTAGAAATGTTGTTACACCTAACTAACAGTTGCACAGTTATTGTATTAGAAGTGAAAGAACAGTGGGGAACCCCCACCCACCAAACGTGAACACACACCTAAAAATGTCGTTTTACTAAACTAACAGTTGCACTTTGCTGACAGACGGTTATTTTTCTTTTGCATGTTCATTGTAAATGTTGTCAAATGTTCAGTTTCTTTGCCTTATGTCAGAGCAACAGGGTCTGATTAAAATGATAAGTGAATTCAATTACACTTTTACAAAGCCATTTTAGTCTAACAGCCACTTAGATGAATTGCTGAGGCCACTGTATTAAACATCTGTGTGAATAGCAAAAAATATTATGGTGTTTTATGTTTTCCAGTTAGGTTGCACAGGGCTGTGGTTTAGATCTTCAGTGGATGAGAGCTGCCACTGCTCCTCGTCTATCTCCTGATCAGTTAGTTCCCTTGATATCTTTCCTCTATTAGATTTAACAGGAAATCAGATTATAGACATTGGAGGGATTTTTCACTGTGAAGGCTGCTGGTTGTCTCTGGGTTGGTGACTTGTTAGTGAGAAGTGGTGTCACATGTTTGTGCTACGTTTGTGCTGGTTTGTGCTGCAAAAATTGTCATTTGTGCTGCTTCTGTTTCAAAGATATTAATGAAAATGTAAAGGTCAAAAGGTCAACCAGCTCCCCCACATTACCCAAATTTAAAAAACAATTGATGTCAAACATTTGTGCTACGTTTGTTGCCTGTTGGACCTAACTGGTCAACAGAATCTTTAATTCGGGTCCGACTGATATGCACCAACTGGCAGGCTCCTTTGAATTTCTTCAGAAATGTTGTTTTATTAATGATTTTAAAACAGAAGCAGCACAAACGACAATGTTAGCAGCACAAACCAGCACAAACGTAGCACAGTTGATTGACACCAATTCTGTTTGATTTCATTAATGTGTGTGTGTGGGGGGGGGGGGGGGGGGGGGGGCTGACCTTGGATGACCTCTAGAAACTTTTGTTAATATTTTTAAAATGATAAAATGAAATGAAAAATTTTTGCAAATGTTTGACATCAATTTTTTTTAATTTGGTCAATGTGGGGGGCCTGTTTGACCTTTTGACCTTTACATGTTCATTAATATCTTTACAACAGAAACAGCACAAATTACAATTTTTGCAGCACAAACCAGCAAATCCACTTTTGTTGGGTATGAAGAATTTGGGGGGGGTGGGGGCGCAACTTCACTCACATCGTCTTCCACCTGCTCCTCCTGCGCTTTTTTGCTCAGTGTGTCAAATTTTTCATTACTCCTCTGCTTTCTTTAGTAATAACGATATTTGTAATATGTTTAGCCCATTTTTATCTTTGAGGGGAGGCTCAATGACTATCAATTGCATCCTAGGTCATATTGCAGCTTCCCAGGCCCCTGTATTCATTGGACCAAGGCTAACTCTCTTCTGGCTGATTGTCCTGAACAGCTGGGAAACCAGACTGCCTGGGTGACAGTGAGGAGCAACATACCAGACCACCAAAAACAAATCAAAAATAATGAACAAATGCTTCAGACATTGAAGAGAGAGATTTTTTTCCTGTCCCTGTTAGTAAATTAATTTAGTGATGAACAGATTGATTTGCTCTGCCTTACAAAAACCTGGTTAAAGCAGGATGATTGCTAGTTTGAAACTGATAGCCTCCACATGGCATTTAATTATTTAATTATTTAATTAATTATTAGACTTAATAGCTATTGTGGTACCTCCCTGAGGCAGAAGTGTTTCTCTGTGCCACTCTTGAATACCAGCTTTATTCTTTATTTCTTTTGTTTACTGCATTTTCTACAGTGTGCAAATGCCATGTGTTGCAATGATACAACGGACAGGTACTGTTGGACACCACCAACTCACACAATCTTTTGAATTCCTGGCTTTATGCCACCAGATCTACAATTTTTGGTTCACTCCCACAACTGCCCTCTGCCCCCCAGGAAGGCAAAAAGGTTGTGCTAACTGACCATCACTACCCAGCCTCTTGCTAGCCAACATATGGTTTCTGGAAAACAAACTGGATGAGCTTAGAGTCAGGATTACAACACAGTGCGAAATAAGAGAGTGCTGAACCCTAATTTTCACCAAGACCTGGCTCTCAGACACAGTCTCAGAATGCAGTGTTCAGCCACAGACTCTTTCCATACATCAAGCAGGCCAGACCTCAACCTCCAGTATGGCTACATGGGAGGAGTGTGTTTATTAATAACTTGTGACATGTGGAGTTTTTACTGCTGAAATGCCATCCACCTTGAAATTCTGAACAAACATCACCTATAAAAATGCTAATGCAAAGGACATGTTAGCTAAATGGAGCAAACCTGTTTGGAGTGGAGGCAGGAAGTCAGAGTTTCTGTTAACTCTGCCATTTCAAGGAAATCATATTGTTCAGTAGTGTT
This sequence comes from Perissodus microlepis, assembly GCF_051167445.1. Taxonomy (NCBI): domain Eukaryota; kingdom Metazoa; phylum Chordata; class Actinopteri; order Cichliformes; family Cichlidae; genus Perissodus; species Perissodus microlepis. Next base: position 28,714,273 of record NC_140467.1, on the reverse strand, counting down.
ATGGTCCCTCCTCTGCCTCTCCTATTTCTGTTTCACTTTCAACATGACAGCTGCAGGCATGTGAAAATGGAGATCTCATTCATCTCATTCATCTCTGCCTTCTTGGTATCACTTTATATCACATAGATACCGTTTCAGGTGAAGATGGCGGTTAAAGGGGTCAAAAATATCAAATAATATTTGTTTCTTTGTAACTGTGTTTGCTCTCCACACCCTTTCCTAAACCTCAACATGCAGATGTAACACACACGTAATAACACTGAGGACACCAGTAAGAGCTTATGTCACACAGTGGAAAATTGTGTTTTTATATTTTGTGAGGGAGAGGGTCAGCAGGTACTTGTATGCCAGCCCAAGGAGACGATAGGCATTAGACAGCATGTTGAACGGCCTGAGTATTTGATAGCAGCACAGTGGGCAATTTTTGCAAGAACCACAGCTTTTGGTCACAGTTTCACTTTCTTCATCCCATTCTTCAGATCTGTCCTTTGCTGTCAGTCAGAACTGAAACGTTTTGCTGAACAGTGGGAAAGGCTTAAGACATCACATGTAGATGACTACAGGACCAGAACAGCAAAGGACAGATCTGAAGAATGGGACGAAGAAAGTGAAACTGTGACCAAAAGCTGTGGTTCTTGCAAAAATTGCCCACTGTGCTGCTATCAAATACTCAGGCCATTCAACATGCTGTCTGATGCCTATCGTCTCCTTGGGCTGGCATACAAGTACCTGCTGACCCTCTCCCTCACTTAGGTTGCCTGTGAAAGCCTGTCTGCAAACAAGCTGGAGATGTTTATGCTGATGGCCACTGAAAAGGACATTCTCATGTCATTGGACTCTGACATGGTCATTGACAGGGTAGCTGAGAAGAGTGACCTGCTGAGAAAGCTCCTTTTGTAACCTGGTGAGGTGAAATAAAAATGAGCAAAACATTCCTAATTATCTATTGTTAATATTAAATTCAGCTTTATTGTTATTGCCTAAAGTACAGTCAAATGAATACGTTTATTATCTACCTTCACTTCAAACAAGTCAAGTGCTCGGTAAATGCTTAGAATTTGTCCATCTTAATAGATAGAATAAATATGAGATTGGAGTATTAGGCATTTATAAACATATATTCTTACAGTCTTAATCTGTCATTGTTTCATTTCAGATGCTGTCAGTCATTTAAGGAGGACTGAAGTGTGTTCATTTTAAGTAAGTACTATATGGAATATGATTCAACCATTTTTCTAGAGTAAGCATACCAGTACTGTCATCGTCTGAAAAAAATCTATTAAGTGCAATTCTTTCTCAACCTTCACTGTCTGTCCTTTCACTTCTTAAAGGTTTCCATGTCTTAAGATCTGTTCAGTGTTGCTGCTGTGGAAGTGTTGTAGGTGACCTTTTATTGATGAGTGAATAGTCTTTGGCGATACAATTCAATCACAATCTGTCCTTTATAGATTTTAATATTCATCTAATCTTTGTTCCATTCTGTCCTGTTTGTCAGGGTCTAATCATACATTGTTTGTTTGTTTAAGAGGTTCTCTAGACCATTCAACTTTTTAAGTTCATCAACGTAAGTACTGCTGTATATGATTCCTCTAATTTTGTGGAATAAAGATGCCAGTACTGTGATCATCTGAGCAAGTCCATCAATTGCCATTCACTGTTCTTTGTCCTTTCACTTGTGTCCTGTTTTTCAGGGTAATTTTTTCAGAAGTAAGTACTGTATATGATGCCAGTATTTTCCCATATTTTCTAGATACTGTATTAGTACTATGTGTAAAATGCCATCAAAAACTCAATTAAGTGTTATTCTTATTCTTCTTTCTCACCTTTCTTTCTCTGTCTCCTTTCATATTTAAAGGTTGCTGTGTTTAAAAAAATATATTGTGCTAACCTGCTGTTTTGTATTGTTTTGGTAAATAAATAGTTTATGAAAATATCAGTAAATCTGTCATTTATTAATTTTAATGTTAATTAATGATCATGTCTCACCTCTAGTGTTCTTGGTCTTAATTTCAGGTTTCTACCATGTGTTGTAGATAGTTCAGGAGGTTAACTCGACCAAGCAGTCTTTTTGTTTCCGCTGTGTACTGTTTAAAATCCAGAATAGGGAGGATGGTGTAGGTTTAAGTTTATTAGATTGATACATATATACCAACAAGGCAGTGTACATCAAAGCAGTTGTTTTCATGCAAAGGCTTTATGGCTTTTCCTATAATGCCTGATGGGCCGGTCTCTAGTCAAAATGCCCAGGCCGATTTTTTGTCCCAGTCCTGCCTGGCACTCGGACTGGCGGCCGCCTCGGGTCTCTCCTCCTCTTGCCTCCCCTTTCCCTCATCCACCTGCTGGCCTCCACCACTTGCTGATGTTGCTAAATCTGTGGAATCTCCGCCATAGCCACCACCAAACAATTCAGTTATTTTTACACATTTGGCAGCGTCTGCCTGAAGGGCTTGTTTCTTTTTGGCCCTAATTTTTTCTGCACCTCCTTTCCTTTTTTTGTTCTCCATTTTCTTTAGTTCGTCTATAAGATTGCTAAACAAGGGGGAGGGTGCATCCGACCTCCTCAGCTGTAATTGGTCCAGCCCAGAGTCGATCATGACCAACTGGCCAATCCAAAACCTTTCATTATTTATACCTTTCCAAAAAAAAAAATCCATCAGCCCATAAAAACAAAAAATTGCCAGCGCCCCACCGGGCAAATGCCCGGTGGGGCGCTGGCCAGTCCAGCTATGAACTAGAGTAAGGAGCATATCCCCTGAACTTGCAGCTGGTGCTACCAGAAAGTTTGGTTTCTGAGATTGGAGAAAATCTCATATATCTGAAAAAAATGTGTTTGTGGGAGATTAAAGTTTTCAGAAAGCTGAGCAAAAGATGCAAAGTTATTATCAAAGAGCACATCACTGAAACATGTAATGCCCCTATCATGCCAATCTCCAAATATAGGATTGGATAATGATAGAACACAAAATTATTGAAGTTGTCTTCAGTTTGAATTGTATTCCAATGAACTCCTTTATTCTGCACCTAGTTTTAGTTTTAGTTTAATTTGAGCTCACAATAAAAACGCTCATCAGAACTGAACCACATGAAACACCTGTGTGGAAAATGAATATTTTTTATTCCTAAAGCTCCGATTCATGCAGAAGAGAAAAAGTAAATAAAAAACCATAAAATCCCATCATAAACCAGTCGGAAGGTAACAAAGGTGGTGGGCATATATCAGACATGTTGGACTCTGCAAATATTTGTATACATTTGTAGATGAGCACACTTTCAGTTCTTTATCAGCATTTTACACAAACATATATTCACATACTAAAGCATTTGAACATTTAATGTATATTTTTAAATCCATGTGAAGGTGATTTTAACGATGTATTTAGAATTTCCCACCAGGTAGTTTTTGTTGCTCATTTCTGGGCTCAAGAAGTTTCTCGGGTTTATTTTATAATCAGAGTGTCATGGTCCCTGTGCCTCCCCGGCCAGCCCAGTGTGGCCACAAGTGTTTGTTGTTTCTCTCTCTCTCTCTCTCTCTCTCTCTCTCTCTCTCTCTCTCCTACCTGTCTGCCTGGGCGGAGCTCTGATTGGGCTCCCGCCCTTGGCCCACGCACCTGCAGCTGATCTCGAGTGAATTGCAGTTGATCTCTGGCTCTTCTTAAGGCTGGGGCTCTGAGCTATTCGTCGCTGGAATATTGAGTGACCCTCGTCAGTATTGCCTGGCTTCATTGTGAATTAGTTGTTCCCGTGCTTGCCGCCGACTTACCCTCGTCTATGTTTATAGGTTTATCTGGACCTGCCCATTTTGATTCCTGGACCCCGTGAGTGTGAGTGGGTTGCTCGTGTGAGGAGTGTTTGGACGAGGAGCGGAGCAAGTGTGAAGACGTGTGTTTCCCCCCTATTGACCCCCGGGACCCTGGTGTTTTCCCCCCCTTCACGTGTACATAGCGCACCGGAGTGATTAATAAAGTGTTGTTGAACCGTGCTACCTCAGTCTGCGCCTGAGTCCGTTCCACCACCGTGACACAGAGTTTGTCCAAATTAATGAAATCATCTTTTTAGCTCATGAATGAAAAACATTTTCCAGCCAGGACAAAGAAAGTTGGCGAGTCTCTCAGAGTTCAGGTTAATGTGGAGTAAAAACAGTCAAATGTTGGAAATCAGCAGAGACCATGGACCCTCTTTATATGACCTCTCTGTGACGTCAGGCTGCTGTGGGTCAGCTTTACATGGATATACAACATCCAGTCTGTGAACGGAGGACATGAGGAAACTTCAGAATCAAACTACACAAGTCCTTCATACAGTCCAGGTCACAGTCTGATGATCCTTTATTCATAAAACATTATTTGTTAGTGTGAACAGTACAGGCTCACAGGGTGGAGGAGGAGGGGTGGAGGTGACTGTAACGTTGGACCCAAGAAACATAAGCTGGAGCGAATTTGACGACAGCAGAACTTTTATTTAATACTGTGGTTTCGTACAGGGACACAGACACTCCAGCTCTCTCTCTCTGCTGTCACGTCCGCTCTCCTCCTCCGACTGTCACTGCCAACATATAAAGAGACACAATCACTGTCAGATCCCAGCACACCTGTTCACCCCGCCCCTGTGCCGCCCCGGGAGCTCACTGCGTCACCCCTCCTCTGCAGCTGGCCAGAGACCACACCCACGCCACAGTGACTTTTCTACTTTCTTTCATTTCTTGTAAACTTTCTCAGTTCTGATGTCATCTTATCAAACCCCTCAATGATCTTCTGACTCTGATCAGCCGAGTTGATAATGGCGTCTCTTAACTTTTTATCCTCTTCAGGGGTCGCAGTGACTCTGAAGATTTTCTTGATGAGCTTTACCAGCCCATCCACAGAGGCCAGCAGGATGTCTGTTTCAAACAGAAGTCCTGAACTCATCTCTTTTAGACGAGACACTCGTCTGAGGGTCCTCTGAAGCTCCTCCACATCAGTCACAGTGTTTTCAGCCTGAGCTTCAGCTGATTTTGTCTCCAAGTCTTCACACGTCATCTTTATGTCCTCCAGATTCTTCTTCATTGGTTCAACTTTTTTCATAAATTCTTCTCCCCACATTTCTACTTGCTCTGCACGTGTACTCTCCGACCACATTTTTGTTATGTTGGATCCAACAACAGTAGCTCCACCTCCAACAGCAGCTCCAACACCAGCTACAGCTAAACTCAGTCCTCCAGTGAATGGAGCTAACATGAGCCCACCTAAGATGGCTGTTCCGATTCCTCCAATAACAGCTCCCACTTTTCTTGCTGTGTCAGTAAATTCTTGCATTTCTTTTACTTCATTAGAAATGCTCTGAAACTCTCTCACGATCTGTCTCATCTGTGATTCATTCCTGTCAAAGTGTTGGATGAATAAAAAGGCATTTGTTCTAAGCTTGTTCAGTAAATATAATGAACTCTGCGCCATTTTATAGATTTTCCTTTGTGATGTGTAGAAAGGTTTCCTCTGCACAGTCTGATGACCCACTTGACCTCTGACCTTTTGCTTTGGATTGTAAATCAAACTGAGGTCTGGAAGACTGTGGACACAAACAGAAACACGTCAAACAATTCTGACATGAACAAAGTGAGCAGCAGAACAGACCGAGTGTCTCGCACACATGTTCAGATTAAAACTCACTCTCAGCTCTTTAATGTCGTGTCACAGACTAAAGATCACATCCTGTATTCATCCTGTAAATCCTCTCAGACCTCCTAATGAACATCAGTCAGGACCCACAGCTTTAGAGCAGGAAGAGATGAAACTTTAAAACTGTGAGGACGACCCCGTTGGTAGATATGAAGCTTTATAAATGTGTGACTGCATAATAAAAAAATGTGATCTTAGTGAAAATGGACAGAATAAATATCTTTGTTCTATAAACTAAAGAGCTATATGTACAGTAATAATCTCACACAATGAGTTTATCACTGGTTTTATTTTATTTATTTATTTTGTATATATTTAATACTTTTGATAGGTTTTCCATTTCTTTTCCAGTGGTCGTCTGTTAACATGAAGGATTATTAGCTTTCAGAGCATGAAATCTCAGCCAGGGATAAATATTGTATTTTGTTACTATAGATCAGAGTTTTTGCTTGGTTTTTTTACATCGAGTTGCTGCAGTGTTTAACAATAAAAGCATGATTAATAAATGGTGTTCTGTCCAATAAAGCAGAGGGCTTTTGTTTGAAACAGGAACATGAAGTGTTGCATTTGTAAAAACAGTGTAATAAAGATGGAATGATAAAAGGTCACATATGTTCAGATAAAGAACAAAGGCAGTGGTTTTCTCATGGATTAAAATAAACTTCAGTGATGTCTGAATTCAAACTTAATAATTTCTACTTCCTCAGATGGAGGAAGTAAAAAGTGTTGTTCTGCTGTTCTTCAGCACCACACAGTTTGTCTTTCCACCATTTTCTTGTCTAACAAACACCCCTCACACTCTTAAAGTCCTCCTCATTATTACTCCTAGCAGGTTTTTGCCTGAGGAGGTCTGTTAACATTTTTTATGAGAATTTCAGAGAAACTTTTAGTATGAAGACAGTTTGTGAATACAGATCCTGGACATGTTTCTCTGTGTGTACCTGCTCTGAGGAAAACTCACAAACAAACATGGAGTCTTTTCCTGTCCAACAGAGACTCAGTGTCAGATATGTGACTCTGTCTCTGTGGAGTATCTGCAGCTGTGACAGAAACTCATGTGGTGTTGTAAAAAGTACCAGACTTCCCTCTGAAAGAAAACTGTATCAAAATAAAAATACTCAAGGTAAAATACACATGTATGTTTTACAGCTGGACTCAGCTCTACATTCAATAAATGCCTTTAATGGTCCCCTCAATATTTTCTCCCTGCAGTCAGTGAAATCAGGATGTCTGAGTTTCTGTCACTTCCTGTTCTCACATGCTTTCTCCATCTGGACGTGCACGGTTTCTAACGGTCCTGCTGTGATGGCGCAGATCAAACTCATTCCCAGTACAGATGAATACATCTGTTATGACTAACTACTAACTAACTATCTTCAGTCTCTGAAAACACTTCGGGAAAAACGTTTTTTAAAAACTAAATACTTAAAAAAAACTTGTTGATGTTTAGTTTCACTTTCACTTCGCCACGAACTCCAAACAGAGTTTATCTGATCATTATCTGAGTCCTCCTTCCTTCTTTGGCTCTCTGTCTCTCCAGCCTCTCTCTCCTACCCAGTGTTGCCAACTCCTCAGTAAGGAAAATCGCTATTGGCTGTCCTAAAAGTCGCTAGAAGTCGCTAAATGACGTCATAGCCTAATTTGCATAATTGGTCATGCTAATCTAATTGTAACCTATGTTGTTGGAGAGAGAAATAACATCGTGGAAGAGACAAAGTGAGTAAAAAACGTCCTAAATGCATTTAGAGTTTATTTAGAACTACAAATTAAATTTCTTTTAGCAATTATTGTTTTTTTTAATGTCACAATTCCAACCCTGCTCCTTTATCCTGGGGGAGTTACTTTGTGTGTGTGTTTATAAGTAGTTTTAAACCTTGTGATCCACAAAACAGCATAAGAGTAAAAGAGTAAAAGAAGAACTGACTGCGTTACAGCACCTGCTGCTTGTTGAGAGTAAAAGCGATATGCGCTTTCACGTCTTTTTTTTAGCGACTTTTATTTTTAGAAAAAAAGTTGCTAAAAAGAAAAGTCGCTAAGGGGTCTGAAAACTATATAGCGACAAAGTCGCTAAGTTGGCAACACTGCTCCTACCTGCTACAATCACTATGACATAACGAGCGGATTCTCACCTTTTGGTCTGCAGAAGCTGAGAGTCTGAGCAGCTCCAGAGTCACTCTTCAAAATGTCTGAGCAGCTGAGATTAGATCTTAGAGCCGCCTCTTTGACTTGAACGACACGAGCCGGCTCCTTATCGCGAGCCCTCACATGGGTTTTTTTTTTTCTTTCTCTCACCCTCTCTCTCGCACTTTTTTTCCGCTTCACTCTGCACGGGAGCCTTGTGCTTTACGCTAGGCAGAGGGGGGAGGGGCGGTAGTTACACCCAATAGCACAGGAACAGAGCCAGAGGAAGAGAGAGAGAAAGAGAGCCAGGGACAACAACGTCACATTAGAAAGGTATAGTAATCATCCACAACTATATTCGGTTGCAGATGATAAAGGATTCAGAAAGTTTATTCATGCAGGCCCATATGACAGAGAATATGCATGTTCTTTTTGTTTTCATATTTTAATTTATATTTAATTGTGTTGTGGTTTGCAGTGTTTTGTGTTGTTTTCACTTTAAATTTGTAAAAGGAAAAAGCTGAAAATTTAAATAGTTAAAAGTTGAAATGTGAATAGTTGATTTTTGTATTATATGATTTATTTATTACATTTTATGTGGAGTGAATAAATAAAAGTATATTTACGGTGGCCCCTAGAGACAAAGCACGTACAAACTTCAAATCACGTACGAACTCTGAAGCACATAAAAACTCAGAAACACATAAAAACTCAAAACACGTACAAAAGACAACAGGAGTGCTCCAGGGCGCAGTGTTGAGCTTTTGTTATCTTGTGGCTACACAAGCCAGCAAGTACCAACGACCGGATTTGGTGTGTGGTAGTAACAGGTAAATGAACTTTTTTTTTAAATTATTTGAATATATATGAGTGCCTGTGTATAAATACACAAACAATACACACATGCTTTCAATTGTGTAATTTAAGTGATCTAGTAGCTCTGCTTTGGAAGTTCAGTTCATGCTAGAAATGTGTTTTGGAGTTTGTACGTGTTTTGTCTCTAGGGGCCACCGCATATATTTATATATAAACATATATAAATAAAACCACTTGTTTTTACGTTAGTAATTCCTTTTGTGCGTAATTTTATATTATTGTTAATAATAAATTAATTAAAGCAACAAAACAACCTGAAGAGCCAGTTCGGAGCCGAAAGAGCCGGCTCTTTTTAGTGAGCCGGACCGAAAGAGCCAGATCTCTAAAAAGAGCCGGAAATCCCATCACTAGCTGAGATGTCCTCACTCAGTCCCACCATGAGGTTTGTTTCTGAAATCACATGGTCTCCAGTTAGCGCTTTTTTAAATTAATGTGGACCAATCAGAGTCACAGATGCTGCTCACAAACAGCATGAACTCTGACATCAGAGCATCGCCTAACTTTGAGGTTAAGTTTTCTGAACCAATGAAAGTGTCAGTTTAAAGAACTGAAAATGCACATTAAATGCCTCAATTATCTTAATAGAAGAAAAAGAAGCTCAATTTTAACAGTTCACCTAAATTTCTTTAGATGATAAAAAAGTATTGCTGTATTAAATGACAGAACTCTGTCCGCACGATTATAAGAAATAAATATTTAAAAGTATAGAAAATATTCTGGCTGTTCATATCTAAGGCTGTCCTCTAATTATAAAAGTTTTCTTCATACACAGAAAATCTTCTCTTTCTTTCTGTTTTCTTACTGGGGACCAATTTGCAAAAAAAGAAAAGAAAGAAATCTATTATATAAAATTACTGTTTTATTCTTTATTCTTCTGAAAGCTGTGAGTATGTTTAAAGTAACGAGTACTTTGGAGGATTTTGAAGAACAGAAATATTTAAATTTAAAATAAATACATTAAAATACCTCTGTATGTTTTTCTCTCGTGTTATTTGTGGTGTTTAGAGGTAAAGAGAATCTGAGACAGACGCTCACTTTCACCAGTAAGATATGCTTTAGTCTCCATGAGTCCGGTTATTGATTATCTGCAGCTGGACACATCAAATCAGACATAAAGGGAGTCCTCCTGCTCTGTGTGACACTGATAGGATAATCTGTGAGGGTTTTTCTCCTGTCTGTAACGTCTGTCCTCCTCTGGGCCAGAAACCAGCGTTGGCCCTCCATGCTGAAGAAGGTTTCTATCAAAGTCTCCTCAAGCTGTAAAAAGACATTCTTGTTTAATTTTATTCACTTTGTAAAAACACAAAATTGTTCCAGTTTATTATAAAAACCTTAATCAGAACTGAAAAATGTGAAACACTCAGATGTTGTTCATACAATCTGTTTATTGATCATCATGAATCATTTTAAAGCCTCTGAAGAAGAAACAGAAGAGCAGCTTTTCTAATGAAATGGAGAAATAACTGGTCAGTGTTACAGAGTTCAGTCAGTTTAAATAAGCTGCTAAGCTTCTAACATAGAATTATTTCTCTGTCTGCTCACAGTCTCCTTCTTACATCATTAAACAATAATGATGTCATCATGTATTAAACTGTTTACCAGCTCCTGGTATTTATCAAACCTGTATCTCAAAGCTGCTCTGCTCCCTTCACCCACTCTGCTCCTCATCTCCTCCAGTGTCTCGACCTTCTCTTTCTCCGTTCTGATTTATTCTTCTCAAACTTCTTCACATGTTTTATTGTCTTCTGAACTTGTAGGGTGTATTCCACATAGAACTGGCTGTCTTACACACGAGCATCTGCAGAAGACTTGTTGATACAAATTGTGCATTTTCCACTTTTGATTTTCTCACAGTCCCTAGGTTTCTTTGCCTTTTTGCATGGCTTGTGACAGTTCTCCTCACGCTTAGTGCACCAGGAAACTCCATAACGTTAACTCAAATCTGCATACTCAAATATTTTTGTATCTTTGTAGAACTTAGCTTCAGGTCCTGTAGGTTGATTGTTCCCCATGTTCCTTCAAAGCTTCTTGATCCTGTTCGATTTCTGCCTGTGTCCCTCAAGCCAGGTTGATTCTGTTTTTTAGGGTTCGGGTGCTGGCAGTGCACTAAGAAATTTGGAGATCAGTCTATAGTTAACCAAGACAACTGGATCAAGTATTACAGCCAACTTAAAACCCTGCTAATGCAGATAAATTTATCAAATTTAGTATTAAAGCATTAAGTCTTGTTTGATCAGTGTTGTAACTTATGAATGGGACCTGTGCTGGCTCATGTGTTCAAACTGTTATCTATTTAAATAGTTATAACCTGTTACTCTAATGTAAATAACAAAGTCATAATAAAAGTCATCAGTTATACTTTCATGTGCCAGTAAGTTCTTATCAGTCAGTCTGAATAGCTCAACATAATATTATTATTGTAATTTTGACCTCCAGATCAGAGGTCAAATGTGACTTTTATTTTCTTCATGTCAACGACACACACCACACGTGTAAAAATCATAGTTCCCAGGTTAAAAGTCTTTTGTCTGTTTTCTACCAATTAATGATTAAGTTGATTCATTTGGTTTATGTTGTCCTGGTAACCTGGATAAGTGACACAAAGTGGAAGGAGGAAAGCAAACATGGTTGAAACACTGATGTCACCTCCAAAATGGACCCAGAATAAAACCTGCCTCACACAGAGAAAATATATCAATCAGATTATTTCAAAGAATAAATTAAATGTATTTAATTAAATGCTACATTTTAATATGAACTGACTTCACTCAGGAGAAATGAGTATACATCTAGATTAGATATAACTCAAAAATGAAACCAGTTCAGTTTCTAATGCGTCTCAGCTCTAATGTAAGATCATCACATTATGCAGAGAACTGTTTTCTGTATTGTTTAAATCTGAAGCTCCTTCACAGTTTGAGCTCCTTCGGCATAAAACCAGGAAAACCAGACAGAATATTCCAAAGTTTTATTTCTCATCCTGTTCCGACTCTGCGCTCACGGTTCTGTCCTGTTTCCGTCCAGCAGGTGGCGGCACTGAGCCGAAGCGGAACCTTGCTGAGCCGGCGGGATGTGTTTCCTGCCGGACTTGATTCCTCGTGGCTCTTTCGTGTGCGTTTTCTCTGCGGCTCCTCGCGGTGCCTGCTGTTTACCTGTGTCTCCCTGTCTATTCGGTGCTCTCTCAGGTGTGCTGTTCTCTGGTGAGCGGACATGCCGGCCGGCGGCAGCTCTTTGTTCTCCGGTTTCCGGGTCCTGGGACTTTATTCCAACCACGTGCCGCACGCGCTCCGGTACCACTTGAAGCACCGGGAGTTCTATGTGGTGACGGCGGTCGGCCGGAGCTTCCACACGTTCAACGTAAGAACAGCCGCACGTGCTCACACACACACTCTCACACTCAGTGTAAACCTGACTAAGACCGCCTGCAGGAGGGGGAAAGGCCGAGACTTTATAACCGCTTATAAACACACACGGAGTTACAGTGGCTTTACTTTAGGTTATGACGTTATGTCCACTCACCGCCCACTTTATTAGGCGCACTTTGCTGGTACCGGGTTGGGCCTCCTGCTTAAAAATATTTTGGTCCATGTTGACATGACGTCATCACTCAGCTGCTGCAGATGTGTCAGCTGCATCCATGATACAGATGTCTCAGCACGTCCCAAAGGTGCTCTATTGGATTAAGATCCGGTGACTCTGGAGCTTACTAGAGTGCCGTGAATGCACTGGCATGTTCAAGAAACCAGCTTGGTATTAAATGAGCTTCATAACCATGTTCATCAGAAGATGTTGATCCTCATCTGAGTGTCTGAGCTCCCTCTGTTTATACTCCTTACTGATCTATGCTCTGATTGGTGGATTGCTGGTAAGTTTTTTTAAAGTGCACCTGCAGCCTGAACACATTTTAAGACCCAGGTTTAATCAGGGTGGTTTGTAAAGAGTTATCCTTCAGTGATATGATAATCTTGTTATGACTGAGACATACAAAGAGGATCAGCGATGAAGGTTTTATTGATACCATCAGGAGTATTGTTTTATTTGCGGATTTCTGATCAGTTTCCTGTGTGGAGTCCATCCTGAGCGCCTGTTACTCTGAAAATAACCTGAATGCTGTGGCTGATATCTGTTGATTATTGATGATCTGTATTGGTCTCCTGCAGGTGAACAGGTTGGGGATCGTTGCTGTCAGTGAGTACTTAGATTTTTATTTTATTTTATTTCTCTCTGATTGGCTGCTCTGTTGTGATGTACTGTAATGAAATTGTGATGTTGTTGTCCAGGTAACAGCCTACCAGATGAAATCACCTGTTTGGCAGCCGACAGGATGTTGGTGTTCGGCGCCACCGGACGGCTCATCAGTGCCTTTGCCAGGAACAAAGAGGTACCAAAACTGTAACCAAACATTATCTTTTTTTTTTCTCTTAATTTTAAATTCTGACTTTTACTTTTTTTTTTAGTTAAACAAATTATTTAATTTTCAAACATAAAAACAATAAAAATATTTATAATGTTTGGTGCTTTTGCTTTTCTGAAATTCAAATTAGAAAACAAAATATTAAATGTTATTTAAATAACTAATTAAAAAATCTGTTTTATTTCTATTTGAATAATTTTTTTATTTATGGTCAGATAAATTTAAATTAAATAATAAAATTAAATAATAAAAACGAGTAGAAAATAAAAATGAACCAGTAGTTTGCTCTCCGTACAGGTGGTGATGCATTACAACGGTCATGAACAGGAAGTGCGCCTGCTGCTACCTCTGGGTGATCAGCTGATCTCTGCTGACAGCGGCGGTGATGTCATCGTGTGGGATGTCCAGAGTGGGGGTGAGTCTGAAGTGGTGTGGCTTGCCCTGCACTCACCTGCTGTAGCATACATGTGCTCTTACCCATCATGCCTCACTCTCTCTGCCTCTCAGAGGTGTACCTGCGGCTGCACTTTGACCCAGCAACCTTTGACGTATCGGCCATGATGCACCCGAGCACCTACCTGAACAAGGTGCTCCTGGGGAGCTCCCAGGGTGCACTGCAGCTCTGGAACATCAAGACCAGGTGAGGGTGTAGCGCTCGACTCTGAACACTGACAGAAACACACATTCAGAAATCCCCCGAGAGTCTGTCTGATTTTAGGTTTCCTTCCATGTCTCTGTGATGGTCGCTGTGTAAAACGTGCAAACTGCATACAAACACCAATGACACAACTACCATCAGCATGTTCAAAGGAGCCTCGACTGTCTCAGCTTGTGGGCCTTAGTCTCTTACAAAAGTATCTTCCGCTGCAGCATGCTGTCAAAAATTAATGATTTTAAAATCGTAAAAGTTTTTTATTCTTTTATAAAAAGTGACACACGTACATGTGTTTTAAATAAATATTTAAATTGTTGATGTTAATACTGTAAGCTACATGTGTATCCATATTCCTGCGTCAGTGTTAATGTTAAAGTGATGAGGTGTTAATAAAGTTGTTTGATCCTCAGTAAGCTGCTCTTCACGTTTGCTGGCTGGTCGGCAGGAGTCACAGTTCTGCAGCAGGTCAGGAACTTCACAGACTTTTATTGTTGCAAGTAAATACACACCTGATTCTTTTATTTTGAAAGATTTGTAAATGAACACTTAACTTTCCAGAGTCCTGCGGTGGATGTGGTTGGTGTTGGCACCGCAACAGGTCGCATCATTATTCACAACATCCGACTGGACGAGACATTGATGAGCTTCACACAGGACTGGGGACCAATCACATCGCTCTCTTTCAGAACAGGTACACGTGATGATGTCATGCCCATGGCGCTCGCTGCCCTTGGCTCCGTCTCTCTTCACGTATTCACCATATCTTTACCTCTGTCTGTCAGACGGCCCTCCCATTGTGGCGTCCGGCAGTCCTCAGGGCCACATTGCATTCTGGGATTTAGAACGTCGCCAGCTCGTCACTCAGCACAGACACGCCCACAGAACGTCCATCGCTGGGGCAACGTTCCTGCAAGGAGAGCCGATATTGGTTACCAACGGCGCCGACAACGCCATCAAGGTAAAAAACAAAACAAGCGAGAGAGATTTATGAAAACCCTTTGATAACTTTCTAATGTTTAACTTTATTTTTAAATATTAAAGAAAAATTAAAAAAACACAATCCCATTAACAAACAAACAAACAATTTTAGATGTGGTGCTTAAAAGTGCTTGAAAGTGTAACTGTATTTCATTCACCACAAACAACTATCTGATTGAATAGTTTTCTTATCAGATAGAGAAATAAAATGAGTCGCAAAATGTAAAAGCAAAATTTCCCCGCCTGGGCTGCCTTGCGTCTGTTTCAATGTGTGACCCCGCCCCTCCCTCGGTCAGTCGGGGATGAGAGCGCTAACATACCTGCAGGTTGCTGTTTTAATGAGTGTTTGATGGAAAACAACAGTCACATGATCGGTGAGTCCTAGTAAATAATTTTCCAGTACGCGTACGGTCCAGTACGGAGCGACAGCAGACGTGTGCACTGTGGTCACGCCGGCATCGAATCCATCCAAGTTACATGGTTTATTAAAATAATCAAATTACAGCATTTATGTTAGACTACTTTTAATTAACTGCTTTAGCCCACTTACAATGAAAATTTAAAAAAAATCTTGTTCATGACCTGTGTAGGATGTTAACACTATTGGAAGTAAAAATAACTTGAACTCCAATTTTGAAAACACAACTTTCTATTTTTTTTTTATTTTTATTTTTTTTTATAAAGCTCTGACTTGTATTATGAGTCTGTGGTCTGGGAGAGAGTCCTGTAGCTCTGTCTGCAAAATACAGTATATAAAGACCAATGCTGGGCAATTAATTGTATAGTTACTTCTTCAAAAAAGTTACTGAGTTTTGCAAACAAAGTTTTTTGCAGCTGTTTACCTAAAAATGCAGCCAAGGCGTTTTTTTTAAACAAACATTTCAAACTATTTACAGAACAATCAGCTGTTCTGCATCAAATTATTTGTGCCCCTCCAAAAAATAATTTCTGTCCACTATGAGATAAAGGAGAACAACAGCCTGATACCTGCAGGCCTGACAACAGGAGATGTATCACTCCTGCAACACCTGTAACATTCAGCAGTCGCCTCATTGTTCTGACACACACAACAAAACTATTGACTACACTACACACTAACTACACAACAAAACACACTAACTACACAAGATTTGCGCTAAACATCGCAAATCTCTCACATCTCAAAACACCGCCGTCACTCCTAAAACTTCCTCCCGTTTCTTAACAACTAAATGCCATGTTTTGATTGGTCGACATGGTACATTTTTTGACCAATGGGAAAGGGTGGGGGGTGTTTTGTTTTTGCTCACAGGCTTTCGAGCGTTTTCCTTATAAAACGCCGTTTTTCCCGTTTCTCCCCGCAGTAAATATAAACAACGATAGTACTCAGGAAGAAAACCAAACATTGCAGATATTTTATATTTTAACTCTGGTTTTACGTGGCCTATCAACACAATTTAAAAACTGGTATAAAGTCCACACTTTTCCCGTCAATTGTTCCGTCTGTCCTGCTCACATCTCCAATGGTTGTACACGTTGTCATTAACATGGCTTCACTCCACATCAGCCACGCCACTTTGCTAGCTAAAACACCAGTGTCGGCACATAAGGACGCTGTCATAGCCTGTCAACGACGCTGATTAACTGCGTATATACGAATGTGATTCGCGTGATTGGCTGGACTATGGGATAAGGTGCCATCATTCTAATCCCATACGGGAGCAGCCAGTTACTTACTGACTAACACTGCAAAACAGAATTGTTAACGTATTTACTTTAATTTCAATTCAGGTTAGAATTTTTTTTTTTTTGTGCGCAACGCAGATTTTTTGTGCGCAGAGACGTGCCAGCAGTGCGCAATTGCGCACGCGCACAGCTTAGAGGGAACATTGCTTAGCAGTAATATGAGTTAATTTACTCATGTGAAAGCTTTAAACATTAGCCCAATACATAACTAGCTAACTTAAGGCTTTCTGATCAACCCTCTGGGGTCGACGGACCCAGAGTCTCCATTTCAACTTGGGTCGAACATGCGGACTTCAAACTATATACCAGTGCTTAAACTGTGTTGATAGGCCACGTAAAACCGATGTGTTTTGAATAAAACGGTGGCGTTTACTCTGGGAGGGAACGGTATAAACGGCGTTTTCTAAGGAGGGCGCTAGCAAACACGCTTTGCTTGTGAGTGAAAAAAGAAAAAACACTTCTTCCCTATTGGTGGGCAAATGTACCATGTCGACCAATCAAAAAATGATATGGCAATATGTGGAATCTGGTTGTTTGGGAAGAGGGGGAAGTGAGAAAGCACGAGTGAGCGAAAAAGAGAGAGAGAGTTTTGATACATGAGAGATTTGTGACGTTTGCCGTGTTTGGAGTCTCAAGTTAGTGTGTTGTCTTGTGTAGTTAGTGTGTAGTTGTTGTTTTGTTTTGTGTGCCAGTTCTACTAGTGAACGTCACAGTTGCTGCCTTAAAGCCACCAAAGGCAGATTGCAGTGTAAACGCTCAGTGACACACCTGCTGTCAGACCTGCAGGTTTATCCCTGTGCTGTTCTCATCTGTGTCATAGTGGACACAAACTATTTTTTGGAGTTGCATAAATAATTTGTGTGCTTTCTTCTTTGATGCAGAGCACCTGAGTGTTCTGTAAATAGTTTTAAATGGTTATATAAAAAACGTCTGAGCCTTGGCTGCATTTTTAGGTAAATAGTACGATATAACTTTGTTGTTTGCAAAACTTGTGCATATTTTTAAAAAATGTACAATTTCAATTTGCATTACAAGTTATGAAAATGATTCCTTAAACATCCTGGTGGTTTTTACAGTTAAAAATATCACTTTCTACTCGTATTTTAAATTATGTCTGAATTTAGATAAATTGTGCTGACACATTATGTCAAAATGAGTAAATAACAGATTGGCAGGATAAACAGTTTTTAAAGGTGAAATATAGAGGCCAAATCAAAAGTAGTCAGAAACGGCCAATGGACCCCAGAGGGTTAAAGGCTAAAAGCAAAGTTGTCACCAAGTACTGTTTATATTTGTGTGTATTGCTGCAACTTTTTTGAGTATTAACTTGGTGCCTTTGGGTGAAATAATGGTAATATGAGGGACTGATCCATACGGTCACAAAGAATAGCCACTTGTTTCTGTGCTACCAAAGTTCCCCGGCTTTCATTCAAAATGTGTTTATCGTCAGCACCGACACATTAAACTACTTAAACATTATAAATGTCTGCAAGCTCACACTGAGGCCTGTGGAGCACTATCAGCTACTGAGACAGTACACACATTTATGTGTTTTTGTATATGAATATTTCATACTTTAAGGCTGCCTGTTTATTTAAGGGAGATACAAAATACATTGGAACTGTACATAATAATATCAGGGATGATAAATTAAATAGATTTCAAGTAGATGCTTTTCATTCTTAAAGTCTTATATGTTGAATTGAACTATGTTTGTTCAAAGCCTCCCAGTCAGTGCTGTTCTCCATGCCTGTCTGACTGTACACAATGTTATTAGCACAAATTCATCATCATGATTCATGATCATTTAGGACTTCAGCATTAATACAGACAGCAATGTAGTTAGCAATAAAACAGTTTTATTGGGAATTAATTTAAAAAACAAACAAACAAACATATGTCTCCTATTTTTTGTCACACAGCAAAGAAGCATCAACATCTGATGAGAAGACTTATTTATTTCTTTTTGGGGGTTTTCAACAGGAGAAGAACATCTCAAACAAGCTGATTTGTTCATATTTTCACATCTTAATTTTTAAGTGAAATGTGCATTTTGAGTTTATACACTATGTGTATAAGGCGACCGTTTCCTTTTGCAGTATTTTTGTGTGGTGCTTTTTTTCCTATGTCTTAACAAAAGGTGAACAAAGGTGTTTAAGTTCACCCTGATTTGTTTTAATTTTCACATGGTCTTACTGAGGTGATGCGAGGTTTTTTGTTTTTTTTTGTTTTTTTTGTACGGGGGGTGGGGGGATGTGCTTGAAAAGCTTGAAAAGGGACGTTGAAAGTGCTTAAAAAGTGCTTGAATTTGATCCTGAAAAAGGCGTATGAACCCTGAATAAAGTGATTCATTTTAAAAACAACAAAAATACAACTTTTAAAATTAACTACATATAACTAAATAATAACTAAATATAACTAAAATCAGAGATTACGATGAATAACCCTCTGGGGTCCAGGGTATAATTGGCCATTTTTGGCTACTTTTCATTTTATCTCTATATTTCACCTTTAAAAACTGTTCATCTTGCCTTGTTTGGTATCATTATTTTCAACACAACCTGAAATTAGGGGATTGTAGAGTTATTTTTTCATTTTGACATACTGTATTAACACAGTTGATCTAAATTGAGACAAAAAACATAAAATCCGAGTAGAAAAAAGTTATAATTTTTACTGTAAAAGCCACAAACATGTTTAACTTGAAATGCAAATACAAACTGTACATTGCACAAGTTTTGCAAACAACAAAGTTATATAGTACTATTTAACTAAAAATGCAGCCAAGGCCTCAGGTGTTTTTTTTTTTTAAATAACCATTTAAAACCATTTAAGGAAAAATCAGGTGTTTTGCATCAAATAAGAAGGCACACAAATTGTTTACTCTAAAAAATAGTTTCTGTCCACTATAAGACCGAGGAGAACACCACAGGCCTAAACCCTGCAGGTCTGACAGCAGGAGGTGGATCAGCCCTCCTGTTTTTTAGCTGGAGACAGAGTTAACAATACATTCTGCCTTTGGTGGCTTTTTTGCACCAACTGTGACATTGAGCAGTATAACTGACACACAAAACAAAACAATGACTACACTACACACTAACTACAGCCTCCAAACACGCTAAATGTCACAAATCTCTCACGTATCAAAACTCGCTCTCTCTCTCTCTCTCTCTCGCCGGTGTCGCTCCTAAAACTTCCCCATCTTCCTAAACAACCAAATGTCACATGTTGCCATAGAATTTTTTTGATTGGTTGACATGGTACACTTTAACACCAATAGGGGGGGAAGGTGTTTTTTTTCTTTTTTTCTTTTTTACTCCCAAGTGGAGAGTGTTTGCTAGCGCTGTCCATAGAAAACACTGTTTTTACCATTTCTTCCCGCTGTAAACACCACTGTTTGAAAAAAACATTGCTTGTATTTTTTATGATGACTCTAGTTTTATGTGGCCTATCAACACGATTTTAAAACTGGTATATAGTGTGAAGTCTGTGCATTCGACACAAGTTGAAACTGAGACTCTGAGTCACTGCATCTTGACCAGACGGTTAAAACCAGAGATCAATAAACAAAAAAAGAAGTATAAACAAGAACTGCAGTAATAATAAAAACAAAGCAAAAAAAACTCCCAACAAAAGTCAGACATTGAGGAAAATATAAAAAATAACTTATATTATAAAGAAAATAATGAAAAGCAACATTCTCAATTAAATAATTACAACAAAATATAAAACAGTAGAAAACCTTTTCCCCCCTCAGGTGTGGATTTTTGATCAGGAAGGAGGCGGACCCAGACTGTTGAGGATCCGTCAGGGACACAGCGCCCCACCCACCAAAATTCATCACCATGGCAATGACGGAAAAAACATCCTAAGTGCAGGTAAGATCAGATGATAGTATACATATTTCTTTATTTATTGTGCCATTTTTATTTTTTCTGTGTCCTCCTGTTTTAAACCCGCTGTTTATATTTTCTGATATTTTTTTAACTTCTTTATATTTATGTTTTGTGTTGCTTTTGCCCGCGCTGCAGGTCAGGATGGGACACTGCAGTCTTTCTCCACCGTCCACGAGCGCTTCAACAAGAACCTGGGTCATGGTAAGCTCAGCCCTCCCATCAGACTCTGTTCAAAAAATGTGACATTTTAGAGTCGCTTTCTCAGACTCAGTGTGTCTGTCGGCAGCCTCTCGATAACAATAACACAAAAATGATGACATAGAAAACTGAACTCTTACTGTTCGACCTATTTCCTTTATTGGTTGAGAACATCCTCCTGACTTCACCCACTGTGGTTTCATGTTGGACACTAAATGCTGCTGCTTTAATAAAAATCTTTTTTTAAAATTGAGTATGGTTTACATTTATTTCTTTTAGGCTCTGTCAACAAAAAAAAGGAAAAGAAGAAGAAGAAAGGACTGACGTATGAGGAACTGCGACTTCCTGCCATCACAGCGTTCTCCTCCTGTGAGCACTATGACAAGCTGTGCAGAAGTCCATACAGAAAATGTTCCATTAAAGCTGACATTGTCCTTTTTCTGTTCACAGCTGTCACTCGTCAGTCAGACTGGGACGGCATCGTCGCATGTCATCGTGATCGCCTAGCAACAACCACATGGAACTACCAGAGGTGCACGATGGGAGCGCACCACCTGCAACCACCAGGCTCCCGAAGGGGTGCCATCGCTACGGTAATAGCATCTTTAAACCTGTGTTTCTCTAAGCTCCTCTCCTGGATGGTTCTGAGGGTCACATGACTTCCTGTTTCTGCTCCCAGGCTGTTGACATCACTTCCTGTGGTAACTTTGTTGTAATTGGGTCATCTTGTGGCCGCGTGGACGTCTACAACCTGCAGTCCGGACTGCATCGGGGTTGCTACGGTGACGATGAGAAAGGTGTGTTCACCTTTTTTTTCCTGTGATTGCAGCACTGTCTCATTTTATTAACCCAAAGCCCCCGGTAACTGCAGTTTAATCTGTCATGCTATCGAGCCTTTTATGCAAATATGAACATGTATACACAGAAATCTTAGAATCTCAGCTAAATGCTCATATAAATCATTTCTACAAATACCAAACACAGCGAAAACAAGCGATGATTAAAAGAGCAGTTGCGTATTTGCTAAAAAGTCCACTAAGCACAAACAATGGAGCCCCAAACCAACCCCACTTCATGTAACACGGTAAACAATGGCTCGTTAGCTCTCAGAGACCTCCGTCAATAATTGCACAACGCCTGAATAGTGCTGTCATTTTTCACTTTTTGGCTTCAGAAGCATAAATCTTTGCACAGAAGATGTTTATATGTTGATTAATAATTTTCAGTATTAAAATGTGAACTTGGGTGTCATTTTCGAGCAGGAAGCTCAGAAAGCTCTGTAGTAACAGGTTAACTCCAATGTCTTGCTCCTCCAGCTCACAATGGTGTGGTGCGAGGCATCGCCACGGATACCCTGAACCAGCTGACCCTTACCACAGGCTCTGATTGGCTGCTGAAATTCTGGCGCTTCAAATCGAAGAAGCTGGAAGAAGAGATGAAACTAAACGCTGCGCCGGCTAGCATGAAGCTGCACAGGGAAAGGTAGCTAGGAGCTAGCATGATGCTAATAAACTGCATGATTAGCTGCAGTGAATGCTAACAATTAACGTTCCCTAACACTGCTCACTGTGTTTCTCTGTTAGTGGGATGCTAGCATTAGCACTGGATGACTTCACTCTGGTGGTTGTCGACATAGAAACCAGAAGAGTCGTTAGGAAATTTGCAGGTCACCACGGCAACATCAACGACATGGTGGGTTGGATGAAGGTGTTAGCATACATACACTACGTCACACAGTATGCTAACAGGAAGCTAAATGTTTTTATTCCTCAGACATTCAGCCCTGATGGCCGATGGCTGGTTACTGTGGCAATGGACTGTACCATCCGTACCTGGGACCTCCCCTCTGGAAGGTAAGACTCTGAAAATTTTAATGGGTGACTGGGACAACTAATCAGAGACATTAGCTGATCATCAGATCCATCATTTTCTTCTATCCTCAGTCTAGTCGACTGTTTCCTGGTTGCCACGGCGCCAGTGAGCGTGTCCTTGTCCCCGACAGGTGACTTCCTCGCAACAGCTCACGTTGACAGTCTGGGCCTCTACCTCTGGTATGAACTAATCACAATGCAGCCTTTGCTACAGCAACCAATCAGGGGCTTTTTTTCTTATTCACAATTGGTCACATGAAAGTCCATTATCAGCCAGTCACAGTGCAGTTGTCCTCCTTTAGGACCAATAAGAGCCTGTGTGGGCCTGTGGGGCTCCGCCCCCTCCCAGCTGACTACCAACCAGCTGTGGAGACTTTACCAGGCGTCATGGTGGAGGAGACAGAACAGGAGGTGAATTCTGAGGAGGAGGAGGAGGATCTCTATCAGTCAGCTGACCAACTGGGGGCGGAGCTTGTAACTTTGTCTCTGCTGCCAGAGTCTCGGTGGAAGAGTCTGCTGCACCTCGATGAAATCAAGGTGAGGAACCGTCACCTTATTAGGAACACTGTGAGCAGCTGTGGTCCTTGATTTCAAAATCATTTTAATGGGGAGGACAAAATATAAGAACCAGTGATAGCAGTTAAAACGTGAAGTGAAATTATCACTTTTTCACTTGGGTTGTTGCCAAAAATAAAAATGATATCATAATCCTGTGAAAAAGGAACAAACCTGACTGTGATTGATTCCCAGTCCCATCTTTGTATTTATTAAATCAAATATTTGTGTTTTGTTTTTTTTCATGTTCAGTCTGCTTCCTTTTAAAACCTCCCTGCAGCACATACTGTTGATTCTTCCACATACCAGCTTCACCTGGGAGTGTGATGAGTCAGCTCATGAACAGATTAATTCTTTACATGATCACAAATCAGCTGATGGTCTCTAAGGATTGAGTACTGATCATGTAACAACCTCTCACCTGTGTGATTTGGTGTTTGTAGAAAAGGAATAAACCCGTGGCGCCCCCTGCTGCTCCAGCTGCTGCTCCCTTCTTCCTGCCGACAGTTCCCGGACTCACTCCTCGATTTGCGACACAAACCGAGCACGAAACACAGGTAACATATGCCTGGGACCCGCTCACATCGGGACCCGAGTATGTTTTAGTCCAAACTGAGGATGTGCACTTTAATCATGTGTAAATAAAGTCGTGTTTCCTGTGTCTCAGTCTAAGGTGCTGAACTGGGGCGTGCTCTCTCAGAGGTCAGAGTTCATCTGCACTCTGGAGTCAGCTCTGACCACGGGATCATGTGAGTTGGGACAGGATTGGCTCACCTTCATGCTTTTATTTTTAATACTAAAATCTAAAGCTGGTATTTAATCAGAATTTCAAAATAAAAGCTGCTTACTGAGCTGACAGAAAAACAAAATTAATGATAAAGAAAGAAAACAGCTTAATTTTTTTTATACCTGAGGAGAGTCTGTAATGACAGTAACTGAATCAATTATTCAGTGATTGATTAAGACGTTTTTGTGGTTTTTAGTCCATATCTGATATTGTCCGTAACATTATACTTTTGTATTTTATCAGAGTATAAATAGATGGTTTTCATCAAAGTTTGAAACACAAACCTGAGTTCTGATCAGAGATCAATACTCTCTCTGCAGTTGATCAGCCGCTGCGTCTCCTGAAGGATTGTGGGCCAGCGGCGCTCTCTGTTGAGCTCAACTCTCTGGCTCCAGAGGGGGGTGGAGCCAGAGAGCTCCTGCTAGTGTTCATTCAGATGATTGACAGCATGTTGGCCAGTGGGCGGGACTTTGACCTGGCCCACGCTTACCTGGCGCTCTTCCTGAAGGTTAGCCAATCAGAACACACTCGTCAACTGTGCCGTCTTTTATTGTGAAAGTCTTCACGATTTCCTGCTAACTTTTTTTTTTTTTTTTTTAGCTACATCTTCGCTCTTTATCACAGGACGCCACCGCCATGGAAGCTTTGAAAGACCTCTTGTCCCGGTTGGAGAAAGGGTGGGCGGAGCTACAAGCATCATTTGACCAATCGTTATGTCTGCTTTCATACGCAAAGAGCGCCCTGCTGTGACACACATACATACACTTTTTGTATTCTAATAAATTTGTTTTGGATTCTTCTTCTGTGTTTTTATTTCAACCATTCAATGAATCTTCTTAATGAAAGATTTCAGTGCTGATGTGCTTTTCTTCATCACTTTCCTAATGCATGATCTCAATGG
Source organism: Perissodus microlepis (assembly GCF_051167445.1). Lineage (NCBI taxonomy): Eukaryota > Metazoa > Chordata > Actinopteri > Cichliformes > Cichlidae > Perissodus > Perissodus microlepis. Next base: position 28,689,645 of record NC_140467.1, on the reverse strand, counting down.
CAACATCTCGAGATGAAGGAGAATAAATGAGAGGTTTGGTGTTTGAACTACACAGTGGATGTCTGCCTTATAAAAACTACAATATCCAGAAATTGGACTACAAAATGCATACCTTACTTCACTCAAATGTTTTTACTGAGATGTTTGAGCAGTTTTTATAAACGTGACATTCAGAGTTCAGTTGTGGGTTCATCAGCCGTTCAGGAAATAAAAAACACCTTTGTGTTAATGAACACCTTTGTGTTAATGAACATCTTTGTGATCTGAGTCTGTCTCATGAACATTTCTGTGGATTATGGGATGGTATCATCTCCTATTGCGAATAGTATGGAATAATAGAATAGAATAAAAATGGTAAATGGCCTGTATTTGTATAGCGCTTTACTTAGTCCCTAAGGACCCCAAAGCGCTTTACACATTCAGTCATTCACACACACATTCACACACTAGTGATGGCAAGCTACATTGTAGCCACAGCTGCCCTCGGGTGCACTGACAGAGGCGAGGCTGCTGGACACTGGCGCCACCGGGCCCTCTGACCACCACCAGTAGGCAACGGGTGAAGTGTCTTGCCCAAGGACACAACGACTGAGACTGTTGGAGCCGGGGCTCGAACCGGCAACCTTCCAATTACAAGATAAACTGCCAACTCTTGAGCCACGATCGCCCGAAAACATAAACCTTTAATTGTCCCACAGGGGGAAATTTGGTTGTAACAGCAGCAAAAAAACCCAAACACATATACATACAGAACAGGACATAAAATTTTTACATATTTACGCAATCTGCACTTTTTGTGTATTGTACCTCTGCATTAAAAAGTGACATGTAACTTCCAATAAGTTAGTATATATAAACTGAGAAAGGTAATGTGCAATAAAGGGAGAATAGAAGCTGCTTATGTCAGAATTTAGGATTTGAGCATCTCTGATTGAGGCTGCAGAGACTTTGAACCTCAGTTGCTCCACCCAAGAAGTGGAAGTGGCCAAGGATGTGACACCTGCTCTTCTTGTCTAGCTTTTGCTCCTTCTGATAAACATGTTTTTTAAATGATTCCCGTTCATGCACACATTTACCATCACGCATACATGACAGGCACCACTGACCCCCGACACTGTCACACGTGAAGTACAGTTTCTTTAAACAAAATGTGTTTTCAGGTAAAGAAGGAAATCTTTTCATAGTAGTGTCAGGAACAGTGGATGAATAAACCCCTTTGAGTCTCCGCCGTGTACAAACAGAGCATGTGTCTGTATTATCAAAGACATATTTACACACATTTGAGAAGCAGTTCTACACACCAATATTTGTATGGGACAGTGAAAACATTCTACATTAAGAGCTCGTTCAGTCCTTTTCTGTGTAAATGCCATTATTGTTCTGGGACTGAGGGATGTTCTGATGGAGGAGTTGAATTTTTAAAATCCCAGATTGAAATGCTGTTGTCAGCTGTGATGCTGTAGTTGGTTAACGTTACAGCGTAGTTGCTTAAATCTGAACTATAGTGTGATAAATATTTAACTTGAGTGACAGTTACAGTCACCAGGAGCTGTTCATAATTAAAAAGTTGTTGTTCATGTTTTCAGACCAATGAAGATGTTTTCTGTGTGTGATGGTAATATTGTTCCATATCAAACATCTGGGAGGAGAACAGCTGTGCTGGTGCAGAACACCAAAGAAAAACATCTGCACACATTGGCATTTCTGGGTAGAGCCACAGGAGTCGCCCCCTGCTGAACACTATTTTCACACATTGGGAACATAAAAAGTTTTTTACATTAGAAAAGTTTCCCGATGAACACAGAAATGTTTTAATTATTCAACAGGTTCCCAACAATCAGAGAACACCTCTGAACAATGAAACGAGCATAAAACAGAGCCACCTTTGTTTTTCTTTCAGAACGTATTAAACAAAGAATGTTACCGAACAAAGATCAATGTGAGCAGGTGACAATAAACAAAAAAAAAGATAGACATAAAGGTATAAACAATGATATAAAATATTTTGGTTATATTCAAGAAAGTTGCAATCTGCTTAGTGAAAAAAGTCAAATATAACAGGGCCACCTTTACGCCACGTGACTCAACGGAAGTGACGTCGTGCTGAGTAAGCTCAACCAAGCAGGAAGGAAAACAAACGGCAGTGCGCAGGCGCAGCAGCAGAAGCAGGCTGGTCTGACTCTGCCAAAAGTCCGAACTTTATTTTTGTTCGATTTTAAGAATTTTTTAATTTATTTATTGTTTTTTATTCGGTTTGTTTTCGCGGGAGGCTGAGGTCACGCAGTGTCGTCATTGCGCACGTAAACTGCGGCACGAGACGCAGGGAGAGCGCGAGACCCGCCAGCGTTTGTACCACCCGGAAGTAAGGAAGGAAAAGTCTGAGTGGAAGTTAGTAAAGTTTGATGAATTTTCTGTCGGAGGTTCTTAGACCTGCAGCGGAAAGCATCAGGTGAGCCGGCAGGTGAAAATATTCTAAATTATTTCTATTGGTCAGTTTTACTGCTGCGTGACAAGTTTGACTTAAAGAGCAGCTGTTTGGTCTCCGGAGAGCTGACGGGCAGGTTTTACTGCAGGAAACGTGTGAAAGTTTCCTGGGAGCAGGAAAATTGTGAAACATCCACAGAAACCCTGCAGACTTGCGCAGTTTATCCGAGCTCGGAAACTCACATGTTCATCACTTGCTCACCTTTTAATGTCCCACAGAGGGAATGACACTCTGCTGCTGTACACGAGACACGAGGACAGGACATAAAGCCAGTGAACACATCAAATAATACAACATAAAACACATGGGAAACCTCAGAGTTTAGACAAATAATGTAAACCTAAAGAAAAAACACACACTTAAACAAACGTAACTTTATGGGTCATGCTCTGTGAGCGCTTCAATACTGTGTTTTCTCCTTCATGTGCACTAAAAAGTGAAAAGTCTGCACATATTAATTTCTTCAAACGCGCCTTTAAACTCAGAGTTTGGAGCCAGAGGATGTTCTCCAGATGTGCGTCACATGATGCTTCGTTTCCTGTTCGCTAGTAAAGTTTTTTCTGAACCATCACATTTCAGAACAAAATGACTGGATGTGTACAGGCTGCTCTGGTACAGAGGAGGGCGTCAGATGTCGACTTTATGAGAGAAAAGCTTAAAAACTTTCAAACAGCCAGGTAAACGGTCTGTAATGTGCTGTAACTCACTCTCTGCTTTGGAGTGCACAGCTGGATCCTAGAGGAGGACTTCTGAGAGTCCGGCCTGTTTTTCCTGCACTGTGATTAATGATAATATTTTGATGTAAATGTTTTTATCTGTGTAAAGGAAAATTCAAATGTCAGACAGCAGGTTGTACTTTATATTTAAAGCAGAGATTCTGCGTCATTTACTAATGATTATTAATAAGGTTTCAGTTCATTTTCTGCCTGCTAAGACTCTCTCTGCTCTCCTCTGCATGTTTGCTTTTAAATGTGTAAAGAGTTAAACTTAATGCTCATATCAGATGATTTTATTTAATTTAAGTTAAGTTGAGTTTTTACCTCGGTTAAATTTCTTTATTACACTCTGGACTTTATCATCATCATCATTACTGTTTACAGCACAGTTTGTAGAACTAGTAGCAACTTCATGAAGAAAAGTTCCAAGTGTGCAAAAAAGTGAGTGTGTGTGTGTTTTCTCTTGTTAATAATATCAGCAGCAGTGCAGTAACCCTCCTGAACTCTATTAATGTCTAAAAACTTAGCCTGACTCCTCCCTCAGAGCTAACCTGCTGGTTTTAAGACTGAAAACTTTGCTTTTATGGAAATGACTGATCTTCCTGGACTGAGCAGTGACACAGAAATGAAAAACAGGTTCAGCAAAAGTAAAAAAAAAAAAAAGTTATTTCAGCAGAAACTCTGAGTTCACTGTCCTCAGGAAGGAAAGTGCTCACATCTGCACGGACAGATGGAAACATCCAGATCTCTGAAGGTCTCCGATATTTAAAAGCCCCAGCATGTTTAAAACTGAGTTTTCTTAGATCTTCTGATCATATCTTTTATTTCTTTAAAGATTCTCCCCCCCCCCCTTTTTTTTTTTTTAAAGGGAAAGACTATGAAATTCATCCTGCAACATGACTGACTTCCTGTTGTATGTTATGCAAAGCAGAGGACAAGTAAAGCGAGTCAGGAGAAACGCACAGAATTCATTAACAAGTCAAAAATCGTCTCTGTGAGCTGAGCCGCTCCATTTGATCCATGGAGGCAGCATCACTTCCAGACTAAGAAATCATGACTGAGTGTTTTCAGATGCTATCTCATAGCCTTAGATCTGAACACCTGCAGCTTTCATGTGATTGGTCCTTTTCTTCTTTGTATTTGTGGCCATAAACTCTTTAATTATCGGCTGATAGTCTGTCATCAGTGTCAGCCAGTCAGGAAGTATTCAGCCCTCCTGCAGGAAGAGGTCACGCCAGGTGAAGCGACTGCTTTAACCTCCAGATCTACAGAAGAACAAAAACAGGAACCATGTGTTACACTGCCAGGTCAGCCTGGGGTTCACCTGTCAGGTGTCCTACCTGTCGGGCAGACCCTGTCCATCTGTTGTGGTCCCATTGGTCACAGGGTCTGTGGAGTCTTTAAAGAGGTCAGACAGTGAATTAACACATCAAGCCTAAAAGTAGTCTGATTACTCTGCGGCACTAACATAGAGATGATCGTAAACTTCTGGGCCGATGCAGGCGGTTAGAAGATCAGTAATTTATTTTTAGTTTGTTTATTTTAGTCCCTCTGAACTCTTGAGCAGTGAAACATTACAGAAATAAAAGTCCTTCAGCTCTCTGAACATTTAACCGGTGCAGCAGTGAGAGCAGACAGCTGCTGGGCACTGATAAGAAAACATCAGTCAATAATTCTGATATCAGCTCTGAAATATTTACTTTGACAAACGGACTCTGAGGTTCAAAGTCTCCACAGTCTGTTTGTGCTGACCTGACTTTAAACTGTGTTTGCTGCTCAGAACGAGCCTCGACTGCACCGCTAAGCATGAACGTTCAACCTGTTGTTTTATCAGTGAAATTAAATTTAATAATTTTATTTGGTCATTTTTAATACATTTCCAGCATCAAGCTCATGAGCCTGATTTTTTTTGCACATGCACATTATAAAATAAGTGTAATATATAAAAATTATTACATGACATACAACTTACAGTTTTCCTAAAAATCAAAGCAGAAATTATTGAAAAAAAAAAAGTTAACTGGTAGAAAATGTGTTTTTTTTTTTTTTATTGTCATAGCGATGAAGAGGAGTCGGATGTTGGCGGTTCTGGTGGGCGGAATCTTCTGCGTGGCTGTGATGTCACTGTACCGCATGCTGGACCTCATGCAGGGGTCAGAGTCTAAGCGATATGGGGAGCCACCTGGTGGACAGGTGGATGAGGTGCGTCCATAAAAGTTTTAATTTTTTTTCACAATAAGAGCCTGTGGATTTTCAAAATAGTGTCATTTGTGAGAAAGAAAATTTAAACTCTTTTTTCACATTAACTTAAATTTTCTTTTTAGCTGTTATTCTTGTCATTATTCATAATAATAATAAAAATAAAATTGGCCCATAATAATAATAATAATAATAATAATAATAATAATAATAATAATAATAATAATAATAATAATAAGAATAAGTGGTAGTGGTAACTTTTAAAATTATATAAATATTCCATTACCAAGGAAAGAGAAACGAATTCAAACTAATTATAAAAATTGAACCAATCAGATCTCTGGGGGTTTTTTAGGATTTGGCCCACCTCCAGCAGAAGATTGACGGGTTGGAGCGTCTCCTTAGCGACAACAACCGATTGGTTGCCATGCTCCGTGACACTCTGCTCCAAAGCAAAGCATCAGTGTGGAAAAGAGCCAACAACAGTATAGACTCCGCCCTCGGCAGGAGGGGTGAGGCTCTTCCTGGCTGCCGATTGGCTGAAGAGATGAAGGATGGAGTGGACGGAGTTCAGGTCTGCAAAATTTTACATTTATATTTTGTTCTGTCTCAACTTTAGAAGATTTTTATTTTTAAAATGAAATTTTAAAAATAAAACTGACAACATTTACTCAAGTTTTTCACTTTTTAATTTTTTATTACTTTTTATTTAAAGACGCTGATATCAACACTTTATCAAACGGGAACCAGCAGTTTAACGTGTGACTAACATGGCGTTGGCGTGGATCGGCTGTAATGTCAAATGAATCAAACACTTATTTAAGATAAAATTTATTGATCTTAAAAGTATTTGACCCTGAACACAGGCAGATATGGTTAGCATATTTAGCATGTAGCTGCTGAATAAATAAAAAAGTAAATCAATGATGTTCAGCATCCAAACACAGGCTCAGGGAATCTTTCAGAACACTCTGGTGTGGATGTAAACGAGCAGCTCGCACACACTGTGTCAGTTTCATGGATGTGTTCGTGCTTCCTGTTTACCTTTGGTTCCTTGACGTCACAGTTACGTGATTCTGGTTTGGCACCTCTGGTGAATACACTGTGAAAGTTCATCCTCCTCACATACTGACACACATTCTGATCTCTGTAGATTATAATACACTAAACTATGAAAGTTACACTGGCACACATCCAGCCTGTAAGGACAGAAATGCCCTTTTTTCACTCTCTGAATATCTAGAATAACATCCCAGCAAATATTTCTATGCAGAGTAACGGTTGTTTGAGTGTGTCCACCTCTAGTTTGAAAAGTCATGCTGACATCAGAGGGGTTACCTCACCGTCTGCTGGACATCCTCCTTGGACTTCCTGTGTTTGAGAATTGTCTCCTTTTATTGATTAGAACAAAATTAAATAAAAGAATCTTGATGAGAACAGCTTGAAGGGTTCATAATGCTGGAGTCTGGAGACAGAGAGTTTCTCTTATTGATAAAATCATGATAAAATCATCAGTTGCTGACTGATACATTAATAATGATTTTATTTTTTAGTTTAAATGGGTTTTGTAAGTTTGAATGAAGAAATGAAAGTTACAATAAATATAAATATTAATAGGAAAACGTGTGTAAATCTTTATTAACATATTCAAAGTTTTTATTAACATAGAAATAAAGTTTTAATAATAACCCCTCCTCCATCAGCTGCTGGATGTTTATGACCTCCTGCCCTTTGATAACCCCGATGGCGGTCCCTGGAAGCAGGGCTTTGAGATCACTTACAAGGGCGACGAGTGGTCGGAGCAACCTCTGGAGCTCTTCCTGATTCCACATTCACACAACGACCCTGGTGAGTGAGACTCTGAGACTCTGATGGCGTGACGGTGGCTGAACTAACACGTGGAGGTGATTTGTTTTTTTTTGTTCTTGTTTTTGTCACAGGCTGGATAAAGACGTTTGACGCGTACTACCACGACCAGACGAGACACATCCTCGACAACATGGTGGTCAAACTGAGCGAGGACAGCAGGTACGCCCACTTCCTGTGCACTGACGCGCCTCACAGACGGCTTCCTAAACCTAACACTAAAGTCAGGTTTAATATTAAAGCAGCATTTATCAGCAGATTTGTATCTTATTGTATTAATGTTTTTATTAACCACAGAGAGGGTTTAGAGGTTAAAATCAACCTTCATAACCAGGCTAGCTGAAAACGACCCCACCCAACATTCTGTTCTCTGATGGTGTAAATGTATTTATTTATGTTTTTTTTCTTTGGTTTTCCCACCATGACACAGAAATTAGATCATTTTAGACACCTGTTAAAAATGTTTGGAGCTTTCAGAGTTTTATAAAAAAGTATGATGTGAAGTATGAGTTTTGCCATCATCCAATGAGATCAGGAATAAAATACAGATCAGAGTGACGATAAAACAACAACAATAAAACACAAAAACAAAAATCATGACGTGAAACAAAGACACAGCAGCACAGACTGATGTTGGTTTGACTCTGAATAGGAAGAAATGATCTTCATATTTTTCCAAAATAAAACTTATTTACATTAAGTTCATCAGAAGTTTGATTTCTTTATCATTTTGTGCTTCGTGATGCTGTTTATTAATCGAGTTCCTGACAGATTATTGATCATGTCATGTTTTCTGCTCCTCAGGAGGAAGTTAATCTGGGCTGAAATCAGTTATTTCTCCAAGTGGTGGAACGACATCGACGACCAGAAGAGAGCAGCAGTCAAACGGTAACTTCTCCTCAAGCTTCCTTTCATTTTCATGTTTGTTTGGGTTTTTTTGTTTGGTTGGTTGTTTTTTTTCCAGTCACTTTTGAACATGTCCAGAAAAACCAAAAGTAATTATTCTTCATTTCTTTTTCTGAAAATTAAACAATTAACCAATGTTGTTTAAATACCAGAAACATCTGGAAAACAGGAGGAAGCACAAAAATAAAATGAAGTGATAAACACAGGCAAGGATGTGCAGAGCTCAGGAGTCGAGCCGCAGACAGTTTTGGTTCATTGAGTCTGTATCTGATGCCATTTCAACTCTCTCCAGTCTGAGCGTCTGCTTTGAGTCTCATCTCTTTATAACATGCTGCAGACACCAGCCTCCATCCAAAAACCCAGCAGTCATCATTCTCGTCCTCTCTGGCTTTTTATCAGCACTGTTCATGTGCAGCTCGTCTTTCGACTTTCTAATATAAACATAAAGCGCTCAGCAGCAGATTAATAACAACCTCGTGCTGTGGGGGAATCCTCTCAGACCTTCTCTTTTTTGAACATTGGGTCTGTTTTCAGCAACTACTTCCTGTCTTGTGATGGCGGCTGTTAAAACAGTTTAACCCTCATCCTCTATCTTCATTAATGCTAATGTGTTAATGTTAGTCTAACCAGAGCTCTGTAGCTAACCATCAAGTAGCATAATGTCAGCTAGCATGACTTCACTGACCCTCCAGACATGGCTGCGGTGTAGTTTTCATCCTCTTTTACAACCAGAGTGATATCAGTGCCTTTCAGTGTTGTTGAAATCCTTCAGTCAGACCGTTGTACAAGATGTCATCCTTAGATGGATGCTAACCCCAGAAAATTGTGGCTGTCTGAATGTTAAACTTTATTGTAACAGCTGGGAGGAAAAAAACAGAAGCAGACTTTATTTTTTTAAACTATAACTAAAATTGTAAGCTGTTTCTTGCTTATTCTGAATTTTCCTTTCAGTTTAATTTCACTTTTTCTCTTATGTCATATTTCCTTTAAAAAAAAAACCTTGTAAGTTTTAACCTGCTTAAATAAATGTAACTACATATTTTCTGTTAATTTTTGTAATTAAAAAAAAATATTTTCATCATTTGAAGCCATTTTTTCCCCTGTTTTCTGTTTCCTTTCGTGTGATTGGCCAGTCTGGTGGAGGCGGGGCAGTTGGAGCTGGTAACGGGTGGCTGGGTGATGCCCGATGAGGCAAACTCTCATTACTTCGCTATGCTGGATCAGCTGATGGAGGGACACCAGTGGCTGCAGAAACACCTGGGTCACATGACTCCCCTGTTTGGCACGTTGTTGTGATGATGTGTTTCCTGTTCGCGTGCTTAACCGTGGCGTTTTCTCTGTGCAGGTGTGAAGCCGAGGAGCGGCTGGGCCATCGACCCATTTGGCCACTCCCCCTCTATGGCGTACCTGCTGAAGGGGGCGGGGCTTCACAACATGCTCATCCAGAGAGTTCACTACTCTATCAAGAAGCACTTTGCCCAGCAACAGACCCTCGAGTTTCTATGGCGACAAAGCTGGGGTAAATAATGTTTTTTCAGTGATGGAAAAATTAATCATGAACAATACAAAAGACAAAAATCATTTGGAATTTTGACAAAATATAAAACAAATATTTGAAATAATAATTTAAATGATTAAATATTGTAAGTCATTTAAAAATGTGGATTAAATTCAGATTTTTATTAATTTTTTTAATTTAATGGTGTTACTGAAGAAAATATAGTCAAAAAACTTTATTAATAACCAATGAAATACAAAAAGGAAAAGGGGCAGTTAGAGTGTTTAACTCTGCCCACTTCCTGTCCATCAGACTCCTCCTCCCGTAGTGACATCACATGTCACATGATGCCCTTCTACAGCTATGATGTGCCGCACACGTGTGGTCCAAACCCAGCGGTCTGCTGTCAGTTTGACTTCCAGCGGTTGCCTGGGAGACGGACCTTCTGTCCATGGAAGATCCCACCAAAGCCAATCACAGACCAGAATGTCCAGGAGAGGTGAGCAGGAAGCGGGGCCAAAGAGAATAACAATATTATTATTATTTTGTTATTATTATTATTGTTGTTGTTGTTGTTTTGTTATTATTATTATTGTTATTATTATTATTATTATCATTAGGCGTATTATTGAATTTTGGAGCTTTCTTCTTTTTAAAAGAAGGGTTATTCTATTTTATTTTATTTTACTTTCATTTTTAAGGAATTTTCGTGATTCATTTATTTATTTACCATTCAAATTTAGGCAACTTTTAAAATTTTTTTTACATTAAGCAATTTTATTGAAAATAAATTGAAATTTTTTATTTAAAACTGTTTCATGGATGTTTTATGTTTTAACATAATTTCCACCTTTTTAAGTTTTTTATTTTTCTTCCTTTGAACTTTTTTCTTGACATTTTAAATTTTGATTGCTTTTTTAATCTTTTTTAGTTTTATTTTCCTTTTCTTTTTTTTAATTTTTCCTTGACATTTTCTTTTTTTTAACCTTTACTTTGAATTTACTTTGAAAAGTAGAGTAAAGGTTATTGTATTATCATTGTCATTTTCTAGAATGACAGTGATAATACAAATAGTTTTCTAACAAACTTCATTAATTTAACATAGCAGCTTCTCTTCTTCTTCGGTTACTTTGCTGTATCTCTGCTAGTTTTGTTGTTAATAATCACTCTGATTGATCAGAGCTTCTATTGATCCACCTGTCGTCCTCTCAGAGCACTCCTCCTGCTGGATCAGTACCGTCAGAAGTCGCGACTCTTTCGCTCATCTGTCCTTCTTGTTCCTCTTGGCGATGACTTTCGATACGTGGAGTCAAGCGAGTGGGACGTTCAGTTCAACAACTACCAGAAACTCTTTGATTACTTCAACCAGCACCCAGAGCTCCACATCAAGGTGAGCTCTCAGGACACCTGGTTCCCAGGTGGGACAAACTGATTATCAACATTTGGAGACATTATGTTGGTCTTTGTTGTTCTTGAAGAGGCCCGAGTATGCAGCCATGTGGAACTCCACGTGTGATTTTGCCTGCTAATATTTATCATTACTGCCTGACGAATAGGTTTCTCTTTGCAAAAATGACTCAGACAAACTTGACGCAGTTCCACAGGGTCTCGATCACTTTTCTAGAATATTTTATTTTATTTTCCATTTGTTGAATGTCACACTAATATCCAGTAAATACCCATGCAAAAGAGTTTTTTAAAATTATTATTATAATGAATCACAACTCTGGCCATTGTTGTTTCAAAAATTGATGTGATTAAAAACTATCAGTGTGTTTATGTCTCATGTGAAAAATGGCAAACACAAATATGATTCATGATATCTAAAATATTCTGGAACAACATCTGGACATACAATACAAAAGTGACAAAGAAAGCAAATGAGGTTGTTATCAGTGCAAACAGTCAAGTCAGCAACATCAGCTCTTCGCTGATCGACAGCTTTCCTCTTCTCTTATTCTCAGGCTCGTTTTGGGACGCTTTCTGATTATTTCCAGGCTCTTCATCGCCGTCTGAGCACCACAAAAACGACTCTGCCGAAGCTCCGAGGAGACTTCTTCTCGTATGCCGACCGAGACGATCACTACTGGACCGGGTACTTCACATCCCGGCCATTTTACAAACGCCTCGACAGGAAGCTGGAGGCCACGCTGAGGTACCGCCGCTCTGTGTGGTTACACAATACACATCATGATGTTGTCTTTATTTTTATGGTGACTGTCTGAGTCTTCTTTCTGTGTCAGAGCAACAGAAATCCTCTTCAGCCTGACACTGGCTGAGATGCGTCGTTCCCATAGCGATGGTCGTCTGGCTGAAAATTTTCCAGCACGTGAGTACTTCCAGTGGCTGACAACGGGGAGGCGGAACCTGGCACTCTTCCAACACCATGATGCCGTCGCTGGCACCGAACGGGAACATGTGGTGGTTGACTACGGTACCAGGTAGTTACTTCATGTTAGCAAAGTAGCATGTTAAGATAATTGGGAAATAAAAGCAATACATTTAACTTATTAAAAGGTCAATCAAACACAAACAGAGCATTAATCTCTGCCGTGTGAAAGAACAGCCAGGTAAACGTTGAAGTTTGCAGTAGACACATTAGCAAGGAGGGTGGAACAATAGAAGAAAATATGTACAGCACTTTCTTTAGTGAATTGCTTTTATAACTTTTTTAAACTGACAAAAATGACCTGAGAAAATACAAAATACGGTGTTTAAATAATGATATCTAAATGATTTCATTTATTAAGGGAAAAACCGCTGATCTGTTCCTGTGTTTAAAAAAAAAAAAAAAAAAAAAAAAAGTCCCTTTTTGTTAAAAAACGAATTGTGAAATAATTCCTCCCTAAACCTAATAACTGATTCTGCCAGCCTTGGCAGCAAGAACTGGAATGTAGCATTTGAGATAAAGTCTTGTTTTTCCCTTTTATCATAAGAAGTGATAGTGTTGGCCCATTACTCTTTGCAGAATTGTAATAATTCAGCTACACTGCAGGGTTTCCTAACATCAACGGTCACCCTAAAAATTAGATTTTGTTTTGAGTCAGAGGGGTGAGTTGCTAGCGTGTTTTGGATCATTGTCTTGCTGCATAACCCACAAATGTGTGGTTTTATTAATTACAGCAACTCGTACAGGTCCCAAAGGACCAAAGCAGCCCAGACCGTCACACTACCACCCCCATCTGTTGCTCTGATGATCTTTGTATGAAGTGCTGTTAGTTTGATGCCAGATATAATGGAACGGAATTGAGGTGCAGCTTTTTTTCCCCCACAGAGTATTTTCCCAGCAATCTCGGGATCATCCATATGTTTTCTGGCATATGTGAGACAAGCCTTTTTGGTAGCAGTGGTTTTCCTCTAAAATTCTCCCGTGAGATCCTTTAGCCTGCTTCAGTTTGTAAAACAGTTTCTGTTTAAGTGAGTTCTGATTCAGCAGGTCTACCAGGAATCAGGTCTGCGAGTGGCAGTGAAACTGAGCTCAACTTTCCAAAAAATGTGCTCAATCACAGTTACTTCATAATTAAACAAGAGGGATAATTACTTTTTCACACAGGATAACATTTTTTCTTAATAAATAAAGTTATAATTTAAACAGATTCATTTTCTATTTAAACAAATTGCCTAATATCAAAATTTGTTAAACATGTAAGTGTAACAAAACTGCAAAGAAATATTAGGTATGGGGAAAAAAATACCTTTTCACAGCACATCAGTGTTAGCATCACCTGTATCTGTGTATTATTTTTAGCATTAGCCTGTTTTTTTGTCTCATTTGTTTCCTCCATGCTTTCTGTTGAAGGACGGCGTCGCCACTGGCAACGGTAACAGGTACCACCACATCTAGTGTGTGAAGTTAGCATTTAGCATTAGCCTCCCATGACACCCATTCATCTAGATTTAGCATCTAACACTAATAGTCCGTCACTCCTGTTAAATAAGCGTGTTGCTGGCATGTTTTTGCCGTGTAGCCTCTCAGTTGTCGTGTGTTTGGAGACTTTAAATATTGAACTGTTTCCTGAATTTAAAATTAAAGGAAAAAACATAAAGAAACAGAAAATTTTAGCTAATGTTTGTTTGTTTTCCAGGTTATTCCAGTCGATCCTGAATCTACACCAGGTGTTGCAGAGCTCCGCTCATTGGCTGCTCCTATTGGACAAGAGCCAATATCACCACGACCAATCAAAGCCCTTCTTACAAATGGTGACTTTTAACTTTCCTCTGGACTTCATATATTTATGAAGAATGTTTTTAATGCTTTCATCCTTTAACGTGATTTATATCCAAGTCCATGTTTTTATTCTTGGTGGAGCAGCTTAGTTCACAATAATCCTTCTTTATGTCATACTGGGCCTTGGTGCAGATCCTCAGGCCATCCTCCATTTCTTTACTCCTTAAAGAGGCTTCACTGACTTTAGTAACTTTTGAAGTTAAAAGATGAGTTTAGAAAGTTTTAATGTTAGAAACGATAAACTGTTTTAATGTTGTGACTTTCCTCCAGGATGACGTGATCTCGGCGCAGGACGCTCTGCCTCAGAAGACCACGCTCTCACTCAGTTATGAGCCCAGGTATGTGGGTGGAACTGAAGAGGCCTTTTTTTTCCCCCTTTTTTAAAAAAAAATTTAAGGTGTGAATTTAATAATGAAATAATCCGGTTATTTTATTATTTTACTACTGCTGTTTAAACTGAGCTTTATTAATACTTTTGATATTGTGAATGTGTAAATTGAACAAAGGGGGGAAAGAGCAGATATAATCTCAATTTTGTATTTACAGTTCAGATTTTAGACGATCGTCTTTATGTCAAAACACAAAACAAAGTAGAAAAAGTGTCTTTAAAAAGTAATAAAATTAGTGAGAAAAAAATGGCGTGCCTCTGGGAGTGTAAATGTCAGTAACTCCTGTTAGCGGCTAACTTCAATCACAATCACTTCTATTGATTATTGGATTCTGCTTCAGGTCATTGATCATCTTTAACCCCACCGAGCAGCTTTGTACCTCTGTCATCAGCGTCGTCATTGACTCTCCGGACGCACGGGTTATTGACGCTGAAACGGGCCAACAAATGTCCACTCAGATCTCTGCGGTGTGGGCGGAGCCAAGCCGGCCATCCACAGACACTTTCCAGGTGAGAACCAGCTCACTGATCAGGTTATTGATCACTGCGGTTTGCTTTAACTTCCTCTTCTCTCACTCTAGCTGTCCTTCGTGGCTGAACTTCCTCCTCTGTCACTCGTCGTGTACCATGTGACCAAAGCATCCTCTGGCTCCACCCCTCGGGCACGCTACACAGTCCATCGTCGTGGCAACCCGCTAGATATCCACACCGAGCACTTCCAGGTGTCCAGCCTTCAAGGATCTGAGGCAGACGCACCCCTGTCGCTTAGCAACAAACACGTCCAGATATGGAGCTCACCTGAAACGGGCCTGCTGGAGGTCAGGATTTCCAAACTAAAAGTCTGTTGTGTGAATGTTGTTGGCAGACTTCCGTGTTCTTAGTAACAAACTGTAAGAACTGATACATTCAGTAAAAGGGATTAAAAATAATGAAAATTCAAAAACATGACTATGAAATGTAAAAATCTGAGTCAAGATTGCTTCAGTCTTTGTACGATTACACCTTCAAAACCAGCAAAGAACAAAACAAAATGTGAATAAAATCATGTGTGGTTAGATATCTTATTTTCAAAATAAGGTTTCTTTTTCACTAAAGCATCTTGTTGACCTGCTTTTATTTTGAAATCCAGAAGCTCCGCCTGCAGTCTGGTCTAGTCCGTAAGATCCAGGTTCAGTTCCTGTGGTACGGAACCAGAACCGGATCCCGGGACAAGAGCGGGGCCTACCTGTTCCTGCCCGCGGATGAGGGGGCTCAGGTGAGACCAGCATGAACACACCTGAACCTCTCGCTCTCTCTCTCGCTCTGTCCTCTGACTTGTTGTTAATGTCTCCTGCAGCTCTACACATCCTCTGAACCTCCATTGGTCCGCATCTCCAGAGGTCCCATCTTCTCTGACATCACTTCCCATTTCCCACACTTTACACACACAGTGCGACTCTTCCACCTGGATGGTAATGACTTCATTCATAAATTTATAAAATAAATTATAAATGATTGTAAATATGAATTTTCTTTGAATAATTCTTAAGCGTCTGCTCTGCCTGCCTGTCCCAGGGCATGCTGGGAAATCCCTGGAGATTTCAAACTTGGTGGACATTCGGTCTCAGGTCAATCGTGAGCTCGTCATGAAGATTGTTAGTGACGTTGCCAGTGGCAACCGCTTCTACTCTGACCTCAACGGTTTCCAGGTTTTTACACAATTCTGCTGCTTTTATTTTGAAATGCAGTCCCTTCTGTGATTCCTTACTGAGTATTGATCTGTTATCGGTATAGATGCAGCAGCGTCGAACGCTGGCGAAGCTCCCCCTGCAGGCTAACTTCTACCCGATGACATCAGCGGTATTCCTGCAGGACTCGACGAGTCGCCTGTCGCTGCTGTCAGCTCAGAGTCAGGGTGTCGCGTCACTCAAACCAGGTGAGCCCACAGTTTACATCACATTTCTATTCTGTTTTAATAGTAGCAAAATTATCAGATCAGTAACGTTGCTGTTTAATGAGTCACTGCAGTTGGTGTGTTGACCTTTGACCTGTGTGACTCCTTAACTGTGCAGGTGAACTGGAGCTGGTGTTGGACCGGCGCCTGCAACAGGACGATAACCGCGGCCTTGGGCAGGGTGTCACCGACAACAAGCTGACAGCGAGCCTGTACCACTTGCTGCTGGAGGACCGTGGGGGCGGGGCTAAGGTAAGGGACAGAAATAATAGGTGGCAGAAATAATAGCTAGATTTGTCGGTGGGGCCTAGTTTCACGGCACAGTGTTTTGTGAGATCAACGCTCATCACTTTTTCGCTTTTGTTTTTAAATCAAAGGTGACTTGATTACTTTGAGCAGAAAATACTCAGAGTAAAGTTCTCGATATGACACAGAAACAAACTGCCGTCGGAGCTTCGACAATAACAACAAATATTTTTTCTCACTCTGGTTTTATTGTGTTTTTGTTCTGACAGGAAGTGGGAGGAGCCTCAGTTGATCACCTGTCGCTGCTTGCCCACCTGGCCTCCCTCTCCCTCTGCCACCCGCCCATGACCATGGTTGCTACCAGCAACAGCCAGCTGCCAAAGCTCCGCCCTTTCCAGCCACTCCACTCGTCGCTGCCGTGCGACATCCACCTGCTGAACCTGAGGACGCTGGAGGACACGCAGGTGAGAGATGCACCTGGAGTACAGGTATAAAATAAATGATGAGATAATAACCTGTGTGATGTCACTGCGGTAACGGTAAGGAAACACCTGTGGCTCAAACTTCCTGTCAAGGTTCTCGATCAGCATGAATCGATCACCTGTCAGAAACGAGGTCATTTTTTTTGTGTTGTGTAAACAGGAAGCAGATACACCATCACAGGAAACCGCCCTGTTCATCCACAGGAAGGGGTTTGACTGTAGCACCGCCCCCGAGCCAGCGCCTCAGTGCACGTGGAGCGAGCATGAAGAGGTGATGACACGCTCGCCATTTATTTAAGATTTAAAATGACATTAAAAGATTGTATGACTTAATTTTCTTCTTGTTGTGTTTCCAGGTGAACCTGGACGACCTTTTTTCTCCGCTTCAGTTCCGATCAGTCCGTCGGTCGGGTCTCACGCTGCTGCGAGCTGACGACGAGCCAGAGACTGCCCAACAACGGCATCCGCCGCGCATCGCACAGCTGCGGCCAATGGAAATCAGCGCTTTCCGCGTACAAATGGACTGAAATGCTGACGCTGCTGCAGCCACTGAGCAGAGATTGGTACTTATGGTTCTCACAATCAGAGAGCAGACAAACAGGAACTGAAAAAAGTCACATTTAAGGTGAAAAGAAGCAGAAAATTAGAAGATTTAAGATTAGAATTTTTTTTATCTCAGATGATTGTCAGACTCGGAGAGAAAATCTTTCAGGGACCAAAACAAAACAGGAAACAAATAGTAAGAAAGGATTATTTCAAAATAAAAGCCATGATGTTTTCTAGTTTTAGTCCAATCAAAGGTCACATTATTTATTCAAATGAAGAAACACTGAAACTGTGACCAGTTGGTTTGTCCGTTCGGTGTCCAATGAGCGTGTGCGAGAGTGTTTCTATGGTGATGGTCTGTTACTGCTGTTTTACCTGTGAGAGTGGAAGTGTGTGTAATTTTGTCTCATTGCTCTGCTTCTAAATGCACATATTGATTTTTTTTTATGATTTAGTTTGTTGTCGCTGTGAAAAGAGAAGTTGCAGGGAATTCTGGGAAAGCTTTTTTTAATGTAGAGATTCTCTCGGGTGAAAGAAAAAAACAGAAACGATTTGTTAAAATGTTTTTACTGCTGGATAAATTTGTGTTAATATAAATAAAAAAAGTTTTTTTTATATTTCTGAATAATTTTTTACAATAAGGTTCAGAGTTTCCTGTTTAAGGACTCAGTGATGCTTTGTGTTTGAAGGCTTCAGTCTGGTCACACAGGTTCATTTTTAAGGTGGTAATTGTAATTAAATATCTTTAAAAATAGTTTCAAACCTTCAAAATTAAAAATAACAAAATTCAGGGTGGAAACAAAAAGTTGCATTTTCTTAAACAATTCGTTCCTTCTTTTTGCTTATCTCTTCCTGTGCCTGCCTCTCTGGTTTGAGGGGCCACAAATACAGATACACAAGAACTGAACTAAAAATCAGTGAAAACAGGTCTAATGGAGTGATGAGTCCAAATTTGAAAGTTTTGGTTCAAATTATTGTCAGCATGTACAAGAGAAGTCCAACAGTGAGTGTCTAGCCCTCTGTAAAACACAGTGGCGGGTCAGTCATGGTTTGTGTCTGCGTTTGAGCCCGTGGTGGGAGATCTTTGGTAAAATTGGTGGAGTTATGAACACAGATTTTGATTCACCATGTTAAACCATCTGGAAAGAATCTGATTGGCAGACGCTTCATGTTTCAGTGTGACAGCGACCCTAAAACACACCGACAGTGCAGTAAAAGCAAATCTGAACAGAAAAAACACACAGTGGAACACAATCGGTCAAGAATCAGCCTCCCAGAGCTGCTTCATTAAACACATTTGGCAGTTTATCTGGATACAGATTAAGACCAGTTAATATTTATGGTTACACTGAGGCTGAATTTGCAGCTTAAGGGCCCCCTAGTGGCTGTGGGATAGTCTGAAAATCGGGGAAAAAACGGCTCAAAAACTAAGTATGAAAATAACAGGTTGGCTATGGTTTATTTATTTATATATGGCAGATCTGTGTGAGCTCTTTAGATAACTGTAAATTGTAAGCTTGGATCTTCTTGACTTAAAATAATAATATTTCTTCATTACATAACAACTAAAAATCAGAAAAAAGGTACAAACAAGGAAGACAACATGAAACATTAGAAAGCAATTTCAGGTTAATCCACCCCCATACATGCCAACCCTACCGATTTTTTCAGGAGAATCCTGAATTTCAGTGTCCCTTCCGAAAATCTCCCGGAGTCACCATTCTCCCGAATTTCTCCTGATTTTCCACCCGGACAGCAAAATTGAAAAACCATGTCTCAGATTAGCCCAGCCACTTCCAGTTTCCAACAATGGCTACTACTACTGCAGCTACTTAGTTTTAATTAGAGATGGCACGATACCACTTTTTTATGTCCGATACCGATACCGATATCATAAATTTGGATATCTGCTGATACCGATATGAATCCGATATAGTGTGTTTTTTAATCAATAAAACTGTTTTTTTAATATCTTGTTGAATTTTGTATGAGTTCATACTCAAGTTTAAATAAACAACAACACTAAAGCTATTCTGTTATACCTGTATGCAAAAAATACACTGCACCCAAAATATTTCATAGTTCAGCAAAACTGATCAATCTAATAAACTTAAACCTGCTCCATCCTTCCTATTCTTGTATTTTAAAGAGTACTTAGCAGAAATATTAAGCAACCTAACTAATAGGGTTCTAAAACTCCCAGCAAAAAAAAAAAAAAATAGGGAACCACCCTCCACCTCATGATGCTTAATCGACGTAATCAACTATAATTTGATGCAGTGTGGAAAAAAAATACACAGAAATCAGTTATTTTTCAAGAATAATTAAATAGATTCAACATCTTTCTTCAACAAAATTGCAGACTGCACAGATGGTTGCTTCCCAAAGGAAAAAGTAGTATAGCTTACTAGGGTATATTAGACTTAATAGTTATACAGTAATGGACTTCTATACATTTTACATCAGATTAAAAATTTGGGTGTAAGATTCAGATAATTATTTATTAAAAACTAGATATTTTAAATGAGAATAAGAAAGAAAAGTATGTCTTTGTGCCCCCTTTTCCCTGTTCATGCCCTATCGGCCCCCCTGGCTAAACTTTGCTAGATCCGCCCCTGCACAGTTACCAGCCGTCAGCTACGTAGAAAAAGATCCTGGTGTAGAAAGTAATATTAAATAAATTCTAACAACAGCTTATCAAGCTTAAACGTGCTGGTGTTGTTCAGCCGCTGGTTTCCTCTTTCTGGTGCGAAGTGGGCGATAAACAAACAAGAGAGACAGACTCGCGACAGAAAAGCCGATCAGCTGATCATTGATCAGTTTCACATTGAAGTAGCAGCAGGAGAGAGAGAGAGAGAGAGAGGCAGTCGCTCCATATATCAGTTGTTAAGCTTAACGTGGGAATGCTTTACAAACATTCAGAGATGAACTTGCACACTTGCTTTACTTCTCTCTGGGATAACTTCCTCGGAGATGAAATGCCGGATTGCTAGCGAGGCTACAAATACACACAGCCGCTCTATCACGTGACCCGTACTCCTGCATGTGCTACGGTTATGAGCCGAGTTACGCCGTGTCGCAAGTTTTGTGAGGTGCTTTTTTGATATTTAATGGATCGGATTACATTTTTTTTTTATTTTTCTCTGATATCCGATCCAGTAATTTACGTCAGTATCGGACCGATACCGATACGTAATATCGGATCGGTCCATCTCTAGTTTTAATATTACTCTTATTACTCTTTCTGGGTCGCAAAATAAACTTTTAACATATTTTCATGCAAGAATGTAGCTGTGTAAACTTCAAATATAATCGGTTTATCAAGACCACATATTTTCAAAAGTGCTCTGACGGCGAGAACAGCGGACTCCCGGCACAATGGTTTCAACCCCCCCCCCGCGCGGTCTTTCTCGCTACTCAGGTTAAACATGATATATAACCCACATAGCAAAATTGGTATGGCCCGGATCTGGCCCACACAATGTTCTTACACATGGCCCACATACCGCAAAGAATGACGGCCCTTTGGTGGCCCAGATCTGGTTTGCCAGAGTTGGCCCACACATGGGCCAGCACAAGGCCAGTTGCAGACACACTGGTGGTCCTGTGCTGAGCCACGTGTGGATTACCTGGCAAACCTGATCTGGGCCACCAAAGGGCTGTCATTCTTTGCGGTATGTGGGCCATGTGTAAGTTGTGTGCAGCCATGGGCCAGTTGCAAACACACTGCTGGCCCTGTGCTGGCTCAGAACAGTTTCAGCTCTGGCCCCAGATGTCAGCCTAATGTGTACCTTCATCAAACAATGTAATAAAAATTTGCTGGAACATGATAGTGCAATAGAAACATGACGAAACTCTGTTCAGACAGTGAATAGACTGATTCTTATATAGCACTTTTCTACTCTCCCGGATTACTCAAAGTGCTCTCTACAACATCCCATGTTCACCCACTGTCTTTAAACTGAGTGCTTCCTAACTACATTCATACACGTTCAGACTTTTGACATGCAGACTGGAGGAGCCAGCAGTCAGCCAGCAGTGCCGGCTATAGTTTTCACACAGCTGAATAAACGTCAAACAGAAAACTGATTAAACAAAAGTGTGAGATGGTCGAGAATTTACTCCAATGCTGTGTTATATATTAGCGAGAGAGGAGCAGATGGCTGAGTTTATTAAACTGCACCGAGACAGCTGATGACGAAAATCTGGCTAAACCGTCCCATTTCACAGTCTCACACTTCCGCCCTTCTCGGTCTTCAAAGGACCTGGCCCATGTAGACTGCAAAGGCCAGGTCCTCCGATGGATACAGCCTATGAATTGGGACAAAGCTAGGATTTAATGACTTGACTATCATAAGACTCCTTACTGATTAATTATTTGAATAAATAAATCTTTGATTTGATATATTTCAGTTGGTGTTTACTGAAAATATTGCTTCATGTTTATGAGAGCAAGGAATAATTTTGGGAGTTATGGTGACTTTTACAAAAAGGCAAGTGGAAACATAAAAGCATCTCCCTCCACTGCTTAACAACAAAGACTGGATCACATTAAAATTTTTAAATGTAATAAATGAAATCTAATCAATTGCTATACAATATTTAGATTTAACATTAAATGTCATATTTAGATTTAACAGTTCACACTGTTAAGACTTTTAAATGTAGCAGAATTAATACTTTGATTAGTGTCACTTTGCTATGCTTTATGGCTGATAAATAGTAGCTGCCATCTGAACATCTCTCTCTCTCTTTTGCTCTCCTGTTGCTGACTCTGCATCCGGGTTTCTGCTCACCTGACTCTCATACCTGTCACAGGAAGGAGTCTTGTTTATGCCCCGTCCCCTCGGCCTGATCAGGTTGTTCCTGATTTGTATTTATGTTGGATTCTTACTTTCCTGGAGGCTGTCCCTCTGAGGTTTGTTGGTATGTCGTTTATTATTTTGTGCTGAAAGCTGAATTCTTTACCTCAGGTGTAAACAGGTGTTCTGATTGTAGGCTGTAGCTGGGGAAGTCTGGCACTGGCTGCTTCTTCCTACGACCAAGCGACGCTGCTTCATCAATGAGAAACTTTAACTTGGATTTATTTCTGTTATCATTGCTCCCAGGTAGGCTAAATGCGCTGTGTGCGGGGTGGTAGCCGCTTCATACCTTAAACGTGTGTTTAAGGTACGAAGAGGCTGTTGTCATGCCTACGTGCTACTTCTCTCTGCGCCATCCACACAGAGACGGATTCCGACGCCTTTTCTTTCTGAGCGATCCTTTTCCCACTGAGAAGCTGGAGCGTCAACGTCACATAGCGCTGCTTCAGCGGCTTCCAGCTGCTCTCTGTGCGACGTTCACGAGCCACACGCTGATGTTCCTTGTGGGCTATGTCAGCGTTATGTATATCGCTATTCCTGGTGCCTTTAGGTGCAAATTCAGCAAACCATTCTCCCGAAGACATATGGTTGTTTAAAAGGCTGCTTTGGTTCATTTTCCTTAGTTGGAATAAACATATCTGTAATCACTTTGATGTTCTTTTTGATGTAGCTACTTTTAAAAAACAGCTCAAAGCACATCTGTTTAGACAGGCATTTAGGTAATATTGATGTGTAGTAAACTGTTTTATTGGATATGCTATTATTCCCATGTGAAGCACTTTGAAATAACTTCCTGTTTTAAAAAGTGCTACATAAATACATTTTACTTACTTACTAGTGTTTTATGTGAGTTAGTGCTAAAATCATAGCACTGAACATGCAGTATAATGTTTCTCCAGACCCTTCCACGTCTGTTACGTGTGAACCTGTTCTCATCTGTAAAATTCTGGAATTATGTGGCAAATGCCAACCAGGCTCCACGGTGCTGGAGTGTGAGTATATTGGATGTTCAGCCTCAGGCCGCCCTCATGAAGTCTGGTTGTGATTGTTTGGTCAGAGGTCATCATCAGTTTTGCTCCCTTTAAAAGGTGTTTGCTGTTGCGTTTAATAACTTCTAACAATTCTCTATAGAAGTCAATATTCCTTAACAAGCTGGTTTTGTTTTGAAAGTGTAAGACTCACCTGAGAGGTGTTATATGTGTTGAGACGAGACGCGTAAGTGACTGAATAAAAATATTGGTGGCGGCCAGTTGTACACCTCAGCCTCCTAGGAGATGCACCTATGGTATCAATTAAAAAAAATCATATATAGCCTTATTCTCAAATTATTGCATTTACAAGTTTAAAAAAATTGACCTCTGACCTTCAACCTTGAGGACAAGGTTACTTACATTCAAACTCTGAGATCTGAGATTTTTAATAGTCACACCTATGGTATCAATTTGAAAAAGCTACATCGCTTCATCCTCGAGTTATCGCATTCACACACTCGGGTGTCAATGTTTCCCACCTGGCAGGGTTGTGATAACACTCCATCAAAGGCTTCAGCTTTCTGAAGACTCAGTGTTCCTCAGGCACACAGCTTCTACAGCCAAACAGGTAAGAATCAGCACACAATATCAAACTAACAGCTGACAGCAGGTTGGAGACAAAGGGCTGGTTGGCAGACAGTACATAAACTGTGGAACTGAAACCAAATGTTACCCAAAAGGTAAATCTGTGTTTCTCTGCAGGAGTTTGGGAGTAAATCATATGGCCAACACTCATAAACATCAGTTTGAGAACTGATACTGACGCTGTTATTGTGATACCTGTGGGTGTGAATGATTTTCTGTTTCTGTTTTACAACAAAGGGAGGGAGAGGAGTCTTCCAGTACCGATGTTTTTTGTTTCATGGAGATGTTATAAAGTGGGTGATCAGGGTTGTTCAGGGTGGCTTCTAAGGTCTCTAGTGTGCATCTTTCCATCTCCACTTCACCTTAGTTATTAGGATAACAGGATCATTAAAAAAGATGAAGTTTCTGAGCAGTTATGAATGTGATTCTTGGTCTAATGGTGAAGAAATGAATGTCTTTTACAGTGTTAGTCAGTAGTTGGTTCATCCACTCTGCCTTTTCCCTTTTCTGTTGTGTCATTGCAGCTGCAACCTTAAGTCTAGTTTCAAAACATATTTATATTGTCTGGAATGTTTCCCTTTGCAAAACTCTATTAAAAGTTGCAGTACTGCCTCAGGGTTGTACATCTCCACCAACTGGTTCAACTGCAGTTTCCATCCGTCTGTCAGACTGCCTGCAATAAGTACAGTAACGAGTCTGCAGGAATTTAACAGGTGGGTCCCAAAGATTATAGTATCCATTCGGTTTTCAGGTCAAATATAAATTATAGTCACAGTTTAACTTGGAGCTGGACATTAAGCTGGACATACAGCTTAATGTTTGCATCAGTTTAATGATTGTGACAGCAAAGAAAGTGATGCTAAAAGTTTCTGGGTGTTGGCTCAGGAATGTTGAGTTGAATGCAGCTTCTAGAGGTTTGCCCTACTTTCATAATGACAAACTGTCATTTTCAGTGTTGATGTATAACCGAAGAATGCTCTTTGGTGTTGTCATTACATCTTGAACTATTGCCACTGGGTTGTTGGGTTTCTCAGAGTAATGTTGTAGACCAGCGGTCCCCAACCCCCGGGCCTCGGACCGGTACCGGTCCGTGAGTCGTTTGGGACCGGGCCGCGAGAGTAGAGGCTCCGGTGTGAAATGTATGGTTTTCAGGGTTTTTATCGGTTGTCAGCGTTATTATGTTATTGTTTTTATCGTTTACTCTGTTTTCCTTGGTCTTTTCACGTATGTTATGAATAAATCTTCTTTTTTTCGGTACCGGTACTAGTTTTATTTTGTTGTATTTATCCGCGACACCTTAAAGGCCGGTCCGTGAAAATATTGTCGGGCATAAACCGGTCCGTGGCGCAAAAAAGGTTGGGGACCGCTGTTGTAGACTCTTTACCAGTGTTGAGTGTAACCCATTACCCATTATTCAGTAATTACATTACAGTTACAATTATGTTGTTAGTTACAATAAAAAGTGTTTTCAGTTATCTGTATGCCAGGTGGATAGAAGGGGGAAGAAAGAGTTTTAGTTCACATGTGAGGAGGAAAATGGTGGAGTGATACAATAATACAACTTTTGAGCAGTGGAGATATAGACATTACTTTTATTTTTATTGCAGAAAAGGACGAGAGTGCGAGGGTGAAGTGCAAACTACGTCCAGGACAGAAACATCTGCATTATACTGTTAACACAACTTTGGCTATTCGCAAGCACCTGCACAAGCTAGCCAAGAACCCAGAGTGATGATACAGCTGAGTGAATGCAAACCCCAGCACGCCCTGAAATTTAACAGGTAAGAACCTGATGAACAGTCAGGCTGCAGCCACTGTTTTTACCTGCTCATATTTCTACAGTAGAATCACAGAGACAACAGCTTTAAACTCTCTTTGTGCTGGTTTTCATCTTTGATTTGTGCTGTTGACTTTGTGTTCATCCATGAATACTAGGAGGAGGATAATAACTGTGTCCTCATTAGAATAGGGATCTGTGTTGTTTGTGTAGGGCTGTAGCCTCAGGT
This sequence comes from Perissodus microlepis, assembly GCF_051167445.1. NCBI lineage: Eukaryota > Metazoa > Chordata > Actinopteri > Cichliformes > Cichlidae > Perissodus > Perissodus microlepis. Next base: position 28,663,668 of record NC_140467.1, on the reverse strand, counting down.
TAATATTGTTAAATGATAATTATGTGACAATGTAGTTTATTTTTGTTTAAGTAACATACTAAATTACTTTTATGAAAAGTAACAAGTAATGTATAATACATTACTTTTTTCAAGTAACTACGCCAACACTGGTCTTTGCTTTACAATATAAAGTGTCTTGACTTTCTTTGACTGGGTTTTTCCAGTCTTGAATGTGTTTAACTCACCTGCATCAACGCTTATCCACAGTTAACCTGTCAGACGTGAAGCTGTTCACCAGACTGGGCAGAGAAAAACTTGTCAGTACATCCAGTTTCGAGGAAACTGCAGAAAATGGCCTTGGCTCCAAAAACAGCAGAAGGCACAGACCTGCAATGCTTATCTACAGTAATGGAAAAACTTATTAAAGATGCAGATTCATTCTTCCATCAATTTAAAAGTCATCAATCAAGGATGAGAGAGATTGTAGAAAAGCTTAAGGGGATTTCTGAAGAAGTACATTCAACCCCTGAAGAAGATGAAAAGTTAAGAAATTGTATCATCCAATCAGCTAACAAGACTCAGAGCCTGGTTGATGAGTGTGCTGTAATGAAGACTGACCTCAGAGAGGTAAGTAAAAGCAGAGTTTCCCATCACACAGTAATCACTAGTAATCTCTAATCACAGTGTAATCACACTGTGTTCACATTTTTTTAATTGATGAGTTCCATCAAGAGGAAGACCAAAATGTTGGACACTTAAGAAACAAAAGACACACTACAAGTAACACAACTGTAAGAGAATAATGACAAAGATGTAAAACTGAACACTAGATTCTGTGAACACAGACAACATGATGACTGACAGAGGGAAAACTCACAGACCAAACCCCCTCTAGACTCTTTTCATTAAGGTGAAGCGCTGCGTTGCTTGTCCTGCTTCCTTGCATCTCTTCTCTCTCTACCTTACAGCCTCACTAGGAAGATCTAAGATGTGTGGAAGATACATAAATTAAATTCTGTGCTATATCAAAGTAATGATAACAGCAACATTAACATTTACACAGACATCTATGAGGCTGACATGTTTTATAAAATGATCACCATAAAAGTCTGCTTCTAAATAAGCTAGAAAATTATTTTTAACTAGTAAATCTACACATTTAAAGGCCAAGTAATTCAGTTTTGCCAAATAAAATTAACCTAAAGAGACTATAATGCACTGACTGTACAGCACAATGTGAAAGAGAAGATGAGAGTATGATTAAGAAACCTCAGTCCATGTGTCATAATCATAATGTGCGTGCATCACTGCTAGAAAACTGTCATCATTTTTGCACTAGAGCAAAATATTAATAACAAATATTTTCACGCCCCATCTCAACAAAACAATAAGAGAGGTGTAACTTTATTTAGATAATAACTTATTCACATTGAATTCTTCAGTAGTTTTTCTTGTAAAAATAAAAGAAAAACTTTAATTTCGAACAACTGTTTTCGTCACTATACTGCTACATCAGTCTTCCCTTTTCTTTTTTTTAAAAACCAGTGACAAATTAAATAGACTGGGTCCTTTATCAGAAATGCAATAATAAAGTTCAGTCTTATAAAAAAGAGCAAATCCAGAAACTTGTGAAGAAAGATGGAAAAATTGTTTAGTGAGAGTTTAAAATGTTTCACTCTTAGTGGCTGCAGTGAGCCTGTTTTTCACTGCGCAGCTTTTCAAAATGTTTTTTGAGGCTTAATACTGCTGCTCTCAAGTCATGTTCAATATTCAGCCTCAGTCACTGATTTTGTTTGCTACAAGGAAGATTTTTGTCTCTGCCTTTAAACGGAAGATTTAAATCATATAGCTTTCCAAATATATCGCTAAGATAGGCCACTTTCATCAAAACGTTTTCATCATTAAGCTCCACCTCCAAAAACATCTGAATTTCCTCTCAGAGCTCATCAGCTGTTGCTGTACTTGGGACATACTTGCAAAGCAATACATCCTCACACAGGGCCTCTGACATGACAAAGCGAACATAAGAAATCCAAAGACAGTCTTTATTGCTGTCTGTAGCCTCGTTCGCCTGTAAGATGAAAACTTTGCCCTTTAGCACATCAGTAGTTGTTCACTTAAAACATCACATATCCATCTTCCAACTGTGTCACTGGACAGAGAGAGAGCCTTTAATTTTGCAGCGCTTGTCTCATTGAGCATCGATGACATCATATCTAAAGTTGCTGTATGAGCTTCTCTGCTATCCTGTGAGGTTTCTTGCTCTGGGCAATTTCGTATGTGACTTCGTATGATGCCGTTAGTGCTTTGCTGTTTACTGATGCAGATTTTAGAAAGCATCTTCCTGCTGAAGATATTCTCCAAATAGAGTGGATTGTTCATGTCACTGGGGTGTAATGTCCCTAAGTGTCTTCCTAATTTGTTGGGCCTCATACTGTCAGCTGGCAGACTGTTCAATCATAAGATACATCCGGGTCTCTCCTCATCATGTACCACACTCACCATGAAAGCAAGAGAAAGATAAGATTCATCATCTTTCCTTTTTGGCTTGGTTTGGTTTTTGGCTTATTATTGGTCTCAGACGTAACACCTTTTTTTTCTTTTCGTAACTGCCAGATATCTCTTGATTTTGATGTCCGTCTACAGTGAATGAGCAGATTACTATACCTGAGATTAATTTCTTTGTTCTGCTGTAGAAACTATGTTGATATTAAACATTAATTCCCACATGACTTTTTTTGTCATGTAGCTCACACTTTAAGAATCACAGCACTAGCTTTAATATCTGCCAAAAGAACCGCTAGACTGATATTTGCATCAGACCTTCTCACTGATCACGGAGGTGCTGTGGTTGATGTTTCAACTCAGCATCTGAATGATTGACATCTCTATTTACAGGTGAACCACAAATGGAGTGGGTGTGGTTTTCAGATTCATGTAAACACAGTAGACTGAGTGTGCTCCATGCTATCTTACTTGTTCATTTTGTGGCTCTTTTCTCAGTTTTTATACAACACAGACAAAATGTTTCAATCTTAAAATGCTGTTAAAATGCTCAGTCCTGTGGCAAATGTGTTTCTGACTCAGTAATCTCGCAGCGGAGTAAAACAGTAAAACAGTAAGTGGCCCTGAAAGTGAAACCCCCGACAGTCTGGGAGGTCAGCTGCAAACTCCCAGACTTGATAACATTCAAAAATCGACCAGCTGTAATCAGTGTGTATGACTGAGCTTTTAGCTTAAAGCTCAGTGTGTGACTGAAAAAGTTTGGATTCCCTGATATGTTTGATGGACATGTTTAGTCAGGTGGTAACTCTGTAAAAATGATGTCTCTCTTTGTGTGTCCACAGATACTAACTGAACATGAGGATTTTTACAGCCGTCACACAGCTTCATTTATCCAGCACGCAGCTTCATATTTCCAGTATTCAGCATCATTTATTCTATATGCAGTTTCTTTCCTCCAACATGGAAATTCAATCATCAAACAATTTTCCAGCCAAGACACAAAGGCCAGAGAGATTTTATCCAAGAGGATTTTTGAAGACATAAAAGAAATGCAGAGAAAAACAGAAAGTCTGAAATCAGCAGGAATTTGTCCTGAAGAAATAGGAGCTAAAGTCTTAATGTCAGCCGCCCTTGCAGCTCCACCAAATCAAGGACTAAGTTTAGTTGCTGCTGCTGATGGTGGAGCTGCTGCTCTAGATGTAAATATACTAATTTCAGAGGATAGAAATTTCATAGAAAATGTTGAACTACTGAAAAAGAGCCTAGAAGAAATAAAGAGTACATTTAAAAAGCTGGAGAAAGAATCAGCTGAAGCTCGGGTTGAAATTACTCCAACTGACATGAAAGAGGTTTGGATATCACACATCTACGTGTTTAAACTGAAGGAGATGAATGAAGGATTGATTGAATTTGAAAAACTGCTACAAGTCATGGATAAACTAGTCACACTTACTGGAAGAACCATCAGAGTCCATCCAACCCATGAAGTGGTCAAAGAGTTAAAAAAGTCTATCCTGCTGTCAGCTGATCAATGTCAGGTTGTTGTCAGCGAGTGTAATAAGGTGAAGATTCAACTCCTAGAGGTACGTAAAACAATACCTACCACCACACAATCATTCATACAACCATACTACATAACCCCTGTTGGAGTTTGAAGTGATTTAACAATTTAAAGATGGATCAAAATATCCCAAATTTAGAATTATAAATGAAAAAAATGCATCACATAAAGCAGCAGTTTGACTCTTAACTTTGTGTTTACAACAAAATCCCAAGCCAGCTCACCGCCAGTGATGAAGGGAGAGACGACTGTTGCAATGCTAATTATTATATTTATTACCAAAGAAGTCACTAAGGCTATGTCTACACTAGCCCGGATAAATTTGAACGCTCCACGTCCACACTATTGTTTTCCGTCGTTTTCACAGAGTTGGGCGCCCACATTGAAACGGCCAAAAACGCTTACGTTTCAGTACTGCGCATGTGTGAAACGCAAGACAATTTGACCTATGTATCCACTTTGGACAGCATTTTCAAAACGCTGCGTTTTCCTTGACTGAAAATGCCGTCTCAGTGTGGACAGAAGGCTAAAACGGAGAGAAAAAGATGCATATACACCCAGACGATTTGACGTTCTTTTTGCAATCTTGATATTTAACTCTGGAATTACCACTGCTACACTAGTTGCTTCAGTCTTAGGATCTTTTGACCCATCTGTATAAACCTGTAAAAATTCACTGTATTTGCTCTCCAATCTGTTATAAAATTTTTGACAAATATCTGTGGTCAATTTCCTCTTTCCAGTGTCCGTTAACGATCGGTCTACGTCAACATATCTCAATGTCCATATGGGTCGTAAAGGCCACAACACTGTCTGACTGAAGTCTTTGTCATACACTTTAAAAGTTCTCGCTCTATCATCCCCAACCCACCCAAAACTATTTTTAAAAACCTTCCCTCTTTCCCAACAAGTCCCTAACACTTTCTTAACAGGATGGTTTTCGTCATGACCTTTCAAATTTATCCAGTAATTAACCATCAGCTGTTGCTTTCTAATATACAGTGGCATTTCTCCCGATTCCACTTGTAGAGCACATATTGGTGTTGTTTTAACTGCCCCTAAGCAAAGTCTCAGTGCTCGAACTTGAATTACATCCAGCGTCTTCAAGGAAGTCTTAGCCGCTGATCCATATACCACACACCCATAATCCAATCTTGATCGAATCATCGTGATATAAATACTCTTAAGTGCATCAAAATTAGCACCCCATGTCAGTCCCGCTAAACACCTCAAAATATTAAGAACCTTTTTACTTTTCCCCACAATGTGCTCTATGTGATCTTTCCAAGTTAATCTCTTGTCAAAAACCACACCTAAAAAACGAAAACAATCCACCCTTTCCAACTCTTTCCCATACAAGTACAACAGTTTATTTCCCCCAATTTTCCTAAAAACCCTCTCTGTTTTTGCCTCCCATCTTTATACACCTCTACAGACCTGTCCAGACATGTCAAGACATCTTCTAGACGGAAACACCATCTATGGACATGTCATGTTCCTCCTTTGCCCCCCCCCCCCTTTTTGCTCTTTGACGCACTGGCATGACTTGCAATTTTGGTGCATTTCTTTTCTTCCACTCCACCCAACAATGCTGCAGCTCAACTTCCCTAATAACTCTTAAGTTTCATACAGACAGAAATTACTTCTCCTTTTTCTCATGTCTTAAGGACCGTTTAACTCATACACACACATTATGATTTTTTATTAATCTTTTAGCAATGCAATGCATACATAACTCTTTTTATTTGATTCCACGCTTTAACAGACACAACAACTTCCCTTATTTCCATTTGTGACAAACATGCCGGAGACTCTCACATTCTTCTGACACTCAGCTGTATCATCACTCTGGGTTCTTGGCTTGCAAAGAGCCAATTTGTGTTAGCAGCATAATACATGAAAAAATATTGCTGTTTTAGTTTTACCACTGCAAAACCATCATTTGCATCAATAGATTAGGGTAATTATTAAACTGTATTATGTAAGACCAGTCCGATTCTCTGTGCAACACACATAAATTATCTCTCACCCTTTCCTTGACCTTCTGATGGTGTATTGGTGGAGTTACAACACTGAGGATGCTAACTCATGGCTGACAGTTGAGCTTCCAGACATCATATATTCTGAAACTGTGATCAGTCTTTATTGCTGAACTCTGTTTATTTCAGGTTTCTCTTTTGATAAATGGGGTAAATTTGGACTACTCCAGTCTCAGATTTTTTTTTAGATCCACTTATTTAGTTTGGTGGTTATTCTGGAAAAATGTTCATGTGTTCACAGGTCGCTTCTTTCGTCCGACATGCAACTTCATTCATCCAACAGTTCAACAGCAGCGAGTCACAGATGAGACAGATTGTGAGAGAGTTCCTGAAGATTGCAAAGGAAGTCAGAGAAATGCAGAGTAAAACTGACACTGCGAGAAAAGTGGGAGTTGGATTTCTTATTGGCGGGATCTTAGCAGCTCCATTCACTGCAGGAGTGAGTTTAGCTGTAGCTACAGCTACAGCTGCAGCCACTGTTGTTACTACCAATGTAATAAATATTCTGTCAGAGAAAGTAGAAAAGTGGGGAGAAGAATTCATGGCCAAAGTCAGACCAATGAAAAAGAACCTGGAGGACATAAAGATGATATGTGAAAAGCTGGAGAAGGAATCAGCTGAAGCTCAGGCCAGAGACTCTCAGATTGATGTGGACGAGTTTCAGAGGACCCTCAGACAGGTGTCGCACCTGAAAGAGATGAGTTCAGGACTTCTGGTTATAACTGAAACCCTGCTGGATGTTATGGGTGGTCTGGTAATGCTCATCAAGGAAGCCTTCAGAGTGACTGCGACTCCTGAAGAAGATCAAAAGTTAAGAGACGCCATCAAAAAGGCAGCTGATCAGAGTCAGAAGATCATTGAGGAGTTTCATAAGATGAGAACAAAACTGAAAGAGTTTACATCAAATAAAAGAAAAGTCACCTCCACCCATCCCCCCCCCCCGCCATCACCCTGTGAGCCTTACTGTTCACACTGACTAACCAATAAAGTTTTATTAATAAAGGATCATCAGACTTTGACCTGGACTGTATAAAGGACTTGTAGAGTTTGAGTCTGAAGCTTCCCCATGTCCTCTGTTCATAGACTGGATGTTGTTGTATATTCATGTAAAGCTGATCCACAGCAGCCTGACGTCACAGAGAGGTCGTATGAAGAGGATCCACAGCCTCACAAAGAGCTGCTTTCCTCCATGTTCTCTGCTGATCTCACCCGGGACGTCAAACTCATTTCACAGTGTGGGCCACTTACAGCCCACTTTGATCTTAGTGGGTTGGACCAGTGAAACCCTCCTTTCTGTCAATGTAAAGAAGCTTAACTGAACATTTAATCACTGAGATATATTAACATAAGAAAAAAAGGGTAATTTCAACATTATGTCTTTTTGATTTTCGTCCTAAAAAAAGAATTCTCCTGTATTAAAAAAAGATATCCGCCAGCATGACTCTTTGGACTTAAATTGTAAGAAATAAATCTGTAAAATTACAAGTTCTGGTAGCTCATTGATTAGTTGTTGTTTATTATTATAACGGGGGAGGCTGGAAAAGCTCTAAAACTAAAACAAACAAACAAAACAAAAACATTTTGTTGTGGTCTTTTTTCATAAAGTTAAAAGTCCAAAAACTATGCCCTCCCTCATGTTTTCCATAACCATACAGTGTTGGCTGATTCTGGCCCCTCCCAGCCTGATGTTGACACCCCTAATCAATACCATTTATCTGACAGTTTTTACTGCACTTTTAATATGACTGAACTCTGAGCTTCATCACTGACTGTTTTTATTTTCACTAGAAAAGTTATGTTCATGTATTTCTTCCTTTATAGAATCACAGATTAATATTTGGGCTGAAATATGTTTTGGGTGTTGTTACAGTTTCCAAAGGGAGAGTTACTACTTCTTGCAGCTTTAATGTATCTGTTATGAGAGCTTTATTACTCTTATTTTTAATGAATCATGGTGACAGTTTGTGTTTCTATGTTTGATTTTTCCTTTTGTCTTTGTGTTTGAGGTTAGTGTTCAGATCTCTGCTCTTATTTCAGAGCTCTTTGTAAACTTTGTTTAAAAAAAAGTTATATAGACCAATAATCATTAATCAGAAGCTTTTATCCTGTTCTATGTGAACTATTCAGATGAAGCTGAATCCCAGCTGGAAGTGAAGAACAAAACAGTGTGTGTGTCAGTGCTAATGCTTTCCTCTTATTTTGTTTGTCCTGGTTAGAAATAACGAGAATCTGAGACGGGAGGCCTGACAGAGGTTCACTTTCACCTCAGTTAAAGTCTCCTTATTACAAGTTCATCAGCTAATGACTCTGCACGGAAATGTCCTTAAACTTTACTGTGTGGAGCTCCACCCTTTGGATAAACAACTATTACAACCAATAAGAGACTTTTCAGTCTCCATAAGTCAGGTTTTTGATTGTCTGAACCTGAACACATTAGACACCATGGAACCATCCTGCAATGTGTGACACATCTGCTATGGTTTTTGTCCTGTCTCTAATTTGTGCCTTAATCTTCCCTCCTGAGAGAGGTGTAGGTGCACCATGTTGAAAGATGCCTCTGTTCCTAAAATGAATCGGGATTAGAGAAGAGGCAGCAGGACAACCTTTGTTGATGGTGACTCAAGTAAAGACTCAACACTGAATTTTATCAAGGTATTATTGTAACTAACCAAGACTTTATGCAGCTTATTCCTGTGCATGACAGATTACTCTATACAGGTTATGGAGCACGCCTCCGAGCATGCCCGTCACTAACGCTACTGCGCACAGAGCTCCAAACAACTCCAGTATTGGCAATTTATGGACCAGACCGGTGGTTCATTACAAGCTTTACTACAGTGTGCTGGGATGGTTAAATGGCTGTATCGATGGCTTTGACCAGTCATGTGATTTAATCAGAGCTTCCTACTCCAGATGTCATCAGTCACTTGTAATGATCCATACCGAAGCAAGCTTTGAAGCAGTAGTAGTTTGAAGCCTCTAGAGATCGCCTGGGGATTATTTCCCTCCATGGATTATTGATATATTTTTATTCTGTGCCATACTCTCATTTATTCTCCTCGGTAGTAAACAGGTGAGCAGAACTCCTATTAGCCGCTGTCCCCGAGAATCAGGCCTTTTGATCAGTGTGAAACTTTGACTTTTCATGATCTTAGCATTACTGTCCCCATCATTTTTACTTTACATGAAGTTTGGTTGGGTGGGCGCTTGATGGCTTTACAGCGGGGCGCTGCTGCTTTGCCCTTCCTTTCTTATTGTTATAATTTCTCTTCTGAATATCAGTGACGGAGTGGACACAAAATGGCTTTAGAGTCTGCTCTCTGTCTCATGGACAACCAACCTGGACTGGTGTGGTGGCCCAGGATGTTTGATTTTTGTGCAAAGTTGTTTTCCACTTTTCATATGGTGTTTGTGTCTCATGCATGAGGGATATGTGTGTGTGTCACACGTGCATCCCCCCCCCAAAAAAAAAAAAAAGCCGGGGGACTGGGGACTATGGCGGTTTTTGTTTGTTTGTTTTTACATACATAAGACTCAAACACTATATGAAAAGTTGAAAACCCCAGCAATGCGCAAAATTCAAACATCCTAGCTGAAGGCAAACATAGATGCTGAAAGTTCTCTTTCATTCTCATAGTGATGAGACCTTTGTCATCCAACTCTGTTAAAGAGCAATTTAACTCTTCTCCTAAACTTCCTGGCAGAATAAATAAATGGTTTGTGTACTATGAATGCTTTCAGATCAAACTCACCCCTCACATGAGCAAAGTTTGGATCCAGTTTTCTCAAAATGGCCTGCAACGAAGAAGGACTCATGTACACAGTTGTCCAAAGTCTACGGTGACTGTAAACAGTTACGTGTTTTCATAGGCTCGGAGTCTACGGTGACTGTAGACACTGTAGACTCTGGCCCAATAGGAGCGCTGAATCCCACTGTAGACTACCAATCATTTATCGACGGAAGTTGCATCACCAAAACAACAACACGTAGTGAGACAGCGAAGCAGCCGGCAATTTCACTATGTTTTTGGAAAGTCGCATTTCTTTTATGTTTATGGTAAGTTATTGATTCTAAGACGCTCCTGGATTTAGCTAAAATTACACAAGACTGAATAGTTCATTTAACCCTTTTACTTTATGGTAAATTATGGCCCCTGCACATCGTCACCGGTCTTCTAGATCCAACAATGTCAATAATTAACCTCATTACTTTCCAGGTGTTTTTGTTTTGTATTCTCACGCAACCTTTACAATATGTTGTGGTTTGTGAAACTACTTTATTAAAACATATTACTTCATCCAAAATAAAACAAGGAGGTATTGTTTTATATTTTAAATCGTGGTAGAATATTTCTTAATAATAGAAGAAGACTAGAATAGAATAATCCTTTAATTGTCCCACAAGGAGAAATTTGGTTGTAACAGCAGCAAACGACACATATACAAACAGAACAGGACACAGGACACAGGACACAGAACAGAACCACACAAAATTTTTACATATTTACATCATGGACAATAGTTACCAAAACAGTACTGTACAGTTAATAAAATTAAAGTACAATAAAACATGTTATAACTGTATGTAACTGTATATGTATAACAATGGGAAGTTTGTGTTTAAGAAGTTCTGCACAGTGTAACTTTTTTTTGTTATAACAAAAGTAAATAAATGAGAGAAAAATACAGCCCACGAGCAGAGTAAAAAACAACAAACCTCATCATATACTGGATGCATGTTTGTGACTTTTCATTCTTGGTGCTGCAGCTTATCCCAACGAGCTAAGTGACACAAACAATATGACCTACATGTAGATAGAAGTAAACACATAAACAAGCAATACCAGGTACAAACCTCTTTCCTTTTACATTTAAATAAGAGTCTCCTCTAAAACTAGTCCGTACAAGGAATGTTTGGGCCATAAAACATGTTTGCGTCTGTATGATGACAAAACTCTAAAGAACAAATTTTTTAAAAAAGTATCAGTATTTTTTGAATACTTTGACTTACTAAATGAAATTTTGCTGTTGAAACGGCATCAGGTTGTCTGTGGTGCCTTTCTACATAATGGTGGTCATTTTACAACATTTCTCGATAGAAGTCAAACTGGGCAAAGGCCAAAATAACAATAAAAATTCAATGTAAAGAAAAATGAGCAAAGTATGACACAGACCAGTTAAACAAAAACAGGACAAATAACAGACCAAGCCCACAACATCACACAAACCAACAAAGTCCGCATCCCTAAATGGACGTGTCGGTACTTGTTCGGACTGGAGAGAGACGAATGCGTGTAGGTTTATCATCACTGAAAGCACGAGTCCTGTGTTAGCTGGTAAAATGATGTCAGTTTGAAGTTTGAGGGGAGATTAGTGTAAGGACAAGAAAGGCATTATTGACAAAAACAAGACACCCCACATAATCTTTTATTTACAATTTGGTTAAAATGTTTTGATTGTTCAAATATTTTTGTCACGGTCATTGGTCGGCGATTTTTGTATTATTTATTGTGTTTTGATTTCATCATGATTTATCACTACTAGTCTTTTGGTTTATGGTTCTGTATTTGTAAGCTCTAGTAGTTCCTTTTGCTTCTGTGTCCCCTCTGTTCTGTGTCAAGTCCATGCCTCTTTCCCCGTCTTGTGTTTCCTGTTTATTTTTGATAGTTCCTGTCCTGTGTGCATGTGTCTGGTTTTGCTTCCCTTGTCTCGTCTGGTCTGATTACTCCCAGCTGTGCTCTCCTTCTGTGTCTCATTCCCTCGTCATCCCTCACTGTATTTAGGTGCAGTGTTTCTCTCTGTCAGTGTTGTGTTGCACCCTCTTCATGCTGTGTGTGTTTCTCCCTGGGCTCCGTTTCCATGTTTCCATGTGTCTAGCATTAGCTTCTAGTTTATGTTTGTTTTTTGCGTGTTTATTTTTGTGGAGTTTTTGCACCGCCATAAAGCAGCCTCTTTAAGTCTATTCCTCCATTTGAGTGACATGCGTTTGGGTCCTACATGCTGCCTACCACACAGCCGTACCATAACAATTTTCATTAGTTGTTGTAAAATAATGCAGTTAGTGGGGATAGGTTAATTGGTTAATCCAAATTGCCCATAGGTGTGAATGTGGGAGTGAATGTGAGCGTGAATGATTGTCTGTCCCTGCGACAGACTGGTGACCTGTCCAGGGTGTACCCCGCCTCTCGCCCTATGACAGCTGGGATAGGCTCCAGCGCCCCCCGCGACCCTGAAAAGGATAAGCAGAAGTGAATGGATGGATGGATGTTGTAAAATAATGTGTGCCCCAATCTCCAATGAGACATAGTGCAAGAGAGTACTTATTCCTGTTACACCACAAGAGGGAGTATCTCCTGAAATGAATAGCAGGAGCAGTGGGAGCAAACAAGCCAGGCCACTCATACAGTACGACTAACAAGAGCTGTGTGAGACTGTGTACAAATGTGTAACGATGTACTATATCTATATATTTGCAGGTAAGCAGATACAAAATACTAAATAACTTGACTTTGGTCTAAAGATAAGTCCACAGGGTTGCAGAGAATGTGGGAAAGTTGGCTGTTAATTCCCATTATGTGTAGTGTTTATTTATTGTGTATTTTTAGTGCATTTTAGTGTATATTTAATGTTTATTTGGTAGCGATGCAGATTAGCCATGAAGCTAACGATTAGCAGCTAGAGCTAATTCGCCAGTTTGTGTGGCAACCTCAAGGAGCTGTGGTGGATCTATATTCAATTTCAATTCAATTTTATTTATATAGCGCCAAATCAAACAACAGTCGCCTCATGGCGCTTTATATTGTACAGTAGATCGTACAATAATAGATACAGAGAAAAGCCCAACAATCATATGACCCCCTATGAGCAAGCACTTTGGCTACAGTGGGGAGGAAAAACTCCCCTTTAACAGGAAGAAACCTCCGGCAGAACCAGGCTCAGGGAGGGGCGGGGCCATCTGCTGCGACTGGTTGGGGTGAGAGAAGGAAGACAGGATAAAGACATGCTGTGGAAGAGAGACAGAGGTTAATAACAGATATGATTCAGTGCAGAGAGGTCTATTAATACATAGTGAGTGAGAAAGGTGACTGACAAAGAAATATTCAATGCATCATGGGAATCCCCGGCAGCCTACGTCTACTGCAGCATAACTAAGGGATGATTCAGGGTCACCTGGTCCAGCCCTAACTATATGCTTTAGCAAAAAGTTTTAAGCCTAATCTTAAAAGTAGAGATAGTGTCTGTCTCCCGAATCCAAACTGGAAGCTGGTTCCACAGAAGAGGGGCCTGAAAACTGAAGGCTCTCCCTCCCATTCTACTTTTAAATACTCTAGGAACAACAAGTAAGCCTGCAGTGCGAGAGCAAAGTGCTCTAATAGGGTGATATGGTACTACAAGGTCATTAAGATAAGATGGGGCCTGATATGTTGAGCAGTTCTTTTTCAATCTGTGCATATCTTGTCTCTGCATCTGTCATGGATCGCGATGCATATGCAACAGGCTGCCACTCATCATACTTCTGCAGAAGAACAGCTCCAAGCCCACTCTCTGATGCATCTGATGAGATCTTAATAGGTCTCATTGGATCATAAAACTTCAGAACTGGTTCCTTTGTAAGCAGATCTTTCAAGTCACGCCATGCTTTCTCATGTTCATGTTTCCACTCCCATGCGATTCCCTTTTCAGTTAGCTGTCTCAGTGGTGCCATTTTTTCCGAGAGCTTCGGTATGAATTTTCCCATGTAGTTTATCATGCCATTAAATCTCTGCACATCTTTCTTGCATTGTGGCCTCAGCATGTTTTCAATTGCAGACACCTTTTGAGGATCTGGTCTGATGCCTTCACTGCTCAGGATATCTCCAACGAATGTCAGTTCCTTCGCCCCAAGCTGACATTTCTCTTTGTTCAGCTTCAGATTGGCTTTTCTGGTTGCTTCAAGAACATTTCTCAGTCTCATGTCATGTTCAGCTTTTGTGCTACCCCACACAATGATGTCATCCATTGACGTGTCGACTCCTTCCAGGTGTTCATAGATCATGTGTATTGTCTTGTGATACACCTCAGGTGCTGAAGCAATGCCAAATGGCAGTCGCCGGAATCTGTACCTGCCAAGTTTTGAACTTGCTTCGTCCAGCTTCAGTTGCCAAAATCCTGATGAAGCGTCTAGCTTGCTAAAATACTTCGCTTTTGCAAACTGTGACATTATCTCTTCTCTTGTAGGTAGTTTGAAATGTTCTCTCTTTATTGCTCTATTCAGATCTCTAGGATCCATGCAAATTCTGAGCTTTCCAGTCTTTTTCTCCACAATAACAAGAGAACTCACCCTCTCCATTGGTTCATCGATCTTTTCAATCACTTCCAGGTTTTCCATTCTGTCCAACCCGGCTTTCAGTGGCTTTTGTAGAGCAAATGGTACTTTGCGGCATGGATGAATGACTGGTCTTACACGTTCATCGACTCTGATTGTGTGTTCTCCAGCAAGGCAACCAAGTCCCTGAAATAGGTCACCATATTCCTTCATCAACTCATTATAGTCCATGTCATCATCCGTTTCCACAACGAGCATTCTTTTCACTAGGTTCAGACTCTCACAGGCATGTAACCCTAGTATAGGCTGCACATTCATGGGCACCGCAATGAATGTTAGTGTGTGCTCCTTGTCTTTGTGTGTCACTTTAACCATGCATTTTCCTTTCACAGGTATTTCTGCACCTGAGTATCCACTCACTTTAACCTTTGTTGGATGTATTTTAGGTCTAGGTCGGATTTTCTTGAACTCTGCTTCTGATATCACATTCACTTGAGCTCCAGTATCCAGCTTGACTTTCATGAGTGTGTCATTCACTTTGAGTGTCATTATCCAGTCCTTTTCACCTCTCTTATTGTCTGTCACTGCCGCTACATAGAGCTCCTCTGTGTCTTCTTCATCCACAGTATGTACTGTACTCTGTTTCGAGGTTTGAGCTTTGCAGCACCTAGCATAATGGTTATTTTTGTTCCAATTATTGCATCTTTTCCCATATGCTGGACATTTTTAGGAGGATGTTGCATTCCGCAGCGACCACAAGTAGGGCTGGGCTATATCATACCGTTCACGGTAATACGGTAATACCAGCGTAATGTTGGGCAACGATAGGAAAATGAAATATCGCGATAGAATATGGGTAAAATGCGCATGCGCAGTGCCTTTATTTACATACGCACATGGCAGTGACGCAGAATGAGAAGAGCAAAAGTTGATCACTAAATGAAACGGATGAACCAGGGTTGGTTTGTAAAAATGCTTCAACTTCAGTGGTGTGGAACTGGTTTAGCTTTCGTCCGTCAGATACACAACAAAGCACTATTTTTGGTAGAGCATGCTAGCGGGCCGTCGTTATTACCGTGTATTTTGGAAAATACGGCACACTTAAAATCAATCCTTTGATTTTTCTGAAAATCGACAGTGCCCCAATAATCCAGTGTGCCTTATGTATGAATTCTGTTTGTGTTTACTGACCTCGAAACGATTTTATGTGGTACACGGCGTTCAAAAATCTGTCAAATGTTTCAGTACAATTTTGTTAAGCTACAAACCCAGCTTAATGCTGGGCAGACACTGTGCGATTTTTTCAGCCGCGCGATTCAGCTCCTGCTCAAACTGTACGATTGACTCGCAGGGGTTAGAAGTTGGTAGGATGCAGGGTCTCACACTATACGGCCCGATGCTCTGATGCGACCCGAGTGCTCACACTGTGCGTCCATAAAATTAAGGTTATAACAGAAATTCTGTCGCTCTCTCTCCCTCTCTGTCTTTCACTCACACAGACACGCACACTGCCACCATCAACTTTGCTAAATTGCTAATGAAAAACATTGATCAGGCAGCTGTGATTGAGCAGCAATGTCCATCCAACTATTTTCACGGTTGTTGTGGTCGTGATAATTTTGTGAGGCCACATCGAAAAGGCTCGGATGAGCTTTCCAAAGTTCTACAAGTGCCTCCATCACCTCCACCAGATCACACGCTGCACTGCCGTGCTACTCCGTCTTTTTCACCGACATTTATATGTTTGCGCGTGCGCAGTGTAAGAAGCTGCGGTGACACCCTCACGACGGTTGTGAGCCCGACCAAGCGATTGATGATCGGGAGCTGGTCGTGAGGTGTTAATCGCTTCTCGTTACCCCACGTATACTACACGATGCACGATGAAGGCCAGAATCGGGCCAATCACCAAAACGGTCGCACGACTGAAAAATCGTCTCAAAATGGGCCAAAAATCGCACAGTATAAGCCCATCATAAGACATCCATGCTCACGTCGCTAGGTCTCTTTTCTCCCCCTCGGCGAGTTAGCTACACTACGTTCACTGCTAAGCTGATCCATCGCTACTGCTATGTTGTAGTCCGTTACCTTTCTTCAAGTCCATCTTCTGACACCATGTCTTGTTTCTTTATGTTGTTGTGGGTTCTCAAGAATGACACCATTACTTGAAGAGAAGGTATTTTATCGAGCTGTGGTTCACATGTAAACAAAGCACCGTCTGCCCCGAGGTATCTCTCTCTAGCTCTCTAGCTCCCCCTACAGTCTAGGAGTATTAACAACATAAAACATGATACTAGGCAAATAAGGATTTGCTGTTATCATTGCAACTGACTGTGGGCTGTCGTAGGATGGATGCGTGCGCGCATTCCACACACTTGCCTTTTTGTTACTGCTGCATGTCGCTGGGTCCAGCAGTCGAACAGGAGGAAAGGAAGACAGGTGACTTTAGTACACGTGCAGCCAGCGTGTATTATCACTTACCTGCCACTGAAAGGATTGCACTGTTTCGGACCACAAAGCTGGAGGTGAGGCATGTCGTTCCTGGTGTTAAATAGCGGGCTCCTATCCCGCTTTGGGGTCACGTGACCTGTACTATGTTGTTTGGGTTCTTCCTCTTTTAACCATCCTGTTTAAGTCGCCTGCAAGTAGTTGTATAAATATATATGATTAATATGGAAACTATTGTTGGTAATGAGCAGGGAGACATACTGTTTTGTGGGAAAGATGGATAGACATGATGCCTGGTGGGATATAACAGGGTGTAAAGGGAGTTGCCCAGGCCTACACAGTCAGTTTATTGGTGGTTACAGTGAGGGTAACGTGTGGCCTGGCTGTTAAAACGACAGACTTATGAAGAACTCACTTCAGTCAGTTAGTCTCTAAGCAAACTATTTTATTTTCTTATTTTTTATTTATTGTATTTTTATTTATTGTAAATAGTTTTTTTGTATTAAATTCCACCTTCAGAACATCTTCTGACTATGCCTGCATTTTTCCCACTAGTGAGTGTTCTCATGTTGAACCCACAGAGGATTAAAGGAGTCATCCTCCTGATAAACAGTTTAATGCTGTCAGGTTTAAATCTTTTAGATCGTCATTGAATTGTTTCCCCATACATTTACATAATTATTACACCACCTCTCTATTCTGACACATGCTGTTTCACAACTCACACTACTCATAACTCAGAAACACCTTCAGATTTTAGATCAGTAATAACATACGACCTTTAACAAGATGAGATTTTTAAACTACATATACAAATGTACAAACTTTAATAGAAAAAAGGGTTTTTTTGTGAACATTGATTTTTTAAAAATTACTTTCCTAATTATTTTTGAATTACAACCTTTCTCTGAATATCAGTGTCATTACCTCGACGCTGATCCTTATCTGCTGTCATTTATGTGTTTTTAGGGGTTCTTGTAATTTTTTTTTCCTTAGATTTAAAGGCTCCACTCGCTCTTTTCAGTGAATCATAAAGCTTTAATTCAGAACAAGGAGAATAATAAATTCACATTCAGAATATTAAAACGTGGAGACAGAGATGTGGAACACAGGAGGGAACAGGAACTATAAACAAAGACTGCAACAAAACCAATAAATGACAAGAATCATGAAGTAAATTATTATTATTATTATTGTTATTACAAATTAAAGTCATTTTGCTCCTGGGAAAGACAATAAAGGCAGAGAAACGCTGCGACACAAAAGCTGGAATCAACCCAGCTGTAGGTACTGAGGTTACCTGCTTTGAAGCTGCACACAATATAAAATCAGCTGCTGTGAAAATAGGTTAACAAAGATCACAGCAGCTGACATTAAGGGTTTGTTGTGGGCTGCATCAGGCTGAGTCCCTGCACAGCGAGGCACAGAACCTCCAGCAGAACCTCTGGGGGCAGCTCGGGCCGGTCCCAGCCGTCACTCAACTCTTTCAGCTTCTGATCGTTCAAACAGATGAACTCGGCCGCCCAGCGGAGCTCCCCTCCCTCCTGCAGGGGAAGGGCAGGGACTCTGGCAGTTTGGCCCGACCGTCCTTCAGACCATCCACCTGGAGAAGCAGAGAGGGAGCTGTTCTCAGATCAGATTCAAACATGAGGAAGACTCCGCCCACAGGCTGCTGATAGTGGGCGGAGCTGCTGGTGCTGTGCTGTTAAGTGTAGCAGGGTCTGTAAAATCACTGTAAATGTTCACTTGCTTAATTCAGGAAGCCCAACCACGTTCTGCACATATTCTTACAGCAAGCACTTGTGTGGAATAAAGTGTGATGAGGCTTTTGTGAGGAGCATGTAGATGAATGTAGACGAATGAGTGAATGAACCCACCAGCTGGTTGAGCACTCTCAGAGTATCTGGACTGCAGCGGGTCAGAAGTGGTGGCACTTCATCTGGCAGAGCTGCAGAAACATGAAGAAGAAAGACAAAGTTTGATGACGATGTGACGAGCTGAAACACTTTGCTTCAGATGTGTCAATAAAATTAAATCTACATGTTACTGGATGGAATAAATGTCTCAGAGCGGGTCAGCTGACTTACTGTCCAACGTGCTGACCAACAGGTGAACGGCATCCTTCACAGCACTGGAGATGTTTGAGATATCAAGAAGGTCCATGAAGGAGGAGACAGCCTCAGACGGAACATGCTCAGAGGTTCCTTTAGTGCACTGGTCCAGCTGAGAGGAGCAGAGGATTATTATTATTATTATTATTATTATTATTATTATTATTATTATTATAGTTGTTGTTGTTGGGTTGTAGTCATAGAAGTTGTAGTTTCAAACAGGTTTTAAGATTATTTTGTTTCAGTATAGGGCTGCCACGATTAGTTGACTAGTCACGATTACGTCGACTATCAAAATCGTCGATGACTAATTTAATAGTCGACGCATCGTTTGAAGCTTTGTAAGATCCCAAAAGACGCAGGAATAAGTAGTAGGATTTAAGAGTGTAATAACGGACTGAAACAGAAGATGGCAGCACTGCATGTACAAGGATGCCAGCTGCCGTTAAACCCGGAAGAAGAAGTAGCTCTGTCCCAGAATTCATAGCGCAGCCCAGCTCAGTTTCCAACAATGGCGGCAGCTAGCTAGTTTTAATATTACTCTTATTATTCTTTGTGGGTCACAAAATAAACGTTTAACGTGTTTTCAGGCGAGAATGTAGCTGTGTAAACCTCAAATATCTGCTCAGTTTATCAAGACACCGCATATTTTCAAAAGCGCTCCGACGTTTTCAGAGATGTCTGTTACCCACTAGCTCGATAGCTAGCCGGGGGCAAGGCTCACTAGAGCCGTGAGAACACCGGACTCCTGGCAAATCGTTTTCAAACCCACCGCCGTCTTTCGCTACTCAGGTTAAACATGATATATGAGTCACTTAGATAACTTAAAAATGTTATTGTTTGGCTTTTTTCAGTATTTTATTTGTTCCTGAGTAAATCGGCTGAGTTTATTAAACTCCACCGAAACAATCTGCACATTTAATTAAAATTTAATAAACTACCATCTTGTCTTTATTTTTAGTTAGCACATACCTTAAACACTTAAAGCTGTAATCTAATGATAGTTATATAAGAGCAGATGCTGCTGGTGCAATAAGCTGTCCGTTTTATGTCCAATTGATGCATGATCTGATTAGTCGACTAATCGCAAAAATAATCGGTGACTAGTTGACTATCAAAATAATCGTTTGTGGCAGCCCTATTTCAGTATCACTTTTTCCTCTGATAACTGATGTTTCCCTTTTTATTAACAGCGTTAATGATCAGCAGAACTGTTCGAGCACACATGGAAGACGGCAGGTGGGGTGGCGTTGGGTTACAAAGTGGCCTGCAGAAACTTTGGGCAGCTTGGTTGTGTCTCACTGAACTACCTCTGTGCTTAGTTTAACATCATAAAGACCAGCCAGCAGGACTGATTTGGCTTCAGATAAAAAGAAGAAAAAACTGTTAAGATGACAAGGAAGTGTATTTTAAAATAAACTGAAATATCCAACACGTCTTTAAAAACCTGCAACACCGATGTTTATCTCAGTGTAAGTTGACCAGGCTGCAGTAACTGATGAAGATGGCAATGAGGGTTGAACATTAGGAGGCGCACACACCAGACTCTGGTCAATATTCTTCTTACTGTCTGTTCCAGCAGAGAGAGAGTATTTCCGTCCTCAGCAAGCTCGCTGAGCTTCTTCAGCAGATCACGACGGGTCGACTCGGGAAGATCTCCGAGCGGCAGCAGAAGATGATCCTTCGTCTCCAGTTCTGCAGCAAACACAGAAGCAGCACCAATCATACCATCAGTAAATGAAAGCAGCTTTTTATTGGAACCATAGAAACCAGTTTATTAAGCATCAGGTCTCAATGTCAAATCCCAGCAGACATCAAATTATTTATTAAAACAAGTAAAACATAATCAGGTTTTATGTCTCATGTTTTCAGGTTTATTTAACACTTCTCTGAGTAAAACATGACTCATCACTCAAACACTTCATGCATGCGTATCTCACCAGACAAACCTGAATGACCTTCGATCAAAATAAATATTTATTTCAAGTTATTTATTGCAAACACAGATCAAAACAATTCCCATAATCTATTATGATTTCTCACATTACCATATTTAACGTATTTATACCTGATTGGTTAGTGAGTGGTTCCTGGATGACATGGTGCTGAGCAAAAAACCTCCAGGTGATTGTTTTGGTTCCTAGCAATGATTGTTCAAACAGATGACTTTGGGAGTCCCTGTTACTGCCCATAAAACAGTTTATGTTGCAGATGGCAGTTTTCCATACTATAGTTGGAATACTATAGTATTGGAATATTTGGAATATACTATCTGTTTTTGCACTTCTCTCCATAATCCTCCTACATCCAATGGCAGAAATGTTAAAGACACATCAATGTGTCTGCACAACCTCAACCTAAAGCTACCAACCGAGCTACTTTTTTTCACCTCAGACAGGTGAATGTGCACAAATAAGGAGCGCTCTATTGTTAAATTATGTCGTTATACAGGATCCATCACAGCTACTGAAACATTTCTATTTTACTCTTGTTTTTTTTACATGTCCATCTCTGATATCATGACGATAAGGAGGAGAGTGACAGAATGAGCCGTTGTCATGTTTAAAATATTGTTAATGCTGATGCAGTGTTATTTAAAAAAATAAATCAATTCTAAAATTTTAAAAGTCACACACACACACACACCTTCTTTCACTTTATGCAGCATCTCTTTGGAGTTGATGGCATCGTTGGCAAACAGACCTGGGAACAAACCACAGAATGATTAAAGCCACAAAAGGAAAAACAGCACAGTGTCTGATAAATGTCTGCTGCATCCTAGATGCATGGAGGAGTGTTTCCGCAGGTCCTTCCTCCCTGCAGCTGTCAGACTGTACAATCAAAACTGCTCCCAACAATCATAGATGTTTACATCTGAGCTGTAACTGCAATAATTTAATCAACCGATTCGCGCTACAACCTGGGTTTGCCATCTGTAGTTAATTTGATTTAATTTAATAACTGTACAGTACTCTGTTTATAGTAACCATTGTCCTTGATGTAAATATGTAAGAACAAATTGTGTATGTTTTTGTTCTGTGTCCTGTGTACTGTTTGTTTGTATATGTGTCTTTCTGGTTGCTGTTACAACCTAATTTCCCCTTGTGGGACAATTAAAGGATTATTCTATTCTATTCTATTCTAAACTGTCAAACTTGATTTAATCATTCACGCCTCCCAAAAGTAAAGATCAAGGCAAACATTGACTCAAGACTAAATCTGACATTTATAAATTAAGAAGAAAAACCTTCAACAACAGAATCAACCTACCGAATAAACCTGTTTTATGAGTAAAGGGTTCACATGTGATGTCTAAGATGAGAAAAGAGACATCGTTACATTCAGTAACAGGAAAACACACTAAATCTACTCGGAAACATTAAACACAGTCATGTACTCTTACTCAGCTTCTCATCATCCATCTTTAGCTCCATGAGACCAAAACCAAAGGTGGAGTTTTCCGGCACAGTGAAGCTCGTAACCTCCTTCTTGTTGCCCTGAATACAAATAACACGGTATTGGATCTACTGTGTCATACTGAAACGTGGGTTTGTTCCTCAGACAGATCAGAAGAGTGCTAGAACAACGTCTTAATCATACAACATTAAATACATTAAAATCAGGATTGTGCAGAAACTGTTTGTTTCTCTGGTGAATACTTGTTGCCTTATACAGCATTTAGAAACAAAAAATAAGAACAATGGACTCTCTTGACCTGCTGCTGTTGTTGCGCTGCCATTAGCAGAGCCTCTGGACTATCATTAAAGCTCATAGAATCAGTGAGCTCATAATTATATTATCAGTGCACTATTAGCCTTTGACGGTGCCATGCACTCCAGCGCTCTGGCTGGTCTGCCTGGGTCCTGGTGCACTTCTCTATCAACCAGGTGCTGGGGCTTTGGCCCTCTGGTGTCTGCTGTAAACTTTATTGTCATCTCTGCTACATATAGTACAGTATATAGCAGAGATGAGACAACGAGGCTCCAGTTCCATTTAGTGCAAAAGAACAACAATAAATACAGGAAGAGTAAGAAATAAATATACACTTTAAGACTAAGGACAGGGGAGTAAATATACACTTTGAGGTAAAAAGGGTTAATAATAGTCTAAAATTTACAATTTACAATTGAGATTTAAAGCAACCTTGAAGTGGTTTAAAATGACCAACCCAGCAGCTTTACAGTTTACAGTATGAGTGATGAGGTAACTGCTGATAATGAGGATGGACTGTAATATTTTTGTTACCAGATTATTCAGTCTGCCATCAGGTCGGCTTGTTTTTGACATGTTGATGTTTCTGTTCACATTAGATTGTGTTGCTCATTAAAGAACTGACCGGGCTGGCTCAGTGTTCATAGATGAGCTGATTCTCTGTAAAGCCCATACAGAACTTTTCACTTTCTCTGATGGCTTGTTGTGGTTTCAGGTTAAATTAGTTTGGCTCTACTCCAATGTTCTACAGTACATATTTAATCACCTCATACCATCAAAGTTCAGCTTTCACAGATAAACGTCAGATTCACTCACCTTTATAAGAACATGCAGCATCTTTTGACAGGAGGCTGAGATGGACCCACTCTTGTTAGACTTTCGAATCATCTTGACAGGCCCGCTGTTGTAAACTTTCTGGTAAACAAAAGTCAGTTTGTCATTGTCCTTCAGTCTCAGTAACTCCATGTTTTCCTTCTTTATTTTCCTGGAAACAGAAAGCACCAAGAGAGGGAAACAGGTTAGGAACTGTTGGCAAAGTACAGGATGCACATATAGTTAGATGGTATGTGGTATTTTTAATTACAAGATAAACGTAAGTGAAAGTTAATCCTAATATTATACACGCTGAGGTTATACGTACAGGAGTCACAGAGGGCTGTGGGAGCAACATACAAATAACTACGTGATGATAACCATGATGAATTATTGGAGAGAAGGTTGAACTAGTGACACGTTTAAGTATTTAGGTGTTTACCTGGACTGTCAGATACAGCAGGTTCATCATATGTGGATTGTGTGTTCACAAATTACTTTCTAAGAAAGCTTAAGAGTCCATTACCTGTTATGGTGTAACTACACGGTTTGGTAACATTTCTGCTAAGTTCAGAAGATAATTGGCATGATCCCCGAGCCTGTCCGCCAATATTTCAAGAGTCAGTGATAAAGAAGAGTCTGAAAATCTCTGAGGATATCAATCATATCCTTTATAAAGAGTATGAGTCAATGCCCACAGAAAAATAAAACAAAACCCTGAGTTATTTGGGTACAAATTTTCTTTAGGTGATGGTGAAATTGTATGTGTGTTACCTGATATTACATGTTACCTATTATATCTCGTGTTTGTCCAAGATAAATGTCACCCAAGACAATAAAGGCTAATCTAATCTAATTTCATCTAATCTTATCTGATCAGCCTTTTGAAGTTGCCCCCTGGACAAAAGAAAGAATGCAGGCCTTTACAGAAAGTCTGCTGCTGAACTCGAGCAGAGAGACGGACACTTACCTGCCACTGAACTTGTTCCTCAGTTTTTTAACGTCGGCTTTCTTTTTTATAATGCTCACAGGTTGTTCCAGTCCATCCATGGTATCACCAGCTGCCTCAATTTTGGCTTTACCCACAATATCATCTCCCCCATCAATTTCTCCACTCCCCTTTGTCTCCATAGTAGTCGTGAAATCCTTCACCAAGACCTCCTCATTATAATCTGGAAGGAGCATCACATGAGTATGTTGGGTGTTCTGAGTGGACATGTTTAGAGGTCTTTGTGGTGACAGAAAATTGAAATGCTATTATACTTGTGGGGACCAACAGTCCCTTATGGGGACCAAATGCCCAAGTGTGTGTGTGTGTGTGTGTGTGTGTGTGTGTGTGTGTGTGTGTGTGTGTGTGTGTGTGTGGTTACACACCTTTACACGTGTCTTCTTCCTCCTCGAGCTCGGCCAGCTCAGACAGGCTGAACTCCATGGGCTTGTACTTTGGTACGGGCCAGAATCTTCCCTCACTGACTTTGACCAGAGTCAGCAGATCCATCTTGTTATTTAAGTTGTTATTAGAGATGAGTTCTGCATCGGCTCCCACATTCTTAAGAACCGCGCTGGTTTCAGTTTGATACATCTGTGGACACAGAAGTCACAGAGCAGCTAAAAACAACTGGCAGTATTTCTACTACTTCCGTGTCACTTTACTTCCAGCTGGTCTCACTCCCGTACTGGACCACTTCATTTTTCAGTGTGTAGAGCTGATGTTGGGATTTTTTTTTTTTTACTGAAACCATGATGTCTTCCCATCATGCCTCCTCAGCTGCACTTTGCTACAAGCACCTTATATATCGAAACATTAATTAATATTAATTATTATTATTGCATCATTTAGTGCACATGTAAAAAAAAACCAAACACTCTGAATGAATGAATTTGTTGACATTCCAGAGAACGGTAGCGTAGCTTTACCCCTCTTTATGAGTTCTGTAATGGATTTTGGAGTTGATCCCTCTATTTGTTGATAAATAGAAGGATCTTTTTTGCTGTGACGGTGGGAGATGAAACGCATGATTCAGCTTTTTGGAGAAGACATCATCATCTTCTAGGTTTTATGTTTTGCCTCTACAAGCGTCCTGACTGCTCGGTGATGCATAAAAGCTCACTTTAAGTGATCCTTCATCATTGGCAGAGTAACTCTCTGTGGGTGATTAACTCCAGGCTGCTCATACCATCTGTAACATGTCTGACATGATCTTTTTATCAATCATGTTGTAATAATAAATGTAAAATTTACATTTTTAATTGGTGTCACCAATTCTTCCACAAGTTGCATAACCTTTGCTTCTGCTCATTGCATCAGTAATGCAGATTATTACCAACAAACAAGATATTATGTGTTGTAGATGCATGCATCCATACTGATTTAACATATAGTACATATTTGTAGGGTTGGGCAACAAAATCATAACATTATTTATTTAATTATTTCTGCAATAAATCAGTTAAATATCATCTTTAATGTTTGCAAATCATGCACAGAAAATGCTGTTCGTATGTTTAATGGATGACAACATGCTGAGGAGAAAGATCACTTAAAGATCATTTAAAGTCTGAGAGGGAAAAATAGCAGCCACATGAACCATAAACTATAACCGAGAAGCATCAAATATACACGAAATGCAGTTTCATTAGTTTTAAAAATATCAGATGTTAAATCAGGTAACAACCACAAACAAGCCTTTGTGACAAGCTTCATCAGTATTTTAAGCACAGCGCCCTTCAGCTGGAAAGAATAGTGTTTATTTTAATGATTGTCAGTTTATATAAACATTTTTATTATGACCCCATTTATTACCCAGCCCTGCATATGCATTATAAGCCATATCACTGAGCAAACAACATCAAATTAAAATCTTTAACATCAGGTGAAACTTTTGTAACTATTTAAATTTAAGCTTTGTTCAATCTTTGCTTTTATGAATTAATTAATTTGAAACGTTAAGGTTAAATCGTCGGGTCTTACCTTAGTCACTCAGAAAACTGTAGTTAATGCGCTTTAACTAGTTGCTGCGATTTGTTGAGTTAAAGTGTTTTCCTTTTGCTCCGCACTGCATAATATGCAGCAGCCAAACCACAGCTGATGGCATCAGATCAAAGAACACCCGACGCAAAAATAGACTTCACTGGAAAATCCTCGTTCCTGCTTGACTGGCACTAACTCGCACATTGAGTAATGCAGTAAGGTCTTTAAAATCATTTTAACAGGCGGTGAACACCTGAACACAGCAAGTTATTCTGTTCACCTCATTTTTGAGTGTGTGCTTTTCTGCATCTGCATGTTGCAAACATGTATTTCTAAAATACTGGATGATGGATGATGTATAAAATGTAAGTTACACAAATGAAAGAATCACTTTAAAAATGCATTTAAAAGAAAAGATATGACATTCAGAAACTTGTTTTTCAAGTTTTCAATTTAAATTAGCAACATGTTACAACAAGGCTGTGAAAGTCGTGTAATACTTGGAGGGGCAGCTGTTTGGGACATCTGCCAACTGAGGTTAATTAGAGACTTAAAATACAAAAAGTTGTTTCAGAAGTAAAGATGAAACTTTCACGGTTCTGTTAAGAAATCCGTGGACAAATAATTCAACAATTTGAGAAGAATTTGAATTATTTGGATTTGTTCGTTGACGGCTCAAAAATTCAAAATCTCTTGAAAAGGTTCAAAGAATCCAGAGAAATGTCTGCACACAGGGACAAGCCTGCACAGCTTGGATCTTGGTGGTGTTCAGGTCCTCAGGCCTGATTCTCTGGTGAAATCTCTGTGTGAGATCATAAAACTCTGAAAATCATCAGCAGGGACCACACCTCACCCCTGCATCCACACGTGAAGTTCAAACTCCACCACATAAAGAACAAACAGAGAAACAGCAACACGTCTGTCTTCTCTGAGCCTGAGCTCATTTATGATGGATGTAGGCTAAGGGATAACCTCTCCTCTGACCAATTAGTATGGGCTCAAATTGTGGTCATAAATAATTCTTCCAGGACCTGAAGCTCAGTAAAGCACCTCTCCAACAGCCAAACCCATCTGTTTTCTGATTGGATTGTTAAATTTGTGATTGACGTGACATTGACCAATCAGCTGGAAGGAAGAAAACTCGGGTCATGATTTGTACTTGTAACTTAAAATTTGCACGCAAGCGAAGGGACTTGAGCGCAGAGTTTTACACGTAGTTTTTTGCTTTGTATGTGCAACCAGACCTTAACAAAAAAAATGTGTAACTTGTGTAAATGTTTTTTACAAATACAAATATTTTTTTACACACACACAAAGTCTCATCTATAGATGCACAAACATAAAATTTTCAGATATTTTGGTTTACAAGGTTACAAAACTCAGTTCACAAGTACGCTTTTGATTTAGTACAAATTATTTATGACCAAAATTTGAGCCCATAAATTAAGAGTCTCAGATTCTGCTGGATATCATGGATGCTGCATCCTACAGGCTGAAGAGAAGCAATCCAATCAGTTCAAAGTCAGCATCCCTGATGTTATTTGGGGGGCATTAGTGCACATATGTAAAGGCCACATTAATACAGATTTAGGAGTGACATGTGCTGACCCCTGTCTTTTTCAGGGACGGCCTTGATTTCAGTGAGATGATGTTCTTATATTCCAGGAGTAGTTCAGACCATAACACAGAAAATATGTGGCTAGCAGCTAGGGTCCTCAGTGGTTATTTTCCAATATTTTTGGAAAATTCAATATTTTTTTATTTTTTATAAAGCTATAAGAAGTTTGTTTGCAGGCAAAGCAATGACATTATTGCCTTGACACAATCAGTGAGTTCCATAAATCAATAACCGAGCCTATTTTGATCACTCAGTCTAAATGTATATGAACAACATTTTTCCCAGTATGTTTGGATGAACTGAGTCTGTTTGGACTGAAGCCAATTCACCTCTTCACTAAAATTTCCATGGAAGCAAAATGGCAGCACAGTAAAACATACCTGAGGAGTTGCTGGGCAGGTTTTATGTGTTTGTAACAGACAACATTCCTCCTGTGCTTGGCTGGCCGACTGCAGTAGGTACACTGTTGGATTTGTGTCGGGTGATCATCAAACAGATGCAGGTGGAGGAAACACTGAGTGCTCACACAAGCAGACCCGGCTCTGTTTTTAATGCTGAAACTGTCAGATTGACCACGAAGAACATAGTCTGTTACAGTAACCATACAGGAGTCCATGTTATTGGGCAAGTAGCCAATCCAAGGTTTCTAATAATACTTATAATTGGTTATGAAAATATTTGGTCGAAGCTTGTGTACATTAAGCTGTCATGCACAATCAGCAGCAATTCAGCTCAATTTTAAGTTATTGCTTTTACACTTTTACAAATAACCCCCAAAATGAAAAAGAACACGAATAACATACAGGAAAAGAGTCAATGCACCTTTTTTGAAGCCTCCATCTGATTCATATTACAAACTGGCTAAATGTTAGAATCAAAATCGCGTTTATTGGCCATGTATATGTGCAGACACATACAATGAATTTGGTTCCAGTAGATGGTGACTCTCAAGCACAGCAATGTAAATCACAACAATATGCAAACAACACAATCCATACACACACACACACACACACACACACACACACACACACACACGCAAGTGTGTATATACACATGTACACATACATACACAAAGCTGTGTAAACCAACCATAAATAGCCAATCTAAATCTTATATACATAAAATACAGGATGACAGAAATGAAATGCAGCGAAATGAATACCACAGAATGTACATAAGGTGCAGTTGCAGTCTGGCAGTGGGAGCAGTGTGACAGGTCAACTGTTTAGGAGGGAGATGGCGAGGGGAAAAAACTGTTCCTATGTTGGGTGGTCCTGGTCTGCAGGATTCTATACCATCTGCCAGAGGGCAGCAAATCTGTGTCCAGGGTGTGAGGGGTCTGTGATGATTTTCCCTGCCCATTTCCTGGTTCTTGAGAGGTACAGATCCTGGATGGAGGGCAGTGGGGCGCCGATGATCCTTTCTGCTGCCCGTACAGTCCACTGCAGTCTGCTCCTGTCCTGTCTAGTGGCTGCACCATACCAGACTGTGATGGAGGACTCAATGACTGCAGTGTAGAACTGGATTAGCAGCTCCTGTTGAAGACTGTACTTCCCCAGTTGTCTCAGGAAGTACATCCTCTGCTGGGTCTTTTTGAGGATGGAGTTGATGTTGGTCTCCCACTTCAGGTCCTGGGAGATGGTGGTACCCAGGAACTTGAAGATCTTCAAGGTCGACACAGGGCTGTCTGATATGGTAAGGGGGGGCAGAGTTGAGGGATGTCTCCTGAAGTCCACGGTCATCTCTACAGTTTTAAGAGTGTTCAGCTCCAGATTGTGCTGACTGCACCAGAGTACCAGCCGCTCAACTTCCTGCTGGTATGCAGACTCATCACCATCCTGAATGAGGCCAATGACGGTGGTGTCATCTGCAAACTTTAGGAGTTTAACAGCCGAGTTCTTGGAATGCAGTCATTAGTGTAGAAGGAGAACAGTAGGGGTGAGAGGACACATCCTTGAGGGGCACAAATACTGAGGGACCGAATTTCAGAGGTGATGTGCCCCAGCCTCACTTGCTGCTTCCTGTCTGTCAGGAAGCTGGTGATCCACTGACAGGTAGCTGGTGACACGCTGAGCTGGTAGAGTTTGGAGGAGAATTAAAGTCCACAAACAGGACCCTGGCATAAGTTCCCGGGCGGTCGAGATGTTGCAGGATGTAATGCAGTCCCATGTTCACTGCATCATCCACCGACCTGTTTGCCCGGTAGGCAAACTGCAGGGGGTCCAACTGGTGGCCTGTAATGTCCTTCAGATGGACTAACGCCAGTCGTTTAAAGGATTTCATGACCACAGATGTCAAGGCGACAGGTCTGTAATCATTCAGTCCTGTAATGGTGGGTTTCTTGGGGACCGGGATGATGGTGGAGCGTTTGAAGCACGAGGGAACTTCACACAGCTCCGGGGATCTGTTGAAGATGCGGGTAAAGATGGGAGCCAGCTGTTCAGCACAGGTTTTAAGGCAGGAGGGTGAAACACTGTCTGGTCCGGGGGCTTTCCTAGGCTTCTGTTTCTGAAACAGTCGGCTCACATCCTGAGTGTGTATTCTGAGTTTCAGGGAGGAGGAAAGGGGGGTGAGAGGTGTGATGAAGGTCGATGAGTCTGGATTGAGGAGCGTGAGAGGGGAGGGGTGGGTTGGGGGTCAATGTCTGAAACAATGTTTTGGGAAGGGGAGGGTGAGGGGTGAGAGTCTGTCCGTCTCAAACCTGCAGCAGAATGTATTTAACTCGTTGGCCAGGTCTTTGTTTGCTTCAACAGGGGATGGGGGGTGTCTGTAGCTGGTGATTTCCCGCAGGCCCTTCCACACTGACGCAGGGTCGTTGGCTGAGAGCCGTTCTTTAAGCTTCTGGGAGTAGATCCTTTTAGCTGCTTTGACCTTCTTGGTCAGTGTGTTCCTGGCTTGCTTGTACAGGGCCCTGTCACCACTTCTGTAGACATCCTCCTTGGCCTTACGAAGATGTTGGAGTTTAGGTGTGAACCATGGTTTGTTGTTGTTGTATGTGCAAAAGGTCTTGGTTGGCACACACACATCTTCACAAAACTGATGTATGATCACAGTGTCCGTCAGCTCATCCAGGTTCTCAGACACAGCTTCAAAAACAGTCCAATCAGTGGAGTCAAAACAGTCCTGCAGTTCCAGCTTTGCAGCGTTAGTCCACTTCTTCACAGTTTTGACTACAGGCTTGACACGTTTGAGTTGTTGCCTATAAACTGGAATAAGATGGGCCAGGCAGTGATCAGAATGTCCCATGTAGGTTAGAAAGAATGAGTCCACACATGAAATTTACTGAAATATAAACTTGATTAGTTTATATTGTGCGTATGGTTAATTGTCTCTCTTTGTTAGCCCTGCAACAGGCTGCCGATCTGTCCTGGGTGTACCCCGCCTCTCAAGCCATGGTAGGTTTAATTATTATAGCATAATTTACATCTCATAGAAAGCTGACATCATTAAGTGAGGATTTTAGGGAAAATAAGGATGTCAAGATTCACAAATCGAGGAAGAAATAAATCCTTTGAGTTTAGTTTTACCACAGAAAATGATTCAACTGATTATATTCAAAATAGTTTATTTAATTGTGTTATTTCTACACAGTCCCAGAAACATTAGAAAAATCATCAACATAGCTGAGGAATAACAAGGGTCCAAGAATGGAGTCTTGTGGAACTCCACAGAATAATCTGACTTTGCTGAAACAGCTCAAAACACATAAAAACTGACTTCTGTTGAACTTTAACTTTAACCATTTTTACATAATAAAGCAAAAATATATTCATTCAACTTTTCTAATAAAATAAGATGATCACAAAAAGCTTTAGTATGAACATACTAATGGTATACTTATTATTTTTAAGTGCAGAGATAATTGTGTTATTTAGGTGATGCAATGCACGGACTGTTTACAGAAACCAGAAAGTGGTGTTTGTAAAAAACAGAATCAGAATTTAAGTTATAAAAAAATATTTCATATAACAACCTCTTCTAATATTTTTGGAAACCATGGCAAAATATCAATGTGTCTATATTTATTAAAACAGTGTGGATCATCTGCTTCAAACGGAGGAATAACTTGAGTCTGTCATGGCCGTGTGACAATGACCCAGGGTCAAATGACCCAGGACCATGACAGAGTAAGTAATCAGACTTGTTTTCAAAGGCAAAGTGAAAATGGTAGAGAGCGCTGCAGACCTTTATTCTCTTTCTAATCTTTGAGTAAACAATAAGAAAACACAAACACTCAGTGTAAAGCTAAGAAATGTTTGAAATGTTTTACAAGGCGCCCATGGAGTTCCTGAGAACTCCAGAAACCTGATTTAAACACAAGTAAACCCTCTCTCACTAAACAAGGGTTCACCTGATACGTGGCTGGATTGTAACAAAACCATGTGATTAAATTCAGGCTGAAGTTATGTAAAAGGAAACATTTACTAACAGATCACCGATCCTGTTATGAAAGGGTAATTAGTTCACACGAGCCTCGTACATTCTTCAGGCTGAATAGAATAGTTCAAATATTTTAACCAACTAATTTACAGACAGTGGCTGCAGGCGTCACAGACCGTGATCTAACTCAGTTCAAAAACTGCAGCTAGAGGTGGTGGGAGTGTGGATATATTCAAATTCTGATCTCCTTTGGTCCGACCTTTCTCACCCAGTCTCCATGCCATACATGTATAGAGAGATAAAAACAAGCTCCAAAACAAATAAATACTGCACTTTAGTTCAGTTTATTCTGTTTGTGAGGCACAAAGTACAGATTCATGCTGATTGCTGAAAATCAAACAGCATTTAGTTTCTTCACAAGGTTAAATCACCATAAATGGAAACTCCATCAAACCTCTGATCAGCAGGCTGCTGGAGAGGATTTAAGTGAGGGGGAAGAGACAAATACACAAAAAGAGGTGGAAAGATCTGAGGTGAAGACCACGCTCTGTCAGAAATACTGAGACGACTGAAGTGGTGGAAGGTAAGAAGCTTCACTGCTCCTGATGTGCTGACAGGGAGGGAAAAGGCTGAGTAATTAAAAGGTTTTTAGCTCAGAAGAAGCACTGTGCATGTACCCCAGTATGTGCAGTCTGCACAGCAGAACTTACTGCACACCTAAATGTCCTCATGAAAATACTGAAATCATTGCTCTGATACATCCATGAGGGTGGAGCGATTCTTAAGTGATTGAGGTTGAAAAAGTGCTTTGAATGCTTATTGAAATTAAATTCATACTTTTGAATCTGAAATACCGAATCATTCATTGCCAGTTTAGCGGAATTTTCAACCCCTTTGGCTACTTTGTTCTTGAAAAAACCTGAACCTTTAGATTAGAGGAAGTCACTATCTTGCTAACTGTCATGAGATGATTTGGTTTTCCTTTCTCTTAATTCAATTTGTTTTTGTTGTTGTTGTGGGATTTATGGCATCTTTAGTGCACATGGTGCAGTTGGAAATATTTGGGGGTCAATGCACTTCAAGAATAATTTTGAAATCTTAATGAATGTTTCCTGACATGTAAAGAGTTAGGATAAGTAAAAAAGTGTCTCTGAAAGGTGCCCACATAAACCAGGTTAATGTGCTGTGGGTGTTTTAGGATGTGGAGGCTCGTGCTGACTCTCACTCTATTCTGTTGGGGATCTGAAGGCCAGCCGCAGCCAGTGACCTGCAGAGATAACAATGGTGTTGAAGTGGACTGGTAATGTCTTTAAAAACATACTTTACACATCTGTAATGAACTCATTTGGCCTCATTCTCATCACATACTGCGTATTAACATCATCCACTGGGCTTCATGCAGTGACACACATGGAAACCTACTAATCTCGAGGACAGTTGAATAGTTCAGTAATGTTTAAGCAACTAAGACATGAACTATGAGGCATGCTTAATGTGAGTGAGGGAATTTTAACAGTCTTTTTGTAATCTCCTTTATCTAAATTATTGACTAAATTAAACAGATATAGAAAATTAGAGTTCAAAACTAGAAAGTGAAATGAAATGCATAAAAAAGTTGCACGTATAGGATTTCACTCAGGTTTTCATTCTTCTTCATGTTGGAAAATTACACTAAGAGCGTACAGAGAGCATCAAAATATGATGAGAAAGGGCTTTTGACGAAACTTCTGTGAATGCTGATGTGTGTTTAACATGTGCGTCTGACAGGTTAACATTTTTACCTTGTAGTTTGTTTCTTTTCATGTCATGTCCTGCTTGTTTGTCATCAGGTTCATCATTTACAAAGCACCTGGAGAAATTATCCGTGGAACTAGAACATATAAAAAGGAGATGAAGTACTTTTACACTGATTCAGCATCCAGAGTGTCACACATGTTGCCCGGTGCATCAGGCTACAAGAACCTCAACGATCCGTCTGGTGCCTTGGCCAACACACTGAGGCCAGTCTTGAAGAAAATTAGAAACATGGTGAGAATCTTTGGTTCAGTCATGGTCTGCTACCAAAACATACGATTTAATGCACAAGCTGGAAACCTAACACTTAGTACAGGAAGCTGTGCAGATTTAAAGTTTTAATGCCTTTAGATCAGACGTAAGATTTCATTTTAGCTCCATGAAATGGACAGAAATAATGATTTGCTTAAATTCTAGATACCTAACAGTCGCTCTCGCATACCTGATTAAAACTATTACAAGTATACTCAAGGCATAAAAGAAAAAACAATGGCTAAGATGACAACATCAGGCGAAACTGCATCACACGAGACAGCAACAGGCAACTTAGGAATTTTTATTACCAAGAGACAAAGTCCACGCCCAGAATCAGGAATAAATAGATTCAGTGTTGTGACTATTTCTTTCAGTGACTCTTTATTTATGAGACTGTGTAATGTATGCCTGCCATGTGTGTGTTATTAAAGTGTTAATGCAGACTTTATTTGCATGATTTACAGCCACCAAACTTTGGATTCATCAGCTACAGCGATCAACCTCCAGGATGTCAAGCAAAGCTTGACTTTGGGCACAGTAAAGGTGAAGAAAGCTACTTTTTACAGAGAACACACTGTCAAGCATATAAAACAAACACTGGAAAGAAAGTTTGGTAGATTATTGATCTTATAATATTAGACTCAGTCATTCAAATGCAGGCAGTGCAAGGATCAAAGTGCTTTGAAAAATATGCATCCTATTCCTCATTTTATGACCAGCTGTGTAAATGTTCACTGTCCACAGGGGTGATCATGGTGGAAAAATACAATAATGGGGTCTGGCTCTTACACAGTACGCCTCGATTCCCCTTCAGAAGAGACCAAAACAATTTCTGGCCTGACAGCGGATTAAGATATGCTCAGACGTTCATCTGTGTAACTTTCCCCTACGACGAGTTCAGAAACATCGGTTATAGGCTCAGTGCAAACGTTAAATATTACAATTTAAAGCCCAGAGGCTGAGCTAAACCTCACATTAAAAATCTCATTTAACTGTTTCCAGGTAAACACCTGCAGTACATCGGAGCTTTTCCATTTGAACATGATATTCCAGATGATTTCCATCAAGAGCTTATAGACGCAACAAAATGGGTTCAAGCTCCCCCACCGAGTAACTACCGAGCACTGACATCAACAGGAGGTCAGAGGTTTCTTAGCATTGCTAAACAGGTGAAAACAACAGGTGAGATACTCTCATGTTTAAAGGTTAAAGTAATAATTATCCTTTAAATTACACCAATTGTCATTGGTTAAGCTTTTAATTGGTTACAATGGTGTTTGTCTAGACTTAAACCAGGAAAGCTGTCACTGACCAGCACCAGCATGGTTAAATGGTGATGGGAATGAAAAACTTGGAACCTCTAAAGAGAGGACAGGTTTTAGGATCAGCTACGCTCAGTGCCAGTTTACATCATCTTCTTTACATCCAAATAGAAATTTGGGCCATGATATTTATGCTGCCTATAGCTGCTGATAATTGCTGGATTTCTGAAATCCATGTCCTGTTATTCATACTGTTGCTGACATTATGTCTTCATCAATGGCCTCTGTGCTGTGTGCTGAACTGTCCTGTCGCTGTTCTTTCCATGTATACACAACAAAGACACTGGAAACAAACGACCAAGAACAACAGGTAAACCTTACTAACTGAAATGGAATGTCTGAGCAGAGAGTGTGGGTGTGAACAATGTTAAATGTTTCAAAAAGACAGGAAATGCTTTATTTGCTCCTTTTTTGCAGATGGAGACCTGTACTACACCATTGCCCAGTCAGTCAGCAGTCATGTGTATGTGCAGACTTGGGGCTGCCAGAAAGATCGTACCTCTTCTGACTGCTCAGACCCACTTCACAAAGTGTACAACATTAAAACTATACAAAAGGTTCTGGGTCCTCAGAGTACATGGGAGCCTAAAGGTGACCATTCAAAGTGGTGTGTGACCAAAAGCCAAAACAAAGCCTGGACCTGTATAGCTGACGTCAACAGGGCTGAAACCCAGTACAAGAGACGAGGTGGGGCGCTGTGCATTGAGAATGAAGCCGTAAGAAACAAGTTCCTGGAGTTTGCTGAAGACTTTGAGGACTGTATGACCCCAACCATCATGGACACTGACTCTGACTGTGACACTACTGACTGATGGGTCCATGGTACTGCCATCCACATGGACTCTTCAGTGATAGGCTGAATACAGCTCAACTTACTTCACTGTGGACTTTGCCAGTCCTTCTGTTTAATTAAAAAAAAACATGAAGGAAAACAAAGATTCAAAAGTGTTTGTTTAATTATCAGTCTGAAAAGATCTGTGGCAAGTATTACAATATGATAAACACAGGGCAGTACCCACTGTCCATAGTCAGCCACTGTACTCAGTTATGCAAAGGTGGTTTGTGCTGGATAAAATAAATTAAATCTGTTTGTTATTCTCTCTCTCATTGTCATTTATTCTGCAGTTGTTGACCCTTTCCTTGAGCGCCTCCCGGTGTTTGAATATCAGCCTCTAAGAAAATGAATTCATTGCTTAATTAAAAGGTACAAATACAGCTTCAAATAAGGATTACTTGTGTTTTTGAACAATAACACAGTATTCACTGTGAAATGCACAATGTCAAAAAAAGGTTACACACTACATTTTCTAATACACAAAACAGTGTAATGTATATTTACATCTTTAATGGTATTTCACTTTAAAGATTAACATTTTCCTAGAATAGGTTAGTTAACATTTTACTGATAACTGAAGATTCTGAGGAGAAACAGAAAAACGGGAGACCAAACAGGAAGGATGATAAAAATGGGGAAACAGCAGAAATGGTGGAACGGGTTACTTTTTCCTGTGTGCCTCTGAGTTTTCTCCTGGTCCTCCAGCTTCCTGCCACAATCCAAACACAGGTGTCATATGATAACTGGTGTTGTAGAGTGTGTGAGGTAGATAAAGAACTACATGAATGTAAAAAGTGACTTATAGTCCAAAGTGATTTTGAGTGCTTACAAAGACTAGAAAAATGTTATATATCACATTTAGCACAATTACAGTTTAAACTGTTTATCAACACTTTATTGTAGAATTTTTTGCCTATACTTCAGTAACAGTTGAAACCATTTATTCATCATTATAATCTCTAATATATGATACAGGTTGCAGGTTGTTGTGACACATGAGCTGCAATTGTATGTAATGTGTGAACTCTATGTGTGTACATTTTGTCTACTGGGAACTCTTGCAAATCAAAACTTAGAAGCATTTGTTTGAATTACTCATGAAAAACTGTGTCAACTCAAATGTGATTTTTTTCCCCAAGAAAAACTGGTAATCTGTCAGATATAGTATTTAAACACTCAATTTACTATTTGCTCCCCATTTAATTGCTTATT
Source organism: Perissodus microlepis (assembly GCF_051167445.1). Taxonomy (NCBI): domain Eukaryota; kingdom Metazoa; phylum Chordata; class Actinopteri; order Cichliformes; family Cichlidae; genus Perissodus; species Perissodus microlepis. Next base: position 28,625,827 of record NC_140467.1, on the reverse strand, counting down.
AAATTCAAAGTCTAGTGTACCTGTACTTTTAGAAATTGAACCCATTTTAATTACAATTCCATAAAACTGTATTTTATTCTCAATAGGACACAGAAACACATTAAATGTTTGAACTGAGTAATCGTACCATTTTACATTCTCCTGCTATGAAGCCATGCTGCTGGGATAACTGCAGTATGTTGTTTAGCATCGTCCTGCTGACATATGAAGGCCTTCCCTAAAAATGATGTCTGGATGGGAGCATCTGTTGCTCTAAAACCTGCACATACTGTTCAGCATGCATGCCTTTCCAGATTTGGAAGCTGCCAATGGCATTAGGCACTAATGGACCACCATACCGTCAGAGATGCTGGTTTTAGACCGAATCATCTTACTAGCCTGTTACCACATAATCATGTGTAAAATGTTCCAACAGTTCTTTCTTTTCAGTATTATTTACATTCCCACATAGCAGACACGTCTGGCCTGGATCTGGTGTCAAGCTGGAACTGCTGGCTGACTTCTGGCATGGTAACTGGGATATGGGCCAATCCTGGCAATGATGGCACTGTTTGTATGATGGCATGCCACATCTGGCCTGATTGTGGTTTGGTTTATGTGGTCCAGGCTCATAGAAAACAGGTCTTCCTGGATCCGGCATCAAGCTGGCACTTCTGACTGACAGGTGTCACGGCAGGGCGTATGTCAACCAGATGTGGGCCAGGTCTGGCAATGATGGCACTGTTTATGTTCCTATTTTCCTATTTTAGTTAGAAGACCCAAATGCCATGTTGCAATACTATACTGCTATGGTGGCCAACGTTTCAAATGCAGGTTTGTGAGTGTACACTTTATTTATTTATTTATTTTTTATTTATTTTATTTTTTTTCAGAATTTGGCATCAGTTTATTCTCATGATTTTAACTGTTGTCATGTTTAATAACTATATATTTTTGTTTCTTTCTTTCTTTTTTTTTTTTTTTGCCTGTCCCGTTTGGCTCTTTTGCCATCAGAATTATTGTCTAAAGGCGAAGAAAGATGCCCAACGGATTTACTTTACCAAATGGTCCATTTGATTCACCTTTTATTGTTTATTTTATTTTCACTTGCTGAATACGGGACAGACTTGACTGGGGGAAAGAAGGGGAGAAAGAAAGAGGGAAAGAAAAACAGCTGAGAAGAGGGACGGGGGAGAAGGGCAAAAAACAAAAACCAACAGAATAAGCAGACAAAAAAAAAAAAATGCATATATCGATCACCTGGATCACCTGTTGAGAAAGAAAAAAGAAAACGAGCAGAAGAAAACGAGAGTAATAGAATAAACAACATCACAATGATATATGGGAATATGACAGTAAATACTAAATATTAAACATTATTGTGCAGCACGTAAGATCGACAGCGCACAGTGTGCTTTGAGGTAGGAGCCAAAAAGGGTGTAGTTTGTGTGTGTGAGCACCTGTGTGTACACCTGTGAGCATGGACGCGCTTGTTTTTTTTTAAAAGGTTCCTTCATGTAATGATCTGCTAGAGGGTGTGGGGGGCCACTGCCCCGTCCTCCAGGGCATGAAGCAGGTATGGAGGAGATCAAAACTCCAGACATCCAGAGGCCCCCAGAACACAAGAGACCAAGGAAGACCAACAGAGGGGCAGCCGCGCCACTATCCCAGAAAGAGCTGAGGAGAGTCCCAGATGAGGGGTCACTCAGCAGCTGCGGAGCAGAAGCCAGGGGGGTTTGCAGTGATGTGCCCGTGAGCTCCGCCGGCAGCCAGCTGTGCCTGAGTGACCGAGCCCCAGGCCGAGAGGCCAGGGGCACCCCACCCCCAAAGTGGCCCGAGCGAGCCCCAGGCCCCGGACACAAAGAACCACCAACGTACCGATGTCTGATGGTGTCCGCCACCGGCAGGGGAAGTGGTGGGGGGAGATAGGCCTCCAAACCTTGGAGGGCCTGAGATGTCCCCAGAGAGGTGGCATCTGATACCCAACCTGACATATAGACACAGACATACAGGCACACACAGATACAAACATCCATTCCCACCCTCATGCTCTCATAGGCAATTACTCCACACTCAACCAACGTGGAGACAGAAATAAAGAGACGCTGTACACACAATCACACTCCCCAAGCATACTCTACGAACCGGGTCTAGGTACCCTTGCCCCTGGAGGGGGGAACTGCACCCAGACCCAGGTGGTGTTACCCTTTTCCCTGCGGTGGGGAGAAGCAGACCGCCCCGACTCCGCAGCAGCAGGGAGGCCCCACACTCCAGACCCCAGTCGGACGGCCAACTCCTCCTCCTAGCCCCCCCGCTCCAACAGGCCGCAGAGAACGGGGGTGAGAGAAGACTCCAAACCTCCCTCCACCCGCTCATTGTAGTGTTGATGTATGTGTGTTCTAAGGTGCATTTAAAACCCAGGAGGGCATGGAGCTACCTGCCAGAGAGCAGCAGGTAAGCGCATAGCCCCTCCTGCTAGCCCTCAATGTCTATGTGTATTTAAAATTGAGAGGTGGGCAACGACGCCAGGGGTGAGGTGTACACCCTGATGGTAATTTGGATTCCGTGTAGCGTGCCCACCCCCAAGATCCTATATGTATGTGTAATGAGAGTGTGAGTAATGTGAATGTCTAAGTTGTGGGATAAAATTGAGGCAGAGGCAGCCAGAAGGGGACAGAGTGGGGGGATGCCTCCTCTGCACCCTGGTGACACACCCCTACTCCAAGGCCCTGCATGTGTGGGTGGTTGTGGTGGAGCGGGAAGAGGGAGGCAGCTGGAGATGGGGAGGGAAGGAAGGGAGGGGCAAGTGACCCCTCCCTGGGGCCAGCTCCCCCGCTGACCCCAGTAGGCACCCCCATACTCCGCGACCCGCCAGGGAAAGGGGGCCAGGCCCATCCGGACCGGGGCCCAGTACAGCAGCACCGCTCGGCCCCACAGAGCCCGGGACAGTCCACCCGACCCCACCACAGAGAAAACTGCACCCACCCCATCATCCACTCATCTTCCAGACTACACAAGACAATAGACGCCCAGGCTGAGATCTTCCTCCACCTCTCCTCTATCTCCCCCTCCTGCAGAGAGAGTTCCTGAAGAGAGGAGAGCTCCTGCAAGATGTGACAACCTCCCCCACCAGTTGAAGACTCCCAGGTGGCTCGATGCACCGGCGGCACCCTGCGCTAGGGCTGGGCCCCCATACACCCACCAACCCACAACCCCGGCAACATACCAACCAGGACCCAAGCCCCCGAGGCCCGGCCACGGCCCCAGCCCAGAGCCGGAGCGCCCCCCAGAACCTCACGCCCGTCCCGGACCCACCCAGGGGCAGCCAGGCTACCAGGTCAGTAACCCACGTCCGTCAGCACAGACCCTCCCCTAGCCCCGCTGCACGCAGCCACGAGGAAACCGTCACCTAAGAGCCAACAGAGCCCCTAATTGGCCATGACCGCTACCCCAGGTTGAGTCCCCCAAGGAAGATGTTCCCGGGGAACCCCCCGACGCCCTAAGCCTGTCCCTACCCCCACACCAATCACAACAGTGAAGGCGGGACCAAACTATGATCCCCGACCCCCACTAGGTGATGGAGCTGATCAAAGGAGCCCAGAGCAATTGATCTGATGTGGTGGCAGAGGCTGTATCAAGACTAATGTAATATAATAGATAATTTCTATATTGGTTAGAATTAAGATTATTTTTATTTTTCCAGTTCATGAGGACTGTTTTCTTGGCTATGCATAGGACAGTGAAAACCATATGGGCTATATTCTTTTCTGAAGTGACATTATCTAAGCTGCCCAACAAACACACTAAGGGGGAAGTTGGAATGTTACATTTCAGACACTTTGATAAGTCTTCACGTGCCAAAACTTCTGAACTGGTGGACAGAACCAAAGAGCGTGGATATAATTGTCCGGTGAATTGGTTTGGCAGTGTGAGCAGTTGTTGGTAAACGTAAAGCCCATCTTGAACATCTGATGACCTGTATAGTGCACTCTATGTAGTATTTTGTATTGAATTAATTGAAGACTGGGATTTCTAATTAGATGAAAAGTTTTTAAGCAAATCTGAGACCAGAAGTTTTGGTCTAAGTTAACTGATAAATCCGCTTCCCATTTTGCAATAGGAAGTGATATTGATTCATCTGTTTTAGAAAGCATTCTGTATATTTTGGATAGTAATTTGGGGGTTTTAAGAGTAAGAAATTGAACCACACTTGGTGGTGTTTGTAGTTCAACTTGACCCGGTTTAAATTTATTTTTTATTATGGATTTAATTTGTTGATATTCTAAAAATCTTTTCTTGTTGATCCCATATTGTGTAACTAGTCTGTCAAATGAAATAAATTCTGTTCTTTCTAGTATATGTTCTACATATTTGATTCCTTTACCACTCCAATCTGAAAAGTTTATCATATTATTGCTTTGTAATATGTCAGGGTTGTTCCAGATAGGTGTACGTTTGCATGGGATTAATGAAGACTCCGTCAATTTTAGAAACTCCCACCATGCTGTCAGAGAAGAGCTGATGTTGATGCTTTTGAAGCATTCATGTCGTTGGATGTTTGAGCTGATAAATGGTAGATCTGAAATCTCTAGATTATTGCAAAGTGCTTGTTCTACATCTAGCCAAGGTTCATCTAAGAGGGTATGTTTTAGCCATCCTGAGATAAACTGAAGCCTGTTGGCTAAGAAGTAGTGCTGAAAGTTAGGTAGTTCTAATCCTCCTTTATCCTTGGTCTTTTGTAGTGTTTTTAAGCTGATACGTGGGGGCTTATTTTTCCAAAGGAATTTGGACATATATGAATCTAGAGATCTGAACCAATCTCGCGGCGGTTTAGTTGGGATCATTGAGAATAAATAATTTATTTTTGGTAAGACCATCATTTTTATAGCGGCAACCCTTCCCATGAGTGATATGGGTAAACATTTCCATCTAGCCAGATCGCCTTCTACTTTCTTTAAAAGTGGGATATGGTTTAATTTAGTTAGATCTGCAAGCTTGGGAGAAATATTAATACCTAAATATTTTATATTTCCCGATTGCAGTGGAGTAGAAGAGGAATTATGGAAGGAGCAATTAATCGGAAGGACTGTAGATTTTGACCAGTTAATTGAGTAATCTGATATTCTTGCAAAAGAGTTTATCAATTCAATCACTCCAGAGAGATTGGTTTGTGAATTTTGGAGAAAGAGTAACACATCATCCGCATAAAGGCTGATTTTATGTTCCACGTTCTTGCATTTTATGCTCTTAATTGCTGAATTCTGTCTAATTGCTGCTGCTAGTGGTTCGATAAAAATTGCAAACAGTGAAGGGCAGAGTGGGCATCCCTGCCTGGTGCCCCTCAGGAGACAGAAGCTGGAGGATGTTTGGTCATTTGTTCTGACACAAGCTGTTGGGGAATTATATAATATTTTTAACCAGTTGATGAAAGAAGATCCAAAACCAAATTTGTGTAAAGTTGCAAATAGAAATTTCCAGTTAACTCTGTCAAACGCTTTTTCTGCATCTAAAGAAAATATTGTAGTTTCAAGGTTTTTACTGCATGAGTAGTCTATCAAATTAAGTAATCTACGTGTATTTGTTGATGAGTGCCTACCTTTTATGAAACCAGTTTGGTCAGGATGAATTAAGAGGGGGGTTATTTTCTCCAGTCTCTTTGAGAGAGCTTTGCAGATTATTTTGAGGTCTACATTTATAAGGGATATTGGACGATAGCTTGAGGGATATACAGGGTCTTTGCCTGGTTTTAGCAGGAGATTAATGTTTGCAGAATTCATATTTGATGGAAGTCTGCCCTTTTCTTTGATTTCTAACAACGTTCTGTAAAAAACTGGTGCTAGAATCATCCAGAATTCTTTGTAGAATTCTGCAGGAAAGCCGTCTGGACCTGGAGCCTTATTATTGGGCATACTTATCAGGGCTTCCTGGAGTTCACCTGATGTCAGTGGTGAATCCAGTGCCATTGCTTGAGAGTCTAATAATTTTGGGAGAGTTATGTTGTCTAAAAACTGATCAATTTCCTTTTTAGATGGGTTTATTTGTGGTGAATACAACGTTTTATAGAAATCCCTGAAAATGTTGTTTATTTGTTTCGGTTCATATATTGTGTTCCCAGATGAATCTTGAACAGCACATATAGTTGTTTTTTCTTTATTTTTAGCTGGTTTGCTAGAAATTGACCGGATTTATTACTATGTTCATAATTTTGTAAGCGTAGTCTTTGTACTAAGAATTTTGTTTTTTTATCAATTATCTCATTTAATTCTAGTTTTGTTTTGCGTATTTTGTTCAGTGTTTCCTGATCTTGGTGGGACGCGTAGGCTTCTTCTAGTGATTTGATGGTTTTTTCTAATTCCTGAATATTTTTGTTTTCTTTTTTCTTTTTATGTGATGAGAAAGAAATTATTTTACCTCTCATCACAGCTTTCCCTGCTTCCCATAAAACAGAAGCTGATGTTCCGGGAGTGTCATTAAAGTCTAAATATGAAGTCCACTCTTTTTTTAAAATATTTAATAAAGTCTTCATCTTTAAGTAGTGATATATTAAATCTCCAGTTTTTACTTGGCGAAGTATTATTCTTGTGCATTAGTGTTAAAGATACAGGAGCATGATCGCTGACAGCTATAGGGTGAATCTCAGTGTCTGAAATGTCACTCAGCAGTGAGCTGCTGACCAAAAAATAATCCAGACGAGAGTAGGAGTGATGGACATGTGAGAAGAAAGTATATTCCTTACTGTTGGGGTGAAGGGAGCGCCATGCATCGCAAAGACCAAAGTCGCTCATATACTGTTTGATTATATTTGTGGACTGCCAATTACGCTGAGTTCCTGCTGTATTGAGCCTATCCATTTCTTCATTTAGTCCAAGGTTGAGGTCGCCTCCAAGAACAAGTGTGCCATCTAAGTGTTCAGAGAGTGCACTGAAAAAAACGTGAAAGAATGAGGGATCATCAACATTTGGACCATATACACTTACAATACGTATAGATAGTTTAACGATTAAGAATCTGCCCTCTGGATCTATAACTGTATCGAGTACTGTGAAATTAATATTTTTATGTATTAAAATTGCTACTCCCCTTTGTCTAGAATTATAACAAGCTGAGAACACATTAGGAAACTCAGGTGTTTTAAGTTCATTCGAACCTCTAAGAGGTCTGTGGGTCTCTTGTAGAAGGACATCTGCCTGTAGTTTTTTGAGTTGGTTAAATATTTTTAACCTCTTTTCTCTGGAGCCAGCTCCATTTACATTCCATGTAACGAATCTTAGTGCACCCATAGATGTCTGTGCATAACTAGGGGTGTACTCTGTGTGTGTCGCTTAGACAGGTGGAGAGAATACATCACTTGTTCATAAATAAAGAGAGGGAGAGAGAGAAAAAATGTGTGGCGAGATGCTCCCTGAGTCTGACTATGTGTTTGCATATTTACTAATATGAGTACGCTTGGCTTAAGTGTGTGTATCCTGTAGGTCTGTGTGCGCTGTCTGACTGATGTAAATGTGCTGCCGTTGAGCGCATGACTGTGCGTGATCGTGCTGTGCCTATGTGTCGAAATAAAGGATGTTGTTTGTGGATGAGTGTGGAAGCAGGTGATCGAAGTAGTGAAAGAAATAAAGAAAGAAACCAAGGACAAGGGTGAGCAGCATAAAAACAAGAGGGGGAAAAAGAGAGAAGAAAAAACGAGAAGAAAAAAAAACCAAAACAAAACAAAAAAAAAAACGTAAACATTCCAATCAAACCACTGACGGAGAGTGACGGTGTTAATTCTGCTATGATATCACACTTAAGATGCGATTTGATACTAGTAAGTTAAACAGATGTTAATGCAAGTTAGTGTGAGTGGATGGGGAAAGGGTGTAGCGGATTCCTATCTGGTGTGAAGTTAATACAGCCACAGAGTGATGTTGGGGTCGCGGTGGAGCTGTCCGTCCACGTACAGCCGGTCCACAGCACGGGAGCCCTTCTGGATGAAGCCGCCTCGGATTGGGAAGAGGACCGTGCGTCGTTCCAGGATCTCTTTGGGGAACTGGTCGTTCACGCTGAAGTCCGTTCCTTTTAATTCCCTGCCGCGGCTTTTCACATGTTCCTTTTGTTTGAAGTGGCCGAATTTGGCCACGATAGGATGTGGTCTCCCGGCCGTAGCCCGAATGGGGCCGAGGCGATGCACCCTATCGAAGACAATGTTCTTCACCGTGTCCTCCGGCAGCTTCAGGTGGGTTTTGATGAAGCTTTTTACCGTGGTCTCCGAGTCCTCTCCAGCAGCTTCTGGAATACCAGAAAATACCAGATTATCACGCATGCTACGAGCTTGTAGATCAATAACTGTTTCTTTTATTTTTTTATTTTCTCTATTGAGCTGGGTAACATTTTCTGTGAGACATTTCACCGACTCCCTTAGCATGGTATTTTCAGCAGCGAGCGTTTCCACCTGCTGCTGGCTGAACTCCAGGGATTCTTGCAAGCATTTAAATTCCCGGTGAAGAATCTCCACCAAGGACAGCCTTGCGTCGAAACTGGACAATCGCTTGTCGATTGACTCCAGTATGTCGGCAATATCTTTGCCGGCTGGCGATGTTGTGCCGGGGGAATCTGCCTGGCGACATCTTTTCGACGACGGCATCTCAGATTTGGCCGGGGAAGCTGCACACTGGGCCTTCTTCATCACGAGATCCTGGAAGCACTGATCAATACAGGGAGTGCAGAATTATTAGGCAAGTTGTATTTTTGAGGAATAATTTTATTATTGAACAACAACCATGTTCTCAATGAACCCACAAAACTCATTAATATCAAAGCTGAATGTTTTTGGAAGTAGTTTTTAGTTTGTTTTTAGTTTTAGCTATTTTAGGGGGATATCTGTGTGTGCAGGTGACTATTACTGTGCATAATTATTAGGCAACTTAACAAAAAACAAATATATACCCATTTCAATGATTTATTTTTACCTATGAAACAAATATAACATCTCCACATTCACAAATATACATTTCTGACATTCAAAAACAAAACAAAAACAAATCAGTGACCAATATAGCCACCTTTCTTTGCAAGGACACTCAAAAGCCTGCCATCCATGGATTCTGTCAGTGTTTTGATCTGTTCACCATCAACATTGCGTGCAGCAGCAACCACAGCCTCCCAGACACTGTTCAGAGAGGTGTACTGTTTTCCCTCCTTGTAAATCTCACATTTGATGATGGACCACAGGTTCTCAATGGGGTTCAGATCAGGTGAACAAGGAGGCCATGTCATTAGTTTTTCTTCTTTTATACCCTTTCTTGCCAGCCACGCTGTGGAGTACTTGGACGCGTGTGATGGAGCATTGTCCTGCATGAAAATCATGTTTTTCTTGAAGGATGCAGACTTCTTCCTGTACCACTGCTTGAAGAAGGTGTCTTCCAGAAACTGGCAGTAGGACTGGGAGTTGAGCTTGACTCCATCCTCAACCCGAAAAGGCCCCACAAGCTCATCTTTGATGATACCAGCCCAAACCAGTACTCCACCTCCACCTTTCTGGCGTCTGAGTCGGACTGGAACTCTCTGCCCTTTACCAATCCAGCCACGGGCCCATCCATCTGGCCCATCAAGACTCACTCTCATTTCATCAGTCCATAAAACCTTAGAAAAACCAGTCTTGAGATATTTCTTGGCCCAGTCTTGACGTTTCAGCTTGTGTGTCTTGTTCAGTGGTGGTCGTCTTTCAGCCTTTCTTACCTTGGCCATGTCTCTGAGTATTGCACACCTTGTGCTTTTGGGCACTCCAGTGATGTTGCAGCTCTGAAATATGGCCAAACTGGTGGCAAGTGGCATCTTGGCAACTGCACGCTTGACTTTTCTCAGGTCATGGGCAGTTATTTTGTGCCTTGGTTTTTCCACACACTTCTTGCGACCCTGTTGACTATTTTGAATGAAACGCTTGATTGTTCGATGATCACGCTTCAGAAGCTTTGCAATTTTGAGACTGCTGCATCCCTCTGCAAGATATCTCACTATTTTTGACTTTTCTGAGCCTGTCAAGTCCTTCTTTTGACCCATTTTGCCAAAGGAAAGGACGTTGCCTAATAATTATGCACACCTGATATACGGTGTTGATGTCATTAGACCACACCCCTTCTCATTACAGAGATGCACATCACCTAATATGCTTAATTGGTAGTAGGCTTTCGAGCCTATACAGCTTGGAGTAAGACAACATGCATGCAGAGGATGGTGTGGACAAAATACTCATTTGCCTAATAATTCTGCACTCCCTGTATAATCTTGGAGAGCCTCTAAACTCTCCCCGTTGTTCTCCAGGGTGTTGGAGATTATTTAGACAAATATTGTTAGTTATAAGACAATTGATAAGTGTATTTGGTAATACTGAAGCTTAAAGGAATTTGTTCAAATCTAAACTACCATTTGCTTTAATTTTCTGCCAAAATCTCCGGCGTCTGACGTCAGTTACAACATGAGTCGCTTACCTGTCCGTCACCGCGGTCACTGAGTGTACACTTTATCCAAAAACTAGTGAGGGTTTACTCATGTTTACCACTGGGTGGCTGTAGCTCAGGAGGTAGAGCAGGTCCCCTACTGATTGGAAGGTTAGTGGTTCAATCCCTGGTTCCTTCAGTCTGCAGGTCAACAGTGTGAATGATGTGTACGAATGTAGTTAGGAAGCACTCAGTTTAGAGAAAGTGTGTGATTGGGTGACTGTGGCATGTTGTATAGAGCACTTTAAGTAATCTGGGAGAGTAGAAAAGTAGTATATGAGAATCAGTCCATTCACTGCCTGAGAAGAGTTTTGTCATGTTACTTTTGCACTATAATGTTCCGGCACATGTTGTTGTTACATGGCTTGATTAAGGTACACAGTAGGCTGACATCTGGGGCCAGAGCTGAAACTGTTCTGGGCCAGCAGTGTGTCTGGCAAACCAGATCTGGGCCACCAAAGGGCAGTCATTCTTTGCGGTATGTGGGCCATGTGTAAGCACATTGTGTGGGCCAGATCTGGGCCATACCAACTTTGCTATGTAGGTGTTCCAGGTTTCTGCTGAACCCATCCCAATGTTTTTGAGATGTTACTGCAACAAAAGAGAAAAGAAAAAAAAAGTTCCAGAATCAAATATCACGATTATACAAAAAATAATGTGATTCTCTGAACTTTTTTGGTAGGTATACTACTGGAGCACCTGCAAGGAATCCATGTAATGCCTGTATGTAATACTGTAATCTGTGAAAAGCCAGATGACCTGAGATGTGTATGACAATGACTTACATCTAAGGCAATAACAGAGTAATCAAATCACCGAGAAGAGAGAAAACAGCTGTTTAGGTCAGCTCTGTTTATGTCCTGTATTCGTGAGGGACAAAGTTCAAACTAATGTTGACTGGTCTGAAGGTTTGAGGTTGATAAGCTGTAAACAGAGACCTGTTCCTGTAAATGTCTAATCAAATAAAGAAGACTCTGCCAGGTGAAAGGTGTTTGCTTTTTTTCATGCTATGAGGAGTGTTAAAAAGATGAATCAGACAGAAATGTATTTACAAGTAGAGGTTTGTGAACAAGTGGTCTAAATCACAATTATGTAAACAGAATGTGACTGAAAAAGAAAAAATCAGACCAAAAAAGTTCCACTTAGTAATGTTTTTACTGAACACATTGAGTAACAGCACCTCTCTGATGCTGGAAACTCCCACCCCATGACACATTTACTGAGCTTAAGGATTTCTGGATCTATCAAGAAATATGTTCTTTTTTCAGTTTGATACAACCCCAAATCAGAAAAAGTTTTTTCAAAATAAACACGTATTCCAATTTTGGTTCTAGCAACACATTTCAAAAAAGGTTGGAACAGTAAAGCATTTACCACTTTGTAATGTTTCCATTGCTTTTCACAACACTTAAAAGGCATTTAGGGACTGAAGACACCAACTGATGAAGCGTTTCAGGTGTAATTTTGTACCATTCTTCCTAAAAACAAGTCTTAAGGTGGGCAACAGTACGGGGTCTTCATTGTCGCATTTTACACTTCAAAATGCGCCACACATTTTCTATTGGAGACAGGTCACGACAGCAGGCAGGCCAGTCAAGTACACATACCCTCTTCCTCTGCAGCCAGGAATTTGTAATGGGTGCAGAATGTGGTTTTGTATTGTCTTGTTGAAATATTCATGGACGTTCCTGGAAAAGATCTCTTCTTGAAGGCAACATATTGTGCTCAAAAATCTGTATGTACTTTTCAGTATTAAAGGTGCGAGTTACCTTTGCCAAGGGCACTGACACAACCCCATACCATGACAGATCCTGGCTTTTGGACTTGTTGCTGGTAACAGTTTGGGTGGTCCTTTTCTTCTTTGGTCTGGAGCACACGGCGTCCATTTCTCCCCCACAAAAAAAACTGAAATACTGATTCAGCTGACCACAGTACAAGTTCCCACTGGGTCACGGTCCATCCCAGATGCCAAGTCGACATCGCTTCTGGACACTGTTAACATAGGGCTTCCTTTTGGAACAGAATAGTTTTAACTGGCATTTGGGTAGTTGACAAAGTTTTGCCAAAGTAGTCCTTAGCCCATGTGGTGAGATTGAACGGTTACGGTGTAACCTTGGTTCTCTTAGTGAGAGACTATCTCTCCACACCGTTACATATTCCATATGTACGGGGAACGACCCCCCTTGGTTGTGGCGTGTGGATATTTCTTTAAGACACTCCGGCACGCCCGACTACGCCCCACAGCTTACGTATAAAACAGCTGTGCGGACGTGACACCGGTGATAGTTTGATCGGAACGTGTCTCCGAGCGGCCTCACGGTGGAGAGATAGTCTCTCACCAAGAGAACCAAGGTTACACCGTAACCGTACGTTCTCTAGCATATCGAGACTATCTCTCCACACCGTTACATATTCCATATGTACGGGGTAACTGTGCAACCGAACCGCCTAGAGTGAAGGTGCCGAGAGTCAGTGACAACGCACCAATAGAGACACCACCCTGGTCAGGGCTTTGCAATGCAAAGGCCGAGACAGGGGATGGAGGCAGCAGTCTGCAGACGCCAGACTGGCCTGAACCGGTCGTGCAGGATGCAGGACCGCAAGTGAGTGGCCGCTCAAGGGCAGCCCAGGAACCGCGAGGCAGACTGCCAGGGAGCACAGCACACCGAGCTGCCAAGTAGCATCCTGCTGGTTGCATAGGCCTACAACATGCGGGCAATGCCAGACAGAGAGTCCACGCTACAGGCTGGAGAACTCTCACTCGCACAGCGAGGTCCGACTGGTGTGTAAGCCGGCGAAGCGGGCAACACGCCAGAGGAACACAGCCTGCAGTTGCAGCAGCCTATATGCCAGACAGAGACTGGCCAAGTAGGCTGGAGAACACACATCCATTGGCTGACGTACCAGACACAGCAAGGCCCGAGTGGCGTGTAAGCCGGCGAATGCGGGCAACACGCCAGGGGAACACAGCAAGCAGCTGTAGTGCAGCCACTGGAGAGGAGCTCCAAGCATTCGCAGGCTTACACGCCACTCGGGCCTTGTTGTGTCTGGCCTGCTCTCTCATTTTTGGAGGCAGGAGAAGGGGGAGGGGCGGGCCATTTAATGCTTTCAAAAACCAAGCACAGTCTGCCTAGTTCGTGCTGGCAACAAAGCAGTGCATGCAAGCATCAGCTACTTCAGCCAGCACAGCATGCTCGAGGCTGCTTTCATGTTAGTTATATATTTGGCCTTTTTCAACCAGGCACAGCCACACTGCTCGTGCCTATCGTAAAAAAGGCAACGTGTGGGCTGCCATACTTCTGCTACCAAGCAAGGGGGCGGGGCCACACGGCAACCAGGAAGTGCTAACAGGTAGCCGGCGCTAGCCGCAACCTCAATTCCCTTTTCACTGTTTATTAGCTACTGCGTCACAGTGCTGACAAGTAAAAGCATATGCTTGGAACTCTGACACATTTCCCCAATGTAGGAGCGGAGCCCTGCTGGCACGTTAACCCGCGAGCTGCGGGCGACACGCCAGACAGGCTAACCGTCTGGAATGCGACTCGCAGGCCGGCTAACGATTAGCTGGCACGAACCGTAGCATAATTCCCCACTGTTTACTCCCCACAGTGTTAAGCAGGCCAACAGTGAACGCTTGGAACGCTGAAACCGTATCCCCTCTGCGTTAACACACATAGCAGCTGAGCTGCACAGTCCCCAGGCGACAGCGTATGCTTGAACGCTGAAGCCGTGTCCCTGCCGTGTTTCCTCACTGTAGCCGAGCTATTCGCTAGCTGGCAGCCGCACAGCGTGGTCCGACCGGCGCATAAGCCTGTTTTTTTTTTTCGAGGCAATATGCCGGGGAAGGGGGACCAACCAAGGGGAAGCAAAGGGCCAGCTAGGGGGAACCAAGCTAAGGGATACCAGGGGAATACCGGGGAACACCAGGGCATACAGGGGGAATACCGTGGCTACCAGGGGAATACCAGGGGAGAGGCAGCGCCCACGGAGGATGCCGAAGCACGCTCCTGACGGATGCACATACATACAGCACTCTCAAGGCACTTAGACACACACACAACACAAGTGGAGATCAAACGATCACCGGTGTCACGTCCGCACAGCTGTTTTATACGTAAGCTGTGGGGCGTAGCTGGGCGTGCCGGAGTGTCTTAAAGAAATATCCACACGCCACGACCAATGGGGGTCGTTCCCTGTACATATGGAATATGTAATGGTGTGGAGAGATAGTCTCGATATGCTAGAGAACGCTTATAGATGAATGACGATTCTTGATGCAGTGCCACCTGTGGGATTGGAGGTCATGGTTGTTCAGCTTAGGCTTGCACCTTTATGCACTGTAATTCCACCAGATTCCTTGAATCTTTTAATTATGTTATGCACTGTTGAAGGTGAAACATCCAAATCTCTTCCCATCTTTCTTTAAGGAATATTGTTTTTAGACATTTCAATAATTTTTAATTTTCATACTGTTGATCCTCGGCCCATCTTTGCTCCTAAAGCACTAGACCTTTCTTGGATACTGCTTTTTTACCAAATCATGATTACAATCACCTGTTGACATCACCTGTTTCAGATCACATCATTATTTAACCAATTTACCTGATTACTATCACTAATTGCTCCTGTCCCAACCATTTTTAGAATGTGTTGCAGATCTGAATGACAGGAAAGGATGTATATTTACAAATGAAACAAAGTTGACCAAACAAAACATGAAATATTTTGTGTTCATGTTGTCTGCAAAGAAATACAAGTCAAAGTAAATTTAGACATCACTACTTTCTTTTTTTTCGTTTGCATTTTGCATACTGTCACAACTTTTTCTGACTTGGGTTGTACACTTTTTTGTGAAGATGTGACACCAAAACTCCACTTTTTCATATTTCATAATGTTAAAAATGTCTGCACTTTGCATTTCGTCATTTCGAGCTGATTTCCAGCATTTTTTTTGCATCCAAGTCTGTGATTGGCTGGTTTTGTGGCACAAATATAACGTTGTACAGAAAGAGTTGAGCGTGCACGGGCAGAAATGTTGAGAGCGCAAGCAACACATTGCGAGCAAGCGCAAGTGCAAAAACTGAGCGACAGGGGCTGCTATTGTGTGTGTGTGTGTGGATAATAGCAAACACTGAAATACATTTTTTGCACGCAGCAATGAATTTTGTTCACTCATTTTCAGCTTTTCTTCGCTCAAAATAAATTTCTCCTCAAAATGCAACACTTGCACCTGCAATTTTTTTTTAACGTGCGCTCAGAATAGTGGCACAAAAATAACGCCATACCTGTCTCAGTTGTTTTAACTCTAAGTATCACAAATTAATGTGGTAACATCTGGACTGACAAGTTTACTGTCCGCATTTTAATCGCTAGTTTAAAGGCTGTAGGTTGCAGCCATTGCTCTAACACTGTATAAATGTAACAGGGCTCAGTGCTGGTTCTAATAGTCTGAGCTGCTTCCAGCTTTATTTGTGAAGAGCACAGCAGCTTACAAAACATGTAGCTAGCTCGTACAGCTGCGACGTTAAATTTTCATAAACTAAGATGACCGTAAAATAACGGGGCTACGTGCGGTGATGGTAGCGTTAGCCATGTTAGCACGTTACCTTCAACAGGTGGTCAGACTGCGTAAACAGGCACTCAGTCAGAGGTTGAGCTCTCCATTTTGCTGCAGGGTCCCTTCATTCTTCACATATTCCACGGTGTGGCTAATTTGAATAGCAGCAGGATTTTTAAAATAAAGTTGTTAATCCAACTGCTAATCCAAATGTTAATCCCTGAGCGAACAGGAAAGGGATTTTGAAATGAGGAGTGGAATGGCCATTTTAAAAAGCATTTTGAAAATAACTTTATTAAAGTGCAATTCGAAAAAGGTTTTTGAAATGCAGTTTATTAAATTGAAATTCAAAAATGTCTTTTGAAATGAAGATTTAAAAAGCATTTTAAAAATCAGTTTAATAAATTGGAATTCAAAAATGAATTTACAAATGGAGAATTTATTCTACAATTCATTATTTCAGCACAGAATTCTTTATTTCGATGCACGTGGCTCTTGTGGTCCTCCACATCTCACTGGTTCTCTGATTGGACAATCCTCCAGTCAGAGTGAACATGTTTGTGATCCAGAGTTCACCTTTAGCTTGACTCAGTTTAAAAGTGAAGAGGCACAACATAAAAATGTAAGAGTTGGTCCATTAAAATTACCCCTCAGTGGTTTTAGGGTATAAATTATCACATTTTTTTCCTTTATATGGCACAGATCCCAAAATTTGTCATATGATAAATAAACCATTTTCTTTTAAAAAGTTTGTGAAATATTAATAATAGTGCTGTGAGCACTATTAGCCTTAATAATAATATGCATAGCTGAAAATGGCAGCGGGTCAAAATGATCTTTGCAGCATTTTCAAGTGTGAATGTTGAAAGCTCAGTTAAGTCTGAGGTAAGGTCTGCTGAAGTTTATTTCTGAACCACATGAACCCACATGTAGATTTTTGTGTAAATGTCTGTGTGCCATTTAGACTCTTTTTAGACTGCAGATCAATATAAACTGCTCAGTGGGTTTGAATTTAATTACTATGTGTACATATGTTCAAATAACAGTCCAATTAAATCAGAACCACAGTCTGATATAACTGGACTAAAGAGTGAATGCTAATATACGGACACTGAGGCAGTGCTGTTGCTGTTGTTATTACAGGTGGAGATCTTTATGTCACTATTTCACAGAGAGTCAGCAGCGATCTGCTCGTCCAGATGTGGGGCTGCCAGGCTGGCCCGGATACATCCTTCTGCAGAAAGAATAGATTCAAAGTGGAAAATATCAAAATTATAGAAACCGGCCTCGGTCAATGGAAGGATACACAGAACCATTCCAAGTGGTGTGTAGTTAAAGATCCAAAGAATAACTGGGTGTGTGTTGCTGATGTAAACAGAGCCCCAAGCCAGCATGTTAGGCGTGGAGGTGCACTGTGTATTAATGATAAAAGATTAAAAGACATTTTTAAAAATCTTGCAAAAGAAATTGAGGACTGTCAAAACAGGAGCCTCCTGGACATCCTGGATGTCCTGAATCTTCGAAATTTCCTGAACATCCTGAACCCCAACTGTGATCCATAGCTACACACTGCCTAAAAAAAGTCTGTGTTACTCTAAAGCATTTGGCATGTCTAAAACTAATTAATATCTTAAATCTAATGAGCTCTTTTCCTTCATGTTTTAACCCATGATCATACAGAAAGATGGAGTAGAATTACAAGAGAAATAATTAGATAAATGCACTGCAGATTAATAGCTACCTAATGATGATAAAGTAAAGTAATCTGTTATATTCATATTCATGGTTCTGTTCTGTTCACATGTACCTCAGCTGGAAATTTAATATGAAACTAAATGTTGAAAAATTATGTCAAGAAGCAAAAACGTTTGGAAAACATTTTGCTATTTGAAATGCCATATTATGGAAATAAACATATAACAGGAACATGCTAATCCTCTGCTAATGCTTTATATGCAACAACTAATCCAGATGTGTGGATATACAGTCTAATCCATATCTGAAGTCACGTCTGCTTTGTAACATCAAACTGCAGGATTATTGTTGTCGTGTAAAAACAGGTTATGTGTGTTTGCCTTGCAAATAAACTTCATATTTAATCATATTTAAAGAGAAGCTAATGACATGTTGAAATGATTCTGTTATAAAAAGTGATTCTTTGATGCACAGCCTGAGCAAAAAGTGAAATCCTCACAGAAATATGCAATCTTTCTGTGCGTCATGTAAATTACATGACGGGTAAGATGGCTCCGCCATTGCGTGCAATAGGTCGGCAGCCTTATGAAATTTCCCCTTGTGGGACTAATAAAGGTATATCAAATCAAATTAACTGTCCTGTTTTTGTTACAGTCAGCACAGATTTGAACCTCATGTATTTCTACTGGAATAATAGATTTCCTGTCTGCAGAATGTGTGTTTGGAGACTCTTCAGAGAAAAGTTTTAGCTTTGAAAAAGTATCAGCCACTGCATTTGAAACCAAATCTGATCGTTTTCAAAACCTAGTTTTTAGTAATCACGCCAAATGTGGAGTTTTTCTGTTTTTGCATGTGGAAAATCTTCACTTCACTTAAACAAATCAATACATCTGTTGATTTTTGGAAGAACATGAATTAGAAGTAATAACATTGGTCTGATCTTTTTTTAAATGATGTGATATCAAATCAAAAGTAGAAACAAAATGTGTTGAACAACAGATAAGAAAGGAAACGGGACTGGTACTTTGTGGCATACTCACCTTTTTTAGTCCTTTAAACCAGGAAAACTTTACTTTGTGCAAATGAACAGAGAGCTGATGGATGATTAAAAAACAAAGAAATAAAAAAATGAGCAGATCCATGTTCAGGATCATTAATCAACACTTTTTAATCACATTTTTGTGAGTGTTTCACAAACTGTAGAGCAAGTGCTGAATAAGATGAGAAACACTTTATTGTATTCCTCCCACCATTTTATTTCATTTACACTTTCTTTATCCTATCTTTATCTTTAGCCCAGGGCAGGTTTTCAGTTCCAGAACAGCTGTTAGTTTAATGGGGTGGTTTAATATGGCAGGTTCAAAACTCCAGGGTTACAAAGTCTAAAAAAATTTAGTAACAAAAAACCATGAAGCACATAAGATGCACAGGGGACCATACCAGGACCCAAGCGACAGCGAAGCAGTGCAGATGACCAGCAACGGAGACGGAGCCACTCAGATGCCGGAAGCCAGGAGCAGACACAGAGCTCCTTGGGAGGGTGGGCAGGAAGCCAGGGTGGAAGTTGGCAGCAGACACGGACGCTTTCTAGCAGCCTTGCAGATGCCCAGTAGTGGAGAAGGACCCTGTCTTGAGGCCAGGTTCGTAAAACAGTCACAGGTGTAGCTGGCACAGGAAGTATATTCTCAGGAACGGTCAACTTGGGCTCAGGATACATGCGCCCAAGAATGGCCAACTCAGACGGCTCAGCAGACTCTGGCTCAGGATCTGGCAGCAGCAGAAGATGCTCAGCCTCAGGTGCATCTGGGTCCGACAGCACAGTACGGTTCAGGCCCAGGGGCACCTGACTCGGGCACAGGATTAACAAGGTCAGCCAGTTCAGACCGCACAGGATACATTGGCTCAGAGTTAGCCAGTTCTGGTACGAGGTACATAGTCTCAAATGAGGCCAGCTTGGGCACAGGCAAAACAGTCTCATGGGAAGCCAGGTCAGATTCAGATACTGAGGGTGCCTGGCAACGTTATCTCCGTTGGGCCTGGCAGCGTGACCTCTGTTGGGCCTGGTAGTGTTATTTCCGTCTGGTCTGGTAGTGATAGTTCTGATACACAGGATGGCAGCAATGAGGCTGGAAGGCTAAGCTGGACTGTTTTGTGCTGTTTCATTATTGCAAACAGTCAAAAATTCAGAAATTATGGTCACAAACAAGTGTTATTAAGGAATGAGGACCCTCATACAAACATTTTTATCATGACCTTCATTACCCAGCCCTACTTGTGCATTAAAAATAAGGTCAATATCATATTAAAGTCAGTGAATCTTTAAAATCAACACTCCGGTTAAAGGTTGTTCTTACTTTGCTCAGTTGTAAAACTCCTGTTAGAGCCCTTTATATGGTCGCCGTGTGTTCTGGTCAAGTCGCCTTTTCCTCTTTCTCTCCAGCCTTTAATATCCAGCACCCAGAGCATGTGATGGCATCAGATCAAAAAACACCTGAAGCAAAAATAGATTTTTTGGGGAAAACTTGTCTTTCCAGCCAGCCATCTGTTGCAGGGTGGAAGACTGCCACTAACTCCCACTTTGAACTAAGACCATAAAGTCTTTACTTTGTGAAAAGTCTGCAGCTTGTATTTTAAAGTGTTTTTCAAAAGTTTTTTTCATTTTATTTTTAAATTTAGTTTTCTGCTGTCTTTGTAAATGGCAATGCGAGGGAATCCAAGTTTAGCTGAAAGACCGTGAGAACATTAAGAATTAGTGGATTCCACCATCTGTGGCTCATAATGGCATGAAAAGCTTCAGAGGATCTGTGCACACGGGGGTCAGGCTGCAGTGCTTTTATGTTGGTGGTGTTCAGGAACACCTATGAACACCATCAACACAGACATGGGTCATCACTGGATCATGAAGTTCAGACTCTTCTTTGTAAAGAAATAAAACCACAGTGCAACAATGAGCAGGGACCCAGGCTCAATTAAAATGGACTGAGGCCAAGTGGAAAACTGTCCTCTGGTCTGACCAATCACACACTGTGTTTGGAAATCATGGATGCTGTGTCCTTCAGGCAAGAGGAGACCACCCAGCTTGCTATAAGCACACAGTTCAAAGCAAGTATTTCCTGTAAGTAAGGCAGGGCAGCATTAGTGCTGGACATCTTTAATGCTCCACTGTGAATGCTGATTTCAGGAAGAAAATCCTAAACCACCCTGTGCTCATTTTACAGCTGCATGACTCTCTATGAAAGAGTCCATGTGTCTTCTAAAATCAATGTTTGAGTCTATTTCTCAAGCACATCAAAGAAGTTTAAGGTTTCCTGACAAATTTCGGATTATTAGAGGAGTCTCACAGTGTGTTTTTTTCTGTGATATCTGTAAAAATAGTAGCTCAGAGGTTTTAAACCATTTTGCCTGAACTGAAAACAGGTCTGTCTGGACTGAAACTAATTCCACTCTTCACTGAAAGCATCGAGGAAACACAGTAAAAACAAATACCTGAGGAGTTGTTAAGTGTTCGTAATAGACCAGGTATTGGATTCCTGTCAGCTGATAACAAACAGGTACAGGTGGAAACACCGTGAGTGTTCACACAAACATACCCTGATCTCTTTTTAATGCTTAAACTCTAAATGAGCACAGCTTCATCACACAGTTTATGATGGTAACTAAACAAAACACACCCATGGTTTACACATGGACAAGTAAAGTCATATCACAACACTTAATAATTGTTATGAGTAGATCTGCACTCAAACGCAATGTTGAAACATCAGAATGAGGAATCACAGGCTTATGACAGTAAACATTGTAAACTATGGTTAGGGTTACCATGGGGTTATCAGGTAAATAGACAGATGTGTGCAGATTGATTCATAGACCGCTACCACATAAACTTTATCTCTCTTATTTGTCTGTAAGCAAGGTACAAACAAAACAGCTTAGATACGTAAAAAAGCATCTTGGATCCTCTTATTATATATTGTTGAAATGATTTTTTTTAATGATTAGTAACGGTACTTTTAAAAAGTGCATAGAGTGGTGGGGCTGAATCCTCGCTAGGTGAGCAGATTGACTCTCCGTGGGCTCTTTGTAAACATGAACAGAAATCATGGAGTCTTATATAGCACAGTCTTCTTAATGTAAAAAAAATGGAAAAAGGTGCTGATGAAACCCCATCCATCCAGTCATTGCCACCCCAGGACATGGAGGCAGCAGGGAGCTGCCAGCTCTTCCACCTGCTCTTTGCTAGATTTCTTTGGCAGTGCCATCATAGTATTGTTCAGGCTCATTAGTGCTTGTGTCCTTTCACTAAGGCTTTTTGTTTTGCTTCAGAACCAGCCTGCAAATTCACCTTCAAATCCTTCAGCTCCGACACTTTTGGACCTCTGGGCCAACACCTGCCACATAGACATCATCTGGGCCAATAAACCTTGTGGACTGTTTACTGAATTATGTCCCCCAGATCTGAGGCTTAACCTTAACAGGAATGCAAGGCCTTGAGCTCCTGACAGTGGCGAGTAACATTCATTTAGTAAGGGCTCAAAGATAACATTTTTAGCCTATTTTTAAGCTGTTATTTATTTGTACATGCAGGAGAGATCCTCGTGACAGTTTCAGGGCTAAAAACACATTTAGGCTCTGTTAAAATCTGCAACCCACTCCAAGTGTCACAGTCTATTCTTCTTTTTTTTTTTTGGAGAACTGCACCAATATGATTTCTATAACACAGAGGAACAGAAGCGAACATTGGTACCCTCGATGTTTGATCTGTTTTCTGACAAGTCAGTGGAGAAAACTTTAACAAGTGCATTCTGGGTAAACTTGTTTTAATTCCTTGAGTTAACAGAATCTCAAATTTAACATTTTGTATTCAAAATATTTACTTATTTAGACTCAGAAGGAATCGGGGCTAGAAGGTGAGCTGGCATCAAAATGTAAGTAAACAGGAGATTGTGATGGGAAGGACCACGCAAGCAGTGTTTCCAGATGAGTGCTTGTTTATTTATAATGTGTTTCAACCAGTTTGCTTTAGCAGCTTTCCAGCTGCACTCCAGTTCAGCTCCACACCACACACAGCTCTGTTCACCAACTCTTTCTCTTCGAGCAGCTACTGAAATCAGGAAGGTGTGGTTAGCATCATGTACGTCAGCTGTGTCAGCCAACCTTACCGGGCACTGTCCCCTGAAAAAGTCGCTCCACTCCTCCACCACCGAGGTCTGTCATATTTCCTGACTTGTTTTAACAGGCCACCTATCTCACATCTGAAAGTATAATAGGGTAACAGCTGATTGTACAATGTGTGTGTGCCATTATCTATGCTGAACCAGACATTCCAGCAATAGCTGGTGTCTTCCTTATATGAGAAGCACTGAGTGACAAGCAGATACAAAAGGGCTGACCTGTCACAATAAAACAGTCCCAGGTCAGTGCCACATATGCAGATGATACGCAGTTATATTTCCACCAGAAGGCAGAGGATACAAATGTAAATTAAATAACAGGAAGGCCTTACCAACATAAATATTAAGAGTATTCATGATATCAAGAACTACAGTATTGATAACTGACATTTGTTAAGTGATACAATTTAATGCACCCTTTTCTAAATAGAAGTAGTTTTTGGTTTTTGGTTCCCAGCTGGCAAGTAAAAAAAAAAAAAGGCAGACAGTAATAATGAGCTAGTTCTCACCTGCTGCCCAGAGTGCACTCGTCACTCCGTCTCACACCACACAAAACTGACTGTTAGCCAGTTGTCTTTTTATGGACACCAGCAGGGTTGTGGCTTTCAAAATAAACATTTGTGTTCATGCTAAACAAACAGAAACTGCTCAGGCACGGCAACAGAAGTGGAAAAACCTGCTTACACAGTGTGTGTGCGTTTATATTTACAAAAATAAATAAATTCCCCACTGCGGGCAGTCTTTATCCTTCACCCTCAGGTCTTCCACCAGAGGCCTGGGAGCTTGAAGGTCCTGCTGTTCCTAGGACTGCGCTCTTCTGGACAGAGATCTCTGATGTTGTTCTTGGGATCTGCAGGAGCCAGTCGTCCAGCCTGGGGGTCACTGCGCTGAGTGCTCCGACAGGGACCACTGATGCCTTCCCGCTCCTCTCAGCCCTTGGTATTTCTGGGTTTGCTTCTCTTGCTCCTTGTTCCTGATGTTGCTATCACTCTGTAGCAACGTATTTTTCATGTCCTTACTTGAATAAAAGTGCTAAAGACAACACAGTTAGATAGCCATAACAACATATATTTGCATCAACAAGGTGATTCCCAAAGGAAACTTTAGGCCTTCAGCCTAAGCCTATCTTTGCATGCCGTGCTGTCCTTAAAAATGTTAAGGAGCCTGGACAAGTGGAGGACAGAAGAAGTATGAGGCCTAAAAAAACTGCAGTGGACAAAAAGTATGTGAAAGTTATGGAATTGGAAAAACAAAAACCTGACACTGCATCTGGACCTTCTGCTGATTGTTTGCTGTTCACTAAAATCTCATCAGAAATGGTGTCAGAATGGCAGCTGTCAAGAAGACATTGTTAAGGGCTGGAAAAAGGGCAAAAAGGCTGAGGTAGTCAGACAAGAAGATGCAGCTGTCTGATGGATTTATGACTGCAAATTTGAAAATTGTGGTTTAAATTGTTGTCAGTATATAAGGAAGAGATCAGAAGAGAGGTCCAGCAGCCATCTGTAAAATACTACTAATTGAAGACAGAAAAAAGCCTCTAAAATTAAGATGACCCATCAAACATTTGTGGACAGGCTATTGCATCAGTCTTACCTACAAACATTTGTTTACAGATGTTTTATAAAGTCAAATAGTTCTTTTAGTTGTTGTGTTTTGCACTACGGGGCCACCGTACAGAGCTCACAGGAAATTTAAATCATTAAAGTTTTACTGAAGCCTTCCTGCATGCACACTGGCAGCATCACAGTTTAAAGTCAGAGACAATCAGGGCGCCTTCAGAGCAGCAGCGCCCCCTGGTGTTCCCCATTTGTCCGAATAAAAATATGTGCATTTTAAATGGGGGTTTGCATTTTAAAGCTGATGCACTCAGGAATGTTAGAATTTTTTTGTTAGTGTATAATTAAAAGTAGTTTCTGTTTTCAGACCCATGAAGAACTTTGGAAATTAACCTGATTTAATATCTGCCAAGACAGAATAAAGTAGAAAGGAAAGTGGGAACAAATTAGAGAGCAGACATGCAGGATTAGAGTTGTACTTAAACCCAACATGGGCCACCTGCTCAACCAGGTAAGCAGATCCCAAACTGATTTATTAGCAGTAAATCAAAACTGGAAATGAATCTAAATAAAATAGTAAATAGTATCAAAGCTACTCATGCTTTTACAGATTCACATAAGACCTTATTCAGGATTAAACAGGGTCAAACCAAAGACACACATCCATCAATTAATGCTGAAGGAAACTTCTAGTTGGCCCATTAATAATCATCAACTTACACCCATCTGTATTTATTTCATTTTTTTGCAATTAAAATCTGATAATCTGTTAGTGTTTATAACTACTGATATGAAAACAGAAAACACATTTCACTTCAAAACGTGAAAGACACAGAACTTTTAAAAATAGTCAGTACTGTGTTAATCCCCTGCATGCACTCCAGCAACAGTAATGCTGCAGCAGTACTGGTGTCTGATATCTGGCTGTACTTGCCTGCTGCTGTCATAACAGCTGTTATCGAGGGGAATAGATCAAAACAGTCTCTGTATCAGGCTGTAAACACGTTTACTTCTGCTGTAAAGCTGGTCATTTTAACGTGGGGCTGAGTCACTGCTGGAGCCTAGAGTGGACATTAGAGAAACTGCAGCTTTTGGTGCTCCAGCCCAGGAGGTTTCTGATTGGCTGTCTCCTGAACTCACCCGAAGGGAGGTATTGTACACACACTGGTTGTTATTGAGGTTGCTTTATTGAGGTGTTAATGTGTTTTTATTATTAAGGCAACATGTACAGGAGCAAGAGGGTGGGGCCTGTATACATGTGGGTGGGGTTTCAGTTTCACAGTTTGGCCTTGTTTATGCGATTCATGAGTTTCTCCAACTTGATCGCCAGCGTCATGTCTCCTTTACTCTTCAGCTTCCCTGACATGAATGCCATCGTAGGCTTCAGTTTCCCTGAAATAACAAAACAGCAGCTTCACTAATGGTTCCTACAGTCGTCATTTTTTATTGCCATGGTGACAGGTTACCTGAAAACATCTTGCTGAAGTCACTGGAGTCCATTTTCATGACAACGTCAGCTTTGGCGGGGTGCTCGCCCTGCCCCACGCTGCCCGAGCCAGTCTTCAAGTCCAGAAACCAAACGCCAGTGTACTCTCCTTATATGGACATACACAAGTGTTAAACACATGCCCATTGAATCTCCTTATATGGACATAAATGTTAAAGACACGCCCACTGGACTTGCCCCTTTAATTCCTTGTTACCTGACAAGTCAAACTGATAGATGCCCTGAGTAGACTTGACAACGTCTTCATTAATGACTCCTTTGATGACATCAAACGTGGTTTCCACTGGGCCTCCAGAGGTGGGCGTGGCTGATGATGAGGATGGTGGTTTAAAGGCTGGGGTTGCCCCTAGGAAAAAATAAGGAGGTGTTAAAAATGGTAAAGACCACGGGGCTGCTGGGATGTAAAGTCAAAGGCAACGTCTTTATTTTTTTAAATTTTAGTCTTTTCACCAGGTGACTGGCTAAAAGAGCTACAGGGTAATAAACTTAATGTTCCCATTTATTCTTGATAATGTCACAGTAACTGAAAGTATTTCTCCTAACACAAATTATTGCACTGCATTTTATTTAGATTTGAATTTGTTGAATTCCTTTGTTTTTCCTATTTAACGGAGTCCCTTCATAATTCTTTTTTTTACTTTATTGATCTATTTCTTAGACAGGACAGGTGTTCTATTCGTTACAGTGCCTGGCAGGCAGCAGTGTGTTTGTTTGTACTGTGCGACTCTGGAGTCTCATCCAGGAAAAAGTCTGGCAGCAGAGGGTGACCCGGCTGGACGGCGTACTGGTCGAAGTCTTTGACGCCCTGCTCTCTGAGGAAGTCCTCATCCACCAGGAAGTGACCCGTGTAATCATTCGGACGGGACAGGATGGCGTAGGCAGCATCCACTATGATTTCCAACACTGTTTACCGACGCCCTCTCCCCCCAGCATGTCCATGGCTGCTGTCTGAATCGCTATGTCAACAACAAAGAGCAGGGTTAATATTACATAATATTACCTCTGAACTCTTCAGCCATTCCCAGTACGCACATGGACATGCCGTACTTTGCCATCGTGTAGGGATGGCATGCACCAGCACACTCTCGACTGTGGCATGGTAGAAGGACACTAGTAGGTCAGACTGCAGCCTGTCCCATCTCAGAACCCTCAATAAATAAAGGCGCTGCTGGGCTTTCTTCACTAGGAC
Organism: Perissodus microlepis; assembly: GCF_051167445.1. Lineage (NCBI taxonomy): Eukaryota > Metazoa > Chordata > Actinopteri > Cichliformes > Cichlidae > Perissodus > Perissodus microlepis. Next base: position 28,598,698 of record NC_140467.1, on the reverse strand, counting down.
TGATGTGTTTGTGGTCCAGGACAGGTCCCCAGAAATGTGGGTACTAGGGAACTTAAAGGAGGACACCATCTCCACGTAGTCGCCTTTTATGGATAGGGGAGGGGGATCAGTTCTTGTTTTGCGGAAGTCCATTGTCACGGTGAGTGAGATGAGCCGTGTGGAAGTAATAAAGGAGGATCCAAACGCAGGCACTTGTAAAGGTGTGAAGGTGGTTTATTAAACACAAAATAAAAATAGACAAACGGCAAACGGAGAAGGAACTAAACTATACTGGGAACAACTAACTACTGAACACGAACCAGAACACGAACCTGAACACGAACCTGAACATGAAGGAAGATAGACGATTGCACAGAATGGTGTACGTCAGTTTAATGCTGGGTGCTGCTGCAATAGTAACTACCCTCAGTCAGAAGGAGAGGCTGACATCCAGGGATTAGATTACCACAGGTGGAGTTTATTGGCGGTCAGATGGATGGTACAGGGAGGTATGGCATACAGTAGGAGGATGTGGAGGGGTGATATGGTGTGGTTTCTATGATTAAGAACAGGGTATGCATTACAACATGAATACAGATTAAAGATTAAGAAAACTGGCAACAAATTCCTCCACTACAAATCAGTCTGATACCACTTCTTACAGGGTTCACGTTTACTAAGGCACTACCCAAAAGGCGCCACAAGAGGGCACTCCAACACAAGAGATGACCTATTTACACTGATGCACTTAGTAAACAGTCAGCCCCCTACTTAGCCACTACATAATACAGTGATATTACAGTATACAAATTCACATAAATTGGCAGAGGGAACAAACAAAGCTGTAACAAGCCCAAAACAATCAAATAACTGGGCTGCCATAGCTATCGCTAACTAGCACATATGCTAAAGGTAACTAAAACCAATACACACGAGTAGCAGGGTAAACATCTTAAGCATGGAACATTAACTCACGTTTATGTGACGCACACCATCCCCAACAAATACAGGATGGGCTATTTGCTTCCCTTCCCAGCAGCTCTCTCCTCAATCGTTAGCCCAGGAACAAACGAAGACCATCTAGCTCAGAAGTCCCATGAATCCCATCACTGCCCAGAGGGTGCTGGGTAATGTAGTTCACACTAACACAGGCTTTTCTACAGCCGCCCCTGTATTTGTGCAACAAATACAAATCATTGCAAAAAGTCTGTGTTGCACTATGTGGAGGTCTCTTCCGCTGGCATCCGAGGCAGGGTGACCAGCTTAACAACTGGTCGTATGTAAGTATGATCCTTTACTTGCACCTCCGCCGATCGCACTACACCATCTGCTCTGGGAAACACCTTTGAAATCTTCCCAACTGGCCACATGGCCCTGGGCAGTTGCGAGTCCACGATCATGACGACCTGACCTACAGCGAGGTCGGGTGTCAGATCACGCCATTTCTGTCTGAGCTGGAGACCTGGGAGGTACCTCCGAATGAACTGGCTCCAGAAGTGGTCAGCAATTACCTGGCTTTGTTTCCATCTTCGACTGGTGATAAAATGACCTGGTCCGTAAACCACAGTGAAGCGTCCCGCCGCCCCATGAGCAGGAGATTTGGTGTAATGGGGTCAGGATCAGCAATATCCGAGGGTGCGTAACCAAGAGGTTTCGCATTAAGGATCCCTTCTACTTCAAGGAGAGCCATGCGGAGAACTTCTTCTGTCACAATCTGATCCTTCAGGATGACCGGGAGTGCCCCCTTAACTGACCTTATCTCCCTTTCCCAGGTCCCCCCAAAATAGGGGGCATGCGGTGGATTACAATGAAAGGTTATTCTCTGCTTTGCCAGCTGTGCCTGAAGAATGGGCGTCATCATAGAGAAAGCTTCCTGTAACTCCCGAGCACCCCCACGGAAATTAGTGCCCTGATGTGACCATAACTCGAATGGGGTACCCCGACGAGAGACGAATCTTCGCACGGCCATGAGAAAAGCATCTGAGTCCAGGCTTGGCAGCAAATCCAGGTGTACACATCGGGTGGTTAGGCACTTAAAGATTATGCCCCAACGCTTCTCATGCCTCAGGCCTATCTTGATGGTGTAGGGACCAAAGCAATCAACTCCCGTTGACCAGAAAGCAGGTTTGTGGATCCGGAGTCTCGCTGCCGGCAAATCAGCCATTTTGGTGGGAGCAGGCCTCCCCCGCCATTTCTGGCACTCTGCACATTGTCTTTGATATCTCCGGATTACTTGTCACCCTCTAATGACCCAATAAGTGTGCCGTGTCTCTGCAAAGACGCGCTCTGGACCAGGGTGCAACAGAATCGTGTCGAAGTGTTGGACAAGGAGCTTAGTTACCGGGTGTTCGGGAGGTAGCACAATAGGGTGTATGGTGTCTGAGTCCAGACCTTCGGCACGTCTCAGGCGTCCCCCAACCCTGATCAGGCCAGTAACCAGATCATACTCAGGGCAGAGCAAACAAAATCGACTATTTAGGGCCAGAGTTCGTCCCTTCATCAGAGCTATCATCTCCTCCGGAAAACTGTCATACTGAGCTGACTTCAAAATGGCTATCTCTGCTTCCACACGATCAGAGGCGGTCATTGGAGGAGAAGCCGCCCCGTGACACGCATGGTAAGTAGCTTTCACAAGCTCCTCCCAAGATGTGAAGTTGCCAGGGTCTGGAGTAGGAGTCTGGGCCACTGTGACAAGCCCACATAGCATCCCCTTGCGCAGCTCTTCTGTAGTCTCAGCCCTACTAGTAGGTTGGGAGGGTCAGTATGCCGAACTTTGTTGCAAGAACTTGGGGCCCTGAGCCCAAAGGCTGGCTGGCGAAAGACTACAGAGTTCCTTCCCCCTGGTGATGTCATCAGCCGGGTTTTCTGCTGACGTGACATACCTCCACTGATGAGAACTGGTGAGCTCCTGGATTTCAGCAATTCGAGTCCCGACAAAGACCTTGTACCGGCAGGAATCTGACTGCAATCAACTCAGCACAGTAGTAGAGTCAGTCCACAAGATGGTATTCTGCAGTGGTAGGGTAAGCTCAGTTTGGAGAGTCTTGGCAAGCTGCGCTCCAGTGAAAGCAGCACTGAGCTCGAGACGAGGCATGGACAATCTCTTCCGAGGAGCGACCCGGGATCTGGCCAACAGGAATGAAGTGCTGACATGTCCATGGCAATCTGTGGTCCTCAGATAAGCTACAGATCCATAAGCTTTCTCGGAGGCATCACAGAACATGTGCAGCTCAAAAGTGCAACTCGGAGAGTCTGTAGCAGGTGGCACATAACACCTCGGTAAGGTAATGTTCTGCAGGTACGGTAGCTCCTTTTCCCATTCTGCCCAGGTGGCACGAAGGACACCGGTGATAGGTACATCCCAGCCCATCTCCTTTTGCCACATCGATTGTACAAGAATCTTCCCTCTAGTGGTATAGGGAATGATAAACCCTAGAGGGTCATACTGGCTGGCAAGCACCTTGTACACATTGCGAAGAGTTGGTGTTGCGTAGGAGACTGGGCGATGCTTGTACCCCAAGGTATCAGTGGGGCAATGCCAACGTAACCCAAGCATCGACTCTTGTGGATCATCTTGGTTAAAGGTCAGCCAGAGCTCACAGCTGTCAGAACGGGCAGCAGTAGGCAGGTGGGACACCACCTCTGGCACATTACTAGCCCACTGCCGTATCTCAAATCCTCCCCTAGTCAGTAGCTGTCTCACTTTGTCCAGTAGCTGTTTAGCTTGGCAGGGAGTCAGAAGAGACTGGAGACAATTGTCCATATAAAAAGCTGTGTGGACGGACTCATACACATCTTCATTCCCCTCATGGTAGTCTCGCACATGCCGCTGTAAAGTGTAAGTGGCACAGCAGGGGCTGCAGGCCGTACCAAATGGTAACACTTGCCATTCATACACATCAGGTGGGCGCTCCTGTTGTCCATCCCTCCAAAGAAAGCGGAGCAGAGGCTGATCTTCGGGACGCAGACGCACCTGATGAAACATGGCCTTTATGTCACCGCTTATGGCCACAGCATGCCGGCGGAATCGGATTAACATGCCAAGGAGTGAGGGGCTAAGCGTGGGGCCTGGCAGCAGGAGGTCATTAAGGGCAGTTTGCTGGTACACGAAGGAGCAGTTGAAGACTAGGCGGGCTTTGTTGTTGTGATGCACAGGATGGTGTGGAATGTACCAGGATTCAGTGGAACCATGCACCTCCTCCGGAGTCAACTTTACCACATAGCCCGCCTTCTCCAGCTTTTTGATCTCTTCGTTGTATGTCTGTGCTCTGCTGGGGTCCTTGCGTAGCCGACGCTCATTGGCTCTCCGAAGAGCCATGACAGCCTCTTCAGGTGCCTTCACCTGAGGAAACTCTGTGCGGCGAAGCAAGGGAGTAGCATATCGGTGGACTCCCTCTACCTGTACTTGGACTGTCCTTGATTCAAGGATGTCGATTGCCTGCTGGTCCTCCTTTGACCTGGTGACCTCCTTTTCATTCCTAAACGGGAGGACATCCAGCTGCCATAGCCTCTCAACATCTTTGGAGAGCTCTGATGTCTGTTGGAGGAATGATGAGTGCAAGCATGCCTGTCCAGCCGCTGGATGTGGAAGACTCTTGGCAGGTCCCTGCAACGCCCACCCCAGCTCCGTGCAGACTGCTACTGGCCCTCCGGGTGGTCCACGAATCACTGGGCATACCGGAGTGATAAGGTGCGGGTGATCTGATCCAATCAGGATCATAGGTTTCACCTTGCTGAAACCTGTGAGGGGAAGTCTTTGTAGGTGACTATACTTCCTTTTGAGTGTTTCCACTGGGCAAGATTGCTCCACCAGAGCTAGTTGTTCTGCTGTGAATGCATTTAGTATTTGATGCCTCACCTTTGGCTTAGCTTTAGTGGACACCTCCAATGATATGCTTCCCCCATGCAGCTGCAGGACATCCTGTCTGATGGTTCGGAGGGCCAGAGCCTCGTCTGTTGGGGCTAGGCCAAGGAACTTCACAGCAGCAGGCAATATTATGGTTCTCTCTGAACCGTCATCCAGCACAGCATAGGTGTCCATGGTTTTCTTCCCATTGTGGAGTTGAACTCTTACCACCTTCAACATCAATCTCCCAGAGTGACTGGGATGGTCAACATAGATGACACTGGATGCTGTGCACATGGTCAGGATACTGGGGTTCTGCTCTTTAGCCTTGGCGAGGCCATGTAATACAAGGAGGTGTTGCTCACCACAGGTGCTGCAGGGTTTCTTGAGCGTGCAGTTGTCAGCAGAATGGTTCCGGCCACACCTCCAACATTTATTCTTATCTCTGATCCAGTCTACAACCGCAGCCACATCCAGCCGGGAGAACTCATTACATCCACTCAAGTAATGCTCCGTCCCTTCACAGAAAGGGCAGTAAGGCTTGAAACGTTCTCTTTTCTTCTGCATCGCAACAGCCTTTGGACCTGGATGGGCCACAGCAGGTGGTTTGGTGGCTGTGGTTTCAGGTCCATAATAAACAGAGGCCAACTTGGGTTTGTGTTTTGTTTCCAAGTGCCTACTGACTTTCCCCTCCAACCAGGGCTTCTCTGAGGCATACAGCTCCGTGGCCCGTCGGGAGACCTGCATTGCTTGGGTCTTGCGCTCCAACCACTCGGTTAGATCATAGAGGGTATAAGTGCAATTTGATCCAGGCCGCAGGATCCCTCGGTTAAGGCAGTACTCTGCAAAGTTATCCCGATAACTCAGAGGGAGTTTGGTGTGTAACCGGTCTACGTGGGATCCACAGTGGAGTTCACTCTCTGCCACCCCGTCCATCGTGGTAACCATCCCCACTAGACTGGCAACTGACAGGGAAAAAGCTTCAAAGGCTTGTGAGTCACCTGGTTTTATGTGTGGTGTGCACAGCATGGCGCTGAGTTCACTCTGTACCAGTTGTCTTGGCTGACCGTACTTCTGCTCAAGAGCCCTCATTGCACTAGTATATGGAGTTGGGTCATGGATGTAGCGCTTAGCCACTTGGAATGCACTTGGGAACTTCAAGTGATCTAGCAAGATCTGATACTTATAATCCTCGGACAAGTGCTTGTGAGGCCCAAGAACACTATCCAGTCCTTTCTTCAGTAAGGCGAAGTCACTCTCCTTCCCAGAACTGAAAACGGTGAGCTTGGGCTTAGGGAGGCCATAGGAGGATGCAATCACCATTTCCAACATACTGGGTTCTGAACTCGCATGGTTTGCTACTGGGGGCCTACTTGGCTGAGGCCTAAGCTCCTGTGCAGATGGCACAGGTTGGAATGAAGCATATTGAGGCTGTTGAGGCAGAGGGCGAAGTGGGGGGATCCATGGCTGAAAACCCTGAGTGAAGTCCTCCTTTGCCGTAGAAGGTTGCATAGTGGCCGGCTGAGCCACTAAGGGAGGGTCTGGCTGAGGTGTCTGCGATGGCACGGGAGGCCCAGACATCTGTATTGCCTGTGGAGCTACAGCGCTGGCTACAGCAGGTGGAGCAGGAGTTGCTGGATGCACCGGTCTGAGAAGATAGTCAGGACATGGTGAAGTGAATCTCGGGGCAGACGCTGATCTATCCATAGAGGGCACTGTGGGTGGCCCAACGTGTGCAGTGGAAGTGCCGGGGACTGGGGCTAAAGGAGCTGACATCACACGGATGGGCCCTGTACTTCTCTCCCCCTCCTGAATTGATTTGGGCTCCCTGGCTGTAGGATTTGGTGTGGAGACAGCTGAAGCCATTGATTCCACCTCCATTAATGCCCCCTTTGGCACTGGAGAGGTGAGCTGCTCTAGTCGCTGCACACGTTTGTTAAGGTCGCAGGACTCTGCTACAGTCACTTGCAGAGACCGCATCTGATGCTGGATATTAATCAGACAATCCTCCATTCTTCGCCATCTTATCTCCTCCACATCCGGCCTCTTTGTGTAGTGGGAGTCTGACGGTGCCATCATAACCTCCTCTGTTAGATTGGGTGACAGCCTTGGCCCACGTGTATGGTAGGACAACTCATAGTCCTCCAGATGTCTAGGGATACGATGGATCCTGCTAGGACGGGGACTTCGTGCATCATCCTGATCTCTGGAGGCAGCCATGTCATGCAGGTGCAGCACCCCCGGCTCGAAGGACCACTTTGTACAGAATGGTGTATGTCAGTTTAATGCTGGGTGCTGCTGCAATAGTAACTATCCTCGGTCAGAAGGAGAGGCTGACATCCAGGGATTAGATTACCACAGGTGGAGTTTATTGGCGGTCAGATGGATGGTACAGGGAGGTATGGCATACAGTAGGAGGATGTGGAGGGGTGATATGGTGTGGTTTCTATGATTAAGAACAGGGTATGCATTACAACATGAATACAGATTAAAGATTAAGAAAACTGGCAACAAATTCCTCCACTACAAATCAGTCTGATACCACTTCTTACAGGGTTCACGTTTACTAAGGCACTACCCAAAAGGCGCCACAAGAGGGCACTCCAACACAAGAGATGACCTATTTACACTGATGCACTTAGTAAACAGTCAGCCCCCTACTTAGCCACTACGTAATACAGTGATATTACAGTATACAAATTCACATAAATTGGCAGAGGGAACAAACAAAGCTGTAACAAGCCCAAAACAATCAAATAACTGGGTTGCCATAGCTATCGCTAACTAGCACATATACTAAAGGTAACTAAAACCAATACACACGAGTAGCAGGGTAAACATCTTAAGCATGGAACATTAACTCACGTTTATGTGACGCACACCATCCCCAACAAATACAGGATGGGCTATTTGCTTCCCTTCCCAGCAGCTCTCTCCTCAATCGTTAGCCCAGGAACAAACGAAGACCATCTAGCTCAGAAGTCCCATGAATCCCATCACTGCCCAGAGGCTGCTGGGTAATGTAGTTCACACTAACACAGGCTTTTCTACAACGATGGTATATGATGGTGACAGCAGGGAGAACACACGAATGGTACATGGTAGAAACACAGATGGACCAGCAACTACAATGACAGAAGACACAACTTAAATACACTCAGAGAAACACAGGGAGATTACACACAGGTGGGGGACACAGCTGGGAGTAATTAACGAGACGAGACAAGAGGTAAAACTGAACACACTCACATGAGATGCAGACCTTCACAATAAAACAGGAAACAAGAAACCATCACACAAAGACGCAGACTCGACACTGAAAGGCAGACAGAAGATAACACATGAAACTCAATGCTAAACATGAGACACAAATCCTGAAACACGAATAAACAGAAACATGGAACTCTAATAAAAATAATCATCATAGCATCAGAGAAACAAAACAATCATTCAAAAATAAACCAAAACATAAGAACTCAAAATGCTGGGTCGAACCTGACCCAGAACCGTGACATCTATGACCACTTCCTTGGTTTTCCGGGTGTTACGTTATTGATTGAGGATTAAGTTATTGTAGTCACGGTGTCGTCATCATCAGTGACGAGCCCTATCAGAGTGGTGTCATCTGAAAATTTGATGATGATGTTGCAGGTATGCATGGGGGTGCAGTCACTGCTGTAGATGGTGTATAGGAGTGTCACGGCTAGACGGTCCTCACCAGTCGCCTTGCCAATTTTTGTTGTGTTTGTGTGTACTTTGTGGTGTTCTCCTCTCCATCCTGTACATGTGTGTTTGTATGCTGGAACATGTACTTCCGGAAGCCGTGGCACGGAACGGCAGCTGACCCGGGGGGAGTATCCTGAGCTAAACCGGGTAGCGTTGTCCACCTAGTTTGTGAAGGAGAGAGAACTATGGGCTCAAAATGTGGTCATAAATATTTTGTACTTGTAAATCAGTTTTGTATGTGTAAAAAGAATTTGTGTGTGTGTAAAAAAGTTTTGTATGTGTAAAAAGAATTTGTGTGTGTAAAAAAGTGTTGTATGTGTAAAAAAGATTTGTGTGTGTGTAAAAAAGATTTGTATGTGTAAAAAGAATTTGTGTGTGCGTAAAAAACATTTGTATGTGTAAAAAAGATTTGTGTGTGTGTAAAAAAATTTGTATGTGTAAAAAAGATTTGTATGTGTAAAAAGAATTTGTGTGTGCGTAAAAAAGATTTGTATGTGTAAAAAAGATTTGTGTGTGGACTTAGCCAAAAAAAAAAAAACCTGCAAGTTACAAGTACGAATTTTGACCCTATTTTTCTTCATTTCATCTGATTGGTCAATGTCATGTCAATCACAAATGTAACAATCCAATCAGAGAACAGATAGGTTTGGCTGTTGGAGGGGTGCTTTACGGAGCTTCAGGTCTTTGAAGGGAATAAATGCCCTTTTACATGCCAACCCTGCGTTTTCCTTCATCACGAAGGAAAACAGTCTGTGGTCGTCCAAGTTTGGTGATTTTTGTGTCACAGGTCTACGTGTTTAATATAGGGACTTCCACAGCCTTTTCAACAGCGCTGCGGACCGCGGGGTGGGGGCGGGCAGTGTTTTGGAAATGACAGTCTTCATTACAAAGCTTTCTTCGTTATGAATTAGCATAGATGTTTTTATTGAACATTTGAAGAACTAGCAAAAAAACCAGAAACTCTTGTAGAGGACATAAAGTCAGAGATAGAAAAGACAAGGAGCAGGTGCATCTAGTACAGGTAGAGCTGCTGCAAAAACTCACAGAGCCCAGCAGCCAGCGCAACAAATTCTGGATCCTTTGCTTTTAGTTAGCAGTTAGCATTAGCAGCACATCCTGCATCCGATGTGAAAGGACTTTTATGCTGCGCACTGTGACTCACAGCTAGGGTTGCCAACTCCCTGAAAAATAAATAAGGGACACCTCGTGGCCAGGGCCGGGCAACCCAGTTGTCTTCACCCTTCCCAGTGTGGTAGCTCTTTTTTTTTGTGTGTGAAGTTATTTTTTAACCATTTGACTTGAATTTGATGTAAGCAGATGCATATTCTTTGTGATATGACCATATGGGAAACAAATGATCATTTAGCCATTTATTTTTAGCTCAAAATGACAACATTAACACAGTAAAACAGGTCTCTTTCTTAAACAGAAGCCTGTCATGCTTAACTTTTGAGAATATAAGTAAATCTTTCTTTAAAAGAACTCTGTCCTGCTTAACTTAAAATTATATAAATTAATAGAAAACAATAGAACAAAAAATATTCTTGTAACAGTGCACATATAGTGCATTTAGTACAATTGGCTTCAGTTGAGGTATTATTTCAGCTTTTCTAATGCTAATCAGCTGCTCCTGTTTGTAAACCCACTTGTTCCCATGATTACGCATCATAACTCATCATCATTATTAATCTGTGTATTACTTTTATGTATTAGTCATCTATTTGTTGTAATCATCTATCCTTGCAGTTGTTTATTACACAAAATAAATTATATTATCACACTTCTGGCCACATAGCGCTGATATTCACTGCACATGCCCATATTAACCTTAACCAGAGGGTTTAAAAAAACAAACCAATGTTTACATACCATATCTGCTTCTGCCGTGGCCTGGTGGACAAAAAATCGGTTAAGGGTTCCCCGAGCTTTCACGCCCCTCATGTTCTTCATGTGCCCACCATTAGAAGCATGCCTATGGAAAAAGTGCGCCGGCACACAGTGCAGTGCGCTTTAAAGGTGTTATCGTGCATTTTCCCAGCCAGGTGTTTTCCTTTTCCCATTCCTCCCTGTACTTTTGCAGCCTTTTTTTCCGTTCTCTGAGGGGAACAAACATTGCTGCTCTAATGCTGGGCTTACACTGTGCGATTTTTGGCCCATTTTGAGACGATTTTTGAGTCGTGCGACCGATTTGGTGATCGGCCCGATTTTGGCCTTCATCGTGCATCGTGTAGTATACGTGGGGTAACGAGAAGCGATTAACACCTCACGACCAGCTCCCGATCATCAATCGCTCGTGACGTGTCACCGCAGCCGCTCACACTGCTCACGCGCAAACACGTAAACGTCGGTGAAAAAGACGGAGCAGCACGGCAGTGCAGCGTGTGATCTGGACACAAGCGATGGAGGCACAACTTGTAGAACTTTGGAAAGCTCATCCGAGCCTTTTCGATGTGGCGTCACAAAATTATCACGACCACAACAACCGTGAAAATAGTTGGATTTACATTGCTGCTTAATCACAGCTGCCTGATCAATGTTTTTCATTAGCAATTTAGCAAAGTTGATGGTGGTGGTGTGTCTGTGTGAGTGAAAGACAGAGAGGGAGAGAGAGCGATCGACAGATTTTCTGTTATAACCTTCATTTTATGGAGGCACAGTGTGAGCACTCAGGTCGCATCAGAGTATAGTGTGAGACCCTGCATCGTGACCTACCAACTTCTAACCCCTGTGAGTCAATCGTGCAGTTTGAGCAGGAGCTGAATAACGTGACTGAAAAAAATCGCACAGTGTTTGCCCAGCTTTAGGTGTACTGTCGTCCGAGACTTGCACCGCAGTGTCGGCGTTTGTTTCCCTGTTGGCCATGCTTGTTGTTGTGGTCATCTGTTGTCTTCCGGTATTTTCTCCGTAAGCGACCTTTCCTCGACCAATGAGATGAGCGGTAATCCGAATTGTCATACTCGAATTGTCATAAGTGTGCTGTCAGCTCATTGGTCACAAAGCAGGAGGGCTGGGAATTATGTTTTCAAACAAAGCGTTAATTCCATAAACATTTATAGACTACTTTTGATTCTCACTGTATTACGGGACAAAGTGCGTCCCTTATTAGCTCAATACGGGACGTGTACTTTTGTTTCTAAATACGGGACGATTCCGTTTTTTAAGGGACGGTTGGCAACCCTACTCACAGCAATGGTCCCGGGTCAGCCCTGACGTTGTGTTAAACTAATCCTAAAGTAATAATGGTATTTCTAACCACTGATATACCACAACTTTATCCTTTCAACAGCTGCTGAAAGTTAGGGGACCTAGCTGCTATCGGATATTTATATAGAGATCCTCCAGCTTCAAACTGTATTACCCTTCACGGACCTGCAGTTCAAAAAAGCGCCCCTCCAACAGCCAAACCCATCTGTTCTCTGATTAGATTGTTACATTTGTGATTGACATGACATTGACAATCAGATGAAAGGAAGAAAAATAGGGTCAAAATTCGTACTTGTAGGGGTGGTTTTTTTTGGCTAAGTCCACACACAAATCTTTTTTACACATACAAATCTTTTTTACGCACACACAAATTCTTTTTACACATACAAATCTTTTTTACACACACACAAATCTTTTTTACACACACACAAATTCTTTTTTACACACACACAAATTCTTTTTACACATACAAATCTTTTTTACACACACACAAATCTTTTTTACACATACAAATCTTTTTTACACACACACAAATCTTTTTTACACACACACAAATCTTTTTTACACATACAAATCTTTTTTACGCACACACAAATTCTTTTTACACATACAAAACTGATTTACAAGTACAAAATATTTATGACCACATTTTGAGCCCATAGTGAACGTTTTCGTTACCGTGCGTGTGTTTTTCTCATCTGCCTCCAGGATCCAGGGATCGGAGGAGGAGCGGGCACAAGAAGGAGTTGTTTTGGATTGTCACTGCACTGTCACCACGGGGAGAAGCCACCGTATCACTGCACTGCCCTTTTTGGATTACAGACTTGAACTGTTGCCTTATTTTTTCACTGTGAATAAATTCACTGTCACTCTGCAAGGAGTCTCGCACCTGAGTCCTTTAACCCAATTCACCATGACAAGGAGAGGACTCAGCACACATCCCTGTGTTGAGCCTGTGCTTAATGAGCACCTGTGTGCTTTAGGACCAGCTTCTCAAAGCACTTAGCAACTACTGGAATCAGTATAATGGGTCTGTACTCATTGAGGCCACTGATGGTGGTGGACTTGGGGACTGGGACTATTGTTGCTGATTTCAGGCAATGAGGGACAGTGGCATGTGACAGGGAGAGGTTGAATAGTCTGGTGAAAACAAGAGCCAGCTGGTCGGTGCACGTTGTGAGGACACTGCCAGGTATAAAACCATCAACGCAAAAATTAAGTTGCCCCATAATAATTTATAATAGCTAGCTAGAACATATTTGAGCATTGTTTGATTACAATAACCACATAGACAAGATTAAGAGGAATGCCACACTCAAAAATGAGAAACTACCTTCTGAACAGAATAAAGGCTCAGTTGTTAAGACAAATCAAACACAGCAATAGGTTCACCTCTGAATGGCTAAAAAAAAAACAATGTCTTTAAAATATGTTGTCCACCCAGAACTTCAGACACGTCACTCAAAACATGTGAACGCCTACTGTAAGTATTTATAGATCTAAGGTGAAGATCACACATCATTAGAGACGACTGAAAGAAGGCTTAAGGTGTTTTCGAGACTGAAGCTGAGGATTCCTAAATTTTATTCATTATTAAAGGTAAGTCGTTCAATACTGATTACATGTAGGAATTTAAGGAATGAAAGTTCCTGCTTTGTTCTGAAATTTATTCAAATACGGCTTAGCAATTCACTCATAAGACATACTGCTCAGCTAACAAGGAGCATTTTAATTGTAGTACAGAGCGGGCAGTTGAAATTGCAAATTTTTAATACAAAAAAGTTTTATTTCACCTTTTCTCATTTAATATAAGAAAGTTCTGATAATTTAACTTCATACACTGTAGACAACCCAACCAAAGGTGGATTATGCCACTAAAAACTCTCTGGTTTCATCGCACTCGAACCTTCCAGAAGCCTCTGACACCATGTCTTTCCAGCCGAGTCTCTCCGTTAAGGAGGGTTACGTCACAGTTTGCTTTTTAGTAGGAGCTTTGGATGAAACTATCTTGGTGGGTAAATAGACTGGTTACTTAATAATTATACCTATTTTAATATATATGAACATTGTGTGTTTAGAGCAACCACTCAGATATGATCAGGAGCTACTTTAAAACTCAAAAATAAAGAATTACTGTCATAAGAGACTAAATATTTACTTATTAACTGAAATCAACATCAAAGAGTTATGTTTTAGTTATATCTTTTTACTTATTGGGTAAACACTTCAGATTTATTTTTAAATAGTTACAAAAGAATGTTTGAACTCTTGACCTTTTAGGGATGTCCTTTTAGTCTGAGTCACACACATTGTAACTCAGACTGAGCTGATGTCTTCAGTTCAGACTGAGTCACAATGTGTGTTCATAATGTACTCTAAAGCCAAAGTTTTGGTGTGAAAGGCAAACTGATGTCACTTCAAAGAGGAATGTATACATTTCCTATACTTGTATAACAAATTAGTACACATGAGAAATCATGTTCACTAACACAGATCAATAGATTTGAGACAGTGATTATTTTACAAAGTTCAGTGAAACTATGTTCAGGCTTTCTTAATTGGATGTTTTGCAACTTTCACTTGCCCGACTTATAACTTTAATACATAAGGATTGGTTTAAAAGTTTCAGAATCAGCCATTTAAATAAAAAATGTTACTTGATTTTAAATTGGCGTGTATATAATTTATGGTACATGAGAAAATGTGTGCAGGTTCTGACATAAACTTTTCTGCTGCAGGTGTTACAGGTGTGTTTCAGGATGTGGCTTGTGCTGCTTCTCACTCTGTTCTGTTGGGGGTCTGAAAGCCAGCAAGAGCCAGTGACCTGCAAAGATAACAACAATGGTTCAGTGGACTGGTGAGAAAACACCTCATTGAAATTTCTTTAGAAGACCACAATGAAAAAATTTGTTCTCTCAACTCAAAGCATTAGTCTTGGTAAAAACACATTGGGTGTCTCACTGTAACACACCAGGTATTCTTCCAGCTTAATTTTTCAGTGTGTGGGACAGTCCAGTACAGTTTGATAGGTGTGACGTTAAGTAAATGTGGGGCATTTTATCAAAAGGCTTTCTAGCTTTGTGGAGGCCAGGCCAAGATTCTGTTTGAGGGCTCCTTATTCATGAACCTGTAATTGGGGAGAGTTCCAGCCCTTTAAAAGTACCTGTTATCATGCATCAGCCTGTTAGACTTTCGAAAGAAAAGATGTTAGATCTGTGTCTAAAATTTCAATTCCAGCTAACCCCATAATTAAAACCTTACATGTAGCTACAGCTCAGCCCATGCAGCAGTATGTTAATGATTATCTCAGCTGTTCTCCTGACTGAAGTTTGGTCCGTTTACAGCATCCAGCCATGCGATTGCATTTGTCCCTGTGACAAAGTGGATGAGCAGTTGTAATGCTCTCCATTTGTCCCAGATGTGTGGACCTTTTTTTGTTTTTCACATTATGCACATTATTCTGTTTCTATTTATTTGCTATGATTTGCTATTTGTCAAGTAACATTGCTGCACTAACTATCCCGGGGTTGTTTGTGTAAGCGTTCTGTTGCCGGCAAAACAAACATTCTGCAAATTAAGGCAAATACTCAGTTACATGTTTCTTTATGTTTTATTATGTTACAGATTAAGTCATTTGTCCATACTTACTTTGTTCTTTCTTTTCAGTTTTCGTGTGGGTCAGATGTGGGGAACCGCCCGCCTAGCATTTCCTCATTTTAAGGAATTTTTTTTTCATAAATAGAGCCGTTTAGTTGCATAAATATGCCAATTAGAAGTGTGAGGAGGTTTTGTGTCTTTTTTTTTAATCAACTATGTAGAGTTTTAGATCCCTCAGTTCAAGTGAGTGGTACTGGTTGGGCTAATTGAAGGGAAATTGATGGCCCTATTTAAAACCAGTCTCTGCCAGATTCAGATGAGAGAGGAGAGGTGAGCTGTGTTACCAGATCCATGTACTGTTGAGTTTTGTTAACTGAGTTACTTTGGGGGGAAGTTTTGTCAAGTTATATACTAAATGGAGTTCATTGTAAATAAATTGCTCACCTCTGGAAACTTGAAAAGTCTGCTGAGTCTGCTTCCCTACTACCTTCCTTGACGTTCGAGTCTGACTACCTCACAGTCCCTAACCATCGGGAACCCTCACGTTAACTTTTATTGAGTGGAGAAAAGTTAGCGTTCATCCTCCAGCTTCACTGTGTTTATATTATGCTAACATAGCTGTGTCACTAGCGATCACGTAGCACATCATTATACACCAGCTAGCCCAACTTCAGTAACCCTACAAATGTCACTGCTGTTTAGTTTTCTTCTGTTCATGTTGGAAGTGATAACAGAGCTGTACGTCTTAATTTTTTCAGAAATGTCTCAGTCAGAACATGGTATATCATGTTTAAATGGAAACTAGCAAGCTAACTTCCTGCTAACTTCTAACTCTGTTAAATTTAATAAATTTTGTTTTCATGGATGCCTGGATGTTAAACTTAATTGTTACACCTGGTAAAGCAGCAACACTGATCATTTTATTAAAGATAAATGAATTTAGACAGTTTTTAACTCTCAGTGATGCCGCAGTGCTCGTTTGACTTTGGGACCAGAAGAGGAGTTTGGGCCCGGAAACAACTAATGACATCAGACTTAAAGACCGATAGGATAAAGTGGGAGAGAGAGTATGCTGGATGAATGGCGGCATTTAATCTGTAGTAACATTTATAATGTTTACCCCTTTGAAATGTGTTTCTTTTAACCTTTTGTCATCAGGTTCATCATATATAAGCCACCTAAAAAGGACAATTACCTTTACATTGATCCAAGGAACAGGCTATCAATGGTGCCTGGTAGAGAGAACTGCAGGAGCCTCAACGATTCTTTTGGCATACTGGGCAACACACTGCAGCCAATCTGGGAGTCAAGAACAATGGTGGGAGTCTTTGGTCCAGTTATGGTCTGGTACTTAAATACACAATATACAAGATATAGACCTCTTAATACAAATGTGACTGTGGATTTATACTTTGTATTAGGGTTGCAAATATATTTTAATAATCATTTATTCTACTGATTATTTTATCAATTAATCAAACAATTAGATCAATTAATTTGTCTAATTATTCAAAAATAGTAAACATTCAAAAAAGAAATAAGATTGGCCTTTTAAATTGAACTTCTAAGTGGTTTACATTTGTTTAAAGACCACACTTTGTTAAATATAACAAATAACAAATACAGTAATGTTAAGTTAAATAAGGCATTAATAATAGAAGTTAGGAATTTACACCCCTTGAGTTTAACCCATGAATATATATTTTTTTAAAATATGAAGACATTTTGTAGAGACCTAAATCTGCAAAATACAGTTACTTAAACACTGAAGTAAATGTAGTCTAATATAAAAGTCTGGATTTCCTTTCAGCTGTGAAAATATTGTCTCCAAAGTTATGTAGTTTTTCATTTTGGCTACACTGATGAAAGATTTCCATCAATGAACATGTAGCTCATTATGAAAAATATGCAAATATTGATTTGTATGTAAGTTTTTTTTAGGAGTAATTAGGTGAACAATAAAATAATAAGGAAAAAAAGATCTTGCACATGTCATGTTCATAGACAGACATCAGCAAATAATTTCTTATAATTACCAAGACTTTTAAACTAGCTATTTGAACAGGAAGTAGATTTAGTGTCTACAACATTTATGTTCTTGGATTCTTTAGTAGAGACAGGATCATCATGTCAGTGATTTTATTTTAAACCAAACGTAATTTAACCCTAATTTAACCAACCAGTTTGATTGCTTAGAGACACGCCCATGTCCAGAAACACGAATTAATGCAGTAGATAAAATCCAATGAATTTTCACAAATTGCTGTGAGATTTTGTCATATAGACCTACCAAGTGTCTTTCTGTTTCTTAAAAGAAAAGCATTCAGTGCAGTTGATGCTGTGCTTTTCATGTCTTTTACAGCCACAAGATTTGGGATACATCAGCTACAATGATCAACCTCCAGTAAAATCTGCAAATTGTAAAACGTATGGCCACAGTAAAGGTAGAGTAAGCATGTTTTTACAAAGAACACACTGTCAAGCTTGCATCACATAAAATGAAAACTGAAAATAAAATCTAAACTATTCACTGTCCACAGGGGTTCTGATAGTAGAAAAAAATGGATCCGGTGTCTGGCTCTTACACAGCGTCCCAAAGTTCCCCTTCAAAAGAGACCAAAACAATTTCTGGCCTAACAGCGGATTCAGAAATGCTCAGATGTTCATCTGTGTAACTTACAACTACAGCGAGTTCAGACAAATTGGTAACAAGCTCAGTTCAAACTCTAAATTTCACAAACACAGAGGATCAACTGAATTTTACAGTAAATACATTTTACAACAAATGAGTCTCATTTAACTGTTTCCAGGTAAACATTTGCAGTACATTGGAGCTTTTCCTTTCGAAAATCATATTCCAGATGATTTCCATCAAGAGCTCATTGACGCAAAAGGAAAGGTTTCAACCCCCGCATCCAGAACCTTCCAGATGCTGACATCCAGAGGAGGTCAAACATTTTATAGCATTGCTAAACAACAGGCGGAGGAACCAGGTGAGATGTCTGCATGTGCATTTTTAAAGTTTAAACTACTAGCTATGATTTAAATTACACCAGTTTGATTTGATTAAGCTTTTAATGGGTTACAGCGGTGTTCGCCTCTTTTGAAACAACTGAACAACCTGCTGTCACTGAGTGGAACAGTTAACAGAAAAACTCAGATGGGTTGGTAGAGAAGTAGAAGGTTAGAACAATAAAGAAAGGGCAGGTGTTAGGATGCGTGAATCACCAGTCTATATCAACTGATGATTGCTCATTAGACACATTAATTAGCAATCTCATTTAGGACGTAATATTTATGCTGCTTTCAGCAGCTGACAGTTGCTGCATTTCTGAAATTCACTTCCTGCCTTTCATGCCGTTTCTAACTTAATGTCTGATCTGTGATCATTGATGCCCTCTGTGCTTTGTGCTGGGGTTCGGTTTCTGTTCTCCTCGCATCCAGCCAGTATGCACAGCAAAGGACCCAGACACAAACTACTATGAAATGATAGGCAAACCAGTTGCCCTGATTAAAATATGTTTGCTGAGACATCTGATAGTGTCAAAATGATTCAGTTTGCAGTGCAGTGGGCAGAATAACATTTGTATATGCCAGTTTCCTTCAGTGTGTCAAAGGGTTTAAATGTTCCTTAATCTTCTTGCAGATGGAGACCTGTACTACACCATCGCCCAGCTTGTCAACAGCGATGTGAATGTGCAGACCTGGGGGGGGCAGCAACATCGGAAATCTTCCTACTGCTCAGACACTGTTAGTGAATACAATATTAAAACGATAAACACTGACGTGGGGATATGGGACACTGGAAGTGACCATTCAAAGTGGTGTGTGACCAGAAATGTTACCACGCCCTGGACCTGTATAGCTGATGTAAACAGGGCTAGTAGTCAGTATAAAAGAAGAGGCGGAGCTCTGTGCATTAACGATGAAAGAATAACAAGCATGTTCCTGAAATTTGTTAAGGACACTGAGAACTGTACAACTCCGACCACCCAAATTTGAAGCACCCCTTTGTCAATGAGACTGAAATCCTCTAGCTCATCTCCATCCAAGAGTGAAAAGACTTTGTAAGAGTCACTGCTTCCCCATTTGGGGTTTTTTTCCCCATTTTTTTTTTGTTTCATTGCTGGGCCTTGTGTAGTTTTTTTGCACACTGCCCTTGTGGTTTTAAATCATTTTAGCTGGGGTGCTTGTATTATTGTATAGACTTATCAATCATATTTGTATTAGTTTAATTTGCTTTCTGAATATGTGTTTTTATGTATTTCTTTTTATCTGACCTGCCCAAGGACTGCAGATGGAAACTAGCTAGTAGCTAAAACTGGTACAATGCATCTTATCTCTTAGGAGATTAATGTTGTATTTTCTGTGAATATGGTCCCCGACAAATCAAGTGGAAATGAAAATGAAGTGATTGTTACTGTATGATTAAGCTTTTGCTTTGGTCCTGCTAAATTGCTTCAATAAAATGTGCTGCACTCAAAAGTTTAATTGTGGACATTCCCATTTTAACTCGTTGAAATAGTAAATGTAAAAAACTGATGAAATAATACTGTATCACTCAAGAGTTTCTTACAGATCCCAGGAGCCAATTACTTGCTTAGCCACTAAATTTTAATCCTGTCAATTTACAAAGTCTGTGGATAATAGAAGAGAGGTGGCATTAAGGGGTGTGACTGATTGTCAAATTACAATTGACCGAAAGGCTACCCAGGCAGTAGAAATGAGACAGAGATCCTGTGGTACAGAGTTGGAGCCAGGTTTATCTCCTTAACCCCAGCTCAATGCAGTTTCTGCATTACCTGCATTACCAGGTAACATCTATCGGAATCAAAAACATGGGTCCTTTTGAATTAAGAACCAGTCCCAACCCTTTGTATTAGGGAATTCTGACAGATCCAATACCCTTATGCTGATCTTAGCCCTCTACTGCATGACTTTTTAATTTTTTGGGAAAAAAATATTTCTCCCTATTTTGGGGGAGCTTTAGGGTCCCTAATAATACATCAGTCATAAAATTTGACACCCTGTCCGCCCCCCCCCCCCCAAACAGATATTGGTTTGTTGCTTCAAGGCAACACTGTGCGACAAGGGTAGTCAAACACCAAGTTATTCTATAATAACTTTTATTAGTACAACAAGGATGAACAAAAAATAAAAACAAATAAATAATGTAAACATTTCACAGAACAATAAAACACCAAAATACATCCAGCATTTGACCCTAACCCCATGCGCGCGTGCACACACACACACACACACACACACACTCACACACACGGTGTGTTTCCATCACTTTTGGGGACATTACATTAACTTGCATTCATTTCCTGGAGACTTATGCTGTCCCTACCCATCACAAGTCCTTGCCTGAACCTAACCATAACCCAAGCCTTCACCCTAAAATTGAATGATTTACCTTGCAATTTGTCCCCATAAAGTAGGCGAGACCTCACAATGTGAGTGTGTGAACAAATTTGTGTCCCCACAACAATAAGTAATACACAACCACACACACACACACAGTTACTTTACCAACTGACCCCTGAGCTCTTAAGTGTCCCTCAAACCTGATTCAGGGAGCCACACCTCTACTTCACTGTCACTCCCTGTCCTCACTTTCTGAGGACAAAAAGTGGACATTCCCTTGGTTTCCTTCCATAGAAGGTTTTTACTTCCATGTCCTGTAATTATCAGTAGATTGTAAAGTAAAAAACATTGACTATGACCATATAAATGCACACAAACACATCTCTACACACATATGCAAATGCATTATATTGCCTGAAAAAAATTAGGCCAATTACACAGTGTTGCCTTGAGGAAATGAATGAAAATTAACAGATTTACTGTATAAATAAATTTTAAAAAATAGGACAAACAATCAAATATGCTTTTTAACATGTTCATGCACATACGAGTATTTTTTATATACATTTATTTCACTATAAACATGTAAAATAGTGCTCTTTATCTTACCTCCTAATGGAGATGTCTCTCATGTAGTGCAGCTTGCAGAAAGGGGTCCCCCCCCCTCTCCTCAAATGAAAGTCACACCACCTTAGACTAGACTTGTAGACCAAGACCAGAAGGTATCGAGACCAAGACAAGACCAAGTCGAGACGAGACCAAGACCGAGACAAAAAAGTCTGTAAACTGCAGCCAGATGCTGCTTGGCTTACGGGATCTCAGGCATATTTATGTGTTTTTGCGATGCACTCGCACAGCCCTCCTCACCTCTGTCTACTGTCACTCACTTACTGAGAGGTAATGATGTGTCCTGTGTGTCGAAGCTTCGAAGCGTGTGCCGGGTAATCTCGGGGGAGTTTTTGTGAAGCGCTTATCGAGGCTTGCTTGGATTACGTATGCAGTGACGTTCGAGGCCTCGTGGGCAGTCCGTACCATGTGACTGATTCAGGAACTGGCTCGCCGGTTCGCGCCAGATTCGAAATAAAATGAGCAGCAAAACACAGCTGTTTTCCCCCATCACATTGTGTTGTGGAATTGGATTACATACGTGCTATATAGTTACTTGAGCATTTCTTCTTCGATGGAACCAGCAAGGAGGAGATTTTTTTTCTCATTTCTCCTAATAAAGTATACACACAGTAATAAATATCACGAATGATAAGTACCACAATATGAATAAACAACACTACAGATCCTATAATCTGATTTCTGTCTTTTAGTTTATTAAAAAAGTGAAGCGCCACACACTACTTTGTGTCATTATCCAGATGTACATAAGCATGATTACACAATTAAACAATCATACCAAAACTCTGTCCGGATAGTTTCCACTTTCTCTTTTGTATCAGACATACTGAGACAATATTCGGGATAAATAACCATGAAAACACTTTATTTATTCAGTTTAGAGGTTTACACATCACATCATTATAATCAAAGAGTCTGTTTCACTTGAGATCCTGAGACCGGTCTCGAGACATCCAACTCTAGAGCACACAATCTCCAGTGACATCCTGATGAATTATGATGCAGGAGAATGCTCCGTCCTGCTGATGTTGGACCTGACCTCTGCCTTTGATACTGTTGACCATCACATTTTGCTAGATAGGCTGAGACATTGGGTGGGTATATCAGGGTCTGCTTTGGATTGGTTGGCATCTTATCTGTGTGAACAATCTTTTTCCGTGGCTAATTCTTAATATAGGTCCTCTTCTACTTCTTTTGAATATGGTGTGCCACAGGGCTCTGTTTTGGGGCCTTTATTGTTTTTGCTGTATATACTCCCTCTTCAGCACTTATTGAGCACGTTTAAAGATATTTCTTATCACTGCTATGCAGATGATATTCAGTTGTGTATCTCCTTTAAGCCCCAAGATGTTTCCAAACTACTGATTTGGGGATGGATGGCTGATAACTTTCTTTAGCTAAATGAGGAGAAAACTGAAGTCCTTGTTTGTGCTCCCAAAAAATTGGTACCTTTGGTTATGGAAAACTTAGGCCCTCTCGCTACATTTGCCAAACCTTCTATCAGTAACCTTGGTGTAACTTTTGACTCAGCTCTGACTTTGGACACTCATGCTAATTTATTGGTTCGCTCCTGTTTTTATCATTTAAAAGATATTACTAAGCTGAGTCCCATTGTTTCACGCTCAGAACTAGAAATGGTCATTCATGCATTTGTCTCATTTTGTTTGGATTTTTGCAATTCTTTGTTCACTTGTTTAAGTAAAGCCTCTGTGGATCATTTGCAAGTTGTTCAGAACGCTGCTGCAAAGCTTCTGACCAAATCTAAATACTCCCACATTACACCTCTGCTGATCCAGTTGCACTGACTCCCCATAAAATTCAGAATCCACTTCAAGATTTTGACTTTGACATTCAGGGCTCTGCATGAACAAGCACCAACATATATCAGAGATCTTTTACATCAGTACATCCCCAGCAGGTCCCTGAGGTCATGTGATCAGGGCTTGGTGGTCGTCCAACATACGAGGCTGAAAACGAAAGGCGATAGAGCGTTTGTAACTGTTTGTAACTAACCCCAGACTCTGGAACTCCCTTTAAGCCTGAGATCTGTGGACTCAGTGGTTTCATTTTATTTAAAAAACAAAAACAAAAAAAAAAAAAAAACAAACACACAAAACCCCACACACACAGCTAAAAACCCATCTTTTTACACTTGATTTCTGTTTTAGCTTTTCTGTAAGGCACTTTGTGATTTGTCTTGAAAGGTGCTATACAAATAAAATTTTACTTTTTACTTTGTTAGGTTGGGCCAGGAATAATTGACCTGATGATCTTAATGCACGACAAGGAGTGTACAGATTGAGGAGGTCAGTGAGGTAACTAGACGCAATATTATTCAGGATTTTAAAAGTGAGTAGCAAAATTTTAAACTCAATGCAATATCTGATAGGTAACCAGTGTAGATCAACAAGAGCTGAAGTAATAGGATCAAATCTTCTAGCTCCAGTAAGAAGGCGAGCCGAAGCATTCAATTCAATTAGATTTTATTTATATAGCGCCAAATCACAACAAGAGTTGCCTCAAGGCCCTTTATATTGTACATTGTGAACAAGCTGCAGCCTTCAAAGAGAGAAGGCTTGGGGACCACAGTAGAGAGAATTGCAATAGTCTAACCTGGAGGTTACAAAAGCGTGGATAAGTTTTTCCAGGTCCCTGTGTGGTATATAATACTTAGCTTTAGAAATCTGGCGCAATTGAAAGAAGCCAGATTTAACTACAGATGACACTTTCTTATTGAGCTTAAAGGAGCTGTCCAAATAGACACCCAGGTTATTTATAGAATCAGAGAGAGTTAGCAAGGGGCCCGGGCTAGCAGGGCAACAAGCTGGTCTCGAGGAATGGCTATCAAACACCATAACTTCAGTTTTCTTCTCATTTGACTTCCGGTCGAGTGAACGCTGGCGTGCTTGGCTGCCGCTGCTCACCGGTTATTATTGCCATTTTTATTATAATTTTTCAGTTGCTGACAATTTGAATCAAGTATCTAAGGCGCACCCCTGTTTTGACTTGTTTTTGCAATATTTGCGGGCTTCTATTCCTTGCGCTGCAGCTGTCAGCTGGTTGTTCGGTCGCTCCATTTGTGTTCAGTGCTGTCCTGATTATGATGCGGATCCACAGGGTGTTGGTGTGGCTCGTGCTCACCTGGGTTTTTTTATCCATCATTCATCACCCAGCGACAGCTCTTCTCCAGTACTCTGCTACGGATCTTTTGCAGCTCCGTTTTTGCCTGGCTGTCTCTTCACCTGTGGCTCTATACTTCTACCCGGACATCGCCTTCCAGCCCCGCCGCAGGTATATCCACCGAGGGCTTTGGCAGAATTTCAACATCAGTGAAACCAACTCAATATTATCCATCTGGTCAAAAACTCGTCGTCCTCCCCGCAAGACCGTCCGGGTTGTTGACCACAATGTGCTGGCCCACCTGGCTAGATCAACTAAGCCTGTAGTGGTGTGTGGAAGAAGCGGACTCGAGCGCATATCTCCTTGCAATGAGACAGTGAATTTATTTACAGAGTGAAACAATTACAGTCCAGTGAAATCCCTCGGCCGTGGCTCCCCGTGGTCCAGTCACCCAGCTCCCGTGTTCTCCTCTCCACCTCCTGGTGTGAAAGACAAAAAAAAAAAAAAAAAGAAAAAAAAAGTAAATAGCAATCCGAAAGAGAGTTGGAAAGAGCACACGGCGGTGGGGTGGGAGCGACAGTGCTCGGTCCTTACAAAACACTGGGGCAAGGTCGTGATAATCGCTGGGAACGTTAGAGAGGTCAGGGGTCGTGGAAACCTCTGCTGGGATATTATCTGTGATGTTAGGTACTGCCGACTTTAAACATTACTCGTGGCATTTAACACTCCCTCCTGTCATGCAGCTGTGAGACCAGTCTATTTTGGGGGTTGTGCTGCTGTAGCCACAGATAACCTAATACCAGAGATGTTTCAGGGGCTCTGAATAAAAACAGACTCATCTTCTCAACATGGCTGCTGGAGAGTACCAATTGGATCTCCTGAGTACAGTGAGTCACTTCGGCAAGTAATTTCCCATTCAAGGCTGACACTCTTAAAGGTTCTCGTAATGCAATTAATGGGATCTCTAACTCCCTAGCAAGTGCTTCATCAATAAAGCTTTGCTCAGCCCCAGAGTCTATTAAGGCTTCGCAAGGGTAAGTGCGCGAGAGAAAAAGCTTCGCGGGGCAACTGAGATGGGGCAACATGATTTTAGTAGCACCAGATAATACTCACTGACACCGAGGATCCAGGTTCTTTAGACCGGACAACTATCAACAACCTGTCCCTTTCTCTCACACAAAACACACTCACCCGTTTGGCGTTTCTTCCTCCATCTAGTAGTCCTAAAGCTCGCTCGCCCAACTGCATAGGCTGTTCCTCATCATCTCCAGGTTCCTGTTCAGCCTTTCTCCATTCAGAGGGAACAGGATGTCCCCATGCGTTCGAGGACCCCATGGGGCAACGACACTCCTCCGACCGCCCCCGAACTCTCGCATGTGATCATCCAACCTGATGCACATATCAACAATGGCACTCAAAGTTGTGGGCATGTGTTTGGTGGCCAACTCACGTTTTATCCTTTCGTTGAGGCCATTCAGAAAAGCTCCTCTCAGCGCCTTCTCCTCCCAGCCCGCCTCCTCTGCCAGGGTCTACAGAGAAATCAGCCACACTCCTTCTGCCCTGCTTCAGGGAGAACATACGGTGGTCAGCCATCTCTGGGCTGGAGCCTTTATCAAAAACACACTTAAACTTGGCCAAAAAAAATCTGGGTAGGAAACATTTGGGTTGGTGCTTAAGACAGCTTGAGCCCACTTCAAAACCCGTCCCGTCAATAACTGAACAATTAAAGTGATCTTGGCACAGTCTGTAGCATAAGCATGTGTCTGCTGCCGGAAAATCGGGGCACACTGCGTCAAAAAAAAAAAAAAAAAAAAAAAAAACACACACACACACACCACATTTGTCCAAATCCCCAGAAAACCTTTCAGGCATAGGCAGAGTGTGTTCACGTACCGGTGGAGGAGGAGAGGGAGGCAGCGGGCAGGCAGCTGCCACACACACTGGAATATTGGCCGCCGCTGCAGGTGTAGGTTGCAACATACCTTTAATCTCTGAGACAGCCTGGAGCAGAGTGCTCTGTTCTTTTACCAGGTGATGCAACATTTTCTCATGGCGGTCCAAAAGGTCTGCTTGGACACATAACTCCCGTTTAACAAGATCGGAGTCTGCAGAGTCCGTGGGTGGCTGGATCATTCTGTCGTGGTGTGTGGAAGAAGCGGACTAGAGCGCATATCTCCTTGCAATGAGACAGTGAATTTATTTTCAGAGTGAAACAATTACAGTCCAGTGAAATCCCTTGGCTGTGGCTCCCCGTGGTCCAGTCACCCAGCTCCCGTGTTCTCCTCTCCACCTCCTGGTGCGAAAGACAAAAAAAAAAGTAACTCGCAATCCGAAAGCGAGTTGGAAAGAGCACACGATCAAGACACTATTAACGAGCTTACTCTAATGATCCAGCGCTGACTGAAGCCTGGTCACCGCGTTAAATACACCGGGGTCTGATGGTGGATAATTCACTGCAGCTGGTGAATGTTAATTACTCGGCGGTGTGCCGAATCTCCGAACGGAGCTACTTCCGGGTCGGCGGACCTGCCTCCGGGGAAGCGCGGCTCCGTGAAAATAAACCCAAACATAAATTATCAGGTCGTCCAGCAGGGGTCCGTTCTTCGTACCTCGCTTACTACATCCAAGATCAAATGACACATCCAAGATCAAATCATCGCGCCAACTTTGAGCTCGCTATTCCGGTTCTCCGAACACACCTGTTGTTGACGATTAGTACAGCTGGATGAAGTAATGTGAGATCACTGGGTGGCTTAAAAGGGGCTACGCATCGATAGTAGAAACATTGATCGGCAACCCTTTGATTGGTCAGCGAAAATGTCGAAGGAGCGCGCTCAGTATTTTTCGGCAGCAGAGCAAGAACTCTTGATTGAGGGATTTCAGGAGTTTCAGAGTTTAATTAAAACGCAAGGGAACACTGCAAAGGCTGCAAAAGCAAGGAGAGAGGGCTGGCAGAAAGTTGCTGACAAATTAAACTCGTAAGTAATTTATTAATAATAATAATAATAATAATAATAATAATAATAATAATAATAATGGATTGGATTTATATAGCGCCTTTCAAGGCACCCAAAGCGCTTTACAATGCCACTATTCATTCACTCTCACATTCACACACTGGTGGAGGCAAGCTACGGTTGTAGCCACAGCTGCCCTGGGGCAGACAGACAGAAGCGAGGCCGCCATATTGCGCCATCGGCCCCTCTGGCCAACACCAGTAGGCGTTAGGGTAAATTTATATATTATATTATATTACATTATATCCTCTTTCACATTAGAGCCACAACAGGACCCACTAGAACATGGGAACAAGTAAAAGTGAAATATAAGAATATTCTACAGAATGGGAATATTTATCACTTATATTGCTTTTAGTCTCTTGAAAAGAGACCCTTTGCAGAGCAAAAAAAGACAGGTTGTGGTCCTGCACCCCCTCGTCAACAAGTTGGTTAAGTAAATAATACCCTCACGGGAAAATCGATATCTCTCTATGAGCACACTGTCGCGCTGAGCTAAAGGATCCTGTCTATCCCGCAATATACGCTGAATTCTGAAAACTCTCCTTATCAATCTCGCACCTTCCACAATGGGTTGCTCGCGTACAAACGGACAGGACATGGCTGCGACAGACTTCCCAAATCCACCTTCGCTTTTATAGCCGTGGTCTCTCATCTTGATTACACGAAGTAATTTACTATTACTACTCTGAAATATGAATTACATCTGAAATAATCAAATACATGAAATAGAATGATTAATAGTACATTTCCCTTTTTTTTAGGAAATGACCTGTATGTATCTGTATGAAATCAATAAAAGAATCAAATACTGCATTATCTTTAGTTACATTGATAATATTTATTTATGGAAAAACAGTGGAAAAATATCGCTGTTGCTTTCGTATAAATGAAGCGGACATACCTGAGTGGCCGCGATCTAATCCTGTTTACATAAAGTAAGCCTGCTCCCAAGCAGGTTTACGCTTACGGATCTGTTGCTATGACAGCAAGTCCCGGATGAGCACCGAACGATCCAAGATCACGCGAAATCGTCAACAATCAAATCCAGCTAACTTACTTAGCGAGGTACGAAGAACGGACCCCAGGGCTGGTCAGACCATGACAAAGCCTACTGTCAGGCATGGTAACTCCAGCATCAACTTTGGTCTATTAAACATCCGCTCTCTCACTGGTAAGGGACATCTATGGCAGTATTTTTGTGCCACTATTCTGAGCGCACGTGAAAAAAAAAGTTTGCAGGAGCAAGTGTTGTATTTTGAGGAGAAATTTATTTCAAGCGAAGAAAAGCTGAATTTGAGTGAACAAAATTCATTGCTGCCTGCAAAAATGTATTTCAGTGTTTGCTATTATCCACACACACAAAAGCAGCCCCTCTCGCTCAGTTTTTGCATTTGGGCTCGCTCGCAATGTGTTGCTTGCGCTCTCCATTATCATGTAAAGAAATACAACAGTGTAACAGAGAGGTAATAAAGGTTTGAAAGTCCTCTCACAGCCTTCACCTGAACAAGGAGCCTGAAGCGAAAAAACATGAAGGAGAAAGAAAAACTTTGATGAAGATCTGATGAGCTGAAATGCTTCGGCTGTGTCAGTGAAACTCTGAGGTAAACTCCCACGCATTAAATCCCATCTAAGAATTATCTTCAGCATCATTTCCTGCTCATGTCTGTTTTATACATTACCTGAGGTGATAAATGTCTTAGCTTAGACGGGTCAGCTGACTTACTGTCCAAGATGCTGACCAACAACGTCCTTCACTCATGTGGAGACATTTGAGACATTAAGAAGAGCCCTTTCACCAGCTGAGGGGAGCTTAGTAGTAGTGTCAGTAGATAAAGCTGTCTCCTAGCTTTGTGCTTCGGTGTGTATTAATTTTCCTTTGAGAACATTAAGAAGAAGAAAAGCGTTTGAATTTCAGTTTTTAGTAGACATCCCAGCCAGTACTCTCAGTACATCACTGACTGAGAGTAAATGTCACGACAGCAGTGTAGATATTAATGATGTTAATAAAAATTAAGTTAAAAGAAAGATAAACTATTATTCAATGGGTTTAAAACTCCAGCAGCTGATCTCTTCCATTCAGACACAGTGTTAACAGAAATGATGCAGCTCAGAAGGAAACATGGTGCAGGTCTGGGTAAAATCCTGGATTCAGCAGTTTTTTGTTCTAATAATTCAGTAAAACCAGCAGCTTGTTAATGGGAAGCTGCAGGACCCAAAGAGCAGCTGAAGCCTGACAAACTTTACCCTATATAATCAGCAACTGCTAGAAATCAATATTAAACCCATTTTATGAGCTCAGTGTAGATATACATAAAATAAGTTTTCCAACTCATGTTAGTTTATTAAAATAGTCCAGCAATCTGTATTTTGTGTGATATTTGTAAGAGTAGTAAAGCTCAGAGATTTTTAAATCATTTTAATTTGGAAGGCAAAAAGGTCTATCTGGAGTGAACCCAGTTCAACTCTTAAATAAACTTCCTGGAGGCGTTACGGAAGCACAGAAAAAATACCTGAGGAGCAGACAGGTTTGATTTAAGCACTGAGTTCAGCAGGTATAGTCTTGGACTTCTGCCAGCTGATCATCAGACAGGTGCAGGCAGTGGAGACACTGAGTGCTGGCACAAAGAAACCCCTGACATCACAGTTTGTTTGATAGTAATGCATATGAAACTGTCTTGGTGGGCAAATAGCAACTTAGGTCAACTAAAAAGACTTCACAATAACTTTTGAACATATTTTAAAAGATCAAGAGCAATATGGAAATTTAGGAAAATAAGGACTTACCTGCTGAAGAGACTAAATACTTGCTAGTTAAATGAAATAAAAATGAAACAGACACACACATATTCATCTCAGATTTATTCACAGACACACAGCAAGCAAACAAATATTTAACTCCACACCTTTTGTCTCCACATCTGTCAATAACCAACAAGGAAACAGAAGCAGTGGAGGTGAAGCTGACGTAGAAATGCATGAAATGTTCTACATAATATGTTGTCTGTCCAGTTCCTGAGAATTTAAACACCTGACTCAAAACAGAAATACCCACAAAGATTTATAGATCCAAGTTGAAGATCACGCTGTGTTAGAAAGACTGAGACAACTGAAGGAGACTCAAGTCTGTTTCAAGAGTGAAACTGAAGAGTTCAACATTTTATTCCTTCTTTAAAGTAAGTTCATTGTTTCTGATTTGCTGACAGGTATGGAAATGATGAAAACATCCTGCACTGGGACTGATTCACTGACAGTTTTGCAATCCACTAATACAAGACAGCCTGCAAGCAACAAGGAGCTTTGTACATGTAATGCAGTGTGGGCAGCTGAACTTGCTAAGATTTGACACAAGAAGGAAGCTCTGCTCACTTTTGAAGGGTGAAGATATGCGTAGCCTATTTTAGAGTTTAGAAATGTGTTAGAATGTAGAATTATTGTAGAGACACTGACACTGCCCTCGATGTAATAAAGGCCTGAGTGTGTCAGGAATTTAGGAGTAGATTTCTAGGAGACCCTCCCCCAGTTTGAACTGTGAAAGTGAGACAAAGAGAGGTTAATGTTGAGTGGAAATTCCTCAGG
This sequence comes from Perissodus microlepis, assembly GCF_051167445.1. Lineage (NCBI taxonomy): Eukaryota > Metazoa > Chordata > Actinopteri > Cichliformes > Cichlidae > Perissodus > Perissodus microlepis. The sequence goes on along the minus strand of NC_140467.1, from coordinate 28,567,633 downwards.
GCATGCCTGGGTGGGAATCTCAGTGTTTGCAACTAAATAACTTTGGTTTGGAAGGGAGATGGACTTTTATGATCCTCAGGAAGGCACGTACATAGAGATATACGCACATAGTGCCTTAACTGTTAACTGAAGGCAAGGACCAAGGAGCGGTGACCTGCAGAGATAACAACAATGGTCCAGTGGACTGGTGAGAAAACTGTTTAAACCTTTCATAAGTCTCCAGTGAAATAATTTGGTCTCATTCCCAACTCACCACAGGTTCCCTTTCAGTGTATGATGATGATGATGTTGTATGAGCAGGCGTATCTGACAGGTTAACATTTAACCCAGGTTCATCTTATACAAGGCACCTGGAGGGAAGAACCAGAAGATCAAGTACTTTTACACTGACTCAAAATCAACAGTGTCACACATGGTCCCAGACACACCTAGCTATAAAAACCTGAACCATTCAGAAGGCATCCTGGCCAACACGCTGAGGCCAATCTTTGAGCCAGTTAGAGGCATGGTGAGAATCTTTGGTCCAGTTTCTTTCAACTAAAACACATGACAAGTGTATAAAATGGAAACCTAACCCTCTCAATACACGTACATGTGCAGATTTAATTAAAACAGGAGGGTCAAGTCAGACAACATTATCATGAAAACATCGTTTAACTCATTTATCATTATATTAATTTAATCTTCAGTTAATATCTAATATAATGGTCAAGTTCAGGTTTGCAGTCAGCTGTGAAAATATCTCCTCCAAGGATATTTTTTTTTTGCATTTGTAATTTTTCGCTTTAGTTTATATAAATTATTTAGTATGTTTATTAAAACTATCATCTTTCTCAACCTAACCAAGCAGTTTGATGGTAGTTTGATTCCAGAAGCAGGAATTAATAGATTCAGTGTCATGACTATTCCACAAACTTCTGTGAGACTGTGTTGTCGTGTAGGCCTGCTCAGTGTGTGCCTTTAAAGTGTTAATACAGCTTTTTTGCATCATTTATAGTCACCAAACTTTGGATTCATCAGCTACAGTGATCAACCTCCAGGATGTTGTTCAAATAAAACGTTTGGCCACAGTAAAGGTGAAGAAAGCTTCTTTTTACAGACACTGTCAAACTTCCATCATATCAAATAAATATTGGAAAGAAAGTTCATTAGATTATTGATCTTATACTATTAAACTGAGTCATTCAAATGCAAGCAGTGCAAGGATTAAAGAGCTTGAATAATATGCATCATATTCCTCATTTTATGACCAGCTGTGTAAATGTTCACTGTCCACAGGGGTGATCATGGTGGAAAAAAAACAATAATGGGGTCTGGCTCTTACACAGCATGCCTCAATTCCCCTTCAGAAGAGACCAAAACAAGTTCTGGCCTGACAGCGGATTTAAAAATGCTCAGACGTTCATCTGTGTAACTTTCCCCTACACCTAGTTCAGAAACATCGGTAATAAGCTCAGTTCAAATTCTGGACATTTTACAATTTCAAGCCCAGAGCTTGATCTAAATCTCACAGTAAAGATCTCAAATTAAACTGTTTCCAGGTAAACATCTGCAGTACATCGCAGCTTTTCCATTCAAACATGATATTCCAGATGATTTCCATCAAGAGCTCATAGATGCAACAAAATGGGTTCAAGCTCCCGCACCGAGTAACTACCAAATGCTGATATCAAGAGAAGGTCAGCTCTTTCTTAGCATTGCTAAACAACAGCTGGAAAACCAAAAAGGTGAGCTTTCTCCTTGTTGTTGTTCTTTTGTTTTTTTATTTTATTTTATTTCTTGGTTTGTTTTAGCACATGCTACATGGTGAAAATGCTCAGAAGCTAGCAGATTCAGATTTCAAATTAGGTCTTGTATAGGAATTTCTTTTACTTATGTATTAATCACATTATTTTATTGTATAATGCCTTGGTGCCACTGGATTTTAACATGTCTGACACCCATACTGGTGGGGGTGTAGTAAGGAAGTTGGGGGGAAGCAGACCACTCCACAGGAAGAGTCTTTTGTCTCTTCGAGGACTCTGGGAAGTAGCAAGGGAGTGTGAACCTTAAGGTGTGAAACAGCTGTGTACTGCCTTTTGTTCCTGGAGAAGGTATTTAACTGAGAGCCATGCTAGGCTCAGTGAGACTCTGCTGACCCTGCCCCGTGGTCATGTAGGCTCTCCACAAGCTTGGTGTTCTGTTCTTTGGATTAAAGAATGTTAGCTACCGCTCACCGCTCGTCTGCAGGCTTTATTTAAATGGAAAACTTCCACAACAGTCTCTTTTACCTTTTGTCAGTTTTTGTGGTGAAGTGGTTTATGTTTTCCAAAGAGGGAAAATATCTATAAAATGGCTGGACTTCAGCTGGACCAAAGTTTAAATTTCTTAACTTTCATCACTACTGATTTGGTGAATGTTAAAGCAGTAGCTATGTTTAAGCTTTTAATGTGTTACAATGATGTTTGTCTGGTTTGAAACCAGGAAAGCTTCACTGACCAGCACCAGCATAGTTAAATGGTGATGGGAACGAACGACTTGGAATGGCAGAGGAAGGTTAACCTGCAAAGACAGGGCAGGTTTTAGGAACAGCTGAGCTCAGTGCCCCTTCACGCCTTCTTCTTCTTCACATCCAAATAGAAATTTAGGCCATGATATTTTATGCTGCTTTCAGCTGCTGACAGTTGCTGCATATCTAAAATCTATTGCATTTGATTCTGCTTCTGACTTAATGTCTGATCTGTTTACATCGATGCCCTCTATCGTGTGTGCGGGGGTCCTGTCGCTGTTCTCCGGCTTTCCATGTATGTAAAACAAAGGACACAAAAGACAAAGAACAGAAGGTACATTTTCTTGATCGGATTACAGTGTTTGAGAAGAGATGAGTGAGAGTGAACAGGTTTTACAGCTTTAAAGATTTTAAAAAGATAAAATGTAATTGCTCCTTAATTTTCTTGCAGATGGAGACCTGTACTACACCATTGCCCAGTTAGTCAAATATGATGTGCATGTGCAGACATGGGTTGACAGCAGGGGTCGAGAACCTTCCTACTGTTCAGACCCACTTCACAAAGTGTACAATATTAACACTATAAAAAGGGTTTTGGGTGATGGGAGTACATGGGGCCCTACAAGGGACCATTCAAAGTGGTGTGTGACCAAAAGCCAAAACAAAGCCTGGACCTGTATAGCTGACGTCAACAGGGTCGAAACCCAATACGAAAGACGAGGCGGGGCGCTGTGCATTGTGAATGAAGCAGTGAGAAAAAAGTTCCTGGAGTTTGCTGAAGACTTTGAAGACTGTACAAGTATTAGGACCCCAAGCATCATGGACACTCACTATGAATGTGACACTGACTGCGACTGTGACACTGACTGTGACTGTGAAACTGACTATGGCTCTGACGGTGACATGGATATGGGCACCTGCGTGCGCCCTCAAAAGTAGAATACAGTTGGTTCAACAACATGTTTCCCTGTTAAATTTCCCAGTCTTGCTTTTTAATTAAAGATAAATACTTTTAAAAGTGAAGGAAAAACATTTTCATAATTTCATAAATTATGACACAGACTGCAAAATCTGGACAGGATTTGAGTTTGTTTGAAAAGATCAGTGAGAAACAAAAAGGCATTAGCTACTGCCCACAATAACTGTACTCAGATTAGTTATGAGAACAGACTGTTTTAGGGAGCTAAAGTAAATTAACTCTGTCACCATGGTTTCTTGTTATGTTTATTATGGTCTTGTTTGTAGTAATTTATTTTGCAGTTATTAACTGTTTCTGCAGCGCCCCCTGGTGTGTGAATGTCTGTATCTACAGTGGCGAGAAAGTGTTTGCCCTCATTCCTGATTTTCTTTCTTTCTTTTTTTTGGCATCTAATGAAGGTGTTCATGATTAAGGGGAAAAAACCCAAACCTACATGGCCCTTTGTGAAAAAGTAATTGGCCCTTAAACCTAACTGGCTGCTTCACCCTTAGCAGTGTCAGATTATAATATTATTTTATGCCATGTTAGACCCTTAATTAAAGATGGTGAATTATTATGTAGTTTTAGTTTGCATTATTCTCCTGAATTAGAAGAAGGTGATAACTATTGCATTTGTTAAGCTGAGTTGCATTACATTAGACTGCTGGTTTATTGTGAATGAATGATATTGTTTTATGATGCATTATACTGCTGAGTTATGAGAAATACTGTTTGCAGAAAGCCATCGCCTTATTTGTCTGATTAGAAGAGAACAGAACATACTGGAGTTTTCTGCCCCATCTCAGCAGGAGCAGATAAACAGGGAGCCAAGGTTGTAGCTTAGGCACTGTGTGAGAGAAAGAATGTGAATGTTTAGGCTTTTATGATTAGGTGGGGCCACTAGAGGCTATAAGAGTTTGATCAATGCTCCACCATTTTGAGATCTGATGCTGTCTGCGTACGGTGTCCATCTCCCACGCGTGTGATCATTAAAAATCATCGTTTGACTCAACCCGGCCGGACCAGTGTTGTTATTGTGGTTTTTCCTCTTGTATCCATCCCCAATATTTGAATCCGTAACAGTTTGGGGGCTCGTCCTGTGGTATTGGGGTGGAATTTTGGAGGTTTGGACGGTCCGAGGTTGTCGAACGGACAGGCACAAGCCAGTGGTCTGACGTGAGTGGGCATAAGCCGGCTTATACAAAGGTAAGGCACTACCTGTTGAATTATTTCCAAAGTGTGCCAAATTGGACATGACAAAATTGAAGTCTACTCACTGAAATTACTGGTAGAGGCCTGTTTGGATTTTGATGAAAAATCTCATGAGAACTGTGACAGTACTGAGTAGTTAAAGCAGTTGGACTGCTGATTGAAGTTAAAGCAGTTGGACTGCTGATTGAAGTTAAAGCAGTTGGACTGCTGAGTGAATTTAGTTGGATAGGGAATTGGTCATTTTGTGGGTTAGAGTCCCCATTGGTCAGACAGGTTGGACCTGCGTCAGTCATACACTTGTTTTGGGGTGTTGACTGTTGTTTCAAAGTATTATAAATTTTTCAAGAACGGCAGTTGGACTGCTAAGAAGCGCATAGCCCGGAGGTTACGCTCCCTCCTGGCCGTGGACGCGCGACCTTGACCTGTCGGCGAACAGGGTTAGTTCAGTTTGGCTTAACTGTGGGGTACAGGGCATCCTGGAATAAGCTAGGAGTTAGAGGCTCCTTACCGTTTGGAACGGTATCTGCGCTTTTTTGGGCAGCAAAGGTTGGACCTTGGGTGTTGGACACTTTTAAATTGAGTTAGGGACTTTAGAGATGAGGCCAGAAACTGCTGGACAGATACTGGTTAATTGATCACAAAAAAGTTGGACTTTTTCGGTTGGACCGTTAACTTAAATTTGTCAAAATTGTGTAGGCGCTAAATCTGTCAGGCCTGATAGTGATTGTAAATATAAGACGTCTTTGTAATATAAAATAATAGAGCTGTGTGTGAGTCGAGGCTGTGTGTGACGTCAGCGCACTGCAGCGCTGCGAGCTATTTTTAGACGGTGTGTGAACATGCAAATGAGGTGGCTGCTGTGAAGCGCACAGAGGACTTTTGCTTCCGGTTTAGCGTGTTTTTTGAGTTTTATAATTATCATTTGCAAATACTGTTAAAGACTTGTAAATAAGACGCTGATTTTGCTGATTATAATATTACAAATAAGGTTTTGAATGACTAGGGTGAATGTTTGATGTCTGGCTGAGGTTTGAAATAGAACAGACAAATCGTGCATGATTTAGACCGACACTTCAGTCGGCAGAGTAAGATTGTGTGAGAAATACAGCTGTGATTTGTTTCAGTTTTATGGTGTGAAGCAGGATTTATAAGATTTTTAAAGTGACTCTTGGTTCAGCTCAATAATATAAGCGGTTACATTTGATTTACTGTTGGTTTTATCATAATATAGGGTGTGATCAAGCACGAATTTCAGCTGTGTGTGTGACAGGAACTCTGCATGCCCATAAAAGGCAACGGCCTGACTGTGAGAAGTATGCACCGAGAGAGAGAGAGTAAAATCTAGTCGGATGAAGTGAAGGTTTTTAGAAAAGAAATAGTAAGTGAAGGTTTTCAGAAAAGAAATACTAAGTAAATGTTTTAGTGTGTTAATACAGGTGGATTTCTCTCAACCTGGAAACCTGAGTACAGCGGCAAAAGCATAAACAGAATTGGGACGACAGACAAGCCAAGCTTTGGCTCAAAAGTTTACAGCTGGACCTCACTTTGTCCCCACCCCGAAAAGAAACTTAAAGGACATCTTCTCCTCCAGTTATCTGTTACCATCACTGGAAATTTGCAGGCAAGTTTTTGACTGAATTGTTATTGGCACCATGTGTCCCTGAATCTCACAAGCAAGCTCTAACTCCTGGCTGAAGACATGGAATGCTGTTATTTAAGGTGGGAAATCAAAATTTGGGAAACAAAATAAAAACACACACACAACCAAAGAAATGTATGAGAAAGGCACGTGTTAGAGAAATGCCTTGTTTGAGAAAAAAGTTAAAATAACCCACCTACAAACGCACACACACGCAATGAAGAAACAGCTTACATTCATGAACACGTGAAGATTTTCCAGCAAGGTTAAAGCAGCGAAACTTAACATACACCTGTTGTTAAATGATAAAGTTTATCCACTACTAACAAATAAACTCTCTGGGTTGCAGGACAACAACTTAACTTCAAAAAAAAAAAGAGAGACACTGGTCTGACCAACCAGTGATGACACGACAAATTTAGTGGTTAGAAGATTCAAATTGTGACATGTTTTCTGCTGATTGATTAATACAAGTGATTACTGAATGAAGGAAAATTCCTTTTTGGGCTTTTAAACATGATTTTAAGAATTTTAACATGTACCTGTGTTGTCCTGTCAGCTTGGTGGGTTATGAGTTGATTATATAGTGAGAAAAAAAAAAAAAAAAAGGGGGAGAGAAGGCTGACACAGGGCCTGGCCCGGTGTTTCTCCCCTCTCTGAATAACACAGCCAACACAACATCATTTTCCTGTTCGTCTGTTTTTGTTTTGTTTTGTTTTTGTTTTTTCTCTTTATGCTTGATTACAGGCTGCTTTGCCGAGGCTGACCTGGACTCCTGCTCTCCCCTCTACCATCTTTGCTCTCTCCTCTACCATCTTTGATGTGACCCTGACCAAATGCTACAGCAGCTGGACCCACAACAACAACCTGCAAATGTCAACAGAGCTGCAGGAAAACGATCTCATGCAGCGGAGACGGAGAGCATTAAATCCAAGGCCCGTTTCACTACACGGGGGAGATTTCCAGACAGCTTCAGCTAACAGAGCTCTGACGAGACGCCCATTAAGCCCAGAGGAAAAGTGAGGCCGAGCAAAAAAATGCTGACCTTAACAACTCTGCATTAAAACTGTGCAGGACAGTGACTGGCCAACACGGATGATCGGGCAGCAAAAAGGGCGTGGCAGAGACAGGAGGAGTAACTGAGGTCAGGAGGCACCTCAGAATGGACAAAAGCACAAGAAGAAAATAAGCTGAAGGCACAGGTGTCGGGGCTCGGCCAGGAGCTGACCTCTGAGAAGAGCCGGACAGCAGAGCTGCAGAAGGCCGTGGAGCAAAACAAGGAAAATATCAATGGACTTCAATCTGACGTGTACGGAAAAGACTCTGAGGTTTCTGCCCTCAGTAAGAGCTCAAGGCATCAGAGCAGAAACTGAGCATGGCTCAGGAGGAGCTGGCTGCTAATCGAACCCATCAGTCAGGCTTAGAGTCCCAGACACAGGACTTGAAATCAGGCCGGAGCTTGCTGGAGCAGGAGGTCGCCAAACCTGACAAGAAGCTCCTACAGCAGGAGCAAGCCCTGAAGGAGCTACAGAAGCAAAAGGGTCAAGTTAAGGAGGAGCTGGACAAGGAGAAGATGCAAGACACTGGAGAAAAGGACTGCCTCAATTGGGGCCAGAACCAGTATGGACAGAACTTTGAGCAGCAGCACCAATGGATGCAAACAGACTGAAATGGAGGAGGGCAGGACCCCAGGGCACGCTTCAGGCCGTGGTTTACCCAGAACACCAGAACAGGAAAGTGATGAACACAAACACACACAAACACACACACATCTACATGCACTGACTCAGAATGAAGAGAAACACACATATGAACACATATGCACTCGTTGATTCACTGAGAACTGACACACGCGCTGAGTCAATTGAGTGAGAAATGACACACACACGCACACAAATCGAGATGCTGATTCAGTTCACCGAGAAGTGATCCACACACACACACACACATGCACACGCTTGTGCAATGAAGAGTGATACACACACACACACACGCTGCTGCAATGAAGAATGCTTTACTAACAAATGCTTATGCTGACACGCAAAATGCTGCACACAAACATCCAAATACAGAATCTGTTACAACAACAAGAAGCCATTGATTGTTTATTGGTTAAATGCATTTCATGTCACCCAGAGGGCATTTGTGTAGATTTAGGGGACAAGGTCTAAAGCAGTTTGGTTATGAAAACAATGTCTGTGCGTGATGTCTGTTTATGGCTCAAGGCCTCGACTGAATTGTTTACTGTGCCTCACACAGCCTGATAAGGAGCAGTGGTACAGAGTGAAAATGATGAATTAACGGTGTGAGCCTTATTTCAGAGCGCCACATTTTTGTGATTGAGATTTAACCAAAGGAGGAACACACTGAAAAAATAATAATAATAATAAAAAAAATAGAGAAAAAAAGGGGGCCAGCCCTTGGATTTACGTAAGCATCTCGTGTGTATTTAACACAATTGCCTCAGGCTTTAAAGATCTGTACGAAATCCAACAACTCAATTTGTTCTCATTGAGATGATACGATACAATCTAATAAGAGTGGTTAGTTGCTGAACTCACGGAATCCACAACACCGCATAAGATTTCAAACTACAGGAAAATCACTGGAGTTATAAGAGGCAGACAACGACACACACACCACATGCATGCTATTGCTATTTATTGTGAATTAACCTGTCAAGGGCAAGAACAAAATAATTCTGCATCAAATACAGGAAATCAGAGCTTTCCTGTATTTCCTACATTGTTGGCATGCTGGTTAGTGCTGTTGCTTGACAGTGAGAAGGTCCTGGGTGCAGGTCCACAGTCTGGCTAGTTTGCAGTGGTTTCTTTCTGGGTATTCTGGTTTCCTGCCACAGTGAAAAGTCATGCAGCTATTAGAGCTAGGTTAATTGATGATTCCAAATTATCCATGAATGTGAGTGTGAATGGCTGTTTGTTTCTATCTGATAGACTGGTCAGCTGTCCGGGGTGTACCCTGCCTGATAACCTATCACTTTAGGGTTATTTCCCAGCCCTGGTGCAACCAGGAGAAAGATAGGAGGATGGTAGTTGTTGTAGACCCATTCAATTTTTATGGTAACCAGGATCTAGACTTTGTTGAACCGCATGCAATATGAAGACAACATGTAGTATTTAAGTGACCAAGTAGAATTTGAATAAAAGTTATTGAATAGTGTTGAAATAAACTGACAGAATTGTGAAGGATCAAAATATTCCAGGAGCTCAACTTACTCCATCTGAACATGTTTCAATCGTGTTTTATGAACACAAAATGCACAGGTTTACTGAATATGAAAAGGTTGTGTTGATTTAACTCAGTTGTTTGAGTTTCTGTCGGAGCAAAACATTTGTGTGCAACCAGTGTCCACTATTGAAGCAAGTAAATCCAACATTTTTTTTGTCAGGGCAAAAAGGAGTTACGGTCCCTGTATTCCTACACAATAATTGTCCCAGGAGGGAGAAAAACTTTCTGGTGAAGTTTTGGTTGATTTTTGGGTTTTGCTTAACACTAGGTTGATTTCATCAGTGAGGTTTGGATTGTTTTCTTTCTCTAAGAGAGAGAAAGATGGTTTTATGCTTGGACATGTTTGCAATGGGCCCCAGTATTTGTTATTATATGAGTATTTTATTGGTTACGTTTGTTTTTGCTTTTGTTACAGTGCACTGAAATAAGAACATCTGAGAGGTGTGATCCACCGGTGGTGATATTTTGGTATTTTGTGAGTTCCTGATTTAACAAATCAGCTCTTTAATCCAGGCCTGAGAGATTGAACTTTAAAGCGCTATAAAATATTCTTACTGAAAACAGTCGCAAAGTGTTTTTCTCCATGATTATAATGGGCTTGGGAGAAATTCACTTATATGGGACACTGATCACATGAGAAATCCTGAGCCTAAAAGGATTGCAGCGAGTCAATCCAGTCAAAAAACAAGGAACTGTTTTCCTTTAAAATGATGACGTCATCTTGCTGGTGAGGGAGGCTCGAATAGGTTGCGCGTGAGGCTCCATTATCAGCAACTTCTGGTATGAATGTGTGTGGATGTATGCATGTAACTGGACTGTGATGGACTGACGACTAAAAGTTTTAACTGACTTGATACTGAGACAAAAACGGTACCGACTTTAGGATTAGTAAATGTCCACAAACAATTCACCCAGCCTATAAAAAAAAAAAAAAAAAAAAAAGGTGGATGTTTTGTCTTGCTTTGATTTGTTTTTACAAGAACAGAAGGATGACAGAGACTAAAGGGGGAGGCTGTATCTTCACATGAGCGTGAACTGCAGACTGAACCCTTTGGTGGCTAATTTTGAGTTACTGATGTTTGCATTAAGAAAATTGTGTTTTAGTAGCTGTGTTTCGATTAACGTATCACATTATATTGTTGGGAAGGTTAAATGCTAAATTGAAGAAAAGGTTGGATTTCACTCATGACTGAACATGTTATTATTAACCATAGCAGCCCACTGTAAAAAGTCAATTAACTTTTATAGAGGAAAAAAGAAAAGAAAAAAGCCAAAAAAAACAAAAAAACATCCTCTATTGATGTCTATGAATAACAGGGGAATGATAGGCTTGTCACATTCAAAATGGAGATATGTAAGGATGAACACTGGTCCCCATCTTTTAGGTCCTTTCATTGAAATAGTCAATAATTCAGAAAAGTAGAGATATAACCGACAGGGGCATGTGCTGAGAGGTGGTGCTGCACAAGAACAGGAGAAAAATAAACAAGGAAAAATTATTGTGTTTAGCTTTGATAAATTCAAATTAAAATGTACCATTACACTCAGAGGATCAATATGAAATCAAATATATGCTAATTTTGTATGTGAGTACATGACTGGTGACTGTTCTGTTCTGAGCTTTTGTTTTTACAGCACCCACTTGACCACACCAACAGTTTCTCGCCACCAAAAGGGGGTACTTGCAAAGAATAGGGAGGAATATCATCAAAACTGGGAAAGGTAAGCCCCAAAAAGGGGGTGATAACACCATAACTTTCACTTATGGTCAAATTCTCAAAATTTGACCCCCGGCTTGAAAAATTCTTCAAAACATTTAGAGACAGAGTGGAGTTTTAGATAAATATAATGTGCCAAACCACATGCAGATGGAGAGTGGGAATCGATAACATGGTGAAATAACACGCAGGAAAATATTGACCATGTTGATTATGTTTATTCAAGTGTGCAGAGATTGGCTAATCGGACAAGGAAATGTTATAAAATGAATTGTCGGAACAGTCAGCGTTAAAGTCACCTTTGACAGTCCAGAGCAAGGTTATTATCGTTAATAATTCGGTCTAAACTGCTGCAAGTGAATTGGAAACAAAATTTGAATGAATTTAGAACACTTCATACTTATAACACAAGTGATGGTAAGCCATAACTTGATTAGGTAAAGCTATTAAGATAATTATGAGCTGCCTTGACACAAAGAAAGTAGAGTCCTTCACCCTGAAAGGATGGAATGATGCTCTGCCTCTGTAGTCAAGTTCAGACATAGGCCTTAAGCAATCATGAGCCACTAATAAGCGTGACAGAATTAATAAGCTTAAATAAAGCACATTGGGTGAGCGACCCTGACAAAAGAAAATCTATGAGCACGCAATGAAGTGGATTTATTAGAGCCCGTTTAACATCTGTCTTTCAGAAAGATAAATAAATAAATTGATTTGCATTAACAGACACACATTAAAAAAAAAAAAAAAATCCCATTTGACACTGATAAATCCCTGTTCAAATAGAGTACATGTAAACGAAATAACGAAAACTAGAAGTGAAAGAAAAAAACATTTTCGTTAACGGAAATAAAAATAAGAACAAAAAAGGAAAACTAACTAAAACTGTAATGAGCGTTCACAAAACTAACTAAAATTAACTGAAGTTATAGCAAAATGTGTTTAGTTTCCATTGATGTGTGCGTGTCCTACAATAGTCATGGGTGAAAATGAAGTTTAGTTTCCAGATTTTTTCTTGCTGTGTCTCAATATGCCAGCAGGTGACCAGTACGTTAGTCGAGTCGTATGTGTTGCTGCTCCGTCCACGTGCAGAATCATGTCAGGAAAAGTCGGGAGAAAGCGCCAGAGTCCAATTTGGGATTACTTTGAATATGACTGTGTTTTGGATAAAGCAAGTGTCTTGTAGTGGAAAGAGACAAATTAGGAGGGACACTTCTAAGGGGAAAAATCCCACTTTACAAACCTTAAAGTGCACTTGAAAAGCCCACACAAGAAGGCTGACCTGGCTTACCTTGAAAAGGTAAGGGGGAGCACACTCCCCCTCCTCAGAGAGCTCCCCCACTCAACCCTCATCCCCAGAAAACAGAAGCTAACCCCATGGAAGGCAGCGTGATGCATCCCAAGACAACAGGACTGGGACATCTACATAACTGTGTGAGTCAGTTGCCTTCAAAAAGTTTATCAATTGACTTGAACCAAAATTGCGAACACCCGGTGCTGCAAGAGTTAATAGTCTCAATACCCAAGGATAAGCAGAAGAGCATGACTGATATGATGAAACTGGGATTTTGTTACACTTAATTATTGCAAACACAACTAAAACTATAACTGAAACTGATCAAAACTAAACTGAAACTAAGGATTTTCAAAAAATAAATAAAAAACTAGACTGAACTAGCAAACAATTGGTAAAAACTAATTACGACTGACATAAAATTGAAAATCTGAAGTCGAAGCTAAATAAAAATAAAAACTAACGAAAATTGCAAATCTATTAGAACCCTGATCCAGACTAAGATGGCGTTGGACATCTTCAGGGCGGAAAAGGGTTGGTGTGACCAAGGTGTGGGTTGGCTTGTTGTATGTATATTTCGAGATGATATGGCTCTGGATGGACCAGTTACCAGGGCATGGAAGGAGGACAGACTTATTAAATGAGGAGAGGAATTTTCTGGGATTGAAGATCCTCTGGGTGAGTGGTTGACTAAAAACATGCATAAAATAAAAGCTATTTTTCATTATTGCTTGGTTATAGATTGATAATTGGCCACATTTACAGCTGTATTGATTTGTTGTGGACGTAGTCTACTTCATGCAATAACTGCAATCAAGTGTGTGTGATAACTGGCAGTGAGTCTTTTACAGTTGTGGTGGAATTTTGGCCCACTCATCTTTGCAAAATTGTTGTAATTCAGCCATATTGGACTATTTTCAAGCATGAACTGACTTTTTAAGGTCATGCCACAGCATCTCAATTAGATTCAGGTCAGGACTTTGACTTGGCCACTCCAAAGTCTTCATTTTGGTTTTCTTAAGCCATTTAGAGGTGGACTCGCTGGTTTGTTTTGGATCATTGTTCTGCTGCAGAACCAAATGTGCTTCAACTGGAGATCATGAACAGAAGGCCGGACAGTCTCCTTCAGGATGTTTTGGCAGAGGGCAGAATTCATGGTTTCATTTATCACAGCAAGTCCCTAGTTCATCACACTACTACCACCATATTTTACTGGAGGACTTACAGGAAGTCCATCTCAGAGTTTAGTTTAATATAATGTAATGCTCTTAAAAATAGTAGAACTTTTATACGCAACAGAACAGGGATCAGTCAAACCTTGGTCTCATTGTCATATTTGAATATTTTTCTGCATCAGTGATCCTCTCTAAGCATCCCTGCAAACTTTGAAAAGTAGAAGACTTCAGATCTTTTTACTCAAAACTTGCTGAAGAAGCATTTTTATCTATAATTATCTATTTAAAAAGAGTGTTTCCATGCTGTAAATGTATGAAATTACATTATGCTGTCAACTGTAATTTTTAAAGGTGATGTTTAAAGGGATTTTGTGATATTATTGTGATTGGTTATATGATTGGGGCAGTATTGACTGTGGTTATGATCCGCCTGTTCACCTGGAACCAGCAGGAAGGGAGCGGGTGAACATGGGTCACTGCAATTTTTCTAAGTGTTATCTGATTTGGGGAGCTTTAAATTGCCTTTTTGAGTTTGTATTAAGTTGCTTTCATGATTTTTTTTCTTTAATTAATGAAGATTTCAAATTATTTTTCAATCTCGGTGAATCATTATTCCTCATTACATATCACAAGCTTCCAGTTTCAGCCTCTCCATTAAGTCCATGAAGTCGCTGCATCATCATTGATGGCGTAGATTCTGTTTCAGCCACATTCCCATAAATCACAAAGTGTGGAGGTATAGCATTAACGACACAGAGCTCTCAGTTCTCACTCCTTCTTTATTCTTCTCCAACATCAACTGAGCATATCGCGCCACAAAACACAGGAGCACACTTCCTATACACTGGGTGTGAGTGGAGCCCTCTAGTGGTCCACCACACATGCCCCCCCCCGAACACCCAGCAGAACTAGTCCAGGACCCGGGGCTTAAGCAAACGGCCGGAACGGCTGAACCGGGGGGGTGGGGAACTGACAGAGGGCAACCCAGCCCGGGAGCGAGGCTGGCACTGGCGGTCAGAAAAAGCTGCAGACGACCCGGACTCCGTTGATTTTGGGTCGCTCCTGGGGGAAAAAACAGAATCCATCAGCCCGGTGGCAGGTGGGCGGCCGCGGCGAGGGGCCTGGGCCGGGACCACCTGATCCTCCTGCATAACATGTGCAGGCTTAAGTCTGTCAACAGAGACAACCTCCTGCCGACCGCCAAAGTCCAAAATGAAATGTTTGTCGCCCGGTTTAAGAACCCTGTATGGCCCGTCATATGGTGGACGCAGCGGAGTTCTATGGGCATCGTGCCTGACGAAAACGAAACGAGCAGAGTCCAACGAACTCGGAACAAAAGTGTCAGGCAGGCAGTGGTGCACAGGACCAGGAACAGGAAACGAGTCTCTTGGGGGGCGAAAAGGCAACAAAGAGGTATCGAAACATGGGGGAGGGCTCTCAGGTAAGAATTCCCCGGGGACTCGGAGAGGCTGGCCGAGGACCAGTTCAGCCGGGGAAACCCCGAGGTCTTCTTTAACCGCGCTACGCAATCCCAGCAAAACCCACGGCAGACGGTCGACCCAGTCACCACCTGTTAAGGAAGCCCGGAGCGCGGCCTTAAGTGACCGGTGAAACCGTTCGCACATCCCATTAGCTTGCGGGTGGTATGCTGTGGTGCGGTGGACCTTGACCCCCAGGCCGTCAGCCATAGCAGACCAAAGCTCAGAAACAAACTGGGGGCCCCTGTCTGAGGTAATGTCAGCCGGGGGACCGAAACGTGAAACCCACGTTGACAAAAATGCCCTGGCCACCGTCACCGCTGTCGTGGACGCCAGGGGTACCGCCTCCGGCCATCTGGTCGTGCGGTCCACCACAGTCAAAAGGTGCGTGAAACCCTGTGACTGCGGCAAGGGACCAACCAGGTCCACATGAACGTGATCGAAACGCCTACCCGGGACACGGAAAGGTTCAAGGGGTGCCTGTGTGTGCCGGTGGATTTTCGAGCGTTGGCATGGGATACAAACCGCCGCCCATTCTTTCACCGCCTTGCGAATGCCCGGCCAAACAAACCTGGCGCTGACCAGCTTGACCGAGGCCCGGACGCCGGGATGAGAGAGGGCATGTACCGAGTCAAAAACACGACGACGCCACGAAAGGGGAACCACCGGGCGGGGGCGGCCGGTGGAAACGTCGCAAAGAAGGTGCGGACCGCTGTCCCACACCGGGGTGTCCTCCAGCACGAGGCCCGTTTTTGTTGACCGAAGGGCAAGGACATCCGGGTCAGCACGTTGCTCGGCAGCCATGGCAGCGTAGTCGACGCCGACATACACCGGAGAAACCAACACACGTGAGAGACAGTCAGCGACGTGATTGGACTTACCAGCCACATGCTGAATGTCTGTGGTAAACTCGGAAACGGCCGCCAACTGGCACTGCTGGCGTGCGCTCCATGGGTCAGAGACCTTGGACATCGCAAACGTCAAAGGTTTGTGGTCAACGTACGCAGTAAAGTTGCGACCCTCGAGGAAAAAACGAAAATGTCGTGTCGCGAGGTGCAGGGCCAGCAACTCCCTGTCAAAAACACTGTACTTGCGTTCAGCATCCCTGAGCGTACGACTGAAAAAGGCGAGCGGTTGCCAGAGACCTGAAACCCGCTGTTCCAACACCCCACCCACTGCCACGTCGGACGCGTCGGTGGTCAACGCGATCTCTGCCGACGGAAGCGGGTGGGCCAGCAGGGCGGCGTCAGCCAGCGCAGACTTGGCTGCGGAAAACGCATGGACGCGTTCCGGCAGCCAGTCAACCGGATCTTTGGCCGTTTTACCTTTTAAGGCAGCATAGAGTGGCTGTAGCAGGTGGGCAGCTCTGGGGAGAAAGCGGTTGTAAAAATTTATCATCCCCAAGAACTCCTGCAACGCTTTAACCGACGTGGGACGCGGAAAAGCCGAAACGGCCTGGACCCTGTCGGGCAACGGAACCACACCTTCAGCGGAAATGCGGTGCCCGAGGAAATCCAGAACAGGCAACCCAAACTGGCACTTGGAAGGGTTGATGATCAGGCCGTGCGCTGCCAAACGCTGGAAAACCTGGCGCAGATGGGACTCGTGCTGGCTCGCTGAGCAGCTGGCCACCAATATATCGTCCAGATAAACAAAAACGAACGGCAGCCCACGCAAAACGGAGTCCATCAGCCGCTGAAAGGTCTGGGCGGCACCTTTCAGGCCAAACGGCATGCGCAAAAACTCGAACAAGCCGAAGGGGGTAATGACAGCGGTTTTAGGAACGTCCTCGGCGCGCACGGGAACTTGGTGATACCCCCGCACCAAGTCAATTTTAGAAAAAATCGACGTTCCGGCGAGATTGGCAGAAAAATCCTGAATGTGGGGGATGGGGTAACGGTCATTCCCCGTGGCATTATTTAAACGGCGGAAATCCCCGCATGGCCGCCACCGACCGTCCGATTTGGGCACCATGTGAAGCGGAGAGGCCCATGCACTGTTCGAACGCTGTACAATGCCGAGGCGCTCCATGGCTGCAAACTCTTCCCGAGCGACGGACAGTTTCGCGGGGTCGAGGCAGCGCGCGCGCGCGAACACCGGTGGCCCGACCGTGGGAATATAATGCTCAACCCCATGCTTCGTTACCGTGCTAGAGAAATCAGGGACAGACAGCGATGGAAACTCTAAAAGCAAACGCTGAAAGGCATCCCCGGAGGTCACTACATTAGCCCGAATCAGGGGCTCGGCGGCCCGAGTAAAACAGGGTAGCGAAGAAAACGAGAGAGCATCGATTAAACGTCTGTTAGCAACATCGACAAGCAGTCCATGAGCACACAGGAAATCAGCACCTAAAATAGGTACAGAGCTAGCGGCAACAACAAAGTTCCACTGGAAATCCCGGCCATGAAAACAAACAGTCACCAACCTTTCCCCAAACGTTTTGATGGGAGAGCCATTAGCTGCAATGAGCTGCGGCCCACAGTTCGCTGCTAGGCCGTCGGCAGCGGTAGGGGGAAGGAGGCTCTTCTGGGAGCCGGAGTCCACGAGAAAACGTCTCCCGGAGCGCGAGTCCTCTATGAAGAGCAGCCTTTCTGTATTGCCAGCGGTCGCGGCTGCTACGGCGCGCTGGCGGGTCCGTTTCCCTGGGCCGTGAAAGCGCAAGGCGGCAGGCAGCGACGCGCTCTGTCGCCAAAACGCTGATGGTAGAAACAGATGCTCTTTCCGCGGTGCCGGCGTGTAGCAATCCCTGCCGTCAGCAAGGGGGCGGATGCTCCGGGGGAGGCAGGTGGAGGCGTGGAAGGTGCCGCTGGCGAGTCCGTAGCCAGGGCGTGAACGTCGAAAGTGCGGCTAGCCAGGAGAATGCGATCCGCTTCTTCAGCCAGGGAGCGATAATCCTTCGCAGGCAGAAGCGGGGAGTTGGCGAGGACAGCTCTCACGGCGGCCGGTAGTTGGCGGAGGAAGAGGTGGGCGAAGAGGAAACCACCGTCATCCGGCCCGAGCAACGATAGCATGTTCTCCATGAGCTCGAGCGCGGTACCGCCACCCAAGCCTGACAGGTTGAGGAGCTTTTCGGCTCGTTCCGCGTCGGAGAGGGCATAGCGCCGAAGAAGCAGCTCCTTGAGGGCGGCGTATTTCCCTTGGGCGGGTGGGTCCCGGAGGAGCGTCATCGCGCGACGGGTGGCCAGCGGGTCGAGCGAGGCCACCACATGGTGATACTTCGTGTCGTCAGCCGAGATGCCGCGAAGGGCGAACTGAGCCTCCACGTGTACAAACCATGACGGGGGGTCATGGAGCCAAAAGTCCGGCAGTTTCAGCGCCACAGCGAACGTAGCTGCAACAGGAGGCGGAGGTCCGGCGGCCGCTGACGCATCCATAGTGGAGTCTGCGATATCTGCGGCCCGTTGCATGCTCGAGTCAGGGGTCACCAATGTGGAGGTATAGCATTAACGACACAGAGCTCTCAGTTCTCACTCCTTCTTTATTCTTCTCCAACATCAACTGAGCATATCGCGCCACAAAACACAGGAGCACACTTCCTATACACTGGGTGTGAGTGGAGCCCTCTAGTGGTCCACCACAAAAGCACAAATCTTGGTGAAAAGCTATTTGAGGTCTTGATTTTGGGAGTTTCAATTGTTTGATTGATACTGGCAAACACACCAGCATTGGACTATTAAACTCTCACTGCTTGCTGATAACAAATAAAGAAAGAAGCAAAAATCAATGAAACGTTTTATTTCACAGATTTTTGTAATAACAATGTCCGTGGGAGATGAGAGTAGGAGCAGGGCTCTAGAGTGCGACCAATTTGGTCGCAAATGCGACCAAATTTTTCAGTGGTGCGACTAAAAAAAAATATTTGGTTGCACCTGTGCGACCAACTGTTCGGGTAGCGAAAAAAAAAAAAATCTGCAACCTTCCCTGTGGTCAACAACAGACACACATTTTGCCCCTATCGTGGACTAAACCAATCAGAGATAGTAAGGGGCGGGACCTCTCTGATTGGCCGTGGTCCAGTTGAAAGTGCAGGTGGAAGTGGGAGGTGAGTAGCTTGAATAAAGCGATATCAATTCATTAAATCCTGAATCGACTTTTAAATATAACTGTGTTTTGCCAGAAACGCCAGATTCTCAGATTAAAGCTCACAAAACCATTTCAACAACAACCAAACAGCAGATGAGAGCAGGTACACGGATTCCACACAAAGACGTAAACACGGAGCGGAACCGACGCATCAGAATCAACTTTGTCTTTCTCGGCTTTCTCACCCGACGGCCCGTAGACGGACACGCTGTCGGAGCTTAGCGATTCTGATGCGCCGGTCCGCGCTGTGATTACGTCTTTTTGCGCTGATTCTGAGCTGCAGGTTTTGTCTCTCTCCAAATTCACCGAGCCAGCAGCAAAAGAAGCAGCAAACTGCGCTTCACATTTGATCAATGTCATCATGAATTTTGCTGTTTTGCTTCCACGACTATTAAAATCACACTTCATGCACAGCTAGCTCTCTCTCTATCTCTCTCTGTACTTCAAGAACAGTTTCCCGTCTCCAATCTCTGTTTTCTGTATGATTCATTCGCTTATTACCCACCAGTCTACCGTTGTTTACAGCGCTGTCGGCTGCTGTCTTTTTCTTTTCTTTTTTTCACTTAAATGACCTCGGACAAGAAAGCCTATTTTTCTGTTGTTCAATACTGAAGAAATTTAAACTTTATATGCAGAACATTGTAGAATATTTTTAAGGTTATCTGCTATAAAAAGCCAGACCAGGAAAATCTCCTTCATGTTTTTCTGTGTTTTATTCTCAGTTACTTTCACACAAAGGCATCTGCTGTGATGTTCACAATTCTGATGAAGTCAGTACTGATAAATGATCAGAATTATAATATTTCTGACTGTCTCAGGCTAAGTTGAATTGAATCGGGACTTTGAAAACCGGAATCGAATGGATTATAGAAATCAGTGATGATACCCAGCCCTAGTGAGCAGCCTAGGCATGACAGAAGTGGATGTAGCTGTAATAGGAAAAGAACTATTGCTAACTTTTCTGTTAAGTTAAGGCCTGATCCTTCTGAAATTCATAGCCAGTGCTCTGACACGGTGTCATCAATCTTTGAATGCTGAAAAAGCACAGTGTATCCAGAAAAACACATTATATTATATAAATTATTATAAAATTTGTGTGCGCCTAACTTTTTAAAGTTAGGCGTACCGGTACGCCCATGGCAAAAAGTTAGTCTAGAGCCCTGTAGGAGGATGTAAACCGTTGGTGAATTCCAGTCATATGATGCTGATGCTTTGTGACATCACACATTAAACAGGAAACAGGGTAGGTGGAAAGGTGCAGGGTCCATCAAGCTCAAGCAGACTCAGCAGATTCAGCTCAGCAGGCTCTGTGATCACATCTAGTAGGAAAGTGATGATAATGTAAGCTGCTCGTCATATGTACTACAGTTAAAAAGAAAGATGCATCATTCAATTTATTTTGACCCTCATTGTTTAAGAGTTGATCAAAATCAATGCTTTGTGTTTTTGTGTTAGATTCAGTCCTGCAGTGCTGTGCAGGAAACTGTGAGCAGGACAGAAGAGAAGAGCTGCTTTCTGCACTCGAGCTAAAGCTTTAACATCCTCAACAACGAGCAGCTTTACTCATTGTCGACTGTCACAGGTTTAACTGATTTCCTTTGATATGATACACAAATATAAGCTTGTTTACAATTACATGTATGACTCCTGATATATTAGCCAAGGGGAGGTACATGTGCAGCTCATATTGCGCACACACTGTAGTGGTACAAAATATAAGAACTGAATGTTATTAAAGTAGCATTCGGGTTATGTAGAAGCATGCAGAAAATGTTGTCAGGATTGTTACAAATGGACAACAGAGCCCCAAAGTCAAAATAAGGCCCTAAAATCTCCTTTTGAATTTCTACGGTCTGATATTATTGAGTCTGAAAGCTGCAGTGTTATCTGCTGGGAAGAAGTTTCAAATGTTAATTGAAAAATTCATATTTCTGCTATCAGAATTACTCTGCTTCAACAGAGTAGAATAGAACAGCTACTTTACTGTCATTCAGAACATGCACCAGTATAGATAGATAGATTTTTTTTTTAAACTGTAGAAAATTAGAAATAAATATATTGCATAGTTAGTATTCATTACCATTCCTGATACATAGCACATTTAAAACAGTGCAGGAGCAGTTTCACTTTCGAGAGAGGGGAGGGGGGAGTGGTTGCGGTGGGCTTGCTGTGTGTTATTAAGAGTTCAAGAGTCTGACAGCTTGGTGAATTAAAGTAATGCAGATTCTGGCTCTCCTGGTCCTGATGCTGCAAAACCTCTTCCAAGAGGGCAGCAATGAGATGGGTGGGGTGGGTGGATTCTTCGATGTTGTTATGGGCTCTGCTGAGACAGCATTTGTGTTTGATGTCCTGAATGGATGGAAGAAAAGTTCTGATCTAACCTTGTTAATGTCGTCTAATAACTTCTAATCAGACCCTTCACTGAAAGATGATGACTATCTTACAGCTACAGCAGAGATGTTTTTTTCAGTTACTGTTAATAGTCGAAGTTCAGTCATAATTTCACATTTAACTGGTAGAATCCAAATATATTAAAAGAATTACCAAAGATGTTTTTGTGGAGCTGTCTACATGTTGGTCCACTATACTTTAGATATTCAGTGTAATTTACAATAATTGATGCAGATCATCTTGGGACATAATAAGTCACTATGACTGAATATCAAAGAGGATCCAGATGCAATGAGCTGGGAAATTACTGGATCTCCGTTCTGAGTCTGTCATCCATTTTGGATCTGTGTCACTTTTATCAGGGTCAACGCACTGGGACTGATGGGATTTTCAGTGAGAAATATTTTGAGGTTCATAGTCTGAATTATAGACTCTGGTCCTCTCAAATTCTGTTTAAGATCATTTAATGACATCATAATCTGTGAACATATTTTAACATGAAATGTAATTAGATTACAATCAGTCTACAGCTGCATTTAAGAAGTTACTTTAAATGCTTTTAGAATTTTAAAGTAATTTCAGCCTCATCTTCACTCAAACGTTCACATCATCTCCAACATCCAACTGTGTCTAAAGCTTGTTTTATTTGAACACTGATTGCCAGGATAACAATGTTACAATTTGCTCCTTTATCACTTTGACAGTGATTTTATGAATCTTTATGAATCTGAGTGTCAGTCAGCTGGTTCAGGTGCACCAGGAAGGGAAGAGTCACATTCATTTCTATAATAACCTTATGCTGCCATCACCTCCCAGTTAAATATAGAAAGAATCACATAAACAACGAAGCTCATACACACGTTTCAAAATAACTAAATCACAGTTCATTTCAGGAAGTCATGTGGGAGCTGCTGTTGATCTTCAGTCTGCTTTGCTGGACGTCTGAGGGCAGTGTGACCTGCAGAAATGAAAACAATGGTGAAGTGGACTGGTAAGTCTCCTCATAATATACATATATGTGTATGGAAGGACGGGCCCCTGCATGGTATGTACCACTGGCAGACAGAGGAAGTGGCTGATATCCAGAAGTCCTACCAATGGCTTGAAAAAGCTGGACTGAAAGACAGCACGGGGGCACAAATCATGGCAGCACAGGAACAAACTCTGAGCACAAGATCCATAGAGGCTGGGGTCTATCACACCAGGAAAGACCCCAGGTGCTGGCTGTGTAAAGATGCCCCTGAGACAATCCAGCAGATAACAGCAGGGTGCAAGATGCTAGCAGGCAGGGCGTACATGGAATTTATTTAAAATGTCCGTGCAGTTTAACATAGTCCAAGTAAAAAACATGAAACTGATGTAAAGCACATAAGTTTATAGCTATTTCTAATTTGCCATAACCAAGTGGCCGGCATAGTATACAGAAACATCTGTGCCGAGTATAACCTGGAAGTCCCGAGGTCAAAATGGGAGACGCCCCCAAGGGTGGTGGAGAATGACCGAGCTAAGATCCTGTGGGACCTCCAGATACAGACGGACAAATTGGTGATGGCTAACCAACCGGACGTAGTGGTGGTAGACAAACAAGAGCACGGCCGTAGTGATCGATGTAGCGGTTCTGAATGACAGCAACATCAGAAAGAAGAAACATGAAAAATACCAAGAGCTCAGAGAAGAGCTTGAGAAGATGTGGAGGATGAAGTTAACATAGGTCGCAGTGGTAATCGGAGCACTAGGTGTGGTGACTCCCAAGCTAGGCAAGTGGCTCCAGCAGATCCCAGGAACAACATCGGAGATCTCTGTCCAGAAGAGCGCAGTCCTAGGAACGGCTAAGATACTGCGCAGGACCCTCAAGTTCCCAGGCCTCTGGTAGAGGACCCGAGCTTGAATGAAACGATAGACCGCCCATGCCTGGACAAGCAGATGATAGATGGATGGATGGATGGATGGATGGACGTCCAAAAGAAAAATTTTAATACAATAATATAAAACAATATAATACACACAGATACACACAGGTGACGATAATCTGAAATTCAGGTGGCAACAGACAGGAGACTAAACTCAAACAGGACATAAATGAAGGCAAATCCTAAAATGCAGAGACAAGGACTTGCGTGTAAAGACAGACCCAAAGGAACACTCAAAGACAGAGACAAAAAAAAGGAAACTGGAGCTAAATAAAGACCAACATTTCTAAACTCTACAACAGCAAATCATAAACAGGCGTTCACAACTCTGTGAAAACTACCAGAGCAATAAAACCAAAGCTCAACATACTAAAAAATAATGAAATCATGACCCGAAAAACAAACTGCTTACAAAGAAAATCACACTTCATTACAGAAATTGGAGCAACAACAAAATTACAAAGAATCACAGACAGGTATCCAAAACTTTAAACACTAGAATAATTAAACCTCAAAATAAATATAAACACAAAATTCCTGAGACTATGACCTTTAGGTGATGAAGAGCAGTCTGCAGACTGAACTATCGAGCTGGTATGAGATGAAGTGGGCTTTGCTATACCCAATACAGTTTGAAGACAAAGTGAGGTCAATCCCTGACACTTAAGAAAAGCAGCCACTGAGTGAAGCTTTACTCCACAATAAAGTTAGCAGTTTTGTTGGGAGCAGTTATATTTTGTTCATGAGCATAGAGGGTGGCATGAGTCCACTTGGGCAAGGCCAAAAGTCTCTATGTGAGTGCAAAACATTAATGTGAATACTATTAATTTTATTCATGCAAGGTGCAAATCAGTTGTATCTCATATGGAAGCATCAGTAACTGGTTACTGTGTTATGTGCATGTCATGTTTATGCTGTGATCAAAAGGTTATGACTCAGTTTCTGCACATAGATGGTAACAGAAGTAACGGAGTCAGAATTCAAATAGTCAGTGTTCTGCTGTAAGGGGGGAATTTCAATACAAACCACCTAAACACACAAGATTTTAAAAAATGTAAGTGTTGTTCATGCTACTCACAAGATTTAGATCCCTGCAACTTCCTCATGCTCTTCCCAGAAATTATTCCAAATTTCAGAGTTGCTGTTTTGGATTTGAGGCGATTTGTGTTTGAAGCACTGACAGAGCGGGCTTCAAGATGCATCCCATGCATGCCATGGACATTTTGGATTTTACAGGCACAGTCAGAGAACTGGTTGATCATATGTCATGTGTATACTTCCCAATAACTATAACTTTTTAAAAATTGTCATTTCAACTTTTTGTCATTAGGTACATCTTATACAAGACGCCCAGTATAAATCATTTACAGGGTGTGGAGTATCTTTATATCGATTCACATGGAATGAGAACAGCCAACAAGGCCATCAGCGATTCTCAGGGTGTCCTGGCCAATACTCTCAAACCCCTTTTTAACCCAGACGGATCCATGGTGAGCAACAAAGCTGCAGCCTATATATATATATATATATATATATATATATATATATATATATATATATATATATATATATATATATATATATGAGAGAGAGAGAGACATACGTACGTGTGTGTGTATATATATTGTCAGCTACAGGGACAGCAGTGTCAGTCACTTATTCTTCTTTGTTTAAATAGGTCTGGAAAAAATAACAAAACAAAACACTGTAGTGTAGTGATTTTGCTTGGCAAGTGAAAGATTGCTGGTTCAGTTTTAACCACTGTGGTGATCGCCTGTGAATGAGGGAGCAGCTAAACATACCTTTTTAAAAATGTTATGTTTTTTAAAAGTATGCATTTAAATTATTTAAATAAATGCATTTGGTTTTGGCAAATCAAGACAGTTTTATCATAAAACTATCC
The DNA here is from genome assembly GCF_051167445.1 of Perissodus microlepis. Lineage (NCBI taxonomy): Eukaryota > Metazoa > Chordata > Actinopteri > Cichliformes > Cichlidae > Perissodus > Perissodus microlepis. The sequence continues at coordinate 28,542,135 of NC_140467.1, read as the reverse complement.
ATAGATTTTAAAAATGTTTTGACTGTATGTTGTGCTAATTTTGTATCACTTGCAGGCACCAGACTTTGGATTCATTAGCTACAGTGATCAAACTCCAAATTGTACAGCTCCTCAAAATTTTGGTCACAGTAAAGGTAAGAAGAGAAGAGCCAGAACCAGCTATCGCATTCATTCTTTTTAAGATTTTTGCCAGTATTAAAGTCTCTTTCACTTTCACTGACATTCTTTGGGCAGCTTCAAAATACAAGTTCTGTACTTGGAATCAATGCTGAAAATGGGAGGCATATATAAAAAGAACCGTCATTCCTTACCAATTAATGCAATACTTTTGTTAAACCTTCTGAATTAAAGCTGAAAGTCTGCACTTAAATCACATCTTGATTACTTGATTTAAAACCCACTGTGGTGCTGTACAGAAGTTGTGACACAAAACCTATCTCACTGTCTTAGTACTGAACTGTGTTAGTATTAAAAGGTTCTTGTGTGTTCAGAAGATGTAAGACAACAATATTTTTTTCCAAACTTCAGTCTGCAACATTTTGATCATCTGTTTAGCAAAATGTGTTCTGTAGGTTCAGTTTCAGATGACTTTACAATATATCACATTTTTTTCCAGGAGTTCTGCTTGTGGATAAAAGTGGAACTGGAATCTGGCTCCTGCACAGCACACCAAAGTTTCCTTATGCAAAAGATGAAAATTCATTCTGGCCATCAAATGGACTAAGTTTTGCACAGACATTTATCTGTGTAACATTTCCCTATGACCAGTTTAAGAAAATTGGTAATGTATTCACTTAAATCTTCATATTTGTAAATGTGGTTATATTTTATTGCTGTAATGAATGATGCACTTTAATGTGGGGCTGTTTTTTTAGGTAAACATCTGCAGTATATTCGAGCTTTCCCGTTTGACCATCGTATTCCAGGAGACTTTCACACAGAACTACAGGATGTTGTAAACAAGGCTGATGTTCCTCCAGATGATAATTTTCAGCAACTGAGTTCAAATAACAGGTTCAACTTTTACAGCATCGCAAAAAACATCCAAAGCTCTGCCGATGGTGAGACATCTGCATGTTTAATAGATTACAATAGTTCAAGTCATGGAAAAACTGCCCAAAAAAGAAAAGACTTTAGATTAAACAAACCCCTGAGCAGTAGACCGGATCTGAATTTGAATGCGACAGTTCTGTTGCATATACCTCATACACCCAGCCATAAGATCTTAAGCCAATTCTTCAGTGTGAATATTGCCACATAGCCCCAGTGGGGATGATGTCCTGTCATCTGGTGGGTCTTCTGTGTCTGCTTCATATGAGCTGGCTGTAGAGAAACACTTATTTTCTAACAGTGTACTTTTTTGCTGTGCTGAACTGTGGAGTGGGCATTTATTGAGGGGTGTCTTGACTGACCTCTACATTGTGAAGTGACCCACCGAGCATAAGGCAGGTTTGGAAAAGCAGAGGTGGGTCTGATTGCTGCACACAAAAAAATTCACAGTGCACTCTGCGGTTCTCACTGAGCATAGGAGACAATACTCCAATCAGAGTGGACACGTTTGTGACCCAGAGTTCACCTTTTTGCTTTTCCACCTGTCCTGCTGATCAGTTTTTAGATGACGAGATGTAAGAACAGATGTCTTGAATGTTGAAAGCTCAGTTAAGTCTGAGGTAAGGTCTGCTAAAGTTTATTTCTGAACCACATGTGGACTTTTGTGTAGATGTCTGTGTGCCATTTACTCTTTTTAGACCGCAGATCAATAGAAAACTGCTCAGTGGGTTTGAATTTGATTACTGTGTTTATATATGTTCAAATAATAATCCAGTTAAATCAGAACCACAGTCTGATATAACTGGACTAAAGAGTGAATGCTAATATACGGACACTGAGGCAGCCCATGTAACACCAGTGCTGTTGCTGTTGTTGTTATAGGTGGAGATCTTTATGTCACTATTTCACAGAGAGTCAGCAGTGATCTCCTCGTCCAGACGTGGGGCTGCCAGAAGGGGCGGGATACATCCTTCTGCAGAAAGAATAGATTCAAAGTGGAAAATATCAAAATGATAGAAACTAGCCTCAGTCAATGGGAGAATACAAAGGACCATTCCAAGTGGTGTGTAGCTAAAGATCCAGAGAATAACTGGGTGTGTGTTGCTGATGTAAACAGAGCCCCGAGCCAGTACGCTAGGCGTGGAGGTGCACTGTGTATTAATGATAAAAGAATAAAAGACATTTTTAAAAATTTTGCAAAACAAATTGAGGACTGTCAAAACAGGAGCCTCCTGGACATCCTGGATGTCCTGAATCTTCGAAATTTCCTGAACATCCTGAACCCCGACTGTGATCCATAGCTACACACTGACTAAAAAAAAATCTGTGTTACTCTGAAGTATTTGGCATGTCTAAAAATAATTAATATCTTAAATCTAATGAGCTTTTTTCCTTCATGTTTTAATCCATGACCATCATCATTAGGTAGAAGTAAAGTAATCTCTTCTATTCATATATGTGGTTATGTTATGTTACATGTACCTCAGCTGGAAATTTAATATGAAATTAAATAATGCAAAAATTATTTCAGGCAGCAAAAACCTTTTGAAAACATCTTGCCAATTTAAATGTATTATTATGGAAATAAACATATAACAGGAACATGGTCATCCTCTGATAATGCTTTATATGCAACAACTTTACATGCAATGTGGATATACAGTATAACCGACATCTGAAGTCACATGTCTGGTTTGTAACATCTAACTGTAGGATTATTGTTGTCGTGTGAAAACAGATGATGTGTGTTTGCCTTGAAAATAAACTTTAATCATATTTAAAATGAAGCAAATGACATGTTGAAATTATTCTGTTATAAAAAAAGTGATTCTTTGATGCACAGCCTGAGCAAAAAGTGAAATCCTCACAGAAATATGCAATCTTTCTGTGCGTCATGTAAATGAACTGTCCTGTTTTTGTTAGTCAGCACAGATTTGAATCTCATGTATTTCAGCCGGAATAATAGATTTCCTGTCTGCAGCATGTGTGTTTGGAGACTCTGCAGAGAAAAGTTGCAGCTGAAAAATTACCAGCCACTGCATTTTAACTGATATCTAATCTTTTTCAAAACCTAGTTTTTAGTAACTGTGCCAGATGTGGAGTGTTTCCGTTTTTCTAGTGGAAAATCTTCATTCACTTACACATTCAATACATCTGTTCATTTCTAGAAGAACATGAATTAGAAGTGATGAGACCGGTCTGATATTTTTTTAAATGATGTGATATCAAATGAAAAGTAGAAACAAAATGTGTCAAACAACAGATAAGAAAGGAAACAAGACTGGTTCTTTGTGGCATACTCACCTTTTTTAGTCCTTTAAACCAGGAAAACTTTACTTTGTGCAAATGAACAGAGAGCTGATGGATGATTAAGAAACAAAGGAATTTAAAAAAAAAAAAAAAATGGGCAGATTCATGTTCAGGATCATTAATCAACACTTTTTCATCACATTTGTTGAGTGTTTCACAAACTGGAGCAAGTGCTGAATAAGATGAGAAACACTTTATTGTATTCCTCCCACCATTTTATTTCATTTACACTTTCTTTATCCCATCAGGAAGGCAGGTTTCAGTTCCAGAACAGCTGTTAGTTTAATGAGGTCAGTATGATTTAATATGGTGGGTTCAATAGTCCAGGGTTACAAAGTCCAAAAAAATTAAGTAACAAAAAACCAAGCACATAAGATGCACAGGGGGCCATACCCGGGCGACAGCGAAGCAGTGTATAGCAACGGAGACGGAGCCGCTCAGATGCAGGAAGCCCCGGGAGCAGACACGGAGCTCCTCAGGAGGGCAGGCAGGAAGCCGGGCTGGAAGCCGGCAGCAGACACAGACGCCTTCTAGCAGATGCCCAGCAGTGCAGACGGACCACGTCTTGAGGCCAGGTACGTAACACAGTCACAGGTGTAGCTGGCACAGGAAGTATATTCTCAGGAATGGTCAACTTGGGCTCAGGATACATGGGCCCAAGAATGGCCAACTCAGACAGCTCAGCAGACTCTGGCTCAGGATCTGGCAGCAGCAGAAGATGCTCAGCCTCAGGTGCATCTGTGTCTGGCAGCACAACACGGTCGGGTTCAAACAACCCAGAACTTTCAGGCTCAGGGACAGCTGACTTGGGCACAGGATTAACAATGTCAGCCAGTTCAGACTGCACAGGATACATTGGCTCAGAGTTAGCCAGTTCTGGTATGAGGTGCATAGTCTCAAATGAGGCCAGCTTGGGCCCAGGCACAACTGTGTCATGGGAAGCCAGGTCAGATTCAGATACTGAGGGTGCTGACTGCAGGACCCCAGAGAACTGGGGACTGTCACCGTGCAGGACAGGTGTAAGGAAGGCACCAAGCTGAGCAGGCACAGAAGCGTCCACTGGCTGAGAGGACTCTGGGGAGGCCCTGGCCAGACCAGTCTCAGGAGAGGGCCTAGCATCAACCATTCCAAGTAGAGCAACAGGGTGGGGACTGGTGTTAACTCTCCTGGGTGTAGGGAGTGCAGGGCCTTGCAGTGTAATGTCCATTGAGTTTTTCAATGTGATCTCTGTCGGGCCTGGCAAGTTGGCCTCCAGCCATTAATATCCAGCACCCAGAGCATGTGATGGCATCAGATCAAAAAACACCTGAAACAAAAATAGATTTTTTTTGGGGAAAACTTGTCTTTCCATCGTTATCAGCCAGCCATCTGCAGGATGGAAGACCATAAAGTGACTAAATAATAAAGTAACTTTGTGTAAAGCCTGCAGCTGTGTTTTTCAAGTTTTGTTCATTTTATTTTTAAATTTAGTTTTCTACTGTCTTTGTAAATTGCAATGCGAGAGAATCCAAGTTTAGTAAAAGACTGTGAGAACATAAAGAATTAGTGGATTCCACCATCTGTATGGTGGAATGAAAAGCTTCAGAGGATCTGTGCACACGGGGATCAGGCTGCAGCTTTGATGTTGGTGGTGTTCAGGAACACCACCAACACAGACATGGGTCATCACTGGATCATGAAGTTCAGACTCTTCTTTGTAAAGAAATAAAACCACAGTGCAACAATGAGCAGGGACCCAGGCTCAATTAAGATGGACTGAGGCCAAGTGGAAAACTGTCCTCTGGTCTGACCAATCAGAATCACACTCTGTGTTTGGAAATCATGGATGCTGTGTCCTCCAGGCAAGAGGAGACCACCCAGCTTGCTATAAGCACACAGTTCAAAGCAAGTATTTCTTGAAAGTAAGGCAGGGCAGCATTAGTGTTGGACATCTTTAATGCTCCACTGTGAATGCTGATTTCAGCAAGAAAATCCTAAACCACCCTGTGCTCATTTTACGGCAGCATGACTCTATGAAAGAGTCCATGTGTCTTCTAAAATCAATGTTTGAGTCTATTTCTCAAGCACATCAAAGACGTTTAAGGTTTCCTGACAAATTTCGGATTATTAGAGGAGTCTCACAGTGTGTTTTTTTTTCTGTGATATCTGTAAAACAGTAGCTCAGAGGTTTTAAACCATTTTGCCTGAACTGAAAACAGGTCTGTCTGGACTGAAACTAATTCCACTCTTCACTGAAAGCATCAAGGAAACACAGTAAAAACAAATACCTGAGGAGTTTTTAAGTGTTTGTAGCAGACTAGACACCAGCTTTAGCAGGTGTGGTTTTGGATTCCTGTCAGCTGATAACAAACAGGTGCAGGTGGAAACACCGTGAGTGTTCACACAAACATACCCTGATCTCTTTTTAATGCTTAAACTCTAAATGAGCACAGCTTCATCACACAGTTTATGATGGTAACTAAACAAAACACACCCATGGTTTACACATGGACAAGTAAAGTCATATCACAACACTTAATAATTGTTATGAGTAGATCTGCACTCAAACGCAATGTTGAAACATCAGAATGAGGAATCACTGGCTTATGACAGTAAACATTGTAAACTATGGTTAGGGTTACCATGGGGTTATCAGGTAAATGGACAGATGTGTGCAGATTGATTCATAGACCGCTACCACATAAACTTTATCTCTCTCATTTGTCTGTAAGCAAGGTACAAACAAAACAGCTTAGATATGTAAAAAAGCATCTTGGATCCTCTTATTATATATTGTTGAAATGATTTTTTTTAAATGATTAGTAACGGTACTTTTAAAAAGTGCATAGAGTGGTGGGGCTGAATCCTCGCTGGGTGAGCAGATTGACTCTCCGTGGGCTCTTTGTAAACATGAACAGAAATCATGGAGTCTTATATAGCACAGTCTTCTTAATGTAAAAAAAATGGAAAAAGGTGCTGATGAAATCCCATCCATCCAGTCATTGCCACCCCAGGACATGGAGGCAGCAGGAAGCTGCCAGCTCTTCCACCTGCTCTTTGCTAGATTTCTTTGGCAGTGCCATCATAGTATTGTTCAGGCTCATTAGTGCTTGTGTCCTTTCACTAAGGCTTTTTGTTTTGCTTCAGAACCAGCCTGCAAATTCACCTTCAAATCCTTCAGCTCTGACACTTTTGGACCTCTGGGCCAACACCTGCCACATAGACATCATCTGGGCCAATAAACCTTGTGGACTGTTTACTGAATTGTTCCCCAGATCTGAGGCTTAACCTTAACAGGAATGCAAGGCCTTGAGCTCCTGACAGTGCCGAGTAACATTCATTTAGTAAGGGCTCAAAGATAACATTTTTAGCCCATTTTTAAGCTGTTATTTATTTGTACATGCAGGAGAGATCCTCGTGACAGTTTCAGGGCTAAAAACACATTTAGGCTCTGTTAAAATCTGCAACCCACTCCAAGTGTCACAGTCTATTCTTTTTTTTTTTTTTTGAGAACTGCACCAATATGATTTCTATAACACAGAGGAACAGAAGCGAACATTGGTACCCTCGATGTTTGATCTGTTTTCTGACAAATCAGTGGAGAAAACTTTAACAAGTGCATTCTGGGTAAACTTGTTTTAATTCCTTGAGTTAACAGAATCTCAAATTTAAAATTTGTATTCAAAATATTTACTTATTTAGACTCAGAAGGAATCGGGGCTAGAAGGTGAGCTGGCATCAAAATGTAAGTAAACAGGAGATTGTGATGGGAAGGACCACGCAAGCAGTGTTTCCAGATGAGTGCTTGTTTATTTATAATGTGTTTCAACCAGTTTGCTTTAGCAGCTTTCCAGCTGCACTCCAGTTCAGCTCCACACCACACACAGCTCTGTTCACCAATTCTTTCTCTTCGAGCAGCTACTGAAATCAGGAAGGTGTGGTTAGCATCATGTACGTCAGCTGTGTCAGCCAACCTTACTGGGCACTGTCCCCCGAAAAAGCCGCTCCACTCCTCCACCACCGAGGTCTGTCATATGTTCTGACTTGTTTTAACAGGCCACCTATCTCACATCTGAAAGTATAATAGGGTAACAGCTGATTGTACAATGTGTGTGTGCCAAGGGCGTAGATTTCGTTTTGGCATTGGTGGGGACGAATGATTCAGGGTTTTTTTTCCTTTTTGTCTTTGCTTCTTGATAACAAAAGGAGAAATGTACTTGCCTACATATGCTATTCTACATGCTTTTAACCCTTTAAGACCTACCATAGAACCAAGTCCGCCAGAGCTTATAGTATATTTTTACATGCTGTAGTGCCATTTTTGGGAGCATTTCAAGTTGATATACATCAATACAACCATTATAGCCCACATTTTAATAATATGTATGCATTAAGTGCATAGTAATTACATACATTGCAAAAAACGTGCAATAAACTACAAAAAAATTTAAAATCGTTTTTGTTTTTTTAACATATATTTCTAGTTAGAGAAATTTAAGAGGCTTATCCCTCAAAACTGCAAATACAAAAAAGTTGCACAAAATAGTTTCCCACCACAGGAAATTTATTTTAATTGTCTTCATAGTTTTATTTTTGAAATACACCAATTTTTATATACTGCAGGAAAAACGAAAATAAATATTATAATGCAAATTTGCAATAAAACAGCATATGTATGGGCTCAAAATGTGGTCATAAATATTTTGTACTTGTAAAAAAGATTTGTATGTGTAAAAAAGATTTGTGTGTGCGTAAAAAAGATTTGTATGTGTAAAAAGAATTTGTGTGTGCGTAAAAAAGATTTGTATGTGTAAAAAAGATTTGTGTGTGCGTAAAAAAGATTTGTATGTGTAAAAAAGATTTGTGTGTGCGTAAAAAAGATTTGTGTGTGCGTAAAAAAGATTTGTGTGTGGACTTAGAAAAAAAAGACCCTGCAAGTTACAAGTACGAATTTTGACCCTATTTTTCTTCCTTTCATCTGATTGGTCAATGTCATGTCAATCACAAATGTAACAATCCAATCAGAGAACAGATGGGTTTGGCTGTCGGAGGGGCGCTTTTTTGAACTGCAGGTCCTTGAAGGGTGATACAGTTTGAAGCTGGAGGATCTCTATATAAATATCCGATAGCAGCTAGGTCCCCTAACTTTCAGTAGCTGTTGAAAGGAAAAAGTTGTGGTATATCAGTGGTTAGAAATACCATTATTACTTTAGGATTAGTTTAACACAAAGTCAGGGCTGACCCAGGACCATTGCTGTGAGTCACAGTGCGCAGCATAAAAGTCCTTTCACATCAGACGCAGGATGTGCTGCTAATGCTAACTGCTAACTAAAAGCAAAGGATCCAGAATTTGTTACGCTGGCTGCTGGGCTCTGTGGGTTTTTGCAGCAGCTCTACCTGTACTAGATGCACCTGCTCCTTGTCTTTTCTATCTCTGACTTTATGTCCTCTACAAGAGTTTCTGGTTTTTTTGCTGGTTCTTCAAATGTTCAATAAAAACATGTATGCTAATTCATAACGAAGAAAGCTTTGTAATGAAGACTGTCATTTCCAAAACACTGCCCGCCCCCACCCCGCGGTCCGCAGCGCTGTTGAAAAGGCTGTGGAAGTCCCTATATTAAACACGTAGACCTGTGACACAAAAATCACCAAACTCGGACGACCACAGACCGTTTTCCTTCGTGGTGATGAAGGAAAACGCTGGGTTGGCATGTAAAAGGGCATTTATTCCCTTCAAAGACCTGCAGTTCAAAAAAAAGCGCCCCTCCAACAGCCAAACCCATCTGTTCTCTGATTGGATTGTTACATTTGTGATTGACATGACATTGACCAATCAGATGAAAGGAAGAAAAATAGGGTCAAAATTCGTACTTGTAACTTGCAGGGGTTTTTTTTCTAAGTCCACACACAAATCTTTTTTACGCACACACAAATCTTTTTTACGCACACACAAATCTTTTTTACACATACAAATCTTTTTTACACATACAAATCTTTTTTACGCACACACAAATTCTTTTTACACACACACAAATCTTTTTTACACACACAAATCTTTTTTTACACACACACAAATCTTTTTTACACATACAAATCTTTTTTACAAGTACAAAATATTTATGACCACATTTTGAGCCCATACATATGCATCAAAATAAACTATTTCCAGCAGTGCAATATGAGTCCTAAGCATCCCAGAAACGACACAGAAAGTCATAAAGTCAAACATAACTTTTAGAAACACCAGTATAGGCTCATAAGGCCCTGATGGTAAAAAACTACATTTCCGCAAAATGACGTCACTTCCGGTTTCCGGCAGGTCATGGCGGACATGCGATAGTTCGAGCTGATGGACAAAGGAAGTGTTACAAACAGCTGATCGGATCGGCAAAGCATGTTTCTGGAATATTATGTTTTTGTTGCTGCAAGTGCTTTTTATGCAGTTTTTGCAAAGCTATATGTGGAAGGAAACTGTGACCTAGGACAAGTTGATGGTATAAAATGTAAGTACAACTCCTCCAGTTTCATATGCAAAAAAAATTATTGCGCTAGCTTACGTGGTTGCAGTGTTACCAGGATTTAAAAATAGTTACGCAAAACAGAGCGTGCCCGCTCTGACCGGCTTTAAAGGGTTAAACCAGCGGTCCCCAACCCCCGGGCCTCGGACCGGTACCGGTCCGTGAGTCGTTTGGTACCGGGCCGCGAGAGTTGAGGCTCGGGTGTGAAATGTATAGTTTTCAGGGTTTTTATCGGTTTTCAGCGTTATTTTGTTATCGTTTTGATCGTTAACTCAGTTTTCCTGGGTCTTTTCACGTGTGTTATGAATAAATCTTCTTTTTTCTGTACCGGTACTAGTTTTATTTTGTTGTATTTATCCGCGACACCTTAAAGGCCGGTCCGTGAAAATATTGTCGGGCATAAACCGGTCCGTGGAGCAAAAAAGGTTGGGGACCGCTGGGTTAAACCATTTAAAATTGACCAATTCTGTTTACATTATACATGCTTCCCTTAGGCAGCATCATTAGAAGACATAGCATACATTTTCACTGCTATGCAGATGACACCCAGCTCTATCTGTCCATGAAGCCAGATAACACACACCAATTAGTTAAACTGCAGGAATGTCTTAAAGACATAAAGACCTGGATGGCCGCTAACTTTCTGCTTCTTAATTCAGATAAAACTGAGGTTATTGTACTCGGCCCTGAAAATCTTAGAAATATGGTATCTAACCAGATTCATACTCTGGATGGCATTACCTTGGCCTCCAGTAACGCTGTGAGGAACCTTGGAGTCATTTTTGACCAGGACATGTCCTTCAACGCACATATTAAACAAATATGTAAGACTGCTTTCTTCCATTTGCGCAACATCTCTAAAATTAGAAATATCCTGTCTCAGAGTGACGCTGAAAAACTAGTTCATGCATTTATTACTTCCAGGCTGGACTACTGTAATTCATTATTATCAGGATGTCCAAAACACTCGCTGAAAAGCCTTCAGCTAATCCAAAATGCTGCAGCAAGAGTACTGACAGGGACTAGAAGGAGAGAGCATATTTCTCCTGTTTTGGCTTCCCTTCATTGGCTTCCTGTTAAGTCCAGAATTGAATTCAAAATCCTGCTCCTCACATACAAGGTCTTAAATAATCAGGCCCCATCTTATCTTAATGACCTTGTAGTACCATATCACCCTATTAGAGCACTTCGCTCTCGCTCTGCAGGCCTACTTGTTGTTCCTAGAGTATTTAAAAGTAGAATGGGAGGCAGAGCCTTCAGTTTTCAGGCCCCTCTTCTGTGGAACCAGCTTCCAGTTTGGATTCGGGAGACAGAAACTATCTCTACTTTTAAGATTAGGCTTAAAACTTTTCTTTTTGCTAAAGCATATAGTTAGGGCTGGACCAGGTGACCCTGAATCCTCCCTTAGTTATGCTGCAATAGACGTAGGCTGCCGGGGGATTCCCAAGATGCATTGAGTTTTTCCTTTCCAGTCACCTTTCTCACTCACTATGTGTTAATAGACCTCTCTGCACTGAATCATATCTGTTATTAACCTCTGTCTCTCTTCCACAGCATGTCTTTTATCCTGTCTTCCTTCTCTCACCCCAACCGGTCGCAGCAGATGGCCGCCCCTCCCTGAGCCTGGTTCTGCCGGAGGTTTCTTCCTGTTAAAAGGGAGTTTTTCCTTCCCACTGTCGCCAAAGTGCTTGCTCATAGGGGGTCATATGATTGTTGGGTTTTTCTCTGTATCTATGAAGCGCCTTGAGGCGACTTTTGTTGTGATTTGGCGCTATATAAATAAAATTGAATTGAATTGAATTAAAATTACAATTGATAGTTTTATATGTGAGTTATATAATGCTAAATTACAATTAAACAAATGACTAAGTATTTTAGACTTCAGTTTACTTCAGCCATATTCAATATAAATCAGGTGTCATACAAAAATAAAAATAACTTCAAATTCAGCAGGGCTGGACTGGGACAAAATATCGGCATTTTGACTAGTGACCGGCCCACCATGGTATTATAGGAAAAGTCATAAATCCTTTAAAGCCTTTATAATAAGCTTAAACCTACACCACCTTCCCTATTCTGGTATTCTAAACAGTAACACCTAATTTATAATTACATATAACTAACTAATAGAGTTGCCAACTCCCAGCAAAAAAAGAAAAGAAAAAAATAGGGAACTACTCCCCAACCTCTGCCTCAAGATGCTTAACTAACAAAACCGATTTAAATTTAATGCACGTATAAAACAAATGCACATAAATCTATTATTTTTCTCCAGTAATTAAATAGATTCAACATCTTTCTTCAACAGAATTGCAGACTGCACAGATGGTACCTTAACAAAGTAAAGAATACTATAACTTACTAGGGTGTATACTAACTAGACTTAATATTTACTGAATACAATAATGGATTTCTATACATTTTACATCAGATGAAAACGTTGGTTGAAAGATTCAGATAATTATTTGTTAAAAGCAAAACATTTTAAATGAGAATAAGAAAGAAAAGTATTTCTTTGTGCCCCCCTCTCCCTGTTAATGCCCTACCTGGGCCCCTGGCAAAACTTTGCTAGACCCGCCCCTGCACAGTTACCAGCTGTCAGCTACATAGAAAAGAATCCTGGTGTTATTTGTCTCTCAGAAACAGTTCAGAACTTCCCTTCAACTCATTCATGTCACCTAAAAGGTAAACCTGTTTCTCCATCACCTGTTCAGCTCTGATGATTCAGTAAGGACATCTCCTGGTTTCATCTTCATGTTTCCCTCTCACCACATATCCAAACCGACATCTTGACCAGCAGCTTTTAGAGCTGTGGCTCCAGCAAACATCAGCTGATACGAGAAATTAATATTAAATAAATGCTAACAACAGCTAATCAAGCTTAAACGTGCTGCTGTTGTTTAATGCGACCTCCGCTGGTTTCCTCTTTCTGGCGCAGAGAGAAAAGCTGATCAGCTGATCATTGATCAGTTTTAATGATTGAATTAGCAACTTTCTAGCTGAAGTAGTACGGGACAAATCGCGTTCCTTTTCACCTTAACTTTAAAGTTTGACCTCCTCGGCTGTAATTGGTCCAGCCCAGAGTTGATCATGACCCACTGGCCAATCCACCACCATTCATTTATACCGTTAAAAAAAGAAAAGGAAGAAAACCCCATTGGCCCGATACAGTCATGACAATAAACGAATATGAGTTCAAGGACTTAACAACATTACTTCAGTTACATTACACCAACATCTCTGATACATTAGCACTAAGGGAACACTGAATGACCTGGTGGTTTATATCCATCTAAGATGACCACAAAGTAAAAGATCTCTCAGCAAAATTATGCAACATTTTAGCCACACTATTGCCCCGATCAAATCAATGAGTTGGGATTTTTTATTCTAAGCATGAGCTACTGTTACAACAACAGACATTTATACTACTGGTGTCTTACACAACAACTCAATGTCCACTATGTGAAGGAGCCAAACACATGCCTTCTCCTCTCGTTAACAGAGTTAAACTGCTGGCATATTGGTTTTACATCTATACTGTCCAGTTTCTCCTGGTGGACATGGCATACAGCAGCATTGTTTAATCTCATTTGAGTCATTGTTGACTTTAGCCATGTTTTTAATCTTCTGAGAGCACTGAAGCTTCTTTCAGCCTCAACTGAGGATACTGGGATGACTAAAAGCAGCCTGACAATTGTCATGATAATAAATCCTAGTTAATCTATAGCACCAAATCATCAGTCAGTCACCTGTGACCTCGCCTCTTCACCTCTGTCTGAGCTACAACATGGCAGAGCTGCCTCTGTCACCTGATAAATAACAATGAGACATTCCAAATACATGCAGTCACACATGTGCTTCAAATACAGTAATGAACCCCCAAGTCATCATCCAATTTCACCTGTGATCTTGCATCACCATTGCTCTCTGAGCTTTGTGTTGGTTCTTCTGTCACCTGACAAATAGGACATACATGACAATAAGAATAAAATGTGTAGCTGCTTCAGTGTTTCTGTCAAATTGTGCAGATCTTGACTCATCAGTAATGTTTGTAGGGTGAGTGCATTTTTACAACAATTTGTGTAAACTGCACTACAAGGTGGAATATTTGCAAAATCGTGACTACATGATATTTTGTGTCAAAAAATTAACCCTATGAATATGTCAGTGCCATTAGGATGAAATTATTGTGTCACCAACATTTTGACGTTAGACGTATAATTTTAACAGCCTCTGTAAACTAATATCCTGGCTCGCTTGAGGCTGCCGTTTTCTCCGACAGCTTCAATCAAAATTAGAAATGTTACTCTGGGAGTGCTGCCTGTTGTGCAGTTAATTTCCAAAACACGTTATTAATGGTTACATACAATTTTAGACTGATGTGGGCCAAAGCCTAGCATAGCCTGTAACGTTATTATGACGGACACATTTTATGAGTGAACTTGAGTTTAAGTGACTTACAGGTTTCTTTGAAAAATACTTTCTTATATCCAGGTTCTTCCTTTTGGCTGCCATCCTCCTCTCCTCCTGGCAGCGCAGGATTGCCGCTGCTAAAACTAAACAGAGCTCACTGAAAGGCACAGCCAATCACATTGGCCATATTTGTCACATGACGTAGGACTCCAGTAGAGAACGTAATTTAACTCTTTCTGCACCGCTGGGTGAATGAGACGCTGACAGATCGTTTTTTTTTTCTTCTTTCAATCGGGTTGTTTTTCTTTACTCGAAGAGATCAAATTATTGGTGGGGACAATTCAATAATCGCTGGATATTGGTGGGGACATGTCCCTTCCGTCCATGCCAAATCTACGCCCTTGGTGTGTGCCATTATCTATGCTGAACCAGACATTCCAGCAATAGCTGGTGTCTTCCTTATGTGAGAAACACTGAGTGACAAGCAGATACAAAAGGGCTGACCTGTCACAATAAAACAGTCCCAGGTCAGCAGAGATGGGCAGTAACGGGTTACTTGTAACGCGTTACTGTAATCTGATTACTTTTTTCAAGTAACGAGTAAAGTAAGGGATTACTATTGCAAAAACGGTAATTAGATTACCGTTACTTTCCCGTAGGAACGCTGCGTTACTGCGTTACTAAAACCGTGATTTTTTTGCGAGAATGTCTCATGACAGTGACGTAAGCGAGTGCGATGTTCGTGACAACAGCTGTCTGCAGATCAACAATGGATAATATATCGAGTGCGGGAGAGAGTATGAGCGTGCAGCGTTTAAAGCTTGGAAGTACTGACCTTACTTTGAGTTTGATTCCATAAAAAGTGACAAAAACATTAGCATCCGTTGTGCGTGGGAAGAAAACTTCTTTTTACACCGAAAAAAAACCCTAAACAAGCACCGAGTGCGCAACGACGTAATGGGAAATTCACAGAGAAACTCGCGGATTCTTCCACTGACCGCTGCGCCACACCTGCACCAGGGTAAACCTCCGCCTACCCACTCCTGCTTTACAGGTGAAAATAGAGCAACAGGACTGCTAGTCTTTGATTTTATTTACTTTCTGCTGTGTTTTACTTGCATCTATTTGAAAGACTGAGTGTAAACACAAAAAATATTTTATTTTATGTGCTGGAATGTGCAGAAAATAGGTTTAAATGTTAAACTAATTTCTTCAAGTCAGAGAATGGTGCATATAATTTAATTTTTGCTTGATGCATAAAGTTAAAAGATTAAAACTGATAAAACAAGTTTTAAAAAAAAAAGAGACTTTTCCATTTGATTACATTTTGTATGATGGATTATGCAGAAAAAGTAGAATTGGGTTGACAGATCTATCGCTTTATCACCTATTCAGGTTGTAAATCGTGTTTTTAAAAAGTAACTAAATAACTAAGTAATTAATTACTTTTGAAAATAAGTAATCAGTAAAGTAACGGGATTACTTTTTTGGGGAAGTAATCAGTAATTAGTTACTGATTACTTTTTTCAAGTAACTTGACCAACACTGCAGGTCAGTGCCACATATGCAGATGATACGCAGTTATATTTCCACCAGAAGGCAGAGAATACAAATGTAAATTAAATAACAGGAAGGCCTTACCAACATAAATATTAAGAGTATTCATGATATCAAGAACTACAGTATTGATAACTGACATTTGTTAAGTGATACAATTTAATGCACCCTTTTCTAAATAGAAGTAGTTTTTGGTTCCCAACTGGCAAGTAAAAAAAAAAAAAGGCAGACAGTAATAATGAGCTAGTTCTCACCTGCTGCTGCAGAAGCTCAGAGGCTGCCCAGAGTGCACTCGTCACTCCGTCTCACACCACACAAAACTGACTGTTAGCCAGTTATTATGCCACATTCAGAAGTTTGCAGACGACACAGCCATCATGGGGTGTATCTGGGATGATCAGGAAGAGGAGTACAGAAGTCTGGTGAGGAACTTTGTCGCATGGAGTCACACAAACCACCTGCAACTCAACACCTCAAAGACTAAGGAACTGGTTGTGGACTTCGGGAGGTCCAGAGAAGGTCCACTGCCGGTTCAGATAGAGGGGGAGGAGGTGGAGGTGGTCAACAAGTACAAGTACCTCGGGCTGTGGGTGGACAATAAACTGGACTGGTCATGCAACACAGAGCACCTGTATAAAAAAGCCCAAAGCCGACTGTACTTCCTCAGGAGGCTGAGGTCTTTTAACATCTGCAGGAAGCTCCTGAGGATGTTTTACCAGTCAGTGGTTGCTGGAGTACTTTTCTATGCTGTGGTGTGCTGGGGGAGCAGCACAGCAAAGAAGGACTCATCCAGGCTGGAAAAACTGATCAGGAAGGCTGGCTCTGTGGTCAGCATGAAGCTGGACACTCTGGTGACAGTGGCAGAGAAAAGGACACTAAAGAAACTGCCGGACATTATGGACAATGCTGGGCATCCTCTGCACACGGCCATAAACAACCAGAAGAGTCTGTTCAGTGACAGGTTGCTTCTCCCCAAGACAAGAACTAACAGACTTAAAAACTCCTTTGTCCCACACGCCATCAAACTGTTTAACTCCTCTCTGGAGGGGAGAGGGAGGGGAAACAGGAGGACAAAGGAGGGGGGAACAACTAAGCTGTAGTGCCTCTTCACCTCACTGTGCAATACCTTTTGTGCAATACTTTTGTTAATAGTCAATGGTGCAATAGACCTCAATACTTGAAATGTGCAATTCACTTGTATTTTTATTTTTATTCCTATTTATTCTATTTATCCCCTTCGTATATTTTATTTATATATGTCTCTGTATTTATATATGTGTGTGTGTGTGTATATATATATATATAATATTCTGTAACTGTAACTTCTGTCGGTGCTGTGCTTTTGGAAACAGAATTTCCCAGAGGAACCCACCCGAGGGATTAATAAAGTTTTATCTTATCTTATCTCAGTTGTCTTTTTATGGACACCAGCAGGGTTGTGGCTTTCAAAATAAACATTTGTGTTCGTGCTAAACAAACAGAAACTGCTCAGGCACGGCAAAAGAAGTGGAAAATCCTGCTTACACAGTGTGTGTGCGTTTATATTTACAAAAATAAATAAATTCCCCACTGCGGGCAGTCTTTATCCTTCACCCTCAGGTCCTCCACCAGAGGCCTGGGAGCTTGAAGGTCCTGCTGTTCCTAGGACTGCGCTCTTCTGGACAGAGATCTCTGATGTTGTTCTTGGGATCTGCAGGAGCCAGTCGTCCAGCCTGGGGGTCACTGCGCTGAGTGCTCCGACAGGGACCACTGATGCCTTCCCCCTCCTCTCAGCCCTTGGTATTTCTGGGTTTGCTTCTCTTGCTCCTTGTTCCTGATGTTGCTATCACTCTGTAGCAACGTGTTTTTCATGTCCTTACTTGAATAAAAGTGCTAAAGACAACACAGTTAGATAGCCATAACAACATATATTTGCATCAACAAGGTGATTCCCAAAGGAAACTTTAGGCCTTCAGCCTAAGCCTATCTTTGCATGCCGTGCTGTCCTTAAAAATGTTAAGGAGCCTGGACAAGTGGAGGACAGAAGAAGTATGAGGCCTAAAAAAACTGAAGTGGACAAAAAGTATGTGAAAGTTATGGAATTGGAAAAACAAAAACCTGACACTGCATCTGGACCTTCTGCTGATTGTTTGCTGTTCACTAAAATCTCATCAGAAATGGTGTCAGAATGGTGGCTGTCAAGAAGACATTGTTAAGGCCTGGAAAAAGGGCAAAAAGGCTGAGGTAGTCAGACAAGAAGATGCAGCTGTCTGATGGATTTATGACTGCAAATTTGAAAATTGTGGTTTAAATTGTTGTCAGTATGTAAGGAGGAGATCAGAAGAGAGGTCCAGCAGCCATCTGTAAAATACTACTAATTGAAGACAGAAAAAAGCCTCTAAAATTAAGATGACCCATCAAACATTTGTGGACAGGCTATTGCATCAGTCTTACCTACAAACATTTGTTTACAGATGTTCTATAAAGTCAAGTTTTTAGTTTTTGTGTTTTACACTACGGGGCCACCGTACAGAGCTCACAGGAAATTTAAATCATTAAAGTTTCACTGAAGCCTTCCTGCATGCACACTGGCAGCGTCACAGTTTAAAGTCAGAGACAATCAGGGCGCCTTCAGAGCAGCAGCGCCCCCTGGTGTTCCCCATTTGTATGAATAAAAATGCATGCATTTTAACTTTGGTTTTACATTTTAAAGCTGATGCACTCAGGAATCTTTGAGTTTTTTTGTTAGTGTGTAATTAAAATTAGTTTCTGTTTTTAGCACCATGAAGAAATTAACCTGATTTAATTTCGGACAAGACAGAATAAGGTAGAAAGGAAAGTGGGAACAAATTAGAGAACAGACATGCAGGATTAGGGTTGTACTTAAACCCAACATGGGCCACCTGCTCAACCAGGTAAGCAGATCCCAAACTGATTTATTAGCAGTAAATCAAAACTGGAAATGAATCTAAATAAAATAGTAAATAGTATCAAAGCTACTCATGCTTTTACAGATTCACATAAGACCTTATTCAGGATTAAACAGGGTCAAACCAAAGACACACATCCATCAATTAATGCTGAAGGAAACTTCTAGTTGGCCCATTAATAATCATCAACTTACACCCATCTGTATTTATTTCATTTTTTTGCAATTAAAATCTGATAATCTGTTAGTGTTTATAACTACTGATATGAAAACAGAAAACACATTTCACTTCAAAACGTGAAAGACACAGAACTTTTAAAAATAGTCAGTACTGCGTTAATCCCCTGCATGCACTCCAGCAACAGTAATGCTGCAGCAGTACTGGTGTCTGATATCTGGCTGTACTTGCCTGCTGCTGTCATAACAGCTGTTATCGAGGGGAATAGATCAAATCAGTCTCTGTATCAGGCTGTAAACATGTTTATTTCTGCTGTAAAGCTGGGCATTTTAACGTGGGGCTGAGTCACTGCTGGAGCCTATAGTGGACATTGGTTTCTGATTGGCTGTCTGAACTCAGCTGAAGGAAGGTATTGTACACACCCTGGATGTTATTAAGGTTGCTTTATTGAGGTGTTAATGTGTTTTTATTATTAAGGCAACATGTACAGGAACAAAGAGCAAGAGGGTGGGGCCTGTATACATGTGGGTGGGGTTTCAGTTTCACAGTTTGGCCTTGTTCATGCGATTCATGAGTTTCTCCAACTTGATCGCCAGCGTCATGTCTCCTTTGATCTTCAGCTTCCCTGACATGAATGCCATCGTGGGCTTCAGTTTCCCTGAAATAACAAAACAGCAGCTTCACTAATGTTTCTTATAGTCATATTTTTTTTATTGCCATGGTGACAGGTTACCTGAAAACATCTTGCTGAAGTCACTGGAGTCCATTTTCATGACAACGTCAGCTTTGGCGGGGGGCTCGCCCTGCCCCACGCTGCCCGAGCCAGTCTTCAAGTCCAGAAACCAAACGCCAGTGTGCTCTCCTTATATGGACATAAACAAGTGTTGAAGACACACCCATTGAATCTCCTTATATGGACATAAATGTTAAAGACACACCCACTGGACTTGCCCCTTTAATTCCTTGTTACCTGACAGGTCAAACTGATAGATGCCCTGAGTAGACTTGACAACGTCTTCATTAATGACTCCTTTGATGACATCAAACGTGGTTTCCACTGGGCCTCCAGAGGTGGGCGTGGCTGATGATGAGGATGGTGGTTTAAAGGCTGGGGTTGCCCCTAGGAAAAAATAAGAAGGTGTTAAAAATGGTAAAGACCCCGGGGCTGCTGGGATGTCAAAGTCAAAGCCAACGTCTTTATTTTTGTTAGTTTTAGTCTTTTCACCAGGTGACTGGCTAAAAGAGCTCCAGGGTAATAAACTTAATGTTCCCATTTATTCTTGATAATGTCACAGTGACTGAAAGTATTTCTCCTAACACAAATTATTGCACTGCATTTTATTTAGATTTGAATTTGTTGAATTCCTTTGTTTTTCCTATTTAACGGAGTCCCTTCATAATTCTTTTTTTTACTTTATTGATCTATTTCTTAGACAGGACAGATGACACACTTGTCAGACAGTGTGTGTCTGACAAGGTGATCAGCAACACAGGGGCACCACAGGGGACTGTCCTCTCCCCCTTCCTCTTCACCCTCTACACCACAGACTTCAGCCACTGCACAGAGACCTGCCATCTTCAGAAGTTTTCTGATGACTCTGCGGTGGTTGGATGCATCAGCAGGGATGATGAGACAGAGTACCGGGCTGTGGTCGACTCCTTTGTCACGTGGTGTGAGCAGAATCATCTGCAGCTCAACGTGGCAAAGACCAAGGAACTGATCGTGGACTTCAGGAAGACCAGGAAACACTTGACCCCTGTTTCAATCCAGGGGGTCAGGGTTGACATTGTGGAGGACTATAAATACCTTGGAGTACACATTGACAATAAACTGGACTGGGCTAAAAACACCACAGCACTTTACAGGAAGGGCCAGAGTCGTCTCTATTTTTTGAGGCGACTGAGGTCCTTCAACATCTGCCAGAAAATGCTCAGGATTTTCTGAGTCTGTTGTGGCCAGTGTGATCCTCTATGCTGTTGCATGCTGGGGGAGCAGGCTGAGGGTCGCAGATGCCAACAGACTTAATAAACTAATCCGTAAGGCCAGTAATGTTGTGGGGATGGAGCTGGACTCCCTCAAGGTGGTGTTGGAGAGGCGGATGCTGTCCAAGATAAAGACAATCTTGGGTAACACCTCCCACCCACTCCATGACATGCTGGTCAGTCACAGGAGCTCGTTCAGTGAGAGACTGAGATTACCGAAAAGCACCACTGAACGACACAGGAAATCTTTCCTGCCTGTGGCCATCTCCCTGTACAACGCATCCACTTAACACACTGGTTACTGCTACAACTACACGTTTCTTTTCCAGCTATTTATTTATGAGTGACTTATGTATGTATGTATATATATATATATGTATATATTGTACTATTCTTAGTTAGCGTATTGTCTGTCTTGTCTTAATGTTGGTTTATAATGGAGCACTGTAACAAAAAATAATTTCCCCCAGGGATTAATAAAGTATTCTGATTCTGATTCTATTCGTTACAGTGGCTGTGTCCCAATTAAGAGACCGCACGCTTGAAGTAATCGCATTTTGAGTGCGATTACGTCACCGCCACGCGACGACGGCTGTCCCAATTCGAAGTGTACTTCAAATGCGTACTCCAAATGCGCCGTCGATTTCCCCAAATATCAAGCGTGGTCCGGTGCACGCTTTGTGGTCCCATATATCGCACAATTCATAGCGCGGCATTGGGTGTGGATAATTTTGCCGCAAAATACGGCAGAAGGGAGCGGCCGAAGAGTGAACTGTCAAAAGTAAGTACTGAATATTATGTCACTTATTTATGTGCGAAAGTTTAATAATGAAGAACATTAAAACATTACTGTTGGCCACATGTCGGCAAAGTTATGTGACATTAGTGATGTTTGTACTTTCAGCGTTTACTTGGTTTTAAAGCCTCTACTTCAAAATATATATATAGTTGGCCTTAATCTTACAGAGAATCTGATGATTTTATGGATAATTAAAGTCAGTCATATATCCACAAACACAACAAGCTGAAAGTCAGTGATGCTGCTCGGTTTGCAGTCCTGAATATCACGGCACAAGCAGGATTCACTGCACTGTTAATGTTAGCTATGTTATATTGCTGCCTCTGTTCGGTGGTGTCGAGCCAAACGGACTTTAACGTGTGTTTGAACGAGCTGACGGTTCACTCGTTAAGCTGAAAGAAAGATGCTTTAATCACAGGAGTCACACATGTGTCCACTGTACCATCTGGGAACTCTTCTTGTTTAGCACTCGTAATAACACAAACACTAAATCCTCCTTCTCTTGTGCTGTTTTGTAGCAGTGTATACACCTGAGACTGTCACCTGTCTGTCTGTCCTGCACTCTCTCTCTGTTTCTTTCTCTCTGATTGTGTAATAAAAGTATGAACATGTATTTATAAGTTACACTTGTGTTTGAATCCTGCAGCTTATCACACATTTGATTTCCATGTGTGACAACTGCAAGTGTCCAGAGTGAGGACAGACTGAGGGACCCACTGCTGCACATCATCTGTGAGGCTTTGCACCCCTGATGATCCACCAGGACAAACTCAGTAGTGTGTGAGGAAGAGGAGGAGGAAGAGCCAGCAGCAGCTGACAGATGGAGAGAATAGACAGACTGTTCCCTGTTTGTGAAGGACTGCTAGGAAAGTTTAAAATAACTAATTGTCTGTCCTGAATCAGTCTTATTAGGTAATGTTCAAATAATTTTATCATTCCAGTGTTTTCAGTGTGGGAGAAAGTACTCAGGGCCTTCAAGTTACACACTATGAAAGGCAGCAACAAGTTTAATGTTCAGAAACCTAAAGTATGTATCAGCAGCAGAACGGAGCTAAAAATAAATGTTTGTTTCATTTCTATGAAGCTTTGAGTATTTTGGATTAGTAGTACTGCTGTGTTTGTTGCATCATATTGCTGTAATTGTTTATATGCTTTATATATTCTGAGGTAAGTTGATCTATAGTGTTACATCATATTCTATAAGGATGTTATGTGTTTGTATACTTTCTGCCCAGTTTGACCCATTTAGCAGAAGTCAGCCTGTTTAAGGCTCTGATATCTATTCTGTGTGACTTAAAGCAGTTATGACATGGTCTGATTTTCTCACCCAATAAAGGAATATTTCATATATCAGTCTACTCTTCATTCTATCAGAAACAATTATCACAGCTCGTACATTTTCTTTTTACACATATATGTAAGCATTGAGCCAAATTTAGTGTTGCCAACAACAATAATAAAAGAACAATATTTGTCTCTTATATATGATACATCTATATATACACTGTCAAAGATACTTGAGTGTCTTTGAGTGAAGATTTAAGGTGATAGGAAATATAAATAACTGCAACTTGAATCTTTGACACAGAGTTCAAGCTCACTGCTGTAATATATCCTGTAATATATATCTATTTATCTATCTATATACATATATCATAATAATCTGACAATACATATAATATTGGCCATATTATATTTACTAGAGATGGCACGATACCACTTTTTTATGTCCGAAACCGATATCATACATTTGGATATCGGCCGATACCGATATGAATCCGATATAGTGTGTTTTTTAATTAAAACTGTTTTTTTTAATATCTTGCTGCATTTTGTATGAGTTCATACTCAAGTTTAAATAAACAAAACACTAAAGCTATTCTCTTATACCTGTATGCAAAAAATACACTGCACCCAAAATATTTCATAGTTCAGCAAAAACCGCTGTTTTAAAGAGTAAGCAACCTAATTAATAGGGTTGCAAACTCCCAGCAAAATAAATAAATAGGGTACATCGGTACATCTCTAATATTTACATTACCAAAGTGAGACGACTTTAGTCTCATGAACAACATTAGCTAATTGTTATTTACTAACTAATCTTGAAATGACTTCAGTACAGAAATGAAGCCCAACAACCATGTTTTACAGTCCTGTGGTCTCAGCCTCAGATACTCAACTAATCAAAGTGATGTCATGACAAAAATGAATGACCAACAAAACATTTTTTCTCCTTCATTTCTGTCAAACAAAGCTGTATGAAACGTTTCTCGCGGTTAGTATCATGGTTGCTAGGTAACCTGAACAGCGCGACGAAGGCTAGACCGTCCCATTTCACAAGCCTCTCACTTCCGCACTTCTCGTACTTATAGTACGCACCGTACGTAGTACGTGTAGTGCGCGTACTTCAAGCGTGCGGTCTCTTAATTTGGACACAGCCAGTGCCTGGCAGGCAGCAGTGTGTTTGTTTGTACCGTGCTGCTCCATCTTCTCCACCAGTGACTCTGGAGTCTCATCCAGGAAGAAGTCTGGCAGCAGAGGGTGACCCGGCTGGACAGCGTACTGGTCGAAGTCTTTGACGCCCTGCTCTCTGAGGAACTCCTCATCCACCAGGAAGTGACCCGTGTAATCTTTCGGATGGGACAGGATGGCGTAGGCAGCGTCCGCTATGATGTCGGCTTTCCGACACTGTTTACTGACACCCTCTCCCCCCAGCATGTCCATGGCTGCTGTCTGAATCGCTATGGCAACAACAGAGCAGGGTTAATATTACAGAATAAGTGTTAGCATTGTTAGCATGCTAACAGCTGCTCACCCGTCCTCGGCCAGAGGGCGTTGACGGCAATTTGACCTCTGAACTCTTCAGCCATTCCCAGTACGCACATGGACATGCCATACTTCGCCATTGTGTAGGCTTAAAAAAAAAAAATCTGACATGTAAAGGTTGTACAGATGCATGATGGGACACAGGGCCAGATAGTTGCTATAGTTACCGGTGTGGTTCTTGAACCAGACGGGGTTCAGGTTGAGAGGCGGCGACAGGTTCAGGATGTGAGGATTCCGACTCTTCAGCAGGTGAGGGATGACCAGCTTAGACCTGAAACACAGACGCCCATCAAACACGTGTGACCACATACATGTTACTGTCCACATGTATTTGAAAACCTGTTCCAGTAACACAA
This sequence comes from Perissodus microlepis, assembly GCF_051167445.1. NCBI lineage: Eukaryota > Metazoa > Chordata > Actinopteri > Cichliformes > Cichlidae > Perissodus > Perissodus microlepis. The sequence goes on along the minus strand of NC_140467.1, from coordinate 28,517,255 downwards.
GTGTTTTTCTAAGTGTCTTGTTTTCTAATCATTGAAAGACAAAGCTGTATCTGATTACATGAATACGCTACACTCTGCTCCAGTTCATACTGCCCTCTGCTGGTGTTGTCATGCTTTGCCCCACAACACAGATCTCACACAGTATCAGTTTAAAAGGAGGAGCATCTTTTTTTTTTTTTTTTTCCCCTCACAGGACTGTCAACCTTACACAAATGACTTTAAGTTTAAATGTTAAAGTCACTTTCATGAGTGATACTGATGCTGAGGGGAGGCAGGGGGAAGTGACACGCAGCTGACAGGGCGACACGTTCACCCTCTGAAACCCAAAACACACAAAGCGCTCATCAGCCCACACCACGAGTTTATTACCAACTCCCAGGATGAAGGCACGTTTACATGTTCACAGCGATGCATGAGTTTTCTTTACTGTGAACAGATGTGGGCGAATATCAGCTGAGCAGCAAGATTAACTCATAACATCTGCCCCGAGTTTCCTTTTACACCTGTACTCATACCAACTGTCCATCGCGGCCTCACAGCTAGCTTTTCACTGATGGATATGAGAAGGTTTCGCCTGAAATAATGATGTGTACAGAATAAATGGCTAAAAATCGAGTTGTCACTGATCACTCTGACCATCATCCATCAGCTCACCCTGATCTGAAATGACGTAATAATCTAAAACTGGACTAAATGCAGTTTAAATAGTTTTTGCACTATGAGCTGTTTAGACACCGTTCCAATCCACCAGGAAGTGACCCGTGTAATCTTTCGGATGGGACAGGATGGCGTAGGCAGCGTCCGCTATGATGTCGGCTTTCCGACACTGTTTACTGACACCCTCTCCCCCCAGCATGTCCATGGCTGCTGTCTGAATCGCTATGGCAACAACAGAGCAGGGTTAATATTACAGAATAAGTGTTAGCATTGTTAGCATGCTAACAGCTGCTCACCCGTCCTCGGCCAGAGGGCGTTGACGGCAATTTGACCTCTGAACTCTTCAGCCATTCCCAGTACGCACATGGACATGCCATACTTCGCCATTGTGTAGGCTTAAAAAAAAAAAATCTGACATGTAAAGGTTGTACAGATGCATGATGGGACACAGGGCCAGATAGTTGCTATAGTTACCGGTGTGGTTCTTGAACCAGACGGGGTTCAGGTTGAGAGGCGGCGACAGGTTCAGGATGTGAGGATTCCGACTCTTCAGCAGGTGAGGGATGACCAGCTTAGACCTGAAACACAGACGCCCATCAAACACGTGTGACCACATACATGTTACTGTCCACATGTATTTGAAAACCTGTTCCAGTAACACAAGTGTTTTTCTAAGTGTCTTGTTTTCTAATCATTGAAAGACAAAGCTGTATCTGATTACATGAATACGCTACACTCTGCTCCAGTTCATACTGCCCTCTGCTGGTGTTGTCATGCTTTGCCCCACAACACAGATCTCACACAGTATCAGTTTAAAAGGAGGAGCATCTTTTTTTTTTTTTTTTTCCCCTCACAGGACTGTCAACCTTACACAAATGACTTTAAGTTTAAATGTTAAAGTCACTTTCATGAGTGATACTGATGCTGAGGGGAGGCAGGGGGAAGTGACACGCAGCTGACAGGGCGACACGTTCACCCTCTGAAACCCAAAACACACAAAGCGCTCATCAGCCCACACCACGAGTTTATTACCAACTCCCAGGATGAAGGCACGTTTACATGTTCACAGCGATGCATGAGTTTTCTTTACTGTGAACAGATGTGGGCGAATATCAGCTGAGCAGCAAGATTAACTCATAACATCTGCCCCGAGTTTCCTTTTACACCTGTACTCATACCAACTGTCCATCGCGGCCTCACAGCTAGCTTTTCACTGATGGATATGAGAAGGTTTCGCCTGAAATAATGATGTGTACAGAATAAATGGCTAAAAATCGAGTTGTCACTGATCACTCTGACCATCATCCATCAGCTCACCCTGATCTGAAATGACGTAATAATCTAAAACTGGACTAAATGCAGTTTAAATAGTTTTTGCACTATGAGCTGTTTAGACACCGTTCCAAGTTCAAATATGATGCAGTCATTAAATGCTGCAGGGAAAATTTTTAAATGTTCAACAGAGTCTAAAAATATTAAGTTT